>NC_056429.1:84024944-84729944 GCF_018296145.1 Oncorhynchus tshawytscha | reverse complement strand
ACATATCCAGGTGTTAGAATGGCCAAGTCAAAGTCCAGACCTGAATCCAATCGAGAATCTGTGGAAAGAACTGAAAACTGCTGTTCACAAATGCTCTCCATCCAACCTCACTGAGCTCGAGCTGTTTTGCAAGGAGGAATGGGAAAAAAATTCAGTCTCTCGATGTGCAAAACTGATAGAGACATACCCCAAGCGACTTACAGCTGTAATCGCAGCAAAAGGTGGCGCTACAAAGTATTAACTTATGGGGGCTGAATAATTTTGCACGCCCAATTTTTCCGTTTTTGATTTGTTAAAAAAGTTTGAAATATCCAATAAATGTCGTTCCACTTCATGATTGTGTCCCACTTGTTGTTGATTCTTCACAAAAAAATACAGTTTTATATCTTTATGTTTGAAGCCTGAAATGTGGCAAAAGGTCGCAAAGTTCAAGGGGGCCGAATACTTTCGCAAGGCACTGTATATATATATATATGAAATTGTTAGAACAGACTACACTTATTTAGTGTTGTCTACACTGCTCGAAATAGTCCGAAAAAAATAATATTGTAATCTACAGCAACTTTTTGGCACACACAATACTCACGCAACCCTTTCCCTCCTGAGCAACCAGTAAACATTCGCCCATTTCGAGTTTCTTTTTCACGTCCTCCGCATCCGTTTTGCTGTCACATATTACTATGTTCGGAGTTTGTACATAAACAATTTATTGATGTGATTATGATAGGCTATAGGTCAGGCCCTATTGTCACATGTATGTGATGCTTACATGTTTCACGTAAAGAGAGCAAGGGTTGAGGGAATAGATCTTTTCAGTGAGAAAGAAGTAAGAAACTAAATGGCTGAAATGATGTTGCTACTTCAACATGGACAGCGCAATAAACACTTGCTGAGCTATGGTGCCTTTTCGCTGCAGTAGGGAGGAAAGTGAAAGGTTCGCCAGTCCCACAGGCACTAGCCGTCATTTATTTATTTTTTTAAACATAGGGTGACCATCGGGCTTTTTCGTCATTTGTGTGTCTTAATTATTTCATCAAATGATGTGCTTAAAGCATCAAACAAGCTCAATGCATATGTAGTTGATTTTATTCAAATATATTCTGTCTATATATGGAAAAATAAGGTTAGACATTTAGACCAATCAAACAACGGACCAGCCCTACTCTCCATTATTACACCCTGTTCTCCCTACTCTGTTATTACACCATTCTCCCCTACTCTCCATTACTACACCCTGTTCTCCCTACTCTCTGTTATTACACCATTCTCCCCTACTCTCCATTACTACACCCTGTTCTCCCTACTCTCTGTTATTACACCATTCTCCCCTACTCTCCATTATTACACCCCGTTCTCCCACTCTCTCCACCAAGTTCTAGTACATTAGAAATAGGGATGCAAATGTTGGTACATTTTGCTGCCAACTAACTGACCCTCCTTAACCGGTCAACAAACAGTTACATTTTCTCCTAATAGTAAAATGTGACTAACAGAAAAAAATATCTGTATATAATGACAAAATACTTATGTTTCCGCCCTAACAATGGGAGTGAAGACAGTTTACGCCCAAAATAAGCCCATAGAAACCTATTGGGATTCTTTTGGAGATATTTGCCTCTTCCACTGCATGCATACTAAGACAGGACATTTTTCATTAAGAGCTTAAAAGAAACATGCAACAATAGCAAGCATATCGTCTTACAGTAACAAGGCTAAAGCAGAGTGAGCAACACCTGTAATAAAGCCATTAATAAAGTACTTTTCAAACGTGCCAAAACGCAATTCACTGAAAAACACTGTTCTAAACAAAGCACCTAACGCGAGCAGAAAACAAGCTATCACCTTTCTCCTTCAGGGCCATCCTATCAAAAAGAAAAGTGTTAAAGTAAAGCAACATTTGCTCTTTTCTTTCAGTCTTTCCTCCTTTGCTTCTCTGACATCTAGGCCCACACACAGTGTGCCGAGTGCTAAGCCCACACAAAACGTAAATATTTACAACAATAAATCTTCCTCAGCCCTCTCCTCTATAAAGCAAAGTACTACGTTTTTGATTTAAACAGGGAGTCACATTGAGATTAAAAATCTATTTTACAAGAGAGCCCTGTATACTTTACAATAAAAACGGAATAATAAAACACACATACAGCACAAGTCAAAAGAGTGTGCAAAGCTGTCAAAGGCAAAGGGTGGCTACTTTGAAGAATCTCAAATATAAAATATATTTAACAGTTTTTTGGTTACTACATGATTCCATATTGTTATTTCATTTTGTTGATGTCTTCTCTATTATTCTACAATGTAGATCATAAAATAAAGAAAACCCCTTGAATAGTAGGTGCCTCCAAACTTTTCACTGGTACTGTACATGTCTATAGAACAATGTAATTCAGCACACAATAACAATAGAAATTACATTCAACTACATAGAGGTCCTCAATCAATCATTTAAACTGCCTGAGTGGCACCAGCACATGTAACTGCACTGAACTCTGTTCCACAAATTGGGGGCAAAAAAACAAAATGAAGATATTCCCAGATCTGTGGAGACTGAAGGGATGTCTAGTAGAGGAATGGACAATTAATTAGGGCAGATTTCAAGTTTTCATACCAATCGGAAATAGGGAATTTTGGACACCGATTTTGCTGATTTTTAATTTTTTTTACACCTTTTTCAAATCTTTATTTAACTAGGCAAGTCAGTTAAGAACACATTCTTATTTTCAATGACAGCCTAGGAACGGTGGGTTAACTGCCTTGTTCAGGGGCAGAACGACAGATTTTTACCTAGTCAGCTCGGGGGATCCAATCTTGCAGCCTTACAGTTAACTCGTCCAACGCTCTAACACCTGCATCACGAGGAGCCTGCCTGTTACGCGAATGCAGTAAGAAGCCAAGGTAAGTTGCTAGCTAGCATTAAACTTAATCAATCATAATCACTAGTTATAACTACACATGGTTGATGATATTACTAGTTTATCTAGCGTGTCCTGCATTGCATATAATCAATGCAATGCGCATTCGCAAAAAAGGACCGTCGTTACTCCAACATGTACCTAACCATAAACACCAATGCCTTTCTTAAAATCAATACACAGAAGTATATATTTTTAAACCTGCATATTTAGCTAAAAGAAATCCAGGTTAGCAGGCAATATTAACCAGGTGAAATTGTGTCACTTCTCTTGCGTTCATTGCACGCAGAGTCAGGGTACATGCAACAGTTTGGGCCGCCTGGCTCATTGCGAACTAATTTGCCAGAATTTTACGTAATTATGGCATACATTGAAGGTTGTGCAATGTAACAGGAATATTTGTACTGATGAATGCCACCTGTTAGATCAAATACGGAACGGTTCCGTATTTCACTGAAAGAATAAACGTCTTGTTTTCGAAATGATAGTTTCCGGATTTGACCATATTAATGACCTACGGCTCGTATTTCTGTGTGTTATTATGTTATAATTAAGTATATGATTTGATATTTGATAGAGCAGTCTGACTGAGCGATGGTAGGCAGCAGCAGGCTTGTAAGCATTCATTCAAACAGCACTTTCGTGCATTTTGCCAGCAGCGCTGCTGTTTATGACTTCAAGCCTATCAGCTCCCGAGATTAGGCTGGTGTAACGATGTGATGTGAAATGGCTAGCTAGTTAGTGGGGTGCGCGCTAATAGCGTTTCAAACGTCACTCGCTCTGAGACTTGGAGTAGTTGTTCCCCTTGCTCTGCATGGGTAACGCTGCTTCGAGGGTGGCTGTTGTCATTGTGTTCCTGGTTCAAGCCCAGGTAGGAGCGAGGAGAGGTAAGGAAGCTATACTGTTACACTGGCAATACTAAAGTGCCTATAAGAACATCCAAAGGTATATGAAATACAAATGGTATAGAGATTAATAGTCCTATAATTCCTATAATAACTTCAACCTAAAACTTCTTACCTGCGAATATTGAAGACGTTTGTTAAAAGGAACCACCAGTTTTCATATGTTCTCATGTTCTGAGCAAGGAACTTAAACGTTAGCTTTCTTACATGGCACATATTGCACTTTTACTTTCTTCTCCAACACTTTGTTTTTGCATTATTAAAACAAAATTGAACATGTTTCATTATTTATTTCAGGCCAACTTGATTTTATTGATGTATTATATTAAGTTAAAATAAGTGTTAATTCAGTATTGTTGTAATTGTCATTATTACAAATATATATTTTTTTAAATCGTCCAATTAATCGGCAGCCTTTTTTGTCCTCCAATAATCGGTATCGGCGTCGAAAAATCATAATCGGTCGACCTCTAATCTCTAGTGTTATCCATTCATGAGAACGGGTTTGGTAACTTATGATTCTTAACTTAATAAAGTTAAATATGAAGGGAGTTTCTGTAAGATTGATTGTAAATACATAAATAGAGAAAGCAGCTCTCTTCTTAAAGACAGAGGTACATCCCACAGACTCCAATGAGTCCTAAAATTGTCCCCTGTGATAAAACGCATTGCTGAATGGTAGACTGTGTCCAAGGGTTTCAAAACAGAGGTTGCCACATGCATGTAAACAATATCACCAAAATTCAATACAGGGAGAAGCGTTGTTTGAATAATCTCTCACCTATTTTCAATACTGAGGCATGATTTATTTCTATATAAACAAAAACTATCTTGGATATTAGCTTCTTAGTCAGATGTTCTATATGCATTACAAAGTATAACTTGTCTTCAATCCAGACACCCAGGTACTTAAATTGAGAAACAAGCTCAATTTGGGCTCAATATATAGAGCAAATATGCAGATCCTCAGGGTCAACATTTCATGACCTTGAGAACAGCATGAGCTTGGTTTTACACGTGGAATGAGAGATTGCAAAACTCTACTTGGAAGAGAGAGCGCACCAACGTCATAGCTGCCGTATACAGGACATCAAGATTTTCAGACTAGATTGGAGGTTGCATCCCAAATGTTGTGTACTACTTTTGACCAGGGCCCATAAAGTAAATAAGGTTTCATTGATGTGGTGGGTCAAAACTGCCGTTCAGAGAGCAATAAGATGGTAGACTAGATCGATGTAATGGACTGATAAGCCTCGCTAACATTCCTCTGTCTCTTCCACCATGTTGTCAAATAAGAGACTGGGAAGGTCCTGCTACAACATGTCTGCAACTAGCAGCCAGCCAGTATGCCCTGTAGGAAGAGTTATTAGCCCAGGTAGGGATTGCTTAAAACGGGGAGTGGTGCCCTAGGGCTGAGGAGGGTAAACTCTAAACCTCAAACTTCTTGCATTGTAATTCACTTTGCAGGGCGTCTATCCATCCTGGCCTTCACAGAGACTCCCATCTGGTTCTTAAGCAAATCTTGTTAAGCAAACTTATTGTAACTTAGACCATTTTACTCCCCTTAGAATCTAGGGACCTAGTCACAATAACAGATAACGAATCAAATGCAGTAGCAGATAACGAATCAAATGCAGCAACTCCATCATCATGAACACTACCAGTCTCAGTATCAGCAATGAGCTAATCTCAATCTCTCCTGTGGAGATGTAAGCTGTCCACTGGTACATGGCTGGGAGAGCTGTAGAGAAACACCTCATACTGAACTTCTGCTTTTCATTAACAGTTTTTTCCCACCTCAACACTTACAAGTAACTGCCAAAACAAAGGAAAAAAGTCAATGAGGGTTACGACATATACTGAAAGCAGGAGCATCCATACAGGTGTGGTTCAGGAATTAATTAAGCAATTAACGTCCCATCATGCTTAGGGTCATGTAGGAAAATGCCCAGTTGCCCATTATTATGGCAACCATGGCTAGAAGAGAACTCAGTGACTTTGAAAGAGGAGTCTCAGAAGGTACATAGGGGGTTTAAAGGGTGTGTGTGTCAGTCACCAAATCTCAACCAAATTGAAAACTTATGGGAGAATCTGGAGAAGCGCCTGACATTTTCCACCACCACAAAACACCAATTTATGTAATTTCTCATGGAACAATGGTTTTGCATCCCTCCAATAGAGTACCAGACACTTGTAGAATCTATTCCAAAGCGCATTGAAGCTGTTATGGCGGCTTGTGATGGCCCAACGCCCTATTAAGACACTTTTTATTGATGTTTCCTTTATTTTGGCAGTTAACTGTATGTAATCTGTTCCTTTTACATATGCAAATATACTGGTGTGTTTACATTGAAAAGTGACATTTACTTTCCCCCCCTCTGAATGGAAATGCAATTAATGGAAATTTAAACGGAAGGGCAGTGCATTGCATAGTTCAACACATAGGGCAGTGAACTAAGGAAAATTAAGGAATAAATTCTGAATTTATTTGATGGTATGCTTGATACGGTATGTCTGATAGTTGATGAAAGAAGAGAATTGTATAGGGGAATAGGGAACGTTTTCCCTGGGACACCAACTCACCATTCTTCCTGTCCCGCACAGGCATGTCGTTTGAGGCGGGCTGCAGAGTCATCTCTTGAAGCTCATTAGTCACTGCTTCGCTCCGCGGGCTAGGTGCGGAGCCGGGTGCTACAGCAACAACCATGATGCCGGTATTTGGCTCCTTCCCATCCTGTGGCTCCAGCGTTGCCAGGGTGACAGAGAGACCTGTGAGAAATAAAAACAAAATTTAAAAGGAGGTTGGTTAGGTTTGTAAATGGTCCTACGCAGAAAATATCATTTCAACGAGGTGGGGAACTCTGGTCCAAGAAACTGCAGGGTATGCAGGCTTTTGTTCCACCCCAGCACCAGAATACTTGATTAAGCTTATCAGCTTTTTTTTCACCTTTATTTAACCAGGTAGGCCAGTTGAGAACAAGTTCACATTTACAACTGCGATCTGGCCAAGATAAAGGAAAGCAGTAGGACAAAAACAACAACACAAATGACAGAGTTACACGTGGAATAAACAAACATACAGTCAATAACACAATTGAAAAAGTCTAAATACAGTGTGTGCAAATGGCGAGAGGTAAGGAAATAAAGAGGCAATAGTAGCAAAGTAATTACAACTTAGCAAATGAACACTGGAGTGATAGATGTGCAAGTAGAAATACTGGTGTGCAAAAGAGCAAAAAAGTAAATAAAAACAATATGGGGATGAGGTAGGTAGATTGGATGGGCTATTTACAGCTGCAGCGATCGGTAAGCTGCTCAGATAGCTGATGCTTAAAGTTAGTGAGGGAGATAAGTCTCCATCTTCAGTGATTTTTGCAATTTGTTCCAGTCATTGGCAGCAGAGAACTGGAAGGAAAGGCAGAAAGAGGAGGAGGTGTTGGCTTTGGGGATGACCAGTGAAATATACCTGCTGGAGCGCGTGCTACGGGTGGGTGTTGTTATGGTGACCCGTGAGCTGAGATAAGGCAGAGCTTTACCTAGCAAAGACTTATAGATGACCTGGAGCCAGTGGGTCTGGCAACGAATATGTAGCGAGGGCCAGCTGACGAAAGCATACAGGTCACAGTGGTGGGTAGTATAGGTCGACCGATTAATCGGAAGATTTCAAGTTTTCATAACAATCGGAAATCAGTATTTTTGGACACCGATTTGACCAATGTTTTATTTTTTACACTATTATTTCATCTTCATTTAACTAGGCAAGCCAGTTAAGAACACATTCTTATTTTCAATGACGGCCTAGGAACGGTGGGTTAACTGCCTTGTTCAGGGGAAGAACGACAGATTTTTACCTTGTCAGCTCGGGGGATTCAATCTTGCAACCTAACAGTTAACTAGTCCAACGCTCTAACCACCTGCCTCTCATTGCACTCCACGAGGAGACTGCCTGTTACGTGAATGCAGAAAGCCAAGGTAAGTTGCTAGCTAGCATTAAACTTATCTTATAAAAACAATCAAACAATCATAATCACTAGTTAAACTAGTAATATTATCAACCATGTGTAGTTATCTAGCGTATCCTGCGTTGCATATAATTGATGCGGTGTGTATCATTGCTCCAATGTATACCTAGCCATAAACATCAATACCTTTCTTAAAATCAATACACAGAAGTATATATTTTTAATCCTGCATATTTAGATAAAAGAAATCCAGGTTAGCAGGCAATATTAACTAGGTGAAATTGTGTCAATTCTCTTGCTTTCATTGCACGCAGAGTCAGTGTATATGCAACAGTGTGGGCCGCCTAATTTGCCAGAATTTTACGTAATTATGACATAACATTGAAGGTTGTGCAATGTAACAGGAATATTTAGACTTATGGATGCCACCCTTATGGATGCCACCCGTTAGATAAAATACGGAACGGTTCTGTATTTCACTGAAAGAATATAAGTCCGGTTTTCGAGATGATAGTTTCCGGATTTGACTATATTAATGACGGAAGGCTTGTATTTCTGTGTGTTATCATGTTATAACTACGTCTATGATTTGATAGAGCAGTCTGACTGAGCGATGGTAGGCAGCAGCAGGCTCATAAGCATTCATTCAAACAGCACTTTTGTGCGTTTGCCAGCAGCTGTTTATGACTTCAAGCCTATCAACTCCCGAGATTAGGCTTGTGTAACCGATGTGAAATGGCTAGCTAGTTAGCGGGGTGCGTGCTAATAGCGTTTCAAACGTCACTCGCTCTGAGACTTGGAGTGGTGGTTCCCCTTGCTCTGCAAGGGCCGCGGCTTTTGTGGAGAGATGGGTAACGCTGCCATGAGGGTTGTTGTTGTTGTGTTCTTGGTTCGAGCCCAGGTAGGAGGAGCGAGGAGAGGGACGGAAGCTATACTGTTACACTGGCAATACTAAAGTGGCTATAAGAACATCCAAAGGTATATGAAATACAAATGGCATAGAGAGAAATAGTCCTATAATAACTACAACCTAAAACTTCTTACCTGGGAATATTGAAGACTCATGTTAAAAGGAACCACCAGCTTTCATATGTTCTCATGTTCTGAGCAAGGAACTTAAACGTTAGCTTTCTTACAAGGCACATATTGCACTTTTACTTTCTTCTCCAACACTTCGTTTTTGCATTATTTAACTTCTTGGATATAGGGGGCGCTATTTTAATTTTTGGATGAAAAACGTTCCCGTTTTAAAAACAAGATATTTTGTCACGAAAAGATGATCGAATATGCATATAATTGACAGCTGTGGAAAGAAAACACTCTGACGTTTCCAAAACTGCAAAGATATTGTCCGTGAGTGCCACAGAACTGATGTTACAGGCGAAACCCAGATAAAAATCAAATCAGGAAGTGCCGCATTTTTTGAAACCGCCTCATGCCAATGACTCCTTATATGGCTGTGAATGGGCCACGATTGAGCTTAGGCTTTCTGTCGCTTCCCCAAGGTGTCGACAGCATTGTGACGTATTTGTAGGCATATCATTGGAAGATTGACCATAAGAGACTACATTTACCAGATGGTCGATTGTTGTCCTCCGTTGCAATTATTGCGTAATCTGCAGCTGCAGTATTTTTCCGTTTGCTTCTGATGAGAAACCAACTGTCACGACTGATATATTATCGAATAGATATGTGAAAAACACCTTGAGGATTGATTCTAAACAACGTTTGCCATGTTTCTGTCGATATTATGGAGCTAATTTGGAAAAAAGTTGTAGTGACTGCGTTGTAGTGACTGCATTTTCCGGTCTTTTTCTTAGCCAAACGTGATGAACAAAATGGAGCAATTTCGCCAACACAAATAATCTTTTTGGAAAAAATTAACATTTGGTATCTGAGAGTCTCGTCATTGAAATCATCCGAAGTTCTTCAAAGGTAAATTATTTTATTTGAATGCTTTTCTTGTTTTTGTGAAAATGTTGCCTGCTGAATGCGAGGCTTAATGCTATGCTAGGCTATCAATACTCTTACACAAATGCTTGTGTAGCTTTGGTTGAAAAGCATATTTTGAAAATCTGAGATGACAGTGTTGTTAACAAAAGGCTAAGCTTGAGAGCTAATATATTTATTTCATTTGCGATTTTCATGAATAGGAAACATTGCGTTATGGATATGATTACGCTCCCAGATACGGGATTGCTTGTCGCTAGAGGTTAAACAAAATTGAACAGGTTTCATTATTTATTTCAGGCTAAATTGATTTTATTGATGTATTATATTAAGTTAAAATAAGTGTTCATTCAGTATTTTTGTAATTATCATTATTACAAATACATTATTATTATTTTGTATTTTTTTTTTTAAATCGTCCGATTAATCGGCATCGGCTTTTTTAAAAATCCCCCCAATAATCGGTATCGGCATTGAAAAATCATAAATCGGTCGACCTCTAGTGGGTAGTATATGGGGCTTTGGTGACAAAACGGATGGCACTGTGGTAGACTACATCCAATTTGTTGAGTAGAGTGGTGGAGGCCATCTTGTAAATTACATCGCCGAAGTCGAGGATCGGTAGGATAGTCAGATTTACGAGGGTATGTTTGGCAGCATGAGTGAAGGAGGCTTTGTTGAGAAATAGGAAGCCGATTCAAGATTTAATTTTGGATTGGAGATGCTTAATATGAGTCTGGAAGGAGAGTTTACAGTCTAGCCAGACACCTAAGTATTTGTAGATGTCCACATTTTATTAGTCAGAACCGTCCAAACTAGTGATGCTTGTCGGGCGGGTGGGTGTGGGCAGCGATCAGTTAAGGAGCATGTATTTCGTTTTACTAGCATTTAAGAGCAGTTGGAGGCCACGGAAGGAGTGTTGTATGGCGTTGAAGCTCGTCTGGAGGTTTGTTAACACAGTGTCCAAAGAAGGGCCATATGTATACAGAATGGTGTCGTCTGCGTAAAGGTGGATCAAAGAATCACCAGCAGCAAGAGCAACATCATTGATATGTACAGAGAAAATTGTCAGCCTGAGAATTGAACCCCGTGGCACCCCCATAGAGACTGCCAGAGGTCTGGACAACAGGCCCTCCGATTTGACACACTGAACTCTGTCTGAGAAGTAGTTGGTGAACCAGGCGAGGCAGTCATTTGAGAAACCAAGGCTGTTGAGTCTGCCCATAAGAATACGGTGATTGACAGAGTCGAACGCCTTGGCCAGGTCGATGAAGACAGCTGCACAGTACTGTCTTTTATCGATGGCGGTTATGATATCGTTTAGCTTAATATTGGATTTAGTTTTACCACTTAGTTTTACGAGGTGTGTATTTAACCTGGGGTAGGACTAAAATCTGTGGCTGTCCAAGACCAATTTTGCCCACCCTCCCCCATCATGACCAGATCTGTAAAGACTTTGGTGGAGGGTTAGGGTCGATAAGAGTAAGCTACATCTATCTGTTACTCAGGGCTGAGAGGTAGAACCCAGAACACTTGTGCAATTATGGAATTCTCAGACACAGAAAGAACACCCAACTTAAGGATGCATGCATTTTTTATTTTATTTTTTACATCATTGTAAGCCTGCCACACACACACATATATTAAGTATAAGAATTAGTGTGAGTTTGTCACAACCTGGTTTGTGGGAAGTTACAATGAACTCTTATAGGACCAGGGCACAAATAATAGTAATCCATAATTTTGTTCTTTATTTAACCATCTTACATAGAAAACCTTTTTTGTTCATAGAAAATTGTGAATACCTCACCACAGGTTAATGAGAAGGGTGTGCTTGAAAGGAAGCACATAACTCTGCAATGTTGAGTTGTATTAGAGAGACTCTCAGTCTTAAATCACACACATTCTGTGCCTGTATTTAGTTTTCATGCTAGTGAGGGCTAAGAATCCACTCTCACATAGGTACGTGGTTGCAAAGGGCATCAGTGTCTTAACAGCGAGATTTGCAAACGCAGGATCCAGAAATCTGGCAGTGGCTTCTGATTAAATAACATTTTCACAGAACCGCTTGTTGCAATTTCGATGAGGCTCTCTTGTTCAGATATTGGTAAGTGTACTGGAGGCAGGGCATGAAAGGGATAACGAATCCAGTTGTTTGTGTCATCCGTTTCAGGAAAGTACCTGCGTAATTGCGCACCCAACACACTCCGGTGCTTCGCTATATCACATTTTACATTGTCCGTAAGCTTGAGTTCATTTGCACACAAAAAATCATACAATGATGAAAAGACCTGTGTGTTGTCCTTGTTAATGCAGACAGAGAAGAGCTCCAACTTCTTAATCATAGCCTCAATTTTGTTCCGCACGTTGAATATAGTTACGGAGAGTCGCAGTAATTCTAGATTCCGATCATTCAGGCGAGAAAAAACATCACCCAGATAGGCCAGTCGTGTGAGAAACTCGTCATCAAGTAAGCGGTCAGACAAGTGAAAATGCTCAGGAAAGAAAACTTTAAGCTCTTCTCTCAATAAGAAAAAAACGTGTCAATACTTTGCCCCTTGATAACAGCGCAATTCTGTATGTTGTAAAAGCGTTACATGGTCGCTGCCCATATCAGTGTCCAAAACGTCTTTCAAGCTGTCAGGCATTCCCTTGGCAGCAAAAGCTTCTCGGTGGACCACACAAGTGGTGTCGGGAGCAACTGCTCGCATGCGCTATCATGGCTTTTGCGCCATCAGTACAGATACCAAACCATCTTAACCACTAAAGTCCATTTGATGTCGCAAAGCTGTCCAGTACTTAAAAAATATCCTCTCCTGTTGTCCTGGTTTCCAGTGGTTTGCAGAAGAGGATGTGTTCCTTAATTGACCACCCATAAACGTAACAGACATGTGCCAGGTCCGCCACGTCTGTTGAGTCATCCAGCTGTTACGCATAGAATTCACTGGCATGTATGCGAAGCAGTAATTGTTTCAAAACATCTCCTGCCATTTCACTGATGCGTTGTGAAACAGTGTGTTTGATGAAGAAATTGTCTGTATAGTTTTTTTGGACATTTGCCCCCAGCATTGTCCCAGCCATATCTGCGGCAGCAGGAAGAATTAAGTCCTGCACATAAGTATGGGGCTTGCCTGTCCTAGCCCCTCGGAAGCTCACCATGTAAGACGCTTCTAGCCCCTTCTTATTAAATGGTATCCATTGCTTATATACATGTCTTACTACTCGAAAGTAGTCTTAATTCTCGCTCAAAAATATCCTGTGGCTTATTTTTCAAATTGGCATGTTTTGTTTCTAAATGTCTGCGCAAGAGTGAAGGTTTCATTGAGTTGTGAGATAGTACTTTCACACAAACACACTGTGGTTGAGGAAAGGCACTACTTCCAATGTAAGTGAACCACAAATCAATGCAGTTCTTCAATGGTCCAGTGCTTTCCCGGGTAAGGGGGCAGGAGCTCTTTGGCTGCATCAGATTCACAACTGTCAGTGTCCATACTAGCTGGGCTAACAACAAATGTAGAAATACTGATGCTAGCATTGGATGTGCTCGTGGAAGCAGAACAACTTGTGTCGTCGACAGGTGCAGGTGTAGTACTGCTGGCAGAAACAGTACTACCAGTAGAGCTGGTATGTGTCTCTATGGACGCGGGCCTTACCGTTTTAAAACATTGAGTGATGTTCGAGCAAACGGAATGAGCAGCAGCTACGTTTGGCTACATACGGACCGTAAGTAGAATTCCCGCGAGAGAGTAACGGTTAATGTGAACGGATGTTAATTATTTGACTAGGCTACCTGTATTTGACATTGTGTTGTTATTTCACGCAATACTAGATGGTTTTATTTTGGCAGTGAAACGAGGCTACTCAGGCAAGAAAAAAACTTACCCAAATGTATAGCCCTGAACGAAAATGTAAATGGACTGTTAGAAAATGTCAAGGTGAATCACATTTTTATTTGGCGTATCCCCGACGGCATTGGGCGTAGTTTGGGAATACCTGCCCTTTAGGGTCGTTGGACCTCAAAAAGCACAAGAGAGGATTTACACCCCCCATCTCAGCTTTTGCCAAAAAAAGTTGTAGTTACAAACAGATAAGATTAGGATTCCTTAAACATTTTGTTCAATTATTTAATCTGAGAAATTAAGCTAATTTATTGTGCCAAAATTGGCCATTTTAATTTATAGGATTCATATAATATGAAATAAATATAGTACAGAACATCTGATTTGGACTATAATTCTTCCTAACAATAAGACATGAGGTATCCAGTAAAATTATCAAAAGCCACCCTCAATCCCACCCGAACAACCAGTATCAGTTCTCTATGTCTGACAAGCAGGATGGAGCTGCGGCATGGCATATTGCTTCTTCATTCTATGCGATGTGACGGCCTACCCCGGGCCAAACCCTAACGACGGTGGGCCAATTGTACGTTGTCCTATGGAACTCCCAAATACATCTGGTTGTGATACAGGCTGGAATCAAACCAGGGTCTGTAGTGACGCCTCTTGCACTGCGCTGCAGTGCCTTAGACCCCTGCGCAACTCGGGAGCCCCGCGTGGATCAAAAAATTATCTTCTCAATTTGGGTTAAAAATAAATAAATAAATAAATACAAAAATAAACAATAGCTTTTGCTAATGACAAAATAAATTGAGTGGTCATCCTCACAATTCAAGCCAGTCCTCCATTAAAGCAACGCAGTTAGTCATGGGTTGCTGAATTGACATGGAATGACTAAAGCAGCGGCGCACTAAACTAAACATTTGTTTTTTAATTTTCCCGTGGAAAAGCGCTTTCAAGATCAGAAAGACATGTTACAACATCAGACCCCCCTTACCTCTGCTGAAAAAAATCTGAGCAGAAACACTGACCTCTGAATGGTTTACATAAAGACAAAATGATAACACTGCAGGGTCGATTCTGTTTGTTTTCATGAGTGTGTTTTCTACCCATGGACTGCAGCAAGAAATGCCACTAGAACAAAGCAGGCCTAGCCTGTCAATGAGGATCTCTCTCTCTCCCTCCCTCCCTCTCACTCACACACACTTACTCATTTTCACTCTCTCCATCTCTGTGTTAACCTCAGGTTATTGCTGAGATGTTTTTTTGAGGGGGGTTGTCTTGCTCAACCAGGGCTCAACCTACTATCTGTCTCAGTCTCCCTCAATGCCCCTCTCCCCATGTCTGTCTGGGTGTGGCAGCATACAGCACAAGCTGAAAAGATCGGGCCGACAGACATTGCAGCTCTACTTCTAGCTCCTTAGCAACCTTGCAGTATTTAATTTGTGTGTGTTATTTCTTATATTATTAGTCCAGAACGCTTTACATACCGTTTTACTCATTTCATATGTACAGTTGAAATCAGAAGTTTACATACACTTAGGTTGGAGCCAATAAAACGTGTTGTTCAACCACTCCACAAATCTTGAGTTAACAATCTATAGATTTGGCAAATCGGTTAGGACATCTACTTTATGCATGACAAAAGTAATTTTTCCAAAAATTGTTTACAGACAGATTATTGTTTACAGACAGACTATATCACAATTCCAGTGGGTCAGAAGTTTACATACACTAAGTTGACTGTGCCTTTAAACAGCTTAGACAATTCCAGAAAATGTTATGGCTTTAGAAGCTTCTGATTGAAATGATGTCAATTAGCCTATTGGAGGTGTACCTGTGGATGTATTTCAAGGTCTACCTTCAAACTCAGTGCCTCTTTGCTTGACATCATGGGAAAATCAAAAGAAATCAGCCAAGACCTCAGAAAAAAAAATTGTAGACCTCCACAAGTCTGGTTCATCCTTGGGAGTAATTTCCAAACGCCTAAATGGTACCACGTTCATCTGTACAAACAATAGTACGCAAGTATAAACACCATGGGACGACGCAGCCGTCATATCTCTCAGGAAGGAGACGTGTTCTGTCTCCTAGAGATGAACATACTTTGGTGCGAAAAGTGCAAATCAATCCCAGAACAACAGCAAAGGACCTTGTGAAGATGCTGGAGGAAACAGGTACAAAAGTATATATCCACAGTAAAACAAGTCCTATATCAACATAACCTGAAAGGCCGCGCAGCAATATGAAGAAGCCACTGCTCCAAAACCGCCATTAAAAAAGCCAGACTACTGTTTGTAACTAAACATGGGGACAAAGACTGTACTTTTTGGAGAAATGTCCCCTGGTCTGATGAAACAAAAATAGAACTGTTTTGCCATAATGACCATTGTTATGTTTGGAGGAAAAAGGGGAAGGCTGGCAAGCCGAAGAACACCATCCCAACCGTGAAGCACGGGGGTGGCAGCATCATGTTGTGGGGGTGCTCTGCTGCAGGAGGGACTGGTGCACTTCACAAAATAGATGGCATCAATAAGAGGGGGAAATTATGTGGATATTTTTAAGCAACATCTCAAGACATCAGGTCAGGAAGTTAAAGCTTAGTCGCAAATGGGTCTTCCAAATGGACAATAACACCAAGCATACTTCCAAAGTTGTGGCAAAATGGCTTAAGGACCACAAAGTCAAGGTATTGGAGTGGCCATCACAAAGCCCTGTTCTCAATCCTATAGAACATTTATGGGCAGAACTGAAAAAAAATGTGTGCGAGCAAGGAGGCCTACAAACCTGACTCAGTTACACCAGCTCTTGTCAGGAGGAATTGGCCAAAATTCACCCAACTTATTGTGAGAAGCCTGTGGAAGGCTACCCCGAAACATTTGACCCAAGTTAAACAATTTAAAAGGAAATGCTACCAAATACTAATTGAGTGTATGTAAACTTCTGACCCACTGGGAATGTGATGAAAGAAATAACAGCTGAAATAAATCATTCTCTCTACTAATTATTCTGACATTTCACATTCTCAATATAAAAGTGGTGATCCTAACTGACTAAGACAGGGCATTTTTACTAGGATTAAATGTCAGGAATTGTGAAAAACTGAGTTTAAATGTCTTTGGATAAGCTGTATGTAAACTTCAGATATCAACCGTATGTATACAAGTCGTGGCCAAAAGTTTTGAAATGTCAAAATATTAATTTTCACAAAGTTTGCTGCCTCAGTGTCTTTAGATATTTTTGTCAGATGTTACTATGGAATACTGAAGTATAATTACAATAATTTCATGTGTGTCAAAGGCTATTATTGACAATTACATGAAGTTGATGCAAAAAGTCAATATTTGCAGTGTTGACCCTTCTTTTTCAAGACCTCTGCAATCCACCCTGGCATGCTGTCAATTAACTTCTGGGCCACATCCTGACTGAAGGCAGCCTATTCTTGCATAATCAATGCTTGGAGTTTGTCAGAATTTGTGGGTTTTTGTTTGTCCACCCACCTCTTGAGGATTGACCACAAGTTCTCAATGGGATTAAGGTCTGGGGAGTTCTGGCCATGGACCCAAAATATCATTGTTTTGTTCCCCGAGCCACTTAGTTATCACTTTTGTCTTATGGCAAGGTGCTCCATCATGCTGGAAAAGGCATTGTTCGTCACCAAACTGTTCCTGGATGGTTGGGAGAAGTTGCTCTTTTAGGATGTGTTGGTACCATTCTTTATTCATGGCTGTGTTCTTAAGCAAAATTGTGAGTGAGCCCACTCCCTTGGCTGAGAAGCAACCGCACACATGAACGGTCTCAGGATGCTTTATTGTTGGCATGACACAGGACTGATGGTAGCGCTCAACTTGTCTTCTCTGGGCAAGCTTTTTCCAGATGCCCCTAACAATCGGAAAGGGGATTCAGAGAAAATTACTTTACCCCAGTCCTCAGCAGTCCAATCCCTGTACCTTTTGCAAAATATCAGTCTGTCCCTGATGTTTAGCCTGGAGAGAACTGGCTTCTTTGCTGCCCTTCTTGACACCAGGCCATCCTCCAAAAGTCTTTGCCTCACTGTGCGTGCAGATGCACTCACACCTGCCTGCTGCCATTCCTGAGCAAGCTCTGTCCTGGTGGTGCCCCGATCCCGCAGCTGAACCAACTTTAGGAGACGGTCCTGGTGCTTGCTGGACTTTCTTGGGCACCCTGAAGCCTTCTTCACAACAATTGAACCGCTCTCCTTGAACTTCTTGATGATCCAATAAAATGGTTGATTTAGGTGCAATCTTACTGGCAGCAATATCCTTGCCTGTGAAGCCCTTTTTGTGCAAAGCAATGATGACGTCACGTGTTTCCTTGAAGGTAACCATGGCTGACAGAGGAAGAACAATGATTCCAAGCACCACCCTCCTTTTGAAACTTCTAGTCTGTTATTTGAACTCAATCAGCATGAGAGTGATCTCCAGCCTTGTCCTCATCAACACTCACACCTGTGTTAACGAGAGAATCACTGACATGATGTCAGCTGGTCCTAATTGAGGCTATCATGAACGAGATCTTTGACTAGCAGAAACAGCTTCAAAAAGTCAGTGAAACAGGTCAACTTAGAGAGAATTACATTTAACCCTTTAGTGACATGTGGGAGAGAAAGACAGTCCATTGAAAGACTCATATTGTAGGCCACATTTTCGAAGCATGGGGTGATGTCACAATGCAGTAGTAAAAAAGGCAAAAGGTCTCCTGCAGGGACAGGGGCTGGGATTTTTTTTTTTTAAATAGAGGACAAAACCCATCACGACAAGAGAGTCACACCACTACATAAAGAGACCTAAAACAACAACATTGCATGGCGGCAACACAGCATGGTATCAACACCACATGAGAACAACATGGCAGCAGTACAACATAGTACAAACATTATTGGGCACAGACAACTGCACGAAGGCAAGAAGGTAGAGACAACAATCATCACACAAAGCAGCCACAACTGTCAGTAAGAGTGTCCATGATTGAGTCTTTGAATGAAGAGATAAAACTGTCCAGTTTGAGTGTTTTTTGCAGCTCGTTCCAGTCGCTAGCTGCAGCGAACTGGAATTAAATTTAACTATATTATTTTTGGCCGATATATCGTATAGTTTTGAAAATATCATCTTTGCGCTAGTTGGCTGTACCTGCACTGAAACTCCAGTATTTTTCCTTCATAGCATGTTCTGCATCATTTTTTTTTAAATAGGGAGCCACATTTTTTACAGCACTTTTATTTCCATGACTGATCAAAATTTGTTTTCTCATGGCTCTCTCGTCTCTCTGCAGTAGACATATGGTGAGCAATATGTTTGGACCATCACTGTATTGAATCTCAATGCATATAGAAAAGTGAGAATTGCAATACATATCACAGCAGCACCTAAGTGTCATGATAATATTGTTTCGTGAGGTCCCTGGCAATTCCCAGCCCTATGCAGAAGTAGAACCAGTGGAGGAAAAAGTACCCAATTGTCATACTTGAGGAAAAGTATAGATACTTGAATTACTTTCTATTAAGGTAAGTTAGTCACCCAGTAAAATACTACTTTAGTAAAAGTCTAAAATTATTTGGCTTTAAAAATACTTAAGTATCAAAAGCAGAAGTAAAAGTATGAATACATTTTAAAAATCCCTTATATTAAGCAAAGCAGACAGCACCATTTGCTTATTTTTAAAATTTATGGATAGCCAGGGGCACACTCAAACACTGACATTATTTACAAAAGATGCATTTGTGTTTCTTGAGTCCGCCAGACCATAGGCAGTAGGGATGACCATGTATTTTCTTGATAAGTGCGTGAATTTCACAATTTTCCTGTCCTGCGAAGAATTTAAAATGTAACAAGTACTTTCGGGTGTCAGGGAAAATGTATGGAGAAAAAAAGTACAATATTTTCTATAGGAATGTAGTGAAGTAAAAGTAGTCCAAAATATAAATAGTAAAGTTAAGTGCAGATAAAAAATATACTTAAGTAGTACTTTAAAGTATTTTTACTTAAGTAATTTACACCACTGAGTAGAACTCAAATAGGCTAAGATGGTGTGTCACAAAGAAATACTCCACAATGTAAACTAAGAACTAAACATTTGGTGGATGTCGTCATAATGCAGCAAAACACAATAAATGTCACAATGCAATGCATCACAATGTAAGTCAAGAACTCAACATTCTTGAGTGTGGATGAGGTCATAGTGCAGCAGTAGAACTTGAATAATGTTACAATGCAAGATATGGTATGGAGTCACAATAGAACACATCACAATGAATTTGATAGGTGGCGTAATGTCATAATAACAATGTACTATCAGAACATAGTCAAGTTTTGGAGGTGAATGCAATGTCACAATGTTGTTGATCACAATCCTTGACACCCAAACATCAATATCAGGTTTTAGTATTATACATCATCACAAAAAGATATATGATCTGGATCTCTGATGGTTGATTTGGCATTGCCAGCACCTCTCCTGTATGAGGGTTATTGTTGAAACATGTAGTGCATTGTGGTAACATAATGACATTGGGAAGGGACAGTTCTCTGGCATTCCTCCAATTGCACGCCTACACTACTCTGTGCAGATCTGTGCTCATCACGTTCACAAAGTAACACAGCAGGCATGCCTCCCACCTGGCTGGAATGTGGGTTTTGCATCTTAGAAGTGCAAAACAGCTACTAATGAATAGGAACACTGACTGTTAGCAACCTTCATCTGTCACCAGTTTGTCTCAGGAGAAATACACAGTGATGATGTATTATAGCTATATCTATAAGTTACATTCATCAATGGAAGGTAAATAGAGATCTAGCTAAGCTCTGTTCTGACAACAGGAAATTCGTGATGGGACTGGATGTTTAACAGGAAATGTGAGCTTACCTGTTCCTCTAAATACTCGAAATCAAATGAGAGGGTTTTTCCATTTCAGCACACAGTTGGGATGAGTGCTGAAGGAGAGGAAGGGAAAGAGAGTGTCTTTAGTCCAAGCACATTGCTACAGTTAGGCCTACTCTTCATCAATAATTTGTTCCATCCCCATCTTGATGCATATCATCATTCATGACATGAATACAAACTATTATTACACGGACCTGGTCAGGTATCTAGCTATTTATGCATGTGTGTATGTAGATGTATGGTGCAACATGATGGCCTGATAACTTAGTTAAAACGTAGGTATCAAAGGCAATGTCTAGGATTAGACAACCAAATCCACAGTTAGCTATTGCGCTAACCACGGATGTCACGACAGTTGTCATCGGCTCATGTGGCAGCTAGCTAGCAAATAACGTAGCTAATGTTACACAATACCCTTTGACAACAATACAATAGCTAAGGTTAGCTATCTAGCAAACTAGCTAGTTAGTTACGCAGTGGGAGCTCACCTGAATGGTCCAAAGAAGAACTATTGAATAACGAAATCCAATACTTCCACAGTTGCAAACAGAAAATGATTTTATGTGAATATATCGACAGTAAAGATAGCTAGACAAGTGTCCACCTCCCCCGCTCCAGACAGTTAGCTACAATAAATAGTTAGCTTAGCATCTGATGCTAGCAGCTACCTGTCAGTCTAGTCACGCGGTGGAGCCTGTGGCTTTCAACCAAATTGCAAGGTATCTTTCTCTGTGTCGTGAATGTATTATTTAAATGAATGCGTGTTCTCGTTAGCTACTTATCATTTTAGTTATTAATGTTGTTAACGAGGTTACACGGCTTTGGCTTTAGTGGTGCACCACTTCGACTCACAAAGGAAACTTTGACCGGAAAACCCTCTTCTCAGCTAGAAATGCACATCCGTAATTCCTTATAGTTAGCAAAAACTTGAAGTATCAAAGCTATATTACAACAAAAAAGTATCAAATATATACTCACATCTAACCACACGACTGGATGAGATGTTAACTGCTTGGGGAATAATATAGACTAATGTATGGCATACATGTATTTGCTTTCTGGCATTGTTTTTGCATGAAGAGAAGTTGAATTCATAGACATTAAACCCAGGGTTGGATCATGGCAATGAACTCTTTCTGTGTTGTGGGCTGGTGGAGTAAAATACATGTTCTGTGGCGCCACCTTCTGGGATATTTCTGATCTTTTTCCATTACTCTGGCCTGGCAGCCACGGGAGATCGAATCAATGATTGTCGAATACAACGATCCAAAGTTCACAGCTAAAACAATGGATGAGTGAACTGGTTTTCTGCGGTGCTTAAAACGACAGCAAACATGTTTTTAAACACGTTAAAGATTCCGGCCCGTGCCTTGTTGCAGTGTGTAAACCGGGGTGTCATCTCACCAAAACATCGCGTGGGGCTTGGACGAGGACCCTCTCGACTCTACTACGAGACCGCTAAACCAGTGGACATTTCCCTGTCCGGGGCATCCTCTGCCCGGACAGTGGACCTCCGTAGCGACACCGTGACCAAGCCTGGAGCGGCCATGCGTCAGGCCATGGCAGAGGCCGAGGTTGGGGACGATGTATTCGGGGAGGATCCAACAGTAAATGGTCAGAGAAATTAGATGATGTATGAGTTTTGGCAAGCATATGGAGTTGCTTAGCTGATTTGTAAGAAGGTGCTCATCATTATGACCTGATTATTTTATACTTATCTTTCACCGATCAAAGTTCTGGCCGATTAATAAAAGTATGTAAAACAGTGTAATAAGCATGTTGTAGGGAAGTGCATGGGGTGCACACACTGCATAATTCATTAGTGTGGTACTGTGATCTGATTGCACTGACTTGGACCTGTGTGTATTCTTTTATGGTGCATCCTTTCCATTTTTATGAACCTGATTTAATTTGACAAATTTGGGTGGGCATGTACAGAGCTCCAGAAGATGGCTGCAGAGGTGTTTGGGATGGAGGCAGCTCTCTATGTCCCATCTGGAACCATGGCAAACCTCATAGCAGGTGAGAGAAATAACTAGCTGTGTGTGTGTGTGTGTGTGTGTGTGTGTGTGTGTGTGTGTGTGTGTGTGTGTGTGTGTGAGAGGAGACTGGATCTGCAGTGGGTTTACATCTGATCTTTCTACATAGCTGTGCAGAAGGTGGATCAACATAGTAGTAATTGTGTCATATTTTTTGGGTGTGTTTATGTGTTGTCAAGTAATGGTGCACTGCAGGGAGAGAGGAGACGAGATGATCGTTGGAGATCTGTCACACCTCCACATCTACGAGCAGGGAGGGAGTGCTCAGGTACAGTGAACACGCACAGATTACACACACAGCCACTGCACACATAAACTTAAAGTGCACACTAAAAACATGTGACTAATGTGTGTGTCAGCTGGCTGGTGTCCACTCCACCACGGTGACCAATCTACCTGACGGGACCTTTGACCTGGATCAGCTGGAGTCCAAGATTCGCCATGGTTACCCCGACGCCCACTACCCCCGCTCACGCCTGGTGTGTGTGGAGAACACACACAACATACAGGGAGGCCGCGTGCTGCCCCTACCCTTCCTGCAGAAGGTGCGTGTGTGTGTGTGTGTGTGTGTGTGTGTATCCCTCAGGTGAGTGCTCGAGAGTCTTGCAGAAAGGTATGGTGTTGTAACTGCTTTGTTGTGTGTCTCTCCCTCAGGTAAAGGCGCTAGCAGACAGATATGGTCTGGCTGTACACATGGATGGAGCAAGAATGATGAATGCAGCCATTGCCCAGAAAGTCGCCCCATCTACAATCCTACAAAACACACACACCGTCAGCGTCTGCCTGTCCAAGGTCAGAACACATATACACACACACACACACACACCATCAGCTAGAATTATGTATTTGTGAGATAGACACGGTGTGTTACCTGCTATGTGTTACCTGCTGTGTGATCCTGCGTATGATCCTGTGTGTTGCAGGGTCTGGGTGCTCCAGTGGGCACCATGCTGGCTGGCCCTCAGGGCTTCATTTCCAGGGCAGTGCGTTGTCGTAAAGCCCTGGGCGGAGGGCTGCGCCAGGTGGGAATTCTGGCAGCCGCTGGCAAGCTGGCATTGGGGGACATGATCAACAGGCTGGAGGAAGACCACCGTCATGCCAGGACCTTCGCACAGGGTGGGCACACAAACACAGAAATGTACACCTGCAAGACACACACGTGGACGTTTCTATTTCATCATATATTCTTGACCACTCTGTCACAACCTCTGTGTGTGTGTGTGTGTGTGTGTGTGTGTGTAGCTCTGTTGGAGTGCGACCCTCCTCTCTACGAGGTCGACATGGCTGCTGTAGAAACCAACATCCTGCGGTTTCGTCTGCGGGACGCCTCGTTGACCCCAACAGAATTCTGTGCTCTGATGGCTGCGGTGGGGGAAGGCGAGCAGGCCGCTATGGGGCAGGGGGTACGGGTACTCATGTTCCCCCACATTGGAGACTCTGTCAGGGCCGTCTGGCATCTGGGCATCTCACTGGAGGACACTCAGCTGGCCATCCAAAAGCTGCAGTTTGTGGCCAGGCAACACTCTCAGAAGAGGCTCAGGGCCCAATGAAGCCTCGCATAGATTTAACCCCAACATGGCGAGCTGCTGGTTGGGCCCCTGATCAATAATCTCTCATTTAGAGGGATTCACTTGAAGCACTTTGTGAAGAGTTGATTTTTAATTTGGATTATTTTATGAATAATATATATATTAATCATAACAGCTTTTCATGAATTTAAATACAAGTACTATACTTTATTTTGGGAATATGTTTCTTATACAGACGTATTTCTTAGAGGTAAGTCTTTCTAACTAAGAAACTAATAAATTATGGGATTGTCAACAAGCAGCTGCCCTCGAGTGTTCTCATTGAAATGTAATGACTATGAAACGCCACAAGATGTCACTACAGGTCTTTGTCATGGCCGTTCTACCACGAAATGGGTGGTACTACTACTATCTATGCAACAGTCCAGAGACTTTTCACATATTTTGTAGTTCACCTGGATTACCAAAAGCATATAACTCGTAATACATTGTTCGACCTGGTTGAAAGAAAAAACAACATTAAAATATTCTGGCAGCGGTGGGATTCGAACCCACGCCATCGAAATGACTGGAGCCTAAATCCAGCGCCTTAGACCACTCGGCCACGCTACCCTCATAATTCATAACTCAAACAAAAGAGAATTTGAATACAACATAGCTATAAACAGACCATGATCATTAGTTCAAAAGTAAAACAATAAACGAGAGTTTCTATTGGAGACGACCAAGACATCGTCCGCTATCGGTGACAAGCTATCGGTGACAAATGCGTGTGTGAGAACTCTGTTGAAATGGTACTCACACTCCTTCCTGTTGGAGGGAGTAATAATGAACAGATTCCACTGCAGGGAGCTAGTGTGCACTGAGACCTCGCTAGCGGGTTGGGGGGCAGTGTTCAGAGGCATGGCAGTGAGCGGACGCAGGAGCCCCCATGGAGTGGCAAGCACATCAATGTGCTGGAGCTCAGGGCAGTTCGCCATGACCTCTCTTGGTTTGGAAGCCCTTGCTCACGATTCGCCGGCAACAACACTTTATACGTTCCCACCATTCCCCTGATCACAGCTACGCTAGACAGGGTCAGTTTTAAGGACCACTGGCTGCTCCTTGATCGCCCCATAACTAGCCGAGACGACCATAGTTCAGCCTTCTGTTGTCCCTCCTCTCCGGGACCCCATAGCAGCTGCCGCTAAGACCCGACCTGCTCGCTCAGGCTCGGGGGACGTTCTGGCATCCGGACCCACGCCGCTGCCAGCGTTGGGTTTGTTCCCTGGAGAGGCTTAAATTGTCATGTCTAGGCATTCAGGACAATGTGGTGAACGTTGCAGAACGCCAGGGCATCCTCCACCAATGCATCATATCAAATGTGGTGGGGCATATTCTGTATTTGGTGTGAGGGTCATACTGTATTTTTTTGTTTGTTAAATATATACAGTACCAGTCAAGAGTTGACACACCTACTTATTCAAGGGTTTTTCTTTGTTTTTACTATTTTCTACATTGTAGAATCATAGTGAAGACATCAACATATATGGAATCATGTAGTAACCAAAAAAACAAATAAAAAAATATTTTAGATTCTTCAAGGTAGCCACCCATGCCTTGATGATAGCTTTGCACACTCTTGGCATTCTCTCAACCAGCTTCATGAGGTAGCCACCTGTTAACAATTAAAAGGTGTGCCTTGTTAAAAGTTCATTTGTGGAATTTCTTTCCTTCTTAATGCATTTGAGCCAATCAGTTGTGTTGTGACAAGGTAGGGGTGGTGTACAGAAGATAGCCCTATTTGGTAAAAGACCAAGTCCATATTATGGCAAGAACAGCTTAAATAAGCAAAGAGAAAAGAACATTGACTGAACATTGACACATGAATGAACATTGACACTTCACGTCAATGAATTACCATTGAATTAATCGAAATATAATTTCAAAATGTACAAATAATCAAACTTGTATGTAAATGTTAAACATCTTAGTAGGTAGGCTTTACTACTAAAGCATAATTTTGGTTGAAAAAAAAAGTCCATACCAGATATGGTCAACCTTGCTCCACTCCCTGATCTACTGGGTGAGCAGACTTCTACTCCAGCCCAGCAATAATACACATTGATAAGTTAAATCAGGTGTAGTAGTGCTGGGCTAGAACAGAAGCCTACACACACAGCATACTTCCAGGAGAACGATTGGCCTGCTACAGTGTAATACATTTGTAGCCTACATTACATTGTGTGTGACTTTCAACTGTATTGTTGTATACAACATTTGCTAACATAAGTACACATACAAACCATGGCAAAAAAGGATGTGCAAGCAGTCTCTTGGGACATTTACTGGGGACGCTTGATTGGCAGAACGGCTTTCACAGCTCTCCATATCTGAGGACAGACATCATTGAAACAGGCTTAATTTTAATAGAATTAGACAGCCTGACTATTATCGCTCTGTCTGTCTTCTTAGTTTTCCTCTCTAGGGACTAAAACTGGGGAATATTTTCATGTCATCCCACAACCTGCCCTGTCCAACTAGTACATTTGGAGCATGAGTTTTTAATTTACAATGTTAAATAGGCCTACATCAATTAGGGCTGACGCCATAGGGACTGGTTGATTGTTTGGTCGATAGTCTGTTGGTCGAACTATGTTTTTTTAGTCAAGCAGTGGCAAATATATATAAACATTTTTTATGGCACCTGTTTGATTCACGCCTGTGGAGGCCGCGGGGATTGCACATCAGTATCACATTTACCATTAATTACCATCATTTGTCATCTACAATTCTTGTTTGGTTATGGTCATTTCTGTTAATGCATTCGATATATAATTATTACAGTCTTACCGTTGTTATTGTAGGAGTGGACACGTTGTTTGCAGAGCACACAACCTAGGCTACACTTGTGAGAAAAGTTTTGGTTTATTTCATTCCATTTATGAGTTGTCAATTTATTAATTGTCTTTTGTTTGGAGCTCTTCTGTCAATCTTGAGTAAGGACATGCACCTGATTACGCATAGAAGTAGGCCTAGGTTACCTGGCCTGTGCGCAAATGTAGTCTTTTAAATGTGCCTATTTGGGGATCTGATATTATTTCTTATTGTCTTAACTCGCCATCACTATAGAGCTTCTCAAAGCAGTTCTAGTGTTTAGACCATGAAGAGGGTGAAGGTAGTGAATGGCCCTTCTATAAGCGCTGTTGACCGCAGTGGCAGGTCTAGTGTTGAGACCGTGAAGAGGATGAAGGTAGTGAATGGCCCTAAAGTGGATGAAGGTAGTGAATGGCCCTAAAGAGGATGAAGGTAGTGAATGGCCCTTCTATAAGCGCTGCTGACCGCAGTGGCAGTTCTAGTGTTGAGACCGTGAAGAGGGTGAAAGTAGTGAAAACAAAAGTAATGACGTGTTGGAGTGGAAAGTTGTAATCGTGTTTGATGCGACCACGGGGTCTAATATGCACCGTATTCGATTACCGAATGCCATTAAGAAAGAGATAGGGTAAGTCACATTAGCCCGGTTCATTGGTAATGGTAGACCGTTAATATTCTGTGCTGACCATCTTCAGCAAGGGAAGATTCTGAAAATGAAAACTCATGGGGAAGAAAATCACAAGTCATGTCCCTGGAGATTCGGCTAAGCTGAGGGGGGTCATTTCTGGGGTTCCACTATCTATGTCCATAGATTATATAAAATAAAATATATAGGAGGGCATAGTGGTTGAAGCAAAAAGGCTGTTCAGTAAGAAGAGGGGCGGAGAAGTGAAAGCCTGTCAGTATTATTCATGTTTGAGAAGGTTATACCTAAGAATGTACAAATGGTCTTCCTGACATTCACTGTTAGAGAGTTTGTCCCACCTCCATTAAGGTGTTTTAAATGCCAAAGAATGGGACATGTAGCGGCTCTGTGCAAAGGAAAGAAAAGATGTGTCAATTATGGAGGGGAACATGATTATGGTGAATGTGGGAACAGGTTTGGTGGATGCCAGGTGCAGAAAGAGGCTAGAGAGGTTCAAAGATACAAAATCACTCATAATATCTCTTATGCAGAGGCTGCAAGGCAGATTAGTTGAACTATTAGGCAGAATGATGGAGATAATAGGGCTACTCCTGGAATAAGTGGACCTACTGTAGGAAATGTTGTTTAAGTTGGTCCAGACACGGATACGAGACCTGCTCAGAAATCTTGCTCTCACAAATGTGTCGTTTCAAAGGATACCTTGATAGTTAATCAGATTGACTTCATAGCCTTCATTGGAAAGGTGATCAACATGACAACGTTGTGGAAGGAAGAACTGCCAAGTTGAAGATCATTGTGGAAGCAGCAACAGAGTTTTTAGGAGTAACAGATGTTACTGTTGCCATGATTGTTGATTTGTTAACTCCTAATAATACTAATGATGGAATGTCTCAGTAAGATGATAGTTAGTTATGGTTTTTGTCATCCTTCAGTGGAATGCCAGATGCCTTATTGCTAACGGTCAGGAGTTTAAGGCTAAAACCACATCTTGATTTTATTATTTCTGGTTATTGTTCAAATCAGATCTGATAGATCAATTAGACAAGGTGGTGGTTGTGCCATGTTCATAAGAGAAGGTCTTGTATAGTGTCACGCCCTGACCATAGAGAGCCATTGTTTCTCTATGGTGAAGTAGGTCAGGGCGTGACTGGGGGGGTATTCTAGTTTATTATTTCTATGTGGGGTTCTAGGTTATTATTTCTATGTTGGTGATTTGTATGATTCCTAATTAGAGGCAGCTGGTAATCATTGTCTCTAATTGGGGATCATATTTAAGTAGCTGTTTTTCCCTCCTGTGTTTGTGGGATATTGTTTGTGTGTAGTTGCATGTTAGCACGCCATTGGTGTCACGGTTCGTTTATTATTTTTTTGTGTGGTTCACTTACTTTAAAACTTCTTGGCGCACCCATCCCGTTAGCGGGATCATTTTCATCAACATCCTCTGAATTTTCAAGAAATCACAAGTGCAATATAGCAAAACACAGCTTAGCTTGTTGTTAATCCACCTGGTGTGTCAGATTTCAAAAAAGCTTTACAGCAAAAGCTATCCAAGCGTTTATGTTAGGACATCTCGCTCAGCAGACAAAACATTACAAACAGCTAGCAGCAAAGTAGATTGGTCACAAAAGTCAGAAAAGCAATAAAATCAATTGCTTACCTTTGAATGTTTGCACTCACGAGACTCCCAGTTACACAATAAATGTTCCTTTTGTTTGATAAAGATTATTTTTATATCCAAAAACCTCCATTTGGTTGGTGCGTTTTGTTCAGAAATCCACAGGCCACAGGCAGGTCATGACGGTCAGGCGAAAATTCCAAATAGTATCTGTAAAGTTCGTAGAAACATGTCAAACCTTTTTTATAAACAATCCTCAGGTTGTTTTTACAATAAATAATCGATAATATTTAAGCTTTTTCAATAGGAGAGAGAGAGAAAATGTCTGCTCCAAGCTCTTGCGCATGCAAAACTCTGCTGGCACCCAGCCATCCACTGACGCGATGTGATCCTTCTCGCTCATTTTTCAGAATAAAAGCCTGAAACTATGTCTAAAGACTGCTCACACCATGTGGAATCCATAGGGAAAGGAATCTCATTGTTATCCCTTTAAATGGAGGGAAGGCATGCAATGGAACAGGGAGATTAGTTTCTCTTAGGCACTTCCTTGTTAGATTTTCCTCGGGTTTTCGCCTGCAATATCAGTTCTGTTATACAGTTTTGGAAACTTTAGTGTTTTATATTCTAATCTGACAATTCTATGCATATTCTAGATTCTGGGCCTGAGAAATAGGCAGTTTCATTTGGGTATGTTTTTCATCCAAACATCAAAATACTGCCCCCTACACTCAACAGGTTAAATAAAAAAATATGTGGAACCCAGATCACGCTGCACGTTGGTCCGAGTATGCTTACAATGATCGTGACAGAATATCCCACCAGTCAAGGACCAAGCAGCGGGCAACGATGGGGAAAATAAGTTGGACATGGGAGGAAATAATGGAAGGACAGGAGATCCTTCCTTGGTGGCAGACGAAAGTTTATGATGGAGGAGAGCAACGACGCCGGGGTTCGCAGCCACAAGGAAAGCCCAAAATACAGCCCAATATTTGGGGGGGGGGCACACGGGGTGGCCGAGGTGTGTACCAGAGAGCTTCCGGAGACGGTTTCCAGTCCAGAGCATCTGGCGACGGTTCCCAGTCCAGAGCTTCCGGCGACGGTCCCCAGTCCAGAGCTTCCGGCGACGGTCCCCAGTCCAGAGCTTCCGGCGACGGTCCCCAGTCCAGTGCTTCCGGCGACGGTCCCCAATCCAGAGCTTCCAGCGACGGTCCCCAGTCCAGAGCTTCTGGCGACAGTTCTCAGTCCAGAGCTTCCGGAGACGTTTCGCAGTCCGGAACCTCCAACTACGGGCCTCAGTCCGGAACCTCCAACAACGGTCCACAGTCCAGGGTCTCCAGCGATGGTCCCCATTCTGGGGTCTCCAGCGATGGTCCCCAGTCCGGGGCCTCCAGCAATGATCCGCAGTCCAGAGCCTCCAGCGATGATCCACGGTCCGGTTCTACAAAGGCGGAGGGATCAGCGTAAAGAGGGGGGGCTGCGTCCAGAACCGGAGCCGCCACCGAAGGTAGATGCTCACCCGGACCCTCCCCTATAGGTTCAGGTTTGCGACCGGGAGTCCGCACCTTTGGGGGGGGTGCTGTCACGCCCTGACCTTAGATATCTCTGTTTTCTTTATATTTTGGTTAGGTCAGGGCGTGACTAGGGTGGGTACGCTAGTTTTTTTATTGTCTAGGGTTTTTTGTATGTCAGGGTTTTTGTAGGTCTAGGTGATTTGTATGTCTATGGTGGCCTGATATGGTTCCCAACCAGAGGCAGCTGTTTATCGTTGTCTCTGATTGGGGATCATATTTAGGTAGCCATTTCCCTTTGGGATCTTGTCTATGTGTAGTAGCCTGTCAGCACTCGTTTGTATAGCGTCACATTTTGTTATTTTGTTAGTTTGTTCAGTGTTCATTCTTTTAATAAATAAGAATGTACGCATACCACGCTGTGCCTTGGTCCGATCTTTATGACGAACGTGACATTATTTGTTTTTGTCTTTGCTTAGTTTCACTTTCTATTAAATAATGTGGAACTCAACATCTGCTGCGCCTTGGTCCGAAATGTATTCTAGCGAATGTGACAAACACGGTATATAAACATAATGACATTTGTAATGTCTTTATTCTTTTGGAACTTCTGAGTGTAATGTTTACTGTACATTTTTATTGTTTATTTCACTTTGTATATTATCTAATTCACTTGCTTTGGCAATGTTAACATATGTTTCTCATGCCAATAAAGCCCCTTGAATTGAATTGATACTCTCCCGCAGCAAGCCCTTTCAAGAAGGCCAGTTTTCTGGCTCAACATTGGAACTCCTTGTAACGGCAGGTCTGCTGTGAATGTCCTGTCCCCAAACAGTGAATACAGGGCTTTGACGTCTCTCCCCTCCGGTCTGACATCCACTGTTTATCCCTGTCGGATTCGGGTCGGTTCCCCTCCCGTTTTGTGGTCAACTGATTGGTTCTCAACTGAGTCAGTGTCTGCTGGAATTTATGGATACTCTGAGCTGTGCACTCGAAGTTGTTGACAATGTCCAATACTTTTGCTCATGTTAAATTCTCCCCATATGCCGCGCTTAACATCTTGCCACACAGCTCCATACTGGCAACTCCATAAACTAGCTGGTCCCTCAGCTGTTCCCAAATCTTTCAGCAGTGCAAACATCTTTGAACCCACGACTTAAATAAACACGCTCTTCTGCGATCGTCAGCTATCTCGTATGTGCTGAAGCTCTTGTTAGCCTCCTGGAAACATATCCTCTTCTTCTATGAGGTTTAACGGCAGTTGGCATACAATGTGTTGCATTACCACCACCTACTAGACGAGTACAACTCCTCATACATTGCTTGAAAAACGAACTAAATAAATACCCTACCATCTAACACTACACTCACTAATTTCAAAATGATATCAAATAAAATTAACACCACCCTACTCCACTAATTAAATGTATTCAAATCAAATCAAATTTTATTTGTCACATACACATGGTTAGCAGATGTTAATGCGAGTGTAGCGAAATGCTTGTGCTTCTAGTTCCGACAATGCAGTAATAACCAACAAGTAATCTAACAAACAATTCCAAAACTACTGTTTTATACACACAAGTGTAAGGGGATAAAGAATATGTACATAAAGACATATGAATGAGTGATGGTACAGAGCGGCATAGGCAAGATGCAGTAGATGGTATCGAGTACAGTATATACATATGAGATGAGTATGTAAACAAAGTGGCATAGTTAAAGTGGCTAGTGATACATGTATTACATAAAGATGCAGTAGATGATAGAGTACAGTATATAAGTATACATATGAGAAGAATAATGTAGGGTATGTAAACATTATATTAGGTAGCATTGTTTAAAGTGGCTAGTGATATATTTTACATCATTTCCCATCAATTCCCATTATTAAAGTGGCTGGAGTTGAGTCAGTGTGTTGGCAGCAGCCACTCAATGTTAGTGGTGGCTGTTTAACAGTCTATTTAGTCCTACCTCATGCCATCCTGAAAGGATGGGGCATCACCACTTAATACACCCTGTAACTCTTCTGATGTCAAGTCTCGCACACCCATATACCTCTCTGCAGCAGTCACCACAACCTCCATTTTCTGAGACTTCTGATCCATCCCTGCAGTACAATTGATAACCATTGCTAAAAATCCAATCATACTAAAACTTATATCACTTTTTGGTCTATTCCTCTGTTCTGGTATGTCTACTACTCTCACCACACCTCCCCCTTAACCCATCTTCCTCTACTTTCTTCACTGCCTCAGCATATGACAACTTCTGCACTACTCTAACCCTAGAAACCTTAACCTGGCTCTCTCGCACAGGACATTTCTGATCCCCAGCTCCATGGGCACCACTACAATTAACACATTCCACTACTTTCCCCAATACTACACATTCCTTTGTCTCATGCCCTTCTGTACATTTCTCACACCTTGGACTCTCCCTCCTACACACTGCTGCCACATACCCATAAACTTGACACCTGTAACATCGTAATGTATTCCGCACATACAGGATAACTTATATATCCTAATATTACTTTGTCGGGCAAAGACTCAACTTCAAAACTCAAAAGAACGACTCTTCTGTTTCCCCACTCTCGAAACCCTGTCTGCATCGCATCAAACGACAAGCATCACATACACTGGGAATCTTTCCCCTCAGCTGGTCAACTTTTATATTTACCGCTACCCCAGTTATCACTCCTTTCATTGGTGCTGTTACGCACGCCTCTATGAAGAGGGAATGCAACACCCTGCTACAACTAAACTCTCCGTGAAGTGAAAAAGGTATGGACTGTAGGTGTGAGTAAGAATGACAACAGGCAGAATGTGGTACCGTTTACAAGGACTTTATTCCTTTACACGGTAATATGGGGAAAAGGGGCTGGACGGAACCAAAGCAAAGAAAGTAAATCTCAAAGCCCCCCCCCTCTCCTATCTTACCTGCCTACCCACTACTTACCTAATTTAGCACCACCTGGTGCCCTAACCAAAATACAGGGGGTGGTCCGCCCAGGTCTTACCTAGTGTGCCTAGACAGTGAATATACTACGGGTATATGTATGCCCGCGGGCCTCTTGCCTAAACACTCCCAAGGTGCCTTCCCCCCTGGGAACAAATGAAACAGAATATTAAACAATTTCACAAACAAACTAAGAAACAAAGGACATCAAATAGGCTCTACCTGAGCAACAAACTCACAGAACATACCACTTCCCAGCAATATCAACCTCTAGCAAAATCTCTCTGCTATGACCTCCCAGCAGAATCAACCTCTAGCAAAATCTCTCAGCAATCCCTACCTCCAAATCTCGAGCAAAATCTCTCTAGCAAAATCTCTCTAGCAAAATCTCTCTAGCAAAATCTCTCTAGCAAAATCTCTCTAGCAAAATCTCTCTAGCAAAATCTCTCTAGCAAAATCTCTCCAGCAAAATCTCTCTAGCAAAATCTCTCCAGCAAAATCTCTCCAGCAAAATCTCTGCAATGTCCTCCCAGAAAATCTCTCTCAGCCTGAACAGGACACTGGCTTCAGCTTCAGATTGAATGGGTAATTGGAGACAGCAGCGTCTTGACGAGGGGGCGGGGTCAGCTTTCCAATTAGCCCTGGAGTCGACCAATCAGCTGCTTGAGGGATTTCAGGAAGCCATTTCCTGAAATAAACACATGCAAATACACAAACTACAACACATAATCTGGGGAACGTAACAGGTGCCCTTTTCTTGAGAACGAAACAATTCACTTTTCTTGCCCCCATTCATTTTACTCCAAGCCATTCTCCCTCTGCCTAACAGAAACAATTACCAGAACACCACCGCTGTCACCGATGCCACATGACCCAACTCTTTTTTTTTTTTTTCTCACCGCGAAACCACAAATGGATCAGCCAAAAGGCAGGAGTACACTTTTTCCATAAACTTCAATCCTACTGTCACTGACTCTTCTTTTCCTGATCCCAGGTGCTTATCTCAGTCTCCGATAACTTCACTGCACCTACCACCTCCGATACTTCAGCCTCATTCACTTCCATTTCTCCTCCTGTCTTCAGCTCACACTTTCTACCATTCTTCTTTAACAAACCATCTCCCTTTTCCCCACCATTTTTATCCAACTGAAGTTCAACCTCTTCTTCCCTCTCTCTCTCTTAGACCTCTTCTCCCTATCTGTTTCCTCCATTCCTCCTCCGTTTTCCAAGTATACATCTCCTTATGATAATACTGCTGCCCCACTCCTGACACCCATCTAGTTCTTGCTTTCTCTAGGGACTCCATGTCCACCTCCTGGAAACACAAACAGGTTTTACTACTGAAAAGTGCCATAGCGCTCATTAGCCCACGTGCCGTTTCTTCCCAGCTGGGCAGTTAATTTACTAATGTTAGTACTAGCTAACTTTCTAGCTCATTCACTCGGTTGGTCATCAGTAGTCTGTGGATTTTGCCTCAGAATTCCGTTATTCTCGTTGCCAGTTGTTGCAGCCTAAGGTGCTGGACCGTGGTAAAAACAGTTTCAGGTTGGATATTCACGCTTTCAAACCACTTGAGACTCCAAATAAGTGTCATGATGTTTGAAAAATTGCGCACAACTTTACACAGGTCTTATTTTCACAATTTGGACATTAATTTGCTTTCCAAAGCTAATAAACATGTGGAAATGTGAGCAGCATTGTGTATTCCTAGTTTAATTAGTTAGGGAGTGTAAACAAACTTTTTTTACATTCAAATTTCAATAGCTCCTTGATCATGTGACCTACTTGACTCAAACAAAGTTCAGATGTCCACTGACTACCCTTCTATATTGCACACTCTTTAGTTTCTCCATTTTCATCCCACACGTTTTTACATGAATTTGTCAAACTTTCTAATTTCAATAGCTCCTTGGTCATATGACCGACTGGACTCAAACAAGGTTCCAAATGTACACTTAGTGGGCCTACACATTGCACACCCTTTAGTTTGTCCATTTTCATCTCACATGTTTTTACATACATTTTTAGAACATTCTAATTTCAATAGCTCCTTGGTCATGTGACCTACTGGAGGTTCAGAATGTCCACTGACTACCCTTCTATATTGCACACCCTTTAGTTTGTAAATTTTTCATCTCATGCGGTTTTACATGCATTTTAAAACATTTTTAGTTTCAATAGTTCCCGGGTCAGGTTACAGGTAACCCTCAAACTACTTTCAGAATATCTGCTGACTAGCCTTATATATTGCACACCCTTTTGTTAGTCCATTTTAGGAGTAATGGTTAAAGTGCTATTGAAATTTGAAAAAAATTGATTTGTCACTATGTTGACGGTCCCTAACTGCTGTTGGTGGACATAAGGAAAACTACAGGTTAATAGCCGTCGAATATCCAATCTGAATCTATCTTTACCTCGGTAGATGGTGGGTTCTTTTACTGAAGACTGAAGTATACTTATAACAAACGGAACAGAAATATTTAATGTTCTCCTTAACCCATTACAGTCGACTACTCTCTACAGTATCTTCAGCCCAACTCTCCCATACATCATTGAACTTTTACGGCCCTTGCATCTCATAATCCAATCACTTCAATGCAAGAATGGAAACCCCATTGTCATTTGATAATTCAAATAACTCAACCACTGCATACAAATCCCATTGGCTATTTGCAACCACTTTAAACTCATTAACACAATACATTTCTCAATACATCACAAAGTCCACTCAAATTCCAGTTTTGGTTGTGGGTCAAGAAATGGCCGTAACTGATAAAGAAAAAGCTTGTTTTTGGAAGGGTACATTTGCTAGGGTACATAGTGGGGTTACCTTGGATGAAGTATATAAGCAACATATATGTGAGATTTTAAATGCTCATGCTAATGTGTATAAGAAAATGGATAGTGTTGACTCTTCATTGGATGCTGATTTTACCATACATGAGATGTGTTCAGTCTTAATAGGCTGTGGATATACAGTCCCAGGTCATGATCAGTTTGTGCTATGTAATGTTTAAGCATCTACCTGATGAGGTCATACATGTTCTCCTGGGATTATTTTTAAATATTTGGAGTGAGGGGGTTATACCTTCTGATTGTAAACGTGCAGTAATATTATCTTTTATAAAGCCTGGTAAGGACTCTTCATGTGCTGAGAGTTATAGACCAATAGCACTGGCCTCTAACTTTTGTAAACTGATGGAAAAGATGACAGTAAATAGATTGTTGTATTTCCTGGAACAGGTTTATTAAGTCAATGTCAAAGTGGATTCCGTAAATGTAGATCTACTTTAGATGCATTAGTAAAGATGAGCATTGAAGTTGAAAAACTTTGGTCATAAAATAAGTAATGGCTACTGTATTTTTTTACAGGTCAACATTCACAAGGCAGCAGGGCCAGATGGATTACCAGGACATGTATTCCGAGCATGCACTGACCAACTGGCAAGTGCCTTCACTGACATTTTCAACCTCTCCCTGACTGTCTGTAATACCAACATGTGTCAAGCAGACCACCAAAGTCCCTGTGCCGAAGAACACTAAGGTAACCTGCCTAAATTACTACAGACCTGTATCACTCACATCTGTAGCCATGAAGTGCTTTGAAAGGCTGGTCATGGCTCACATCAACACCATTATCCCAGAAACCTTAGACCCACCTAATTTGCATACCGCCCCAACAGATCCACAGATGATGCAATCTCTATTGCACTCAACACTGCCCTTTCCCACCAGGACAAAAGGAACACCTATGTGAGAATGTTGTTCATTGACTACAGATCAGCGTTCAACACCACAGTGCCCTCAAAGCTCCTCACTAAGCTAAGGACCCTGGAACTGAACACCTCCCTCTGCAACTGGATCCTAGACCTCCTGATGGGCCGCCCCCAGGTGGTAAGTGTAGGTAACAACACATCTGCCATGCTGATCCTCAACATAGGGGCCCCTCAGGAGTGAGTGCTCAGTCTCCTCCTGTACTCCCTGTTCACTCATGACTGCATGGCCAAACACGACTCCAACACCATCAAGTTTGCCGATGACACAACTGGTAGGCCTGATCACCAACAACGATATGACAGCCTATAGGGAGGAGGTCAGAGATCTGGCCGTGTGGTGCCAGGACAACAACTTCTCCCTCAACGTGATCAATCCAGCAACCTTTCAGTTACTAGCCCAAAGCTCTAACCATTAGGCTACATGCAGCCCCTAAATTATACATTGTACATTTAACTTGTCATTACATCTGGTTGGCAAGCATGTGGATGGTTTGTGTCTGGAGTGTGTGGTCGATGAAACGGTGGAGTATATGTTGTTATATTGTTGTAAGTATGTTGAAGAGAGGGAAAGATTGAAGTGTAGGGTCATTGAGGTTGGGGGGGCGGGGGTTGGAAGGAATTTGGGGGATGGGGGAGGGTCTATTAGAAGTTAGTAGGGCTCTTTCATATTCTCAGAAGTACTGAGTTAAATCTGAGGATTTTAAAATGTTGTAAACTGTGATTGACTATACACTCCAGCACAGTAGGTGGCGGCATGCACCTTTAAAGTTGGTTTGCGGACAGCCCATTATATCATAGAAGAAGAAAAAGATAAAGGAGAAAAAAAGCGTTAATAGTACTCTTTGTCCATTTCGATACGCCATAGTTAGTATAAACTTCCTCCAGTCAGAATTAATCTAAACATAACTCAAGAAAGCTGTCATTCATTTTGACGTTTTTGCCTAGGATATCTTAGTCCCGCAAGTTTACATCTAACTAAAATGCTTGGTGCAGTATTTCAAAATTAAAATATTTGCTTGAATCGAGGCTTCTCTCGTTGAACGACAACAAATACTTTACAGAAGAATCCCTACTCTTGACCAATCAGCGATGAAAGGGGCATAGACTTCGGCTCTGAACTTCGCCTTGCCTCTCGGAAAAATCCCGTGTGCCCGAACTGCCGAAAAACACCTCACAGATTTTCAAAACGAACAAAAACTTCACAAAATGTCGTCATGATATTTGCACGAAGTCTTCCGAACTGTTTTGGATGGGAAGCATGCGGACGCTGAAGCATCTGTGGTTGCAACCCAGTCTATATTGGATTGTTGGTTAGGGACGTCCCAATGAGCCCGAGTAAGCACTAACCATTTCATCTGTCGCACTGCTAACGTTACCTGCTTGAGAGTGACTTTCAACCGTTTGCTAGATGTTGGACATTAACTTTCACCACGTGGCATCGTCTGTATTTTTCATGCAAATGTGACAAACTCTACTAATTTAATTTTAGTGTTTGTGACCACTCGCAGTGGCCATACATATACTTATGTACATTATTTTTTTGGCTCGCTGCCTAAAGGGGTGCGGCTGTCCGAGACTGTAAACAATACGTGTACGCCGCCAACCTGTACGGGTGAACCAGGGAACATACAAAACTACAGAGAAGAGGGACTCGCCCTGGACCCTCTGGCCACCTCGGAGAGTCAGAATCCACCACAGTTCAGCAGCGGCCCTCTGACTTGGAATAACAGCTAGCTAGCAAGGCAACCCAACTAATTGAAAACGTTGCAAATACCGCCAGACAGAGGAAGTTGTTGGAGGATTATCAAGGCACGCATATTTTCATCGAGTAGTCTCTGTACACCCTTGATCAGATTAGGTAAATCGCCGCAGGACTGTCTTTGTCCACACTCATGTACTGTAAATGCACTGCAGTAAATGTTTTTTTTATAAGCCCTCAACTCTTTACGAAACATTGAAAAGGTGTGATTGATGGGTGAGCCCTGAGCCTTTCTCACTACTGTTCAGCTGCAGTTTTTGTTCAATGGTAATACGTGTAGTAATAGTTATTACTTTATAAAATAGTTGTACTAGTTGGATGTCTAAACAAGTGTTCCTGTATGCAATGTAAGACTAAACCAAATACTGCCATCCACATGTGACAGTTTGTTGCATTTGTGATGATTGAATAGGCCACAATTAAACACAGTTAGATTGTCATTGCGTCAATATTTGTATTTTTTGTGTTTTATTGAACATTTATTTAACTGGGCAATACAGCCATCTCTGTGTGTACATGCATATTCACATCTTTGTGTTTCTGTTGCAATTTCCCCAGCCCAGTACTCATCACACACACCCCTACAAGCCACCATGGAGGATGACCTGATGTTTAGTATGGAGGAGGTGGGCAGTGCTCAGCATAATCCAAGGAAACAGAGAACCCCAGGTCAACATGCTCCATCCCTTAGTGAAGCTAATGATAGCGGTGAGGACGACTACTACATCTGTCCCATCACAGACGACCCTGTCAGCCAGGCCAAAGACATCTGTGGCTATCTGAAGAACCTGGTCCACAGCAATCAGCTGTCCAACTCTCCCCAAAACTCCTTCATGTACAAGGTGAGCAGCAGTAGTGTAGGTGCAATATTACCAGGGTTCAGAAGATTCTTTAAGTACCAGCTGATTGGCAACATGTTGCCATGTACTGTATTGCTCTAATGTCAGTATGCAAAATGCTGAGCTCTTGCTCACACTGCTAGAGAGAAGGAGAATGCCATCTGTGTGCGTGTGCATTTGTGTGATTGCATTGCTGTGGCTGACAGCAGGTCAGCTCCCTCTCGTCTCTACTCTCAGAACAGGAAGTACCCAGAGAGCAGTTCTCACCTCACATGATGTCATATGTAAACAACCCTTTCACAACACGGGTCGCAACCCTTGGCCTTTTGATCCAGTAGGCCAGCCTGTAGAGTGGGGAATAATAAATAGCCCTCCCTCAGAGTTCGGCAGACTGTTTGAGATGTAGAATTTATGGGTTGCCATGTTGGAAGCAAGTTCCAAAACACATTCTACTGGCAATAACATGATATTTCCCTTTTCATGGAAAGTTCAACACCAACATAGTCAACCAATCGCATATCTTTTGCTCTGCTCCTCACATATGGTTAAGTCGCTAATATTAAGCAGTTAATTTCTCTGCCTCTCCACATAGGATGAAACAGAGAAGGAAACTCCACAACAACGGTCAGTCGAGTTTGGGGCGTTATCTGACAATGGACGGGTACGTTACTCACCACGTTGTTTCATTCCCCCCTCCTTTTGCATCAGTGACTGCCTCCTTTTTCCTCACCTTTCTGTCATTAATTCAGTCTTTAAATAATTTCTTCCTTCCTTCCATTGTATTTGCATGACCTGTTTTATCTAACCATTAGTTCCTTAGTTGTAATTTTATCTTCCCTAACCCGTGCAGGAGTCCTCAGGAATATATCAACAGTTAGGCTAATGCAAATCTAATAAGCACATGACGATAATGGGTGAAACAGGGTATTGTTTCTTATTCTAAATGTAATTTTCAGCTCTACTGCGGTGCAAACTGTATCAGAAAAGCAACAGGCAGACAGGCTGTTTATACTGTACCATAGCTTACCACTACTGTGTCTTATATCTGGTGATGCAGTTTTGTGAGGAGGTAGTGTCTGAGCACAAGGCTACAACCACAGATGTACTGTATATGATATCATTGAGGGTACAACCACAGCTATGCTATATATAGTATCATTATGGACGTGTGAATGGACACTCAAACTGCAGGTGACCAGGGACTGACGTGCAATGCCAGGTTGTGTGTTTCTCACCAACCAGACGTGGCTTTCTGCCTGTTAAAAACATGACCTTCGTCTATCAATGTAAATAGTTCAGGCTAAATATACACTAGGCTAGATGGATGTCAGTTGCCACCTACTGCTTATTAGGTGCTGCACTGTGGTTGCCCTCAGCTCCAGCTTCTACAACCTAATGTGTGTGTATATCTGGGGTGGGGGGTTGGATTAAAAGCAGAAGACACATTTCCATCTCTTAGAGTAACGTTATATCTTATCTAAATTGCCGAGTGTGTGTGGCATAGTGAGTAGGTCACGCCATCCACTAAATGCTCTTTCGTTTTTCCATATGTTGTTTTAGCAGATGTCTAGTTCGGATTTGCTGTACTTGACGCACATGTGCTTTGCAAGGCTGCAGAAAGGTTTCAGCATGGAGGTAATTTTTGTTGTCTCTTGGTTCCCTGCTGTGTTCGACCAAAGCGCCAATTATTACCGGGACCTCCATGCAAAAAATCTGCATGTAGACACATTGCCAATACAATTGGATTACCTGGTCAGTTGAAGGTGAAATTATTTGCTGGAAAGTGGAAGCTAGGTGCTGGCAATTTCTTAGCTAAGCTATCTAGCAAAGTGATTGCTTTGTAGTTTGATAGCTAGCTAACTAGCCGGAATGTTAATGAACTTATCTTTATAACTTACCACCACACCGTAAAGCAACACACGAGTTGAAAACACGTGATACACAGAACGGACTGCAGCCTAGTGCGACATCCTCAACGCAGCGGTGCGGACAGCTCCATTGACAATGAATGACTTGCGTCAAACTCTTTGCGTTCCGAGGGAACTGGTGGACATGACAGGCTGACTACACCGCTCACGACACGTGAGCGAGGGATGCAAATTTAATTTTGAAATCTATATTATTCAATTATTGCACCCACACTGCTCCGCGCCAACGAGCGTCTGCGTGTCCAAGGGCTAAAATAGAAGTCCGTTCTATTTGTGATGCAGATCGCTCTGCAAGTCCTGCCTCTCCCATCTCCTCATTGGTTTATAGAAGCAGGTACCCACGTGCCATCTCATCATTGGTTATACCCACGTGGGTGACAGAAGACGAACGAGGTCAGTGGCGGTAATGCACCTAATTTATGAAAGTTGGCAATCGTAATATAAAGTCAAGAGAAGAAAAAGCCTGGAAGGATGAGAGATGACTAGAAACAATTCGGTTGACCGTTGTTTGTGTGGATTAATTGGTGGAGTAGAGGACCTTGTGCATTTCAGGTAAAATAACAACTCAATGTTTATATCCCAGAACAAATGAGCTAGCAACAGCAAGCTAGCTAAATAGGACAAATTAGCTAGCAAGTGCAGGGCTAGTTAATGTGATAGTTATCTAAAAGATGAGTCTTGTTTCCCATTGTTCCAGGCAGTGTGGAATAGAGCCTTAGAGAAGGCCAAGGCCATGCCTGATCTCTGGGCTGAGTTTCACCTGGAGGAAGTCAAGACAGAGCCATGCATACGATACAGGTACAGATTTGTGTGTGTGTGTGTGTTACGCCCCTGAAAACAGGGGAGAAATAATCACAAGAGTGATACGGTGTTGTATTCTCAATTCAACATTTAGTGTAATCATTTCACAAAAGTAACACATTACAAAACAACAGAAAACCCATTATACAAATAACACAGCAAAATATCTTATTAACAACGCACATGTTCATTGACAATCGACATAAAATGGCAGCTACTCTCAGTACGATGCTATTTTTCACTTCAACCGAGCAGGGCTAATATTACTCTCTTTAAACTTAACTCTAACTTCCTCAAGACGTTACTAAGACACACCTTAAACACTCTTGACATGTTAGTGAGTTATAACGGTGTGATACGGTGTTGTATTCTCAATTCAACATTTAGTGTAATGAGAAAAGACCGCGATTTTCCCCAGGAATATGGGTGGAGCCCAGAGCAATCGATCTCCGGCTCATAGATTAAGAGCATTTCGTAGATCACAGATTAACACTTTTAGGCACCAAAAAGTTAAGTAATCAATATAACGTTTACACATTACTCTCACAATTCGTACCCTTTGACAGATTTTAACTTTAACACAATTATATGAATGTTATCAATCTCTATCAACTAATACTGAATGCATCTTTTTAACCTTAGATGTTTTAAGATCCTCACATACTATGAACTTACTAATACCTTTTAATGTATAACAGGCTATGAATATTTCCTTTAACCTGTCACGTGTGTGTGTGTGTGTGTCAGTAGTTGACAAATACACATAATCCCCACACCCCTGCCCTTTCTGTAGGTACAGTACATTATATAAACATCACTGCATTTCCTATGGCCCTTACAAGTTTTTCTTGGCCTGTGCACAAATTTCCCTTGTGGCAGATATCTGGGCTGTCTGCCTGCCCACGCCAAAACACTTAGTCTGAAGCCAAAAGGGACGTAACCACATTTTGCACAGAATTTGAGAGAAATAAGCTTTTTTGTACATATGGAACATTTCTGTAATTTTTTTTTTCAGCTCATGAACATTACTATTTATTTTAGCCAGGTCTACGGAAGCATGATATGAAGAAAATGTAGCCTATTTCAGAAGAACAGAATAGCATATTCTGAGTCGTCCTTATGTTAGGCCCTGATCTGGCTGGCTGTGAGCTACACTAGTTCATTTAGCGGACAAGATTTGCTCCTCTTTCCTGTTACATTATTTTAAAGTTGAAGATGAAACGTGGCTGGGTCTTTCAGCATGAAAATGATCCCAAACACACCGCCCGGGCAACGAAGGAGTGGCTTCGTAAGAAGCATTTCAAGGTCCTGGAGTGGCCAAGACAGTCTCCAGATCTCAACCCCAGAGAAAATCTTTGGAGGGAGTTGAAAGTCTGTGTTGCCCAGCAACAGCCTCAAAACATCAGTGCTCTAGAGGAGATCTGCATGGAAGAATGGGCCAAAATACCAGCAACAGTATGTAAAAACCTTGTGAAGACTTACAGAAAACGTTTGACCTTTGTCATTGCCAACAAAGGGTATATAACAAAGTATTGAAAAACTTTTGTTATTGACCAAATACTTATTTTCCACCATCAATTGCAAATAAATTCATTAAAAATCCTACAATGTGATTTTCTGGATTTTTATTCTCATTTTGTCTGTGATAGTTGAAGTGTACCTATTATGAAAATTACAGGCCTCCCTCATCTTTTTAAGTGGGAGAACTTGCACAATTGGTGGCTGACTAAATACCTTTTTGCCCCACTGTATGTGTGAAAATAGTTTTGATTTAGAATGGACCAGGGTCAGGGGGGAAAATATATGTCATCCGTATGCACTTGAATAGCGAATGAAGGGACTATTTTCCCATGGTTAATTTTCATGCCAAGCAGGTAGGCAACTCCTGTTGTAAATGTGCTTAATATTAGGGAAGTTGAGAAATAAATATAGTAGGCCTGGCCTATAGAAAGCTGATGGGATCCTCTTCATTTTTAGAGGCTATCAAAACACTTATTTCAATTCATATTTAATTTATTTCACCTTTTATTTAACCAGGTAGGCCAGTTGAGAACAAGTTCTCATTTACAACTGCAGCCTGAACAAGATAAAGCAAAGCAGTGCGACAAAAACAACAACACAGAGTTACACATGGAATAAACAAATGTACAATCAATAACACAATAGGGGAAAAATCTATATACTGTGTGTGCAAATGAGGTAAGGCAATAAATAGGCCGTAGTGGCAAAGTAATTACATTTGATTTATTTATAAAGCCCTTCTTACATCAGATGATATCTCAAAGTGCTGTACAGACACCCAGCCTAAAACCCCAAACCGCAAGCAATGCAGATGTAGAAGCACGGTGGCTAGGAAAAATTCCCTAGAAAGGTCAGAACCTAGGAAGAAACCTAGAGAGGAACCAGGCTATGAGGGGTGGCCAGTCCTCTTCTGTCTGTGCCGGGTGGAGATTATAACAGAACATGGCCAAGATGTTCAAATGTTCATAGATGACCAGCAGGATCAAATAATAATAATCACAGTAGTTGTTGAGGGTGCAACAGGTCAGCACCTCAGGACTAAATGTCAGTTGGCTTTTCATAGCCGATCATTGAGAGTATCTCTACCGCACCTGCTGTTTCTAGAGAGTTGAAAACAGCAGGTCTGGGACAGGTAGCACGTCCGGTGAACAGGTCAGGGTTCCATAGCCACAGGCAGAACAGTTGAAACTGGAGCAGCAACACGGCCAAGTGGACTGGGGACAGCAAGGAGTCATCAGGCCAGGTAGTCCTGAGGCATGGTCCTAGGGCTCAGGTCCTCCGAGAGAAAGAAAGAAAAATAATTAAATTCACACAGGAAACCGGATAAGACAGGAGAAATACTCCAGATATAACAGACTGACCCTAGCCCCCGGAACATAAACGACTGCAGCATAAATACTGGAGGCTGAGACAGTAGGGGTTGGGAGACACTGTGATTCTGTCCGACGATACCCCCGGACAGGGTCAAAAGGGCAGGATATAACCCCACCCACTTTGCCAAAGCACAGCCCCCACACCAGTAGAGGGATATCTTCAACCACCAACTTACCATCCTAAGACAAGGCCGAGTATAGCCCACAAAGATCTCCTCCACAGCATAACCCAGGGGGGTGCGCCAACCCAGACAGGAAGATCGCGTCAGTGACTCAACCCACTCAAGTGACGCACCCCTCCTAGAGACGGCATGGAAGAGCACCAGTAAGCCAGTGACTCAGCCCATGTAATAGGGTTACAGGCAGAGAATCCCAGTGGAGAGAATTACAATTGAGCAATTAAACACTGGAGTGATAGATGTGCAGAAGATGAATGTGCAAATAGTGATACTGGGGTTTAAAGGAGCAAAACATAAATAAATAACAATATGGGGATGGGGTAGTTGGATGGGCTATTTACAGATGGGCTATGTACAGATACAGTGATCTGTGAGATGCTCTGACAGCTGATGCTTAAAGTTAGTGAGGGAGATACGTCTCCAGCTTCAGTGATTTTTGCAGTTCGTTCCAGTCATTGGCAGCAGTGAACTGGAAGGAAAGGCAGCCAAAAGAGGAATAGGCTTTGGGGGTGACCAGTGAAATATACCTGCTGGAGCGCGTGCTACGGGTGGGTGCTGCTATGGTGACCAGTGAGCTGAGATAAGGCAGAGCTTTACCTAGCAAAGACTTATAGATGACCTGGAGCCAGTGGGTTTGGCGACGAATATGAAGCGAGGGCCAGCCAACGAGAGCATACAGGTCGCAGTGGTGAGTAGTATATGGGGCTTTGGTGACTAAACTGATGGCACGGTGATAGACTGCATCCAATTTGCTGAGTAGAGTGTTGGAGGCTATTTTGTAAATTACATTGCTGAAGTCATTGTGCCAAAGGTGATCCTATTCTGCTCAAACTCCAGGGCTCTCATGAAGTGTTTGATTTGGTAGAGGGATTAGAGGGACAGTAGGACACTTAGTACCAGGCCATTAGAATGTTTGGTATGCTACTAATGACCATCAGAGCACAGTTTTGGAGAAGCCTAGTTACCGTGACTCAACGGTCACTCTACCTAAGCCTCTCTGGTCTCTTAGCCAATGGCATGGTGCCATCTTCTTGTCCCATGCCCCCAGTAGCAGTGGCTGACTCCTGACTGGAATAAAAACCCTGGTACACAGAGTTCTAGGCAGAGACATATGCTTGGCAGGACAGACTGTGTAAATATTTTGCCTCTGGGTCTGCTATGTGTCTTATCGGTGTGTATGGCTGACCCAGTCTCAGACAAGCCAAGCATTCATAATCTGTACATACAGTGTGTTTGAAATTCTCCCCCTAGGATCAGATCCAGTCTAGAGAAGGAACCCTACAAACTGTTAATGGTTCCAATGGTGAGAATTGATTGTGACATGTAACGTCAAGTTCACATGGGTGATAAATGCATTCCCACATGGTCTTTGGGTCTGGGCTCTGACATTGAACATCACCAAACCAAGGGAATATCTCACAACCCCTTTTAATCCTGGGGGACGTGACATCATAGATTAGACTATTTTCAGGTTATGGATGACTATATTTGGACTATTTGAGGATAAGCAGAGCAGGTCCTGGTTAGAACAAATCCAAGTACTCTAATGTTTGTCAGTTTCTGTTTTCAGTCCCCTTGTTCTAACCCTGACCCCTTCAGTATATGGAGCGCATTGTGGCCAAAGTTACATTTTCTACTTTCTAGTCATCACCATATTGCTAAAACAAGTCCAGAATTCTGGCCCATATAGAACGGAATAATAATGTTTGATCAATGGATGTTTATTTGCTTGATCTCTCCACAGGTACAAGGCTATCACAGCGGAGTGGTCTCAAGACACAGTGCACATCAAGATGTCTGGCCAGGTATGCCTCCACTCATAAATCAGCAGTAATCTATGTTATTATTCATCAGAACATTGTTGGACTTGTGGATATGTATGTGGAATGTAGTAACACTGTTTACATGAATGTGAAAGTCTTCCGAAGCTTGGTGAGTTGAGTTTCTCAGCAATTATTGATTTGTCTTTTTGGTTTCTCACAGCCCTTTGGACGCGGTGCCATGAGGGAATGCTTCAGAACGTAAGTGTCACACGCTTCATCTTTAATAATGTTCTCCATACGGCCTGGTCTCTTATTGGCCTTTTGTTCCAGCTAGTTTCAGAGCCGTGTGATCTTTCCTCTTCATGCAGTGTAAACAAAATGACAAGACGGCTAGAGCTGCTCAGGTCCCCAATCCACATTCCACAAATATCTCTCTGACCCATTTAGTCCAGTTTAGAGCCCTAGATAGATCCCTAGACAGAAATAAACATTCCATGACTACAACATTCTAATTCACATTCTCAATTCTCAAACTTTTCATGACAACATGGCACCCAGTGGAATTCTCTATCTCAAAGTTTGTGACCTTATTATGATACGATCTCTTTCTGTGGGAACAGTGTAGCGGAGGCGATGAGGCATTCATCCTGTCTATATCAGACCACTGGCAGTCCAACAAATAAACCCTCACCCACTAACAAGCTCACACACAGGTTCTCACCATAGAAAACATCTTTATGGTTTATCAGCAAAAATACACAATTCCCAAGAGATACGCCACTCAAACCCTTAGGAGTATTTCACCTTAGTTGGATTTACTCATTGAAATTTTCCTGTCATTTTAATACAGTGCCATTCTTCTAATCTTTGTCATTTTTCCATATTTCCTTTCCATCTTTCTGCAGGAAGAAGCTGTCTAACTTCTCCCACAGTAGTAACTGGAAGAGTGCGTGTAACTATGTGACAAAGCGCTACATGGAGCCTGTGGACAGGGATGTGTACTTTGAGGATGTCAGGCTGCAGATGGAGGCCAAACTCTGGGGAGAAGAGTACAACCGCCACAGGCCACCCAAACAGGTATGGATGGAACATTTAATTAACCAATGAGTCATCCAGTTGATTGGTCAATTGATTGATTGATTAGATCAGCCTTTCTTAATTAAAGTATGGGTGAGTTTCTCTTTCAAACAATTCCCTTGTACACAGCTATTAACGTTAGTTAGATTGCTAATATTAGCCCAAGCAAGCTAGCTAGCTACTGATAGTGCAACACTAAGTTACAGTACATATGAAGATAAAATGATCAGGCTGTACATCTTACTGTAGAAAGGATTGTTGAAAACAAGTCTAGGTTGGAACTGTTGCTGTTAAAATACAAGTAATAATTTTTATTCTGAACTGGAATAAACTGATTGAAGCAAGATGCTTTTTGAGGTAAACCCACACATAGTTCTGGGTTGTTCATCTTCAGCAGGAAGCATGACCTCAGGTTTACATTCTCAAGCATTTATATTCTGGGCTCAGGTTTAAAAACTGAGCCCAGAATATAAATGCTTGTTGAAAGCTTCAACCAGCCACACACCTCATTAACACTGTGTGTTTTTTCTGGTCTACATCTGTGTGATGTGCTCAATCAGTGTATTCCAATTCAGAATGCAAATTATTTATTGTATTTTAACAACCGTTCTAACCTAGATTTCTTTTTTCAACAATAGTTTCTACAGTGAGATGCAGTGCCTTAGACAGCTGCGCCACTTGGGAGCCTGGATAAAAATAAATCCTCATCAATCTATACACAATACCCCATAATGACAAAGCAAAAACAGGTTTTTAGAAATGTTTGCAAATTTTATTTAAAAAAATGGAAATTCATTAGTTACGTAAGTATTCAAACTCTTTTCTATGAGACGTGAAATTGAGCTCAGATGCATCCTGTTTCCATTGATCATCCTTAGGATGTTTCTACAACTTGATTGCAGTCCACCTGTGGTAAATTCAATTGATTGATCTAGAGGTGAAAGAAACACACACCTATTTTAGGTTTAGGTGCTGGCTAGCAGAGTAGAAATCTTGAAAAATTAAAGGAGAGCTGCACACTCTAGGAGCACAGATGCAATAATTTAATGTAATAACCTAATATCCAACGTTTTGACAGACAAACTCCTAAGAGTGTGTGGCTCTCCTTTAAATTAAATTGATTGGACATGATTTGGAAAGTCACACACCTGTCCATATAAGGTCCTACAGTGCATGTCAGAGCAAAATCCAAGCCATGAGGACAAAGGAACTGTCTGTAAATCTTGAGACATGATTGTGTCGAGGCACAGATCTGGAGAAGGGTAGCAAAACATTTTTGCAGCATTGAAGGTCCCCAAGAACACATTGACCTCCATCGTTCTTAAATGGAAGAAGCTTGGAACCACCAAGACTCTTCCTAGAGCAGGCCACCCGGCCAAACTGACCAAGCAGGGTTAGAAGGGCTTTGGTCAACCTGACAGAGCTTGAGAAGATCTGCAAAGAAGAATGGGAGAAACTCTCCAAATACAGGTGTGCTAAGCTTGTAGCGTCATTCCCAAGAAGACTCAAGGCTGTAATCACTGCCAAAGGTGCTCCAACAAAGTACTGCATAAAGGGTCTGAATGTTTGTTCATTTTTGACATTTCTAAAAACCTATTAGTGTTTTGTCATTATGGGGTATTGTGTGTAGATTGATGAGGGGGGGAAAAACAATTGAATCCATTTTAGAATAAGGCTGTAACGTAACAATGTGGAAAAAGTCAAGGTGTCTGAATACTTTTACAAATGCACTATAAGAGTGTTTTTAATGAGGTAAAATAAACATGAATAGCTATTTCTATTATTATATTTCATTGTTATTTGTCTATATTGCATTTGTTTGAGGCATAAGGGCAATGAAAAGTACTGATATTTATGTATAGTTGAAGGTGTCAAAAGAGGGGGTCCCAGGAAAACACAGAATTTCTCATTTGGGTCCCAGGCTGAAAAAGTTTAAGAACCCCTGGATTTTCCACGATTTTCTAACAATGAAACTAACCATTCTCACACTCTCCCCCTCCCAGGTGGACATCATGCAGATGTGTGTGATTGAGATGATGCAGCGTCCAGGTAAACCTCTGTACCACCTGGAACACTACATCGAGGGGAAGTACACAAAATACAACTCCAACTCCGGCTTCGTCAAGGATGACAACATCAGGCTCACTCCACAGGTACTTCTTCGTCAAGGATGACAACATCAGGCTCACTCCACAGGTACTTCTTCATCAAGGATGACAACATCAGGCTCACTCCACAGGTACTTCTTCGTCAAGGATGACAACATCAGGCTCACTCCACAGGTACTTCTTCGTCAAGGATGACAACATCAGGCTCACTCCACAGGTACTTCTTCGTCAAGGATGACAACATCAGGCTCACTCCACAGGTACTTCTTCATCAAGGATGACAACATCAGGCTCACTCCACAGGTACTTCTTCGTCAAGGATGACAACATCAGGCTCACTCCACAGGTACTTCTTCGTCAAGGATGACAACATCAGGCTCACTCCACAGGTACTTCTTCGTCAAGGACGACAACATCAGGCTGTTACTGCTGTAAATGTGTTGGCCAACCTCATGGATTAGTCCTGAGCTGCAGAACCCAACAATGCATCTTCATCTTTGATATCAATTGAAAATGCTAGATTTGAAATTGTATAATTTTTCTTTGTTCTGTGTGTGAACTTCCAACCAATCAAAATGCCTGTAAACCACCATATTTTCGTTGTTTGCTGGTAACTAGTGATTTTCTGTCTGCCTGCAGGCATTTAGTCACTTCTCATTTGAGCGTTCGGCCCACCAGCTGATCGTGGTGGACATCCAGGGGGTGGGGGACCTCTACACGGACCCCCAGATCCACACAGAGAAGGGCAAAGGCTTTGGAAATGGAAACCTGGGTACGGCTTTCTCTCACACAGTCACACTGTTAGCAACACAAAGGTAGACTGACATTTTCAGTTGTGACCCACCTAGCGAAAGACTTTCAATTAGATTGCAACATACTTGTATGTGTATTACAGGTGTGCGGGGCATGGCGCTGTTCTTCCACTCCCACCTGTGTAATAAGATCTGTAAGAGTATGGGCCTCACACCCTTTGACCTCTCCACTGCAGAGAAAAGCCAGCTGGACTGCACCAACAGACTGCTGGTGAGACCATAGAAATATATTGAAGTAGAATCAAAGTGTGTGAGACCGATGACACATAGCATCACATATCATCCGAGTTGTAGGCACAGGCATCGCATTACCACAGAAATTATATTAGCACATCACAGACAGGATACAACCTCGGAAATTATTTGAACACAGGCTCGAGATGTCATGCAACTTTTATGCAACTATTTAGAATTGTCTTTCAGTCCTCATATTTAACAATATTTTCAACCCTCCCCTCCAATCAGAGGTCGGCCCAGACGGTACTGAGGGGTAGTGAGGAACAGTGTGGTTCAGCTCGTGTTCGTACCATCTCACTGGGCCGTGCGCCCCCACTTCTCTCCCGTCTGTCAGAGACCCTGACTGGGGACAACACTATAAGTGACTCCATCCCCTGCTCGCCCCTCGCCTTCCCTGGCTCCCCCCTAGGACAGCACTTCTCTATGGGCTCCATGGGAAAGTCTCCTCTGGGTAGGAACAGGGCGTAGAGGTTATAGTACACCCAAATAACACTTATCTAATTTTATGTTAATCTAGAAGGTTATCTGTGATGTCAGTGACCCAACATCTGGGTTTGTTTTATTAGCTGCAGCCCAGCATTAGCATGACGTTCCAAATAGCATGCATAAAGCCCCATAAAAACGAACTAACCAGTGTTGTTATTTGATACCCTAGACTAGAGGTTGAATGAACATGGGCTCAGTTTGAGATATAGTTGAACTACTTCAACTCTTTAAAAAAAGAAATCTGCCATTCTTCTAATCTAACATCTGGTTTCCCACCCTCAGATTGGTCTTTTGTAAATGAGATGGATGAACGGGAGAAACACAACAACCGCAGCCACAGCCCAGAACACAAGGTCAGTGAAGGCTTTGTGGAAATGGCTCTTACGATCCTGATCACAAGAATGACATTAGTTGTGGTTGACATAAACTGAGGCCTGTGCTTGTTTTCTGTAGGACTCAGAGAATGGAGGAGATAGTGGGTGTCCAAGTGAGAGGAGGAGTGAAGGGGACCCCAACGACGGGGGACATTACTCTTCTCTACACCAACACTCAGTCTTGGTGAGCTTGTCAGTCATAAATATTTTATAGAAACAGTCAACTACTTCCTCTTTAGTCTTGTATTGTTTCTAGCTGACACCAAAGTAATTGTTCATGTTTGCTCACCATTTACATTTGAGTAATTGAGCAGACGCTCCAGAGCGACTTACTGTAGTGAGTGCATACATTTTCATACTGGTCCCCCGTGGGAATCGAACCCATAACCCTGGCATTGGAAGTGCCATGCTCTACCAACTGAGCCACACGGGACCACCATGACATGGATTCTCTGACGCCCCATCATCAAAAGCTGTTAACCTATTACTCTCTGTATAGCCATGTGAATGTGAATCTGACCTTCTCTTTAGCTCCGTTTATGTCACCATGTAGGCCCGCCCCACCTCTACAGCAGTCTGAGTCGGATGGGTAAACAAAATAAATGACCATTATCAAAGCCACCTTCGCTATAATCAAATAACCTCTTGCTCATCTTTGTCGCCCCCTATCCTTTGCTCACTAGTGTAGTGTTCCTGCTAATCTATGGCTCCATTCCATGGGATAACTGACAGGTAACTGGGTTTTTGCTGCTGTGTCTGTCTCCTTGCTAGAGAAAGGTTTCTAACAGATCCTCCCTTAACCCAAACCTAAATTATCTTGCTGTAAACGTCTCCAACAGCCAACAGCCCTGTCCTCTGCATGAAGGGGACTAACCCAGGCCTTTGCAGGGTGGAGCACTGACATTGCACTGTGTCAGTTGATGATTTGACACATGCTTGTTTTCTAAGGATGTATGCTTAGTAGGGGCAAAGGTTTTATTGCACCCAAGAAAAGGAATTCAAACTCAGCAGCCGCCCTGTGTTTTGGTCTTATTCTATGTGTGTCCTTGTTTGGCCTCTCCATGTCAACATGTTCACCTGCCCCCCTCCCTGATCAAATCACCTAACCAAGCAATAGGTCTGTAACTGCCTGTTCCATCTCTCACTGCATACCTGTGGTATGATTAGCATTAGTGTTAAATCAGATATGTACAAGTTGAGGCTTGAGTACTATGAACATGCATACATATACAGTGCTTCATTGACCTTTTCTATGCTCTCTATCTGTCTAGCTGACAGATGAGAAATGGAGTGTCTACCACACTTCTCGTTCTCACGTCCACCGGCCATCCTGTGTTGCTGTGGAGGTGGAGAGACTCGACTCCATGATCCTGGAGAGGAAGACCGGGAAGTCCATCCTGGGGAAAGTGAGTGGCTGGAACACACACACACATGCACGTACACACACTAAAAACACACAATACATCTCCTTTTGCCTCTTCCCCAGGTCCACCTGGCGATGGTGAATTACCATGAGGGTGGTCGGTTCTGTGAAAAGGAGGAACAGTGGGACCAGGACTCAGCCATGTACCACCTGGAGACGGCAGCCATGTGTGGGGAACTAGAGGCTATCATTGCCCTGGGACAGTGTTACCTACAGCTGCCACACCATATACTGTCAGAGATTGAGCTAGAGGTATCTCTTTCTCTCTATCTCTCTACCTCTCTCTCTAATTCACAATGTGTCTTTTGACTCCTTCTCTATGTCGTAATTCCATGCTGTATGTTATTTTCTTGTGATCAGGACAACTCAGGGAGCCGTATGAAGGGTTTCAAATTCCTGCTGCAGGCTGCTGAGGCAGGAGACAGACCCTGTATGATCCTGGTGGCCAGGGCCTTCGACACCGGCATCATCCTCTCACCAGACAGGTCAGAGACTGGGGGGACATATCAGATATCAACTAATGATGGGACCATCTATGATGAGAAGCTATCAACCCAGAACAATACAGATTACACAAATACAACTAATAGAGAGCAGTCCCCAAGACACAGACTATATCAGGACTGTGAAATGGATGTTAAATGAAAAGCACTTCTTCATAACAAACTTATAAAAACCTCTGTGGTTCTCAGGTCCCAGGACTGGAAGGAGGCGGTGAGCTGGTACAACTGTGCCCTGAACATGACGGACTACGACGAGGTTGGCGAGTTTGACGGCATGCAGGACAAGCCTCTCTACCTGCTGCTGGCCAGAGAGGCTGAGATGTACCAGAAGGGGGGCCATGGCCTGGACCGAGACCCACAGAGAGCAGGTAAGTAAGCAGAGAGAAACACAGCTGAACTTAAACTAGAACTAAACCCTAACTTGAGCCCTCGGTGTGATAACCTCTGTTGTACTTACAGTGACTAACCACAGACTCTCTTTCTCTGGCCCAGGTGATCTGTTCACAGAGGCAGCAGACGCAGCCATGGAAGCAATGAAAGGCCGACTGGCCAACCAGTACTATATGAAAGCAGAGGAGGCCTGGGGCATGATGGAGGAAGAGGAGTAGGAGACAGAGAGGACGTCACTCTGCAAGGCCAAAGGAATCAGCTAATGTAGTGATGGATACTTCTCCCTAATGTTTTAAAGTTTACAGACACTTTTACTGTGATTTCCTAAATGCAGTGTGAGTGTATGATCTGTGTGTGACCATTTATGGAGCTGTCCTCTGGCCTAACTGTGTTTCTTGGTGATAACTGAAGGAATTGTCTTTATTTTACACTTTCTGTTTGGAACTGGTCTTTGTCTTTTCATCTATTTTCCCCTTTTCTATTCCTGTCTCCATTGCCCTTTTGGATATACAGTGTATTCAGACCTCTTGACTTTTTCCACATTTTGTTACGTTACAGCCTTATTCTAAAATGTATTATTTTATTTGTTTCTTCTCATCAATCTACACACAAAACCCCATAACAACAAAGCATAAACAGGTTTTTAGAATTTTTTTGCAAATTTATATAAATAAAAAAAATGGAATTATCACATTAACATAAGTAGTGAGGACTTTTGTTGAAGCACCTTTGGCAGTGATTACAGCCTTGAGTCTTCTTGGGTATGACGCTACAAGCTTGGCACACCTGTATTTGGGGAGTTTCTCCCATTCTTCTCTGCAGATCCTCAAGCTCTGTCAGGTTGGATGGAGAGCATCACTGCACAGCTATTTTCAGGTCTCCAGAGATGTTTGATCGAGTTCAAGTCCGGGCTCTGGCTTGGCCACTCAAGGACATTCAGAGACTTACCCTGAAGCCACTCCTGTGTTGTCTTGGCTGTGTGCTTAGGGTCGTTGTCCTGGTGGAAGGTTGGCTCCTGTCTGAGATCCTGAGCGCTCTAGAGCAGGTTTTCATCAAGGATCACTCTGTACTTTGCTCCGTTCATCTTTCCCTCTGCTGACTGATCTCCCAGTCCCTTCCTCTGAAAAACATCCCCACAGCATGATGCTGCCACCACCATGCTTCACCGTAGGGATGGTGCCAGATTTCCTCCAGACGTGATGTTTGGCATTCAGGCCAAAGAGTTCAATCTTGGTTTCATCAGACCAGAGAATCTTGTTTCTCATGGTCAGAGTCTTGAGGTGACTTGGCAAACTCCATGCTGGCTGTCATGTGCCTTTTACTGATGAGTGGCTTCCGTCTGCCCACTCTACCATAAAAGCCTGATTGGTGGAGTGCTGTAGAGATGGTCTCCACAGAGGAACGCTAGAGCTCTGTCAGAGTGACCATCAGGTTCTTGGTCACCTACCTGACCAAGGTACCCTTCCCCAGATCTGTGCCTCGACACAATCCTGTCCCGGAGCTCTAAGGACAATTCCTTCGACCTCATGGCTTGCTCTGACATGTACTGTCAACTGTGGGACCTTATGTAGTTAATTGAAATGCATTCCAGGTGACTACCTCATGAAGCTGGTTGAGAGAATGCCAAGAGTGTGTAAAGCTGTCATCAAGCCAAATTGCCAGTTGACCTGGACCCCTTTTACTGCCGATACGGAGCCCCGCCGATCCATCACGACTGGACTACCGACGTAATCTGCCCGAGGTTTTTTTTCAACAGGCTCCTCCGTCACGACGTCCCCTGAATGCCCGCCTGCTAGCCGCGGCCCGCTAGATGTCTAGAGCATCTTGTTAGTTTAAGATCAGCCAATTTCTTTGGCCATTATACCTATTTTGCCAATTGGCCTGGACCCCTTTTACTACACGGAGCCCTGCTGATCCATCACGACTGGTCTGCCGACGTAACTGCACGAGGGGGCTACAACAGATTTCTTTTCAGTTGCGATGTCCCTCTAAGGCCCCTCTGCTAGCTTGCTATCCCCAGCCCGCTAGCTGTTTGAATCGCCGTGTCTCCAGCCCGCCTAGTTACTCACTGAACCCCTATGATCACTCAGCTACGCATGCCTCTCCCTAATGTCAATATGCCTTGTCCATTGCTGTTTTGGTTAGTGATTATTGTCTTATTTCACTGTAGAGCCTCTATCCCTGCTCAATATGCCTTAGCTAACACTTTAGTTCCACCTCCCACACATGCGGTGACCTCACCTGGTTTACCTCACCTTCACCACCTGGGGGTGGCCCGTCAAAAGGTCCAGGACCCAATTGCACAGGGCGGGGTCGAGACCCAGAGTCTCGAGCTTAATGACGAGATTGGAGGGTACTATGGTGTTAAACTCTGAGCGGAAGTCAATGAACAGAATTCTTACATAGGTATTCCTCTTCTCCAGGTGGAATAGGGCAGTGTAATGGCGATTGCATCGTCAGTGGACCTATTGGGGCGGTAAGCAAATTGGAGTGGGTCTAGGGTATCAGGTAGGGTGGAGGTGATATGATCCTTGACTAGTTTCTCAAAGCACTTCATGATGACAGAAGTGAGTGTAATGGGGTGATAGTAATTTAGTTCAATTACCTTTGCTTTCTTGGGAACAGGAACAATGGTGGCCATCTTGAAGCATGTGGGGACAACACACTGGATAGGGATTGGTTGAATATGTCCCTAAACACACCTGCCAGCCTACAAATCGATTCTGCTCCAGAGTACAGGCCTCGTTGCAATGCTCATTCCTTCGACGATAAACATGAATCCGACCATCACCCCTGGTGAGACAAAACTGCGACTCGTCAGTGAAGAGCCCTTTTTGCCATTCCTGTCTGGTCCACCGACGGTGGGTTTGTGCTAGAGGTCGACCGATTAATCAGAATGGCCAATTAATTAGGGCCGATTTCAAGTTTTCATAACAATCGGTAATTTATGATAAAATGTTAATATATTTAAAACATTAAATATATTTTCTTGAATTACAATGATTTCATTTTCAGACAAAGTGGATGATACTACCTCCTATAAATATTACTGCTTATACAAATTTGTATTCCTAAAAATGTGCCTTTTGAAGTGAACAAGCAATTACCCAGTTAGTGTCTTCCTCATTATTGTCCACCTCCCCACAGAAGCGGCATAGTTGGCTCAGGTCATGTAGCAAAACATGTCAAGTAGTCTATACATCTCTACATGTATTTTTCAGAGCAAACGGAACAGGGGAATAGTAATAGGTTTCTTGTAACATAATTATTTAAATGCATGTGTTTTAGTGACCATCTAGTCAGAAGTTGGATCAATGATAACCTTGAAAGATCCTTATAAATGTTTATTTTATCTACAATTATATTGAATTATAAATTGAACATACCAGTGTTGGAGGAGAGTGACTGCTATTTCTTCTCTCATGATAACATCTTTGACCGTATTTGAAAAGGATCAGGGGAGAATCAATGTACCTTTAGCACATCAAATATTTCTGAAGTCATCAGTTTGTACAGTATATGCTGAAACCATAAATACATATTATGGTAGATGTCGTATTACATGATAATCTACCGTGTTCTATGTAACATATACAGTCAATTATATGCAATATGTAGAAAACTGCTACCTAACCTGTTCACTGCTAGAGTAAAAGCACAACAAACATGTTTTTATTATAAACATAGAGCAACATGTAGAAGTGTATTCCAAGACCAAAAGTAAATCAGAATCAAAGTGGTTAGGTGGTTATTGAATCAGCATTTACAAACAGCAAGGGACTTTGCAGTTATGATGCCTGCAGCTCAACTCATTCAACCAATTAGGCAACCGTACACAGCAAAGTCTTGGTGATTGTCCACTGAATTATTAAGGAGAAGACAACTTCAAGATTGACACAATTGTAGATCACAGAAAAAGAAAAACAGTACATTACTTTATCCAGACCAAGAGGTATTAAGGAGCTGGTCATTTTCTGGGCCTGTAGGCTAGAATTAAAATCATGAACATAATGTGAGCTGCAATAGGGAGGCCATCCAGGGTGCAAATCAGTGGAGGGGAATCTGAGAATGCAGGGATTCCAGCAGGGTGTGAGTTGAGGTAGTCAAATCTGGAGCTGACAAGGCTCTGACTGAGCATCTTGGGGAAATCGCTAGATGGTGTGGAAGAAGAAGCAGAACGTTCATGTTAGGGCTAAAATGTAAATGACGTGATCATCTCGGATTATCTAACATCTGAGAATGGGCAGGCATTCCCTCGTATGAAGAGCATCTACATCTTGCTGATTATGTGCTGTCATCCAGGTGGAAATGTCACCTGAATATCTGATGTAGGAAAAGAGATAAGAGATAAGTTGAGTGTCCTGTGGATATGTACTGTACATCTGTGTATGTGTATATATATATCTTGGTATATATTTTTATTATTATTATCATTATTGTGTTTTGTGGTTGAGGGAGGTTGATGGGGATGGTGGAAGTGCTAGGGGTGTCCTATTGAGGGCAAAGGGACCTATTGGGGAGGGGATTCTTCTTGGAGGCACATTCAGTCATAGTTTTGTTTATTATATTATTATACTTTTCCCCCCTTTTTTTCTGTTATTATAACAGTTTACTGTGATTATGGATATACACTCATGTTGACTTATATATTTGAACTTTATTTTTTTGCTCAGAGTACAAATGTTTGATTTATTATTTTTATTATTTGATTTATTATTATTATTATTATTACTACTGTACCTACATTCTTAAAAACGAAAACAGAAAAAGTGTAAAAAAAATGTAGGAAAAGCACTATGGGATGGGGGGATTGAGGAATGGGTAGAGAGAACAGTAGAGGGCTCTGAAAACTATTATGGCTGAAATAGCCACTTCCTTTTGTGACTAGAGTCTAATACTTCCTGTGGCACACATCAGGGGGCATGATAGGTCACCAAATGATTCTGAAGTGTGCCAGGCCTTGCAGTCCCAAGAAGGAGGGAGGGGTGATTTTGGCCGACAAGAAAATGGCCTTGCCAAAATCCTCCCACCCTTCTAATTTCCTTAATTTTGTGGCTAAAGTCAAATAGTTCCCGTGGCACACACTACTGGTCAACATGAGCTACCAAAAGGATTCTGAAGTGTGTCAGGCCTTGCAGTCCCAAGATAGAAGGGGGGAGAGAATTTCCGCCAGCAAGAAAATAGCCTTGCCAAAATCCTCCCTTCTAATTTCCATAATTTTGTGGCTAGAGTCAAATACCTTCTGTGGCACGGCACACATCAAAGTAAAATACTTTCTATAGAAAAACGTTTAGGCAACTGAAATGAATAATTGATGTGTGTTATATTAAATATAGAGGAAGGAGTCAAATGTAGGCAAGCAATAAACATTTCAGAACAACTACTAGTCGAATAAGACATGTGAGAGATAATGAATTTTAGCAAATAGATGTATTTAGACTAATACACTTGAAACAAATAGCCAAACCGAAAGCTGCAGACATTACCCGTGCCTCGCCCGCGATCAAGCCGAGATAAATAATTAAATGAAACGCAGCATAACGTGTTCAGAAATCTCAAAGAGCAACAAGTCGCAGCAATGGAGAATTGAGTGCGTGCGCGTTCACGCGAAAGAGGGGTGTCTGGTAGGGGGAGTTTATCGGCACAACCCGGCCATCGACAAGTGCCAATATACCCTCCAAACACCTGCTTTTCCGGCATTATCACTTCATAAATGCATAACCATACCTAGCGGACTGATGCGATGTCATTGCTGTCTGGAAGTAATTTTACAACATTTATGAATCTATTAATCTTGTTTACATACAAAAGTAATGGTACACGATAGCGTGGCCGAGCGGTCTAAGGCGCTGGATTAAGGCTCCAGTCTCTTCGGGGGCGTGGGTTCGAATCCCACCGCTGTCAGGAATATTTTTCGGATCGCGGGCTCTATTTCGGCAGTCCAGTGAGTTGAAAATCGCTACAGGGGCATAAATCCTTATGGATTACATTAAACATTTTAACACAATCTCATGTTAAACGCCTTTGCGACATCTGTAGGCTAAAACGTAAACCTTTTATCGCTTTGCATTGTGGGAATCCAAATAGCAGCTCCTCCCCACGTGTCTCTGTGGAGCCAAGCAACGACATGGCAGCGCTCAGATAGCCACCGTTACTCACTTCTTTAAAGCTCGATCACCTGAAGTATTTCAACATAGCAAAGCCATTAACATACGTCAATGAAATAAACTGAGGGGAACGGTGAAGTGTGCAGGTGAGATCTAGCCCTTAACTTTTATTGAAATACAGGGAAAACTCACAAAATCGAGGCCTGGCAAATGACTTCCAATTATATTTGATAGCTTGCAAGCTAGAGTTTCGAGCAAACGTTAGCCAACACAACCGGGTAAATTGCTAGCCAGTACTCAAGTAAACAGCCATATCTAAAGATTTAGCTGGTTAACCATATCATGAGATATAGCTAGTTAGCCATAATTACTTAACGTTATAGATTTTTTTTAACGTGTTACTCGTTATTTTACGGATTAGTTTTGTTTTTAGCGTTGGTTTGGCTCAAACGGTTTGATTGAATAAGTAGCTCACCAACACAGCCGCTATGCTACTTGTCACGTTGTCAAATGTAAATTAGCTAACTAATGTACGGTAGCTAGTTAATTTAGCGATCTTAAACTTACAATGAACTGCGAGGACTACTCACAATAAAATGCATTACTTGGTGGTGGGCTGTTAGATGAATGGTTAGATTTCTTCAAGACGATCGATCTGAGGGAGGTGCTGTTTTTTTGTTTAACATTTTGTGCATATGTATTTCTTATAAACATCCGTTTGTTGGCAATGTCAATTCTTACACATTTAAAAAAAATACTTACTTTTATGTTCGCTAGCAGGATAGGCAAACGCCGCAGAGTACTACCGAGCAACTCGTAATATCATGTACGTTACTATTACAGATAGAACAAAGAGACAGATTTCACCGGATGTATAATTGTGAAGCATCCGCTTGGCGTTTCCATTCGCTACCAAATATGGGAGAAGATGGAACAAACTTGATTTTGGTTAACACTCTGCTAATTTTCTCACCGATGAAACATTTGATCTATACAATTTTCTGTTCCCAAAACTATAATATGTTACGAACAGAGTGGACTTTACCCTTTGCCAAAGTTTTTTAAAAATTGTTTAGGAGTACCAAGGCGAATTGAGTTGTTGCACACGCTCACTTCAGAGTATGCGTTCCTTAACATAAATATGCAAATAGTGGTAGAACGCGCAAATAGGATCTTGCTAGCTCGTGCTTGGCTCTGCCCACCTTGCTTGGTCTGCCAACTATGACTCAAATGACCCATTTGAAACAACAGGCTGGGGTCTCTTGGCTTCGGTATAACAAATCTTTGGTAGTAGCTCTGCTGATCACATCTGCCAATCACGTTATCCATATTTATCCGTATTTAAGATAGTAGACAGATCTACGTCAGATGAACTGTTATCAGTGTGTCTTTTTCTTGTTGTAATCAAACTATTCAGTTATAGAAACGTGATATATATATATATATATATCACGTTTCTATATCATTTTCACCAGGTAAGCCAGTTGAGAGCAATTTTATATTTTTTTTATTTAACCTTTATTTAACCAGGTAGGCTAGTTGAGAACAAGTTCTCATTTGCAACTGCGACCTGGCCAAGATAAAGCATAGCAGTGTGAACAGACAACACAGTTACACATGGAGTAAACAATTAACAAGTAAATAACACAGTAGAAAATAAAAAGAGAGTCTATATACATTGTGTGCAAAAGGCATGAGGAGGTAGGCGAATAATTACAATTTTGCAGATTAACACTGGAGTGATAAATGATCAGATGGTCATGTACAGGTAGAGATATTGGTGTGCAAAAGAGCAGAAAAGTAAATAAATATAAACGGTATGGGGATGAGGTAGGTCAAATTGGGTGGGCTATTTACCGATAGACTATGTACAGCTGCAGCGATCGTTTAGCTGCTCAGATAGCAGATGTTTGAAGTTGGTGAGGGAGATAAGTCTCCAACGTCAGCGATTTTTTTATTTATTTATTTTAATTAATTTTTTTAAATATATTTTTTTAATCATTTTTTAAATCTTTTTTTTTTTGCAATTCGTTCCAGTTCACATTTACAACTGTGACCTGGCCAAGATAAAGCAAAGCAGTGCATCAGAAACAACAGAACATGGTATAAACAAACGTATAGCCAATAACAATTGAAAAATCTGTATACAAAGATAGACGGCATCCAATTTGTTGAGTAGAGTGTTGGAGGCTATTTTGTAAATGACGAAGTCAAGGATCGGTAGGGTGGTCAGTTTTACGAAGGTATGTTTGCAGGCATGAGTGAAGGAGGCTTTGTTGCGAAATAGGAAGCTGATTCTAGATTTAATTTTGGATTGGAGATGCTTAATGTGAGTCTGCAAGGAGAGTTTACAGTCTAGCCAGACACCTAGGTATTTGTAGTTGTCGATGAAGACGGCTTCACAGTATTGTCTCTTGTCGATGGCGGTTATGATATTGATACTGTCAATGTAAGCTGTAAAATTACTCCCAATTTAGAACTCAGTAATTTAGCTAGCTTGCTGACGTCCCACATAGGAGCAAGAGGTTAACTAGCTAGTTCCAACAAGTATATCTGTTGCTTGCAAGCAGGGGCAGATGGCTGTATCACTAGCTAATGTCATTCTGGGGCAAGGAGCGTTTTGACAAAACGGGTGGCACTGTGATAGACGGCATCCAATTTGTTGAGTAGAGTGTTGGAGGCTATTTTGTGAATGACATCGCCGAAGTCAAGGATCGGTAGGATGGTCAGTTTTACGAAGGTTCTCGTCTCTGGACCACACGCGGCTTAGATTGCATTCTGCTAAGGCACTTGTTGCTCTCTACATCGGTCAGTTACATTGGTGACCAGGGGAGGTCCTTTCGATACGCCTATGGGGCCTGGGCACATGCATGCTCCTGAGGAGAAAGGGTAATACTGCATGAGTTGATGACAGTTTGATGGTCTCCATCAGAAGTCCAGGCTTTTGGCGTAGATTGTAAAGTGCTCATTTCTGGATTGCAGTATTTTAAGATTGTGCCCCCCACGGCACTTGATATACACTGAGTGTACAAACATGAACACCAGCTCTCTCCATGACATAGACTGACCAGTTGAATCCAGTTGAAAGCTTATTGATGTCACTTGTTAAATCCACTTCAATCAGTGTAGATGAAGGGGAGGGGACCGTTTAAAGAAGGAATTTAAAGCCTTGAGACAATTGAGACATGGATTGTGTATGTGTGCCATTCAGAGGGTGAATGGGCAAAACAACAGATTTAAGTGCCTTTGAATGGGATATTGTACTAGGTGACAAGCAACACTGCTGGGTTATCATGCTCAACAGTTTCCTGTGTATATCAAGAATATTCCACCACCTAAAGGACATCCAGCCAACTTGACAAAACTGTGGGAAGCATTGGTGTCAACATGGGCCAGCTTTCGTCACCTTGTAGAGTCCATGCTCCGACAAATTGAGGCTGTTCTGAGGGCAAAAGGGGTACAACTCAATATTAGGTTCACTATATTTAGATATTTCAAATACTGCCTGAGACACCTTTGCTATTTGTCTCCGTACTCAATAAATGGGGTAACACTTTCTGATGGTGTTATTTGTTTGAATTCATATGAAACGTACATTATGGAAAACCTGTCTCGCACTGTCATGATTAGTAGAATAATGAATGTATTGGCAAGACTTTGGCACTGACGACATTTAGGTTAGTAGGAAAGTTAATCATTTAAACACTTAAATATACTCACATTTAGTATTTCACTTTCATTTCCCAACAGTTTTTTTCTATAATCCTACAGGCTCTATATTATTCTCCGTATCTTATATTCTAATGCATCCAACATTATGCATGTCCACCATGGTATTGGAGAACACTCATCTTATTACAGAGCACTTTGTACAACTGTTTTTAGAGAAGATTATATTGCAAGGTATGCTATGTGTGTAGGCTATGCCATCTGTATTGGCTAATATGCACATGACACACACCCCTTTCCATCTACATGCATTTATTTGGGTTTCTATGCAAAGTACAGTGTCTTCAGAAAGTAATCAGGCCCCTTGACCTTTTTCAACATTTTGTTACGTTTACAGCCTTGTTCTAAAATGGATTAAATAAATACAAATCCTCAGCAATCTACACACAATACCCCATAATCACAAAGCCAAAAGTTTTTGGTTTTTTTTCCGCAAATGTATTAAAAATTAACATACCTTATTTACATAAGTAATTCAGATCCTTTGCTATGAAAATTGAGCTCAGGTGGATCCTGTTTCCTTTGATCATCATTGATGTTTCTATAACTTGATTGGAGTCCATGTGTGATAAATTCAATTGATTGGACATGATTTGGAAAGGAACACACCTGTCTATATAAGGTCCCACACTTGACAGTACAGGTTCAGAGTAAAAACAAGCCATGAGGGTCGAAGGAATTGTCCATAGAGCTCCGGGACGATTTGGGGAAGGGTGCCAAAAAATGTCTGAAGCATTGAAGGTCCCCAAGAACGCAGTGGCCTCCATCATTCTTAAATGGAAGAAGTTTAGAACCCCCAAGACTCTTCCTAGAGCTGGCTGTTAGGCCAAACTGAGCAATCAGGGGAGATGACCAAGAACCTGATGGTCACTCTGACAGAGCTCCAGAGTTCCTCTGGAGATAGGAGAACTCTCTAGGAGGACAACCATCTCTGCAGCACTCTACCTATCAGGCCTTTATGGTAGAGTGGCCAGACTGATGCCACTCCTCAGTAAAAGGCACATGACAGCTCGCATGGAGTTTGCCAAAAGGCACCTAAAGACTCTGACCATGAGAAACAAGATTCTCTGGCCTGATGAAACCAAGATTGAACTCTTTGGCCTGAATGCCAAGCGTCATGTCTGGAGGAAACCTGGCACCATCCCTACGGTGAAGCATGTTGTTGGTGGCATCATCATCTGTGGAGATGTTTTTCAGGGGCAGGGACTGGGAGACAAGTCAGGATTGAGACAAAGAAGAACCGAGCAAAGTACAGAGAGATCCTTGATGAAAACATGCCCCAGAGCGCTCAGGACCGCAGACTGGGGTGAAGGTTCACCTTTCAACAGGACAATGACCCTAAGCATACAGCCAAGACAATGCAGGAGTGGCTTCAGGACCAGTCCATGCATGTCCTTGAGTGGGCCAGCCAGAGCCTGGACTTAAACCTGATCAAACATCTCTGCAGAGACCTGAAAATAGCTGTACAGTAATGCTCCCCATTCAACCTGACAGTGCTTGAGAGGATCTTCAGATCTGCAATACCCAAGAGGACTCTGATGCTGTAATCGCTGCCAAAGGTGCTTCAACAAAGTACTGAGTAAAGGCTCTGAATACTTATGTAAATGTGATATTTCTGTTTTATTATTTTAAATAAATTTGGTAGAATTTCTAAAAACCTGTTTTTGCTTTGTCATTATGGGGTAGTGTGTGTGTGTGGATTGATGAGGGGGGCGAAAACAATTGAATACATTTTAGATTGAGGCTGTAACGTAACAAAATGTGGAAATGTCAAGGGGTCTGAATACTTTCTGAAGGCACTGTATATGATTGAATGTTTCTTCAAGCCTGCCGGTACAGTGCATTCGGAAAGTATTCAGACCCCTTTTTCCAAATTCTGTTCTAAATTGATTAAATTTTGTTTTTTTCTTCGCCAATCTACACACAATACCCTATAATGATAGCTTTTTTTTTTTTTTTTTTTTTTTTACAAAGGTATTCAAAAGCCTGATTTGGTTGAGTGCTGCTGAGGTTTCTAGAAGGTTCTCGAATGTCGACAGAGGAACTCAGGAGCTCTGTCAGTGACCTTCGGGTTCTTGGTCACAAGCCTGACCAAGACCCTTATCCCCCGATTGCTCTAGGAGTCTTGGTGGTTCCAGACTTCTTCCATATAAGAATAATGGAGGCCACTGTGTTCTTCTGGGCCTTCAATGCTGCAGACATTGTTTTGGTACCCTTCCCCAGATCTTTGCCTCAACACAACCATGATTCAAAAATGTAATTTACTGACAGAGATGGCTAATGAAACACATTGACTAGCCTAGCTGGCTACTGTAAATGTCAAACTGACTTTTTGCTAGCTTTCAATAAATTGGCTAAGTGGTCAAGACACAATTCGTATTGCATGCTGCGTATTTCAAGTGCACTCAAACAGATATTTATCTTATTTCAGTCTGGGAGCTAGCTATATCTGTTCCTCTTCATCAGACAGCAGCTTGTGTTTTCAGAAGAAACTGTTTACGTTTTAGATTGAAGCAGGCCATTGGCTGGGGTTTGATCAACTTCCAAGTTTTCAGCTTCGGCCCACAACTTATACACGTTACATCATTGCACAAGTGTTAGCTAGCAAGCTAAATGGCTAAAATAGCCATGTTGCTGATGTGATGTGTCTGTCTAACGAGCTCGATGGTACTGGAATGTCAGAGTTTTGAATGATGTTTTGACTGCTAGCTAGATAGCCAGTGTCACTGTTTCTGGCTCACGCAACATTAGCTATTAACAATTCCTTTAACGTTAAATTTACTTACTGTCCTATTATGTCACCATATGTTGGCAGCCTCACTCGGACACACACTCACATCAGACAATAGTCACAAGCATAGTTATAAAAATGAGCTGTGTGTGCGGTACGTAGGCTGATGTGATTGGTCAAAAGACCAAATAGTGAATAATTGCTCAGAATTGGGCAACCTGGCTCAACACAGCCATAGTAATGAGTAGTGACACTGTATTTACGTTGCTACTTATCTACCCCTGTTAGTTTGTCGGTCACTCAGCATCACTGTTATTCTAGGTTGGCTCTCCGGAGGTCTCCTGCTGCTCTTCTATGACATCTCCCCCTCCCCTCACCATGGCCAGCGGGGAGGACGATGACCCCGTCATACAAGAGGTGAGTGACCAGTTTCCCCAGCACTCCTGTTTACCAGTCTATTTCTTCCCAAACCTAGGTTTTATCATTTTGGCGAAAAAGATGAGTGATGGAAAGAATTTGAACCCAAGATTCCTCTCTTTCTGTTTCTTTTAGATTGATGTATACCTGGCCAAAAGCCTTGCGGACAAGCTCTATCTGTTCCAGGTAGGTTCTGCATCTATTCTGCAACAAGCTGTATGGATTTGATATGTTCCTGGTTAAGATCTTGTACAGCTATCTTATCTTAATTTCTCTTGTTTTTTTTCTCCTTCATAGTATCCAGTACGCCCTTCCTCTATGACCTATGATGATATCACTCATCTGTCTGCCAAGATCAAGCCCAAGCAGCAGAAGGTGTGACTGGGCTCCCTTGTTTAAGAGATTTTCATCTCATATGGATATCCATCTCATTTGGACACACCTACTCATTCCAGTTGTTTTTCTTAATGTTTACTATTTTCTACATTGTAGAATAATAGTGAGGACATCAACATTATGAAACAACACATGGAGTCATGTAGTTACCAAAAAAGTGTTAAACAAATCTAATTGTATTTTCTATATGAGATTCTTCAAAGTAGCCACCCTTCTTCATGAGGTAGTAATTTCAATTAGCAGGTGTGCCTTGTTAAAAGTTAATTTCCAATGCGTTTGAGCCAATCAGTTGTTGGTAAAAGACCCAAGTCCATATTATGGCAAGAACAGCTCAAATTATTATAATTTTTTATCCTTTTTATTTAACTAGGCAAGTCAGTTAAGAACAAATTATTATTTACAATGACAGCCTACCGGGGAACAGTGGGCCTTGTTCAGGGCCAGAACGACAGAATTTTACCTTGTCAGCTCGGGGATTCGATCCAGCAACCTTTCGGTTACTCCCAACACTAACCACTAGACTAACTGCCGCCCCAAATAAGCAAAGAGAAACGACAGTTTATCATCACTTTAAGACATGAAGGTCAGTCAATGGGGAAAATTTAAGAACTTTGAAAGTTTCTTGAAGTTCAATCTCAAAAACCATCAAGCGCTATGATGAAACTGGCTCTCTTGTGGACAGCCACAGGAAAGGAAGACCCAGAGTTACCTCTGCTGCAAAGGATATGTTCATTAGAGTTACCAGCCTCAGAAATTGCCATGCAAATAAATTCTTCAGAGGTCAAGTAACAGACACATCTCAACATGAACTGTTCAGAGACTGCGGGAACCAAGCCTTCATGGTTGAATTGCTGCAAAGAACCAACTAAAAGACACCAATAAGAAGACTTTCTTGGGCCAAGAAACATGAGCAATGGACATTCGACTGGTGGAAATCTGTCCTTTGGTCGGATGAGTCCAAATGTGAGATTTTTGGTTCCAACCACCGTGTCTTTGTGAGAAGCAGAGTAGGAGAACGGATGATTTCCGCATGTGTGGTTCCCACCAGGAAGCATGGTGGAGGTGGTGTGATGGTGCTTTGCTGGTGACACTGTCAGTGATTTATTTAGTATTCAATGCACACTTAACCAGCATGGCTACCACAGCGTTCTTCAGCGATATGCCATCCCATCTGGTTTCCGCTTAGTGGAACTATAATTTGTTTTTCAACAGGACAATGACCCAACACACCTCCAGGCTGTGTAAGGCTATTTGACCAAGAATGAGAGTGATGGAGTGCTGCATCAGATGACATGGCCTCCACAATCACTTGACCTCAACCCAATTGAAATGGTTTGGGATGTGTTCAACCGCAGAGTGAAGGAAATGCAGCCAACAATTGCTCAGCATATGTGGGAACTCATTCCAGGTTAAGCTGGTTGAGAGAATGCCAAGAGTGTGCAAAGCTGTCATCAAGGCAAAGGGTGGCTACTTTGAAGAATCTAAAATCAAAAATGTATTTTGATTTGTTTAACACTTTTTTGGTTACTATATGATTCTATGTGTTGTTTCATAGTTTTTGATGTCTTCACTATTATTGTACAATGTAGAAAATAGTTTTAAAAAATAAAGGAAAAACCCTTGATTTAGTTGGTGTGTCCAAACTTTTGACTGGTACTGTATGAAGGACAAACCATATTATCCATCTTCCCTAGCCTGTCCTATTATTAAACAATATCCTCAGTTTATCATTTGTGTCTTTGTGTAGGTGGAGTTGGAGATAGCCATCAACACTCTGAGTCCTAACTACTGTCGAAGTAAAGGCGAGCAGATTGCCCTCAATGTGGACGGAACCACCTCAGAGGACTCCAACACCTACTCTGTGTGAGTGCACTACATGCAGTGGTTGCTCCACTGGAAGTTTTGCGATTATGCTATGGTACTTAGGGGTCATTTTTTGGTTAACTACGGTACCCTGCGTCACCGCTTCATTGCTCCAGACCAGCACAAGGGGGAGTTAGAGCACTGTATATGCTTTTGGGTCCTACTGTGTCTCTAACTAACAATGAATGGGCGACATAAACCTAAATAGTAACTGATAATTGTGCACAACTTCAGTATTACTTACTAAAACTGTTGTTACACTAAGGTTTTTATTTTATTAGGATTATTTTGCTCTTACTGTGGTACTGTAGACCACTCCCGACCGGGCATGTTATACAGCACTTGAGTGGTGCAACGGTCTAAGACACTGCATAGCAGTGCAAGCTGTGTTGCTACAGATGCTGGTTAAATACCCGTTCCGGCCTCGATTGGGATGACTGTAGGTTTTTGGTTTCTCTCCCTTTAAAAACAGAAATGAATCATTCTAAATAACAAACTGGCTTTATTTACAAATTAGTAACAATGTCTCACCCCATGTTCAAGATTGGCCTTTTTCTCCCTCATTTTACATTATTTGAAAACAAAATCATCTCCAAATTTTTTTTTTTTTTAAACAAAGCAATTCATTATTATTCATTTATAATTATATAAAAGCCCCTTGGATATTCTCACAGATATATTATTGACCCTGTTATTAGCAGGACAATATATATTGGTCATGGCTCCTGTGTGGCGCAGAATGGGATTGCTCTGCAGTTCTCCAGCTGTATCCATGGAAAGTGCGCAAGGTTCAAGGGATGAGGGCAGGGGGCACATGATGAGCCGTAGAGCCGGGCACAGAAGACAGACTTAGCCCATGGGGAACGGAGGAGGAGAGGTGGACCCCCACCCTGCCACACTGGGTAGCAAAGAGCAACACTATAAGGGGTGTTGCACTAATAATGGTGCTGACTAAAGAAACGTTCCTGCTGTTCTAGCAGGTAGCTGGACAATAGACTGGCCTAGATGTTTTTCTAAGTTAGGTTCGTAGTAGTTGGGTGTTGGTTAGACTAAAATGATGGTGTATAAATGTTAGTGTAACCTTTATTTAACTAGGCAAGTCGGTTAAGAACAAATTCTTATTTACAAGGACAGCCTACTCCCTCCTCAACGCCAGGGAATTGAACCACGGTCTCCCACGTGCCCGCATGACACAGGGATCATTTAGCTCAATAGTCCAGCACTGAAGCCTACTCCCGACCGTCACGATGTACAGCACCATATTTTACGTTCCATCCTAACAGGAACCCAGAGGGTTTTTCATTTTTCTTGGAGTAGAAACACCATAATATTAATCAAATGAATTAAGCAAAATTTCTTAAAATCAGTCCCATGTACTATGTATATAAATGTAAATCTCCCGCAGGCCAGATTGAATTGGCTCATATGCTGCCCACCCATGACTTTGTACACTTTGTGTTGGTTCATTTCTTAGTACTCTGTGTTAGTTTCATTTGTGTATGTCATCTGTCATATGCTGTGTCTGTGACATGCTGGTCATTCATCAATCTCCTTGCAGGAAGATGATGGACAAGCAGACGTTCACATCCATCCAGTCCACGACCAACACCTCCAGATACGCTGCTGCCATCTTCAGGAAAGGTAGCTGTGTTTCTGTACATTCATATCCATCAGCACTGACATTGCTCTCCTGCGTGTGTTCATGTTAGTCTTGATATCTAAATGTTTGTCTCTGACTCGGTGTGATGTCACTGATGGGTGTTGATGATGTCATCAGGTGAGCTCCACATCACGCCGCTGCAGGGCATCCTCCAGATGCGACCCAGCTTCTCCTATCTGGACAAGGCTGACTGCAAACACAGAGAGCGGGAGGCCGCTAACGAGGGGGGAGACTCCTCTCAGGACGAGGCAGATGAAGATGTCAAGGCCGTCACTGTAAGGAAACACACACAATAACAATCACAATTCACACAAAATGGCCCTCTTAAATTAATTGTTGAGCTCTGTTTTCTTTGTCAGTATTGGGATGGTCAAATTAAACCTGTCTCTTTCCTCTAGGTGAGGTTTTCCCGTCCTGAGTCGGAGCAGGCTCGTCAGAGGCGTATCCAGTCGTATGACTTCCTTCAGAAGAAACAGGCAGAGGAATCCTGGGTCCACCTGCACTACCACGGCCTCAATGTACGGGGGCGCTCTCACACACTGTTTTATGTGACCTCTGTTCATCCAAGTCACAGCCAATCTCAACTTATCACCTACTTTGTGTGTGTGTGTGTGTGTTTAGGACGGGCGTTCGGACCACGAGAAGCTATATCTGTACTGCCAGGCTATGGGAGGTTCCGAGAACACAGAACTGGTGAAAACTCCAAAGTGAGTGCTAACACGTAGTGTCCCTATTTGAAAGTGAGTACTAACACGTAGTGTCCCTATTTGAAAGTGAGTACTAACACGTAGTGTCCCTATTTGAAAGTGAGTACTAACACGTAGTGTCCCTATTTGAAAGTGAGTACTAACACGTAGTGTCCCTATTTGAAAGTGAGTACTAACACGTAGTGTCCCTATTTGAAAGTGAGTACTAACACGTAGTGTCCCTATTTGAAAGTGAGTACTAACACGTAGTGTCCCTATTTGAAAGTTGCTTTTGTGTCATTCCTTCTCTCTTTTCTCCTGATCCCTTTATTCATCCCTCCTGCTCCCTTTATTCATCTCTCTCCCTCTTTTCTCCCGCTCCCTTTTCATCCCTCTTTTCTCCCGCTCCCTTTATTCATCCCTCTCCCTCTTTTCTCCCTCAGGGAGTACCTGGCAATGCTCATGCCTCCTGTCGCAGAGGAGAAGATGTAAGTCAAACTTGCATGGTGTGTAATGTATTAAGCCATGTTGTAACATTTCAGGTATGAAACTGATGAGTCCTTGGTGTGTGTCAGTGTGAGGCCCGTAGGTCCCAGTAACATGCTGTCCATGGCCCAGCTCCGGACGCTGCCGCTCGGTGACCAGATCAAGACCCTGATGAAGAACGGTACACTAACCTTGTTACTTTTGCTCCAATAAATCTTTATTTTCCCCAAGGGAAATGTTTTCAAATCAAATGTATTTGTCACATGTGCCGAATGCAACTGGTATAGACTTAACTGTGAATTTGTTGCTTACGAGCCCATGTCCTCCATCTTATTCTTTCCATAATTTCTCTCTTCCCCTCTAGTTAAGGTGATGCCGTTTGCCAACCTGATGGGTTTGCTGACCCCTGGGACAGACTCCACTGCAGTGCTGCGCTGCATCCAGCAGGTGGCGCTACTGGTGCAGGGCAATTGGGTGGTCAAAAGGTGAGACGAGCAGAGCAGGATTGTGGCGGACCAGGTTCACAGATCCAGATTAAATAGATCCAAAAAAGTCTTCCTTCTGGATTAATTATTCAAGATCTAAATGTGTGATTTCATGAACAAAGATTATGCTTGGATACTTAAAAAAAGAAAGAAAAAGATGAACTATTGTCCCAGAAATATTTCAGGTCATGTCCCTGACAGCAGTTGAACACTCTTTTGTTCCTTCAGTGACGTGCTGTATCCTAAGAACAGCTGTAGTCCCCACAGTGGTGTGCCTGCTGAGGTGCTGTGTCGAGGAAGAGACTTTGTGGTGAGTCACACTGTTTATACCCTTACCATATCTCAGAGCAGATCTTCCTGCACAGGTCCACAGTACAATTGTGCATGTTCATTGACAAGAGGTTCAAATTTCAAGACTTCATGGTGAAATTTAAACAGGAATAAAAATATGTTTTGTGTATATATATATATATATGTATATATATATATATATATGTGTGTGTATGTGTGTGTTTTATGTTCTTGTTTCTCTTAGATGTGGAGATTCACTCAGGATCGCTCGGTGATGAGGAAGGAGATTGCAGCCATCATCAAGGTAATCATCAACTGTTTTAAACAGTTCACTGCACCAGGGGTGCTACTAAAGCCACCTGCCGTGTCTCACACCTGGCCAAAGATACCCAATTCAAATACCACTCTATTTAAAGTATATGGTGTAACACACTTCACAAGTGTTCCTATAAGTCAATCAATCAAATGTATTTATAAAGCCCTTCGTACATCAGCTGATATCTCAAAGTGCTGTACAGAAACCCAGCCTAAAACCCCAAACAGCAAGCAATGCATGTGTAGATGCACAGTGGCTAGGAATAACTCCCTAGAAAGGGTGAGACAGTAGGGGTCGGGAGACACTGTGGTCCCTTCCGACGAAACCCCCGGACAGGGCCAAACAGGCAGGATATAACTCCACCCGCTTTGCCAAAGCACAACCCCCACACCACTAGAGGGGTATTTTCAACCACCAACTGAGACAAGGCCGAGTATAGCCCACAAAGATCTCCGCCACGGCACAACCCAAGGGGGGGCGCCAACCCAGACAGGAAGATCCCGTCAGTGACTCAACCCACATGTTTAAATGTTTCAATTTGTTCCTCCCCTCACTAACAGTTACCCCCAGAGGGTGTTACTAAATGTCTGCCCCCCCCCAAAGTTACCTTTGGAGCAGTTGAAGTTGGTGGGAGGAGCTATAGGGGGATGGGCTCATTGTAATGGCTGGAATGGAAATATGAAACGGTATCAAACAAATGGAAACCACATGTTTGACTTTGTTCAATTTATTCCACTCCACCATTACAATGAGACTGTCCTCCTATAGCTCCTCCCACCAGCCTCCTCTGCTTCAGAGGTTGTTGCTAACTATTTGTCCTCCCTGTTATTTCCAGCTCCCCCCGGAGGACGTGAAGGACTTCCTGGAACATATGGCGGTGCCTCGAATCAACCGTGGCTGGGAGTTCCTGTTGCCATGCGACGGTTCCTTCATCAAGAAGCACCCTGACGTGGCCCAGCGGCAGCACATGCTGTGGATGGGGATACAGAGCAAGTAAGACATGACATACGCAAACACACACACATTATCACTCACTGTTTGCCTTGGTAAGGTAACATGGACAGAGACAGTTGATTTTATGTTTCATGTTTTGTTTGCAGATTGGAGAAGGTCTTCACCTTCTCTAAGGATGACCTGGTATCCAAAAAGGACCTAGAAACAGGTGTGTGTGCTTATAGCAGTGTCTTTCTGGCATAATGTGTTTTATAATTGCCTCTAGCTGAAAACTGTTTCTCTGTCCTTTATAGAAACTGTGCACGTGAGTGGCGAGCAGCGGCTGAAGGCTGCCCATGAACGTGCACGGCATAACCAGCCCTCTCTAGAGAAGGACCTGAGCGCTCGTCGACAGGGTGGAGCCGGGGCGAGTGGCGGAACTGGGGTTCGGGTCAAAGAAGAACCTGTCAGTGAAGACGAACCCATGGACTCGTGCTCATCCGTGCACCCTAATGGTTTGGTTAACGGTTACCCCTCATCCTCCGCTACCTGCCCCGCCTCAAACCCTCATAACGGGCACGGCGGGACCCCCACTCCCTCACCGTCCCCTGAGCTGAGGGACTTTGTGTGGAACACGTTCAGGAAGCAGCACGTGCTGACGCTGAGCGAAGTCAAGAGGCTGTTCAACCTCCACCTGGCCTCCCTGCCTCCTGGACACAGCCTGTTCCACTCCATCTCAGACCGCCTACTACAGGATACTATACTGATGAGCCAATGCAAACAGATACTGGTGCCTGTGAGTATTAGACCCTGTCCCTGCTGCATGACTACCATTCCACCAGGGCTCCCTTGGGTTTTGGGTTTTGAAACTGGCATGATAGGGGGTTTGGGGTCAGTTCCTCTGGAAAACAGACAACCCCCTGTGGTACTGGAGAATTTCAGTTAAAGATCGGCCCATTCTTCCACCCGGTGAGTAAGTCTAGATATCCACAGGTAAAGAGCCTCTCCTTGGACTAAAGAGATCAGCTTTTGGCTCCCGGCCAGATTAAACTCAGCCTGCCCGGGTTCTCTTCTCTGCTGCAATGATGGTCTCTTGCTTGCCTCAGGAGTACAGCCATCACCTTTCCTAAACAGAACAACAAACTGTGGTTTTGGTGTGTGATCTATCCCTGTAGCAGCACACCGGCTTTACTCCTGAGGGTAGTAGGTAGGAAGTAGAGAGAGAGCAGTGAGGCGATGGAGGGTTGGCCTTATCAGGTTCAGCTCTCTGATTAGAGCCTGATGGCTGTGTGATTGTAGAATCTAACTGTTCAATTATATTACACCCCACCAGACTGCACTGTACCTTTGGTGAAGCCTACATTTTCCTAATGAGGTGTGGTTCTTTAAACTTTGCTCTCATGGTTGTCTTAATGCCATAGTACTCATCAGAGAAGTAGTTGAATGAACATTGTTAGCATTAATACCATGACACTGCTACCTATTGTATACAGGTCTGAGACACTGCTACCTATTGTATACAGGTCTGAGACACTGCTACCTATTGTATACAGGTCTGAGACACTGCTACCTATTGTGTGGATAAGGAGCAAGTCTCCCTCTGAGTATCAAATCCCCTTTTTCAACCTGGCTTAGGTTCTTATCCCCCTTGCGCTCCTCGGGATGTTGTAGGATTTAGATCCTGGAAGGAGGAATGAGGTAGGGAGGTATGAGGGGTTGGACGGAGGAAACTGTCCACTGTTAAATAGCTTCTATTATTGGCTGAGAGCACAAAGCCTATTACCGTTCCAGGAGGAGTTAACCATTAAGCCCTGTGTAGAATTTGCCTGTACACACACATCTAGGTTCAGATCCCACTCCCCAGATACGGACTAAACAATAGTCCGTCAGATGAATGCAAAACTGACTTTGGATCAGCTTCGAGGGGCAACTTTATCCTATCCCAGCAGAGGTTAATGCTTTCTGGGAGTGGAGAGGGTTGAATCAGGGATTTGCTTAATGGTCTTGGGATGGATTAGAGATCCCGTTACATTTACATGTTGGTCATTTAGCAGATGCTCTTATCAAGAGTGACTTAGTCATCTTCTTAACACAGCACGCCTGTTTTGTTTTGTTGAGATTGGGAATAACTTAATCCAAAGTGTAGCTTCTTGTAATATAAGGTATCCCGTGTCTGTAGAGCCCAGTGCTATAAGACTCTGGGTCACTGCAGGGATTTCACTCCTGTCCCCTCTCCTGCAGTTTCATCAGTTGTCTTTCTCTTCATGTATTTTCATCGGTTTGGTCTCTCTTTTTCCCTGTAGTTTCCAGCCCAGAGCACGGCAGCTGCGGATGAGCAGAAGGTGTTTGTTGTGTGGGAGACAGGAGAGACCTTCGACAAGGTAACAACACCTGGGGTCAGGGTTCTTCTTATAGTCAAGTGTGTAATAATTTTGTTTTCCTTTTCACTCATCATTCCACTTACCCACTGCACCCACTGGATCACTTGTATGCAACCTGTGTTTTGAAATCATGCAGAAATAATCTGATCACATGTCTGCCTTTATAGTGGCTTGTGAAAGTATTCAACCCCTTGGCATTTTTCCTATTTTGTTGCCTTACAACCTGGAATTAAAATGTATTTTTGGGGGTGTTTGTATCATTTGATTTACACAACATGCCTACCACTTTGAAGATGGAAAATATTTTTTTGTGAAACAAACAAGAAATAAGACCAACTGAACTTGTTCGCATAACTATTTACCCCCCCAAAATCAATACTTTGTAGAGCCACCTTTTGCAGCAGTTACAGCTGTAAGTCTCTTGTGGTATGTCTCTAAGCTTGGCACATCTAGCCACTGGGATTTTTGCCCATTCTTCAAGGCAAAACTGCTCCAACTCCTTCAACTTTGCTGTATACCAGCGGAATCCATCCATCTTTAAATCATACCACAGATTCTCAACTGGATTGAGGTATGGGCTTTGTCTAGGCCATTCCAAGACATTCAAATATTTCCCCTTAAACCACTCGAGTGTTGCTTTAGCAGTAAGCTTAGGGTCATTGTCCTGCTGGAAGGTGAACCTCCGTCCTAGTCTCAAATCTCTGGAAGACTGAAACAGGTTTCCCTCAAGAATGTCCCTGTATTTAGCACCATCCATCATTCCTTCAATTCTGACCAGTTTCCCAGTCCTTGCCGATGGAAAAACAGCCCCACAGCATGATGCTGCCACCACCATGCTTCATTGTGGGGATGGTGTTCTCTGGGTGACGAGAGGTGTTGGGTTTGCGACAGACAGCATTTTCCTTGATGTCCAAAAAGCTCATTTGTAGTCTCATCTGACTAGAGTACCTTCTTCCATATGTTTGGGGAGTCTCCCACATGCCTTTTGGCGAACACCATACGTGTTTGCTTATTTCTTTCTTTAAGCAATTGCTTTTTTCTGGCCACTCTCTCTTCCGTAAAGCCCAGCTCTGTGGAGTGTACGGCTTAGTGGTTCTATGGACAGATACTCCAATCTCCGCTTTGGAGCTTTGCAGCTCCTTCAGGGTTGTCTTTGGTCTCTTATTTTTTTTTATTTTTTTTTAGCATTTTCTAATTAAGAACATTCAAAACAAAAATGAAAAGATAGTGACAGTAACAGATGAGCATAATATTTGTATTTTTTTTAAATTATATATACAAAAAACAATAAGTCATTTTTTTTTTTTTAATTAAACAAATAATGAGACATTGCATCATATCTTTGGTGTCTCTGATTAATGCCTTCCTTGTCTGGTCCTTGAGTTTTGGTGGGCGGCCCTCTCTTGGCAGGTTTGTTGTGGTGCCATATTCTTTCCATGTTTTAATAATGGATTTAATGGTGCTCCGTGGGATGTTTAAAAGTTTCTGATATTTTTTTATAACCCAACCCTGATCTGTACTCTACAACTTTGTCCCTGACCTGTTTGGAGAGCTCCTTGGTCTTCATGGTGTCGCTTGCTTAGTTGTGTTGCAGACTCTGGGGCCCTGTCAGAACAGGTGTGTATATTTAGAGATCATGTGACACTTAGATTGCACACAGGTGGACTTTATTTAACTAATAATGTGACTTTTGAAGGTAATTGTTTGCACCAGATCTTATTATGGACTTCATAGCAAAGGGGGTGAATACATGTGCACACACCACTTTTGTTTTTAATTATATTAAAAAAAAAAATTAAACAAATAACCCTTTTCACTTGACCAATTGGGACTATTTTGTGTATGTCCGTTACATGAAATCCAAATGAAAAATCTATTTAAATTACAGGTTGTAATGCAACAGAATGGGCTCCCGTGTGGTGCAGTGGTCTAAGACACCGCATCCCAGTGCAAGAGGCATCACTGCAGTACCTGGTTCGAATCCAGGCTGTATCACATCTGGCCGTGATTGGGAGTCCCATAGGGTGGCGCACAATTGGCCCAGCATCGTCCGGGTTAGGGTTTGGCCGGGGTACGCGGTCATTGTAAATAAGAATTTGTTCTTAACTGACTTGCCTAGTTAAAGGTTCATATTCTTCTTTTTTTTTTACTTAAAAAATAATCATAATAGGAAAAACGCCAAGGGGATGAATACTTTTGCAAGGCACTGTGTGCCCTCCCTTACTTAGTTTCAGAAATGTGGATGTGTTTGAGCTCCCTTTTCATTTTTCTGCCTCTACATTTTAAATCCCCCCCAGCACCGTCAGGTCCTGTATGAGATCTTCATGAAAAACTACCGGGTAAGGAGGAACGTGATCCAGACCAGGCTGACGCAGGAGCTGGGAGACCAGACTACCAAGGCCGACATGGACCGCCTGCTCAAGGTACGACTGGCCTCAGAACAAAGTGTAGAACAGACTGCTGAACAGTATCTAGAACTGGCTTTAGAATAGGTTCTGGAACTATCTTCAGAACGGGTTCTGGAATCTGCTCTAGAGCTGGCATTGAGTAGCTGAGTGGGCTGTAGAAACACCATTTAAAACTGTCTGAAGAATCAGGTGTGGTAATGTTAACCGGTCTGTTTGGTCCTGGCTTGTTAGGAGTGCTGTGTGAGCTTAGGAGGGATGTGGTACCTCAAGGGTACCCTACAGTCCTGACAACATTGAGGACACGCCCCTGTGGCAACCATCACCCAACCAAACCCACTCCCCCAGGGCCTAGTGGGAGGGCTCTGTACGGGGAGGCAGGGCAGGCAGACACACGAACCAATCGCAGCCCTCCTGCCCCCAGCTCTCAGGACCTGGATTGGAGAACTGAGACGTCCATCATCTGCTCCTGTCAGAACATAATGCTTGTTGTTATTGCAGCTGAATAAGTCACTTGAGCATGGTCCAAATGGAGGCGGCCTGGTGGACAGAAGAACCTTCCATATTCACAAGGGCTGGAGCAGGAGCACAGATGTGTGTATTCGAGTGAGACAATACTGAAAAACTAGATTTACTATGCTATTATTTCCCAATCTGTACTTTAGTACCCTAAGAACAGCTCATTGTGCTCTAGTCCAGAACAGGTAAACTTGATTCAACTAATGTGGGTGGGCTGGTTAAGGGCTGAGCACAAATGTGCAGTCCTGGAGGTACTCGAAGAATGGATTAGGGAACACAGTACTATGCCATTGAGAACTAGACTATATTTTGAATTCATAAAGTGACACTTTATTTTGTTTTTGAATTTAATTTATTTTACCAGACTGAGGGTGGTGTTTGTCTAAGGAGTTCAGTTTTATCCTGACGGTGGCCTTTGAGTTGGAAAAGAAACACATTTGAGTCCTTTTACCATTCAGTTTAAGGCCTTAACTAGGGTAGCACATTGCTAGTTTGAGTTGAGTTTTTTCTACTTTTGTTTCTCTTTTCTTGACTTTCATTCAGGGAGAAGGGAGGATTGATAACTTTGGTTTGATATTCACTCCACCCTCTGTCACTGATAAAGGCCATACAGAGCAGGACAACACTGCATCGTGTTGAAGGTTATTTAACAGCTTGTGTTACACAGCTATCAATCAATAGCTGGATCAACCTTATATAGCTACAGGCACTTTAAACTACTGTTGTGAGAGTGAACTAAAAGCAGGGGTTTGCTGAGGTGAATCACAATACAGGAGTGAATTGATGTTGAAGTTATCACAATCATTTAAAACAAAACTGTTTTGACCTGAGGTTTTTTGTGCAAATCCTTAACTGTTAACCCAAAGTTTTACCACAAGGTGGAGGTGAATTTTACTTTCACATGTTCATTTTATATTTGATACAGTTAAACTAGACAGTCAGCGCGGGTAAGGCCTGTTTCGAGTTGCAGAGAAGCACTTGGAAGTGGAACTTCATGGAAAATGTGAATAAAAACTATTGAATGATTGGTTTGCGGTTATTGAATGTCTGGGAGACGAATTAATTTAAAGTTTTGTTGAATTCAAAGGATGCTAATACAATAAAAGTTAAAATATTGTTGGACATAGTTTCAGGCTGTGGAATGTTGTCCCACTCTTCAATGGAGTGAAGTTGCTGGATATTCCAGGAATTGTGAACAGATCCTTGCGACATGGGGCCTGTTTCAGCGTGCATTATCATGCTGAAACATGAGGTAATGGTGGCGGATGAATGGCACGACAATGGTCCTCAGGATCTCGTGACAGTATCTCTGAATTAAAATTGTGTTCATTGCCCATAGCTAATGCCTGCCCATACCATAACTCCACCGCCACCATGAGGCACTCTGTTCACAATGTTGACAACAAACTGTTCGCCCACATGAAGCCATCTGCCCAGTACAGTTAAAACCGGGATTCATCCGTGAAGAGCACACTTCTCCAGCGTGCCATCGAAGGTGAGTATATGCCCACTGAAGTAGGTTACGACGCCGAACTGCAGTCAGGTCACGCCCCTGGTGAGGATGACAAGCACGCAGATGAGCTTCCCTGATGTTTTTTGACAGTTTCTGCAGAAATGTTTTGGTTGTGCAAACCCACAGTTTCATCATTTGTCCAGGTGGCTGGTCTCAGACGATCTCGCAGGTGAAGAATCCGGATGTGGAGGTCCTGGGCCGGCGTGGTTACACGTAGTGTGCTGTTGTGAGGCCAGTTGTACGTACTGCCAAATTCTCTACAACGAAATTGGAAGTGGCTTATGGTACAAAATTAACATTAAATTCTATGGCAACAGCTCTGGCAGACATTCCTACAGTCAGCGTGCCAATTGCACACTTTACATCTGTGGTGTTGTGAGAACTGCACATTTTAGTGTGACCTTTCATTGTCCCCAGTGCAAGGTGCACCTGTGTAATGATCATGCTGTTTAATCTGCTTCTTGACATCACACACCTGTCAGGGGAATAGATTATCTTGGCAAAGGAGAAATGCTCACTAACAGGAATGTATACAAATGTGTGCACAAAATGAGAACTTTTTGTGCTTATGAAATCTTTTATTTCAGCTCATGAATCATGGGACCAACAATTTACATGTTCTGTTTATATTTTTGTTCAGTGTAGTATAAAAAGTATGAGCTGGCGCATACATAGTCATCACCTCTACACAAAATAATTTTCTCTTAACTTTGAATAAACTAAGCTACAAAAAGTCGCACACTCCATATATAACCTCCCAGTAATTTATTGGGTAAAATAAAAGCAATGTTTCGGCATCACTGTGCCTTCAGGTTCACCGAAACGTCAGTGACGTTGGTGTATTTTTTTTTACCCAATAAATTACTGTTGAGGTTATATATATGGAGTGTGGTACTCTGTTTTTATAGCTTACTGTTCTGTGTAGTATAACAGCGGCCGAATTAGACCCAAGAACTTTTTTCTGACATGCTTTTGTTGAAAAGAGCCATTTGGTATTTCATGAAGACAATCAGTGCAACCATCTCTGAAGCATTCCACAACTTTCTGGCCATACAATGTCCAGGATTTTCAGGTGAATATATTTTATCAATGATCTCAAGTGGACTTTATTTGGACATCAGTTATTTTTTGTGGCTATGTTGTATTGCTCAATGAAGATTACAATAATGGAAAACCTGTTCTGGCTGATTTGTCACACACAAGTGGGTGAACATATGTCAGGATTACATGCCCGTTGATGTACAGATATTGATGTGACCTGAGACACGTGTTTTAATGAGAAAAGGCATGGACAAACAGGACATCAGAGGGAAACAGGATCTTACACGGGTGATCAATTATTCACTGAACCACCCGTGTTACAAATGGAGAGACCACAGCACCTCTCATCTACCATTCTGTCTTTCTGTGGTCAGTTCCATTTTTAGACCTACACAATTAAAGACCTTGGACCTGAATAAATCAAATTTATTTATATAGCCCTTCGTACATCAGCTGATATCTCAAAGTGCTGTACAGAAACACAGCCTAAAACCCCAAACAGCAAGCAATGCAGGTGTAGAAGCACGGTGGCTAGGAAAAACTCCCTAGAAAGGCCGAAACCTGGAGAGGAACCAGGCTATGTGGGGTGGCCAGTCCTCTTCTGGCTGTGCCGGGTGGAGATTATAACAGAACATGGCCAAGATGTTCAAATGTTCATAAATGACCAGCATGGTCGTGTAATAATAAGGCAGAACAGTTGAAACTGGAGCAGCAGCACGGTCAGATGGACTGGGGACAGTAAGGAGTCATCATGTCAGGTAGTCCTGGGGCATGGTCCTAGGGCTCAGGTCCTCCGAGAAAGAGAGAATTAGAGAGAGCATACTTAGATTCACACAGGACACCGAATAGGACAGGAGAAGTACTCCAGATATAACAAACTGACCCTAGCCCCCCGACACAAACTACTGCAGCATAAATACTGGAGGCTGAGACAGGAGGGGTCAGGAGACACTGTGGCCCCATCCGAGGACACCCCCGGACAGGGCCAAACAGGAAGGATATAACCCCACCCACTTTGCCAAAGCACAGCCCCCACACCACTAGAGGGATATCTTCAACCACCAACTTACCATCCTGAGACAAGGCTGAGTATAGCCCACAAAGATCTCCGCCATGGCACAACCCAAGGGGGGGCGCCAACCCAGACAGGATGACCACATCAGTGAATCAACCCACTCAGGTGACGCACCCCTTCCAGGGACGGCATGAGAGAGCCCCAGTAAGCCAGTGACTCAGGCCCTGTAATAGGGTTAGAGGCAGAGAATCCCAGTGGAAAGAGGGGAACCGGCCAGGCAGAGACAGCAAGGGCGGTTCGTTGCTCCAGAGCCTTTCCGTTCACCTTCCCACTCCTGGGCCAGACTACACTCAATCTTATGACCCACTGAAGAGATGAGTCTTCAGTAAAGACTTAAAGGTTGAGACCAAGTTTGCATCTCTGACATGGGTAGGCAGACCATTCCATAAAAATGGAGCTCTATAGGAGAAATCCCTGCTTAAAGTTGACGCTGGTCTAAGGTCAGTTTTTGGGGGGTTCAGAGGTGAGTCAGCGGGACAGGAGAGGTGCCGTGGCAGCCCCCAGTTTATACTCTGATGGATAAAAAGCATTATGTAATGTAAACCAACGTGTACAAGCCTTATCAACAACCTGTGCCAGCCAAAGTATTTTTAAATACAACAGCTAACAGTTTCTAATCTTCACTCAAAGATCAAATGTGTGATGGAGTTTTACACCATAAGGATTGAGAGTCCAACTCAATGATGGTTGTTGTTCTGACAAACCCAGTATTAATATTAATTCAAGATATGGAAAACTACAGCAAAGGCAATATAAAACAGAAGTTAATCATCTACAGAATAGCATTAATCATAAACATTGCACATTATTTAGATTTAAATTACAGGGAATAATAACTGCTTCAATAGCACTTCATATACACAAAAGTGTCTAGCTATGTGAGAAGCCATGTTCCACACAAGGACGTATTAACAACAGTAAAGCATGTGAAACCTGTGAAGACTTAAGGGTGTTCCAAGACACTAAAGGTTGTTTCGCCTGGAGCACAGGGACACAGAGGAGCCATCCCAAAGAGTAAATACTGGGTAGAGAGGCTCAGCGAATGTGGTACGGAAGGTGTACAGGTGGGTCAATCCAGCAGAGACAACTCTGTAGAAGGAGAGTGCCAGCCAGCCAGTCAAGATACACCCCTACTCTTTTAGAGAGAGAGGAGGGGACATGTATGCCAGTCTTCAGTTGACAGTGTAGATTTTCCAGTCCAGCAGAGAGCAGCTTAACTCCTGAGTCCTGCAGGTCATTGTGACTCAGGTCCAGCTCTCTCAGGTGTGAGGAGTTTGAGCTGAGAGCTGAGGCCAACGCTTCACAGCATCTCTCTGTGATGTAGCATTGATTCAGCCTAAAATACAAAATAGTTGATGGAATGTTTTTCACTGTTAAAATGACCATGATATTGTAAAAATAATGATCTATCCCAGAACGGAATGAATATTGACTGTAGTATCTGTAGTTTACAGTGTGGATTCCCAAGTCCGACACAAAGCAGCTTCACTCCTGAATCCAGCAGGTTATTGTGACTCAGGTCCAGCTCTCTCAGGTGAGGAGTTTGAGTTGAGGTCAACTCTTCACAGCATCTCTTACACTGATTCAGCCTAAAATACAAAATAGTGTTGAAGAACAAACACATTGGGTTACTCAATCTGAGCAAGTATCATTTCATATTCTGTGATTTTGATCTGGTATTAACAGAGCTTTTTCTGGATGCTTTGACTACTGGCAGCAGCCTTAGAAGACCCTCCTCTGATGTGGAGTATTTCCTCAGGTCAAACACATCTAGCTCCCCTTCTGAAGAAAGCAACACAAACAACAGAGCTGACCACTGTGCAGGTGAGAGTTTGCCTTCTGAGAGACTTCCTGATCTCAGGTAGCATTGGATCTCTTCCCCTAGAGAATAGTCATTCAGCTCATTTAGACAGTGGAACAGATTGATGCACCTATCTGGAGAGAGATTCTTTCTGATGTACTTGACTGTTCCCTCCATGCTGGTTGAGCTGCTTCCTGATTCTGTCAGTAGACCGTGTAGGATAGTCTGATTAGACTCCAGCGAGAGGCCAAGAAGGAAGCAGAGGAACAGGTCCATATCTCCATTCTCACTCTGTAAGGCCTGATCAACTGCACTCCGGTGTAAGTCAGTCAAGTTTTGTGTCCAAATGATGATTTTCTGAGTTTACTGGATTAGGATCTCTGTAACTCCTCTCTGAAGATCTGTGTGCACAATCCTGAGTAGACTGATGCTTCTCTGATATCAATTCCACACTCATTTAGATCTTCCTCGTAGAATATTAGATTGCCTTTCTCTAGTTGCTGGAATGCCAGTTTTCCCAGCGACAGGATGCTCTCCCTCATCCACAGAGGATCTCCACTTCGCTCTCCAACGTACTTCTGATTCCACTGTTTGGTCTGAAAAATCAGGAAGTGCGTGCACATTTGAGTCAGAGTTTTGGGGATGTCCGCACTCACTGCTTCATCCAAAATTCTCTCTAGAACTGTGGCAGAGATCCAACATAACACTGGTATGTGGCACATGATAAAAAGGCTCCTTGATGACTTCATGTGTGTGATGACTCTATTGGCCAGGTTCTCATCATTGATTCTCTTCCGGAAGTACTCCTCCTTCTGAGGGTTGTTGAATCCTCATACCTCTGTCAGCAGGTCAATATACTGAGAATGGATCTGATTGGCTGCTACAGGTCAGGAGGTTATCCAGATAAGAGCAAAAGGAAGCAGATTCCCCTTGATGAGGTTTGTAAGCAGCACATCTACCGAAGTGGACTCTGTGACGTCACAACAGCTCTTATTGTTCTGGAAGTCTAGAAGAAGTCTGCACTCATTCAGACCATCAAAGACAAACAAAACGTTGCACTTGTCATAGTCAGAGGAATCAACGTTTTTCATCCCCATGATAAAATGACCAAGAAGCTCATTCAAACTGTGCTTGTTTCCTTTCATCAAATTCAGCTCCCGAAAAGGGAACGGGAATACTAACTGGATGTCTTTATTTGCTTTTCCTTCAGCCCAGTCCAGAATGAACTTCTGCACAGAGAATGTTTTTCCAATGCCAGCTACTCCCTTGGTCATCACACTTATGATTGGTGTGTCTTGTCCGGATAACGATTTAAAGATGTTGTTGTATTTGATTGGTGACTCTTGTGTTGCTGGATGTTTTCTCGATCTGTCTCACTTCATGTTCACTGTTGACCTCTCCACTTTCACCCTCTGTGATGTAGAGGTCTGTGTAGATCTGGTTGAGACGTCTTGTTGGATTTCCTTGGTCCCCAATTCGCTCAAATTCATGTTGAAACTTCTTCTTCGAGGTAGATTTGAGTTTCTCGCCAGACCATAGCAAGCTCATCTGAATAACCAAACAAGTCATAAAACATTTAGGCTACATGTCAAAAGATATTTTTTATGGTGGTTAAGGCTGCCCCAATCACAGATATATAGCGACTGTTAGTAACTCTTCTCATCTGTGTAACCACATGGACAAGGTCAGGTGTTCCCAAACTGGTTTGCACCATGGACAAGGAACAAGACTGGTCACTCTTCATGGATATACCACTGGGTACAGGGGAGTCTGGTCTCTCCTGCTGGACCCTGTTAACCACCAGAAAAGACATCTTCAATCAGGAGACAGTAGACTTACTTTTTAAATGGGTCTGTGTTAGTTAGTATGTCAACATTTTGAGAGACAACCTGGTCCTGAAGCACTTACCTTTGGTTAGTTTGAAAAGGTCCTTCTCTGAATTCTATAGGTTCTCTAATGGACTGGTTACTCTTCATGGACACACAGCTAGGTACAGGGGAGTTGGATTGATCCCTGTCAAAAGCATAATATCGACATCTGTTCAGCAATCAAGCTACAAAATATCAATAAAATAAAAACGAGAAAATACAGGCTATTCAAATGTTTCCAAACAAAACTAGTTACCTATTTTTAGGAGTGAATGGTCCCTGTCTAATCTCTATAGGTTCTCTCTATAGGTTCCCTCTTCATGGACACACAGCTGGGTACAGGTGAGTCTGGTCTCTCTGGTTGGATTTTGCTTTGATACAATATAGAAACACTATTGATCACAAATGTATTTCCCATGATGATAAATAGTGAAGGATATGGTACTTGGGGATGTTATCAATACATAGAAAACATGCTATAAACTCAATTGAATCCAGCACAATCAAAAACACTCCTCTCACCCCATGTGTTCATCAGAGTTGTTCTCCCCAGAAATACTTTGGAGGCAGGGCTTCTCTCCTCTCCTCCCCCAGAGAGACTCCTGCGATTACCAGCCTACAGTAACCACGAGTACAAACATGAAGACTTAAAAGTGAATGACTAGTTTACCAGAAAGTTAACCTGCAGACATATTTCACTCCTTCAGCAAAAAGTGACACTGAAGTTCGCCGTTTGTTTATTTGCACCATATTTGCTTATCAAATATGGTGCAAATGGGGTGGCAGGTAGCCTATTGGTTAGAGCGTTGGGCCAGTAACCGAAAGGTTGCTAGATCGAATCCCTGAGCTGACAAGGTAAAAATCTGTCGTTCTGCACCTGAACAAGGCAGTTAACCCACTGTTCCTAGGCTGTCATTGTAAATAAGAATTTGTTCTTAACAGACTTGCCTAGTTAAATAAAGGAAAAATAATAATAAATTCAAGCAGTTGATTTCTCAGTGAGAGACCGTATCTTGTTCACCAACAAGTTTGTCAACATTCCATTCAGTGCCATCATTAGTAAGCATTAAAAAAAACAGAGGACACCATGAGGAAATGTAAGTCTAGTTTCCTTGAATTTACCTTGAACCCCATCCCCCACTCTCAAGAAGACATATTACCATATTTATGTACTGGTAGAAATCTAAGTGCAAATTCATAATAGCATTTTTAGACAGAGCATGATTGCTTTGTGTGGTTGTTTGTAGGCCTATGCCATCAAACAATGATAAGTACTAAATCTCCAGATTCTTGTCTTGGCATTTACATTAAGACTAGCCTGACCTTTAACCCTTGTATAAGGTGCCTAACCTGTGAATCAGTCACTAATATGTAGACAAAAACAACCACATGGACAAGGTCAGGTGTTCCCAAACTGGTTTGCACCATGGACCCCTTTTGTGATAGCAAATTCATCAGGGACACCCTCATAATATCAGAACACAACTCCTACTTTAGCGTGAGATAAAAAGCAGTTTTACTGTGACTTCTGCGGTGCACGTCCGGACATATCAAGTGTTGTCAAATGTTGCAGTTTTAAAGCCAATTTCCTGAAATTGTATTCATTTGCCTTGGGAAGAGAACATTTTGCAGTTTTAAACCTAATTTCTTGCAATTCTAAACATTTTGCCATGGGCAGAATTTTTTTTTTGTTCAAAATAACCTTTTGTGTGATTACAAGAAAAATGTTGTGTATGGAGTACTGTGAATGTCAATATCCCATGAGCCAGGCTTATGTTGTGCATGTACAGTGCTTTGGAATGTATTCAGACCCCTTGACTTTTTAAAAATTTTGTTATGTTACAGCCTTATTCTAAAATGGATTAAATACACATATTACCCCATTATGAAAAAGCGAAAAAAAAATGTTTTTTTAGAAATGTTTGCTAATTTATTAAAAATGAAAAACACTAATATTTCAATTCTATAAATACTCAGACCCTTTGCTATGAGACTCGAAATTGACTTCAGGTGCATCCTGTTTCCATTGATCATCCTTGAGATGTTTCTACAACTTGATTGGTGTGGTAAATTCAATTGATTGGATATGATTTGGAAAAGCACACACCTGTCTATATAAGGTCCCACAGTTGACAGTGCATGTCAGGCCAAAAACCAAGCCATGAGGTCGAAGGAATTGCCTGTAGAGCTCCGGGACAGGATTGTGTTGAGGCAAAGATCTGGGGAAGGGTAGCAAAACATGTCTGCAGCATTGAAGGTCCAACAACCCTAAGCACACAGCCAAGACAACGCAGGAGTGGCTTCGGGACAAGTCTCTGCATGTCCTTGAGTGGCCCAGCCAGAGCTTGAACTCGATCGAACATATCTGGAAAGACCTGAAAATAGCTGAGCAGCGATGCTTGTCATCAGACCTGACAGAGCTTTAGAGGATCTGCAGAGAAGAATGGGAGAATCTCCCCAAATACAGGTGTGTCAAGCTTGTAACGGCATACCCAATAAGACTCACGACTGTAATCGCTGCCAAAGGTGCTTCAGCAAAGTACTGAGTAAAGGTCTGAATAACTATGGAAATGTGATATTTCAGTTTTTTTATGTGTAATACATTTGCAAACATTTCTAAAAACCTGTTTTTGCTTTGTCATTATGGGGTATTGTGTATAGATTGATGGGGGGGGTTAAAATTAATTTTAGAATAACGCTGTACCGTAACAAAATGTGGAAAATGTCAAGGGGTCTGAATACTTTCCGAATGCACTCTAAAGCCCTTTTGTTGGCCGGCAGAACAATGTCCCCCCAAAAATAAAAATACAATTATAATTGGGGTTGGCTCATTCATCACTAAACCCACTGATGCCAACTACTTTAATGATTGGCAAGGTTAGCTCACTTAGGCATAACATGCCAACAACACATTCTGAACCCACACAACCATGCAAAACTGACCACATTATGAAAGACAAGTATTGTCATTTAGAATTCAGGAAAGTGAGTGTGGAAGAGGTGAAACATTTATTGTTGTCTATCAACAATAACAAGCCACCTAGGTTTGACAACTTGGATGGAAAATGACTGAGGATGATAGCAGATGATATTGTCACTCCTATTTGCCATCTCTTTAATCTAAGCCTACAGGAAAGTTTGTGCCCTCAGGCCTGAAGGGAAGCAAAAGTCATTCTTCTACCCAATAATAGCAAAGGACCCTTTACTGTCTTGAACAGCTGACCAATCAGCCTGTTACCAACCTTTAGTAAACTGTGGAAAAAAATGTGTTTGACCAAATGCAATGTTTTTTCACAGTAAAAAAATTAACAGATTTTCAGCATGCTTATAGGGAAGGGCATTCAACATGCACATCAACATGTACAGTACTTACACAAATGACTGATTGCCTGAAAAAATGTATAATAAAAAGATTGTGGAAGCGATTGTGTTTGACTTCAGTGTAGATTTTGGCATTATCGATCCTAATCTGCTGCTGGAAAAAATGTATGTGTTATGGCTTTACTTCCCCTGCTATATTGTGGATTGAGAGTTACAGAGGGTATTCTTTAATGGAAGACTCTCCAACATAATCCAGGTAGAGTCAGGCATTCCCCAGGGCAGATGTCTAAGCTCCTTACTTTTTTCAATTTTTACTAATGACCTGCCACTGGCTCTGAGTAAAGCCTGTGGGTCTATGTATGCTGATGACTCAACACTATACATGTCAGCTACCACAGCAAGTGAAATCACTGCAACACCAAAGAGCTGCAGTCAGTTTCAGAATGGGTGGCAAGATTTACACTGAAGAAAAATATAAGCAGCATGTAAAGTGTTGGTCCCATGTTTCATGAGCTGAAATAAAAGATTCCAGAAATGTTCCATATGCACAAAAAGCTTATTTGTCTCAACTTTTGCATATATATAGATGCATATCTACATTCTCAGTCATGTGAAATCCATAGATTAGGGCCTAATGAATTGATTTGACTGATTTCCTCATATGAACTGTCACTCAGTAAAATCTTTTAAATTGTTACATATTAAGTTTATATTTTTGTTCAGTATAGTTGGTCCTAATTGTTTCAAAAACTAAAAGCATTGTATTTGGGCCAAATCATTCACTAAAACATTAAACCTCAAATAAATCTAGTAATTAATCATGTGGAAATTGAGCAAATTGAGGAAACTGAACTTCTTGGCATAACCATGGATTGTAAACTGCCATGGTCAGATGCAACAGTAGCGAAGATGGGGAAAGGTTTGTCCATAATAAAGCGCTACTCTGCCTTCTTAATAACGCTATCAACAAGGCAGGTCCTAAAGCCCTTAGTTTTGTCGCACCTGGACTACTGTCCAATCGTGGGGTCAGGTGCCACAAAGAGGGATTTAGGAAAATTCCAATTGGCCCAGAACAGGGCAGCACGGCTGGCCCTAAAATGTACAGGGAGAGCTAAAATTATCAATCTCTCCTGGCTCAAAGTAGAGGAGAGATTGACTTCATCACTACTTGTATTTGTGAGATGTTTTGACATGTTGAATGCACCGAGTTGTCTGTTTAAACTTCTAAATCAGCTCAGACACCCAGGCATACCCCACAAGACATGCCACCAGAGGTCTCTTCACTGTCCAAGTCCAGAACAGACTATGGGAGGCGCACAGTGCTACATAGAGCCATGACTACACAGAACTCTATACCACATTAAGTAACTAATGCAAGCAGTAAAATCATTAAAAAATATATTTAAAAAATTATGGAAGAGCGGGACTGAAACAACACAAACATAGGCACATACACATGCATATAAACACATGAAAACATATGCACTATACACACATGTACACATGGATTTTGTGTTGTAAATATGTGGTGGTAGAGTAACATTAGTGGCCTGAGGGAACACACTTAATGTGTTGTGAAATCGGTTATGAATGTATTGTAATGTTTTTAAATTGTGTAACTGCCTTAGTTTTGTTGGACCCCAGGAAGAGTAGTTGGGAATCCATAATAAATACAAATACAACCCCTCTGAATCAGAGGTGCGGGTGCTGCCTTAATCTACGTTCACGTCATCGGCGCCAGAGGAGCAGTTGTTGTTGGGGGTTAACTGCCCTACTCAAGGGAAGAATGGCAGATGCATCAGATTTTTTGCTGTAGGTAAAGAGGATCTAGCCTCCGACCAACAAAGACTTGAATTCTTATATTTCTCCAGCGAGTCAGCCAGCTCCTTCTGGTTCATGTTCCTCAGAATGTGCAGTGTGGTCTTCAGAGCCCCTTCTCTGGCACTGCTCTCCTGCTTCTCATTCTCAGTATGTTTATCTGTGTAATATTTACAAAGAATCCTCTGGAACCTCTTCAATTCATTCTTCACAAAAGAGATGACATTGCATTCAAGCAATTGCAACAAACAATTCAAAATGACATAGAGTACTAAGTCAAAACAGTCTTGGAGGTAAGAATCGAGGTTTCGAAGCCATTTTCCAGCACAAGCAAATTAAGACAACCCACCTTAAATATGGAAAACAGGTCCATTTCATGACTTGGGGCAGACTGACCATTTGGAATTTATGACTCTGACTTCTCATATTGGTCTCTGGGTACTCTGTGTAGGAACAAGGCAAGTACCGTTGCTAAGCTTTTTTATCTCTGGAAATCACACTCAGATTTCTTAAAATGACAACAATACTTTTTACTCTTGTTTTGGAGGAAAGTCTCCAGTCCGGAATTCTACAGGCTCTCTCTTTGACTGGTCACTCTTCATGGATATACCACTGGGTACAGGGGAGTCTGGTCTCTCCTGCTGGACCCTGTTAACCACCAGAAAAGACATCTTCAATCAGGAGACAGTAGACTTACTTTTTAAATGGGTCTGTGTTAGTTAGTATGTCAACATTTTGAGAGACAACCTGGAGCACTGAAGCACTTACCTTTGGTTAGTTTGAAAAGTTCCTTCTCTGAATTCTATAGGTTCTCTAATGGACTGGTTACTCTTCATGGACACACAGCTAGGTACAGGGGAGTTGGATTGATCCCTGTCAAAAGCATAATATCGACATCTGTTCAGCAATCAAGCTACAAAATATCAATAAAATAAAAACGAGAAAATACAGGCTATTCAAATGTTTCCAAACAAAACTAGTTACCTATTTTTAGGAGTGAATGGTCCCTGTCTAATCTCTATAGGTTCTCTCTATAGGTTCCTCTTCATGGACACACAGCTGGGTACAGGTGAGTCTGGTCTCTCTGGTTGGATTTTGCTTTGATACAATATAGAAACACTATTGATCACAAATGTATTTCCCATGATGATAAATAGTGAAGGATATGGTACTTGGGGATGTTATCAATACATAGAAAACATGCTATAAACTCAATTGAATCCAGCACAATCAAAAACACTCCTCTCACCCCATGTGTTCATCAGAGTTGTTCTCCCCAGAAATACTTTGGAGGCAGGGCTTCTCTCCTCTCCTCCCCCAGAGAGACTCCTGCGATTACCAGCCTACAGTAACCACGAGTACAAACATGAAGACTTAAAAGTGAATGACTAGTTTACCAGACATACAAACAAAAACGTACTGTCTACCACCCTGCTGTGCTCTCCATTATGTCCCTGTCACAAAGTGAGAATTATGTCCCGGTCTTGTGATGATGATGCTCCATCCTGTATGAACCGCTTTGTTCAGATTACATAGATAATAATAGCCACCACCTTGACACACCACATGACATTGCAGTTATAATAATGGACCAATAGAGACACGGAATCCTCTGAGTTTGCATTTATCACAAAGATTACACATGTACTGTATGTATTTACAGTACCACTCAAAAGTTTGGACACACCTACTCATTCAAGTGTTTTTCTTTATTTGTACTATTTTCTACATTGTAGAATAATAGTGAAGACATCAAAACTATGAAATAACACATATGGAATCATGTGGTAACCAAAAAGTGTTCAATAAATCTAAATATATTTTGGATTCTTCAAAGTAGCCATCCTTTGCCTTGATGACAGCTTCACACTCTCTTGGCATTCTCTCAACCAGCTTCATGAGGTATGCTTTTCCAACAGGGTGTTCCCACATGCTGAGCACTTGCTGGCTGTTTTTCCTTCACTCTGCGGTCCAACTCATCCCAAACCATCTCAATTGGGTTGAGGTTGGGTGATTGTGGAGGCCAGGTCATCTGATGCAGCACTCCATCACTCTCCTTGGTCAAATAGCCCTTACACAGCCTGGAGGTGTGTTGGGTCATTGTCCAGTTGAAAAACAAATGATCATCCCACAAAGCACAAACCAGATGAGATGGTGAATCGCTGCAGAATGCTGTGTTGGCCATGCTGGTTAAGTGTGCCTTGAATTCTAAATAAATCACTGACAGTGTCACCAGCAAAGCACCCCCACAACATCACACCTCCTCCTCCATGCTTCATGGTGCGAACCACACATGCAGAGATCATCCTTTCACTTTCTGTAGTCTGCGTCTCACAAAGACATGTAGGTCGGAACCAAAAATCTCAAATTTGGCCTCATCAGACCAATGGACAGATTTACACTGGTTTAATGTCCATTGCCCATGTTTCTTGGCCCAAGCAAAGTATCTTCTTCTTATTGGTGTCCTTTAGTTGTTTCTTTGCAGCAATTTGACCATGGCCTGATTCACACAGTCTCCTCTGAACAGTTCATGTTGAGATGTGTCTGTTACTTGAATTCGGTAAAGCATATATTTGGGCTGCAATCAGAGGTGCAGTTACCTCTTATGAATTTATCCCCTGGGTCTTCCTTTCCTGTGGCGGTCCTCATGAGAGCCAGTTTCAGCATATCGCTCGATGGTTTTTGCGACTGCACTTGAACTTAAGTTCTTGATGTTTTACGCATTGTCTGACTTAATGTAATGATGGACTGTCATTTCGCTTTGCTTATTTGAGTTGTTCTTGTCATAATATGGACTTGCTCTTTTACCAAATAGGGCTATCTTCTGTATACCACCCCTACCTTATCACAAGACAACTGATTGGCTCAAACGCATTAAGAAGGAAAGAAATTCCACAAATGAACAAGGCATACCTGTTAATTTAAACTGTTAATTGAAACGCATTCCAGGTGACTGCCTCATGAAGCTGGTTGAGAGAATACCAAGAGAGTGCAAAGCCGTCATCAAGGCAAAGGGTGGCTACTTTGAAAAATCTCAAATATAAATTGATTTGTTTAACACTTTTTTGGTTACTACATTATTCTGTGTTATTTCATAGTTAATGTCTTCACTATTATGCTATACTGTAAAAAAATAATAATAATTGCAAATAAAGAAAAACCCTTGAACGAGTAGGTGTCCAAACTTTTAAGTGGTACTGTATCTAATACATTGAACATGAATTACTATTACTTACTTGCACTTCTTATACAGTGGCTAACTACATAAAGTGTCAGAAAATAACATCCCTGTGCTAGTCTAAAGTGCATCTCATTACAATGTGATTTTACAGTGATGTCAACGAAGGGGGTGTTTATCATGATACATTAGGATAGCATGAGTTAGGCAGCAAAAACAATTAACCGGACCGTCTGACAAACCATCGGAAAAATACTTGGTTCATGAAATGTCAACATTGTATTTGGAAAGCACAGTAATATCATAGCACATATCTGAGTTCTGGTATAGCCTCATTAGATTATATTGCTAACTACTACATCAATCATGTACATACAACTCAGTCTTCATACCCAAATACTTGAGTTTTTACATTTCAGGATCATGCTAACTTTTTTTGAAGACATACAGTACAAATCTGAGATGTAAATTCACATAATTTGTCTTTACTCATCACCAAGAGTAAGAAACAGTGGCGTTTGAGACAAAGACGATACAAAGTTACCTTTTTGACCATCAGGCTCAGACATTGTCACTTTAAAAGGATAAATAGCTTTTGATTGAACAGTGCATAGAGGTACCATGGAAAAGCACTAGTCCACAGAAAGTTTCCAGAGGTTCCTGAGAGTAGAAGAACATTGCCCCTAGACGCTAATCTAAGGGCAACATGGCTCAGGTAGGGAGGTTGATTGAGGCAGAATGATGTAGACTGAATGTAGACTGAATGTTAGGCACTGTTTATTCCATGCAAAACTGGGCTGGTATATCAGCTGATGTTTGTTGCCTTTCTCTGGCTGCTCCAGCATCCATAGATAGAGATGAGACCTTAGAGTTGGTAATCGATTCAGCTGCAGTTCCACCAAATACAGACACAGTACATCAGTTACCAGGCCTTACAATCTGTAAGGTGCTTGCTTAATAGCTCACCTCCAACAAGAAACAACTGCATGTGCAGCGCAAAAGCAGAGCCATTTTTGCGTGTTTACTACGAAAGCCATACTACGCCAACTGCCAGGGCTTTCCTCTGTTCTCACTCAGGTCCTCTTTTGTTTTCTGGATGCAGGTAAATATCTCCTTGAACAGAGCCTTGTACTCAGGCTGGTGAAGTTCATCCTCCTGGCCCTTTGTGTCTATGCCTGCAGCCTTGCGAAGGGCGGCTGGGGCTGGGCTTTGTGGGCAGTCTGAGGGGGCTACGCTGGGTGTCTGGAGCTCTTTGTGGTTGTGCTGCTGGTTTGGGTACGGCTCCCCCTGGTGGCAGAGCCGCAGTAGCGCATCATATTTTACCTGCAGGGCGCTGTACTGAGCGTCAACCTCGTTGAGGAGGGAGATCCCACGCTGCTTCACCACCTCTGAATGGCGGACGCACGAACGCTCATGGCTCTCGTCTAGCTCTGACCCATCACCCCGTGGTGACCTCAGCTGCTTCTCGCTGTTGCATCTCTTCAAGATGTCACAACCTTTCGGGTTGGAAAGGTAGCTGACGTCCATCACGTCTTCCTCGCTCTCTCCATCCTCCCCCATCCCCCTCACCTGGTTCAGGGGGAAGAAGAGGGTATTGGGCAACATTGTCAGGCTGACCCTTGACCTCCAAGCTTTGGTGGCATGGTTGGCTCTCCACAGCTGACGAAGCTCCTCAGCCTCACACTCCAGCTCCGCTAGTCTGGCCTAGAGAGAGAGAGAGAGAGACAGTTAAGAGTTACATTACTGAATCCTCTCTACCATTTCACTGCATACAGTAGGAGCAAACAGATTGCATTGGCTTAAAATTATGCTCTGTGTGAGTTGCTTCTCTTCCTCACCTGGCACCCCACCATCATTCCCAAGCGCTGCTCCAGCACCACATTCTCATTGGCTAGCAAGTCTGCATCTCGCTCCGCCCCCTCCCTCCGAGCACGTTCATTGGCCAGCTGGGTCTGTAGCGAGCGGAGCGATTGCCGTAGCGACTCCTGCTCCTCCTCTAGCCACGAGAGGTCAGAGGGAGACCAGCGGTCATCAGATTGGTCACCAGAGTTATAACTTGAGTATCTGAGAGGGGTCAGAGGAAAATCGAACTTTCTTTTTTTTAAGTATTGGGAAACAACTTTCGTTTCAGTCCAGACCAGCAGTTACACACCTAATTAGTCTTACTAAGTTACTGATAAACTGCCAACAAGTTACTCAAGCATCCGTTTGATGAATTGGTAGCAAGATATCCTGTATCAAACAGACTAATCAGAAGTGATCTTTCGTGCAGGGCAGAGATTAGTGTCCTTACAAGTGGACTATGACCTTTGGGTGACAACTGTGACCACGTTTCAGTTAAGTCGGTAGGGAGAGAGTACTATAGTCTGCTTGGCATGTGTTTTGATCAGTGACCTACGAGCTTCGTCCTGGATTAAAGGAGGGGCCAAACCCTAACTGGATTACACAGTCTGAACTGCTACGGCCTCAGAGGGCTGGAAGAGGGCTAGAGTACTAGCAGTAGTACTAGTCTCCTTAACCAGTGTGAATGACAAGAGGTAACACAGATACAGAGCCAAATCACACCACTAGAGCAGGGCCAAGAGGGACTTTTGGAAGTCAAAGTGGAATTGAATGAATGCCATCTAGAGTAGGTTTTAGGACCTTAGTTGCCATTAGTTCTGTTCTAGATGGCCTTCGGGTGGGTTAGTCTTCTCTACGTATTTTCAAAAAAAAAAAAAAGTGTTTACCTACAGCTTAAAAACAATGAATAATGCACAAGCTATTGAGTTCTAAATGCATGAAATGTTAATCAATTTAGCGTCATTTTCCATTTGATGAATCTGACCTTATTGTGCCATGTCGATTTAACCCCACGCAGACCTGACTGATCTATATAGCTTTATATTACGTCAGAAGATTAGGTGAAGGAGAGGGTGTAGAGGAGAGTTCAGAAAGGAAGTCAGGAAGTAACAGAGAGTAGCCAGACACCAGCTCCAGTAAGAGGATAGCACAGATTCTATTGTCGACAGACCAGTGCTGGCCCACTTGTTAAAGTATGGGTCTATTCCAGCTCAAGGAACAGTACAGATTGTCCAGATCTAAAAATCGGTGTGTTGAGTAGGTTATGTTTGTATTTCATGAGTGCAGTGATCTCACCTCTGTGTGTGTTGCAGGTCATTCAGGCAGTACACACTCTGCGCCCCGTAGGGCCGACATGTCTCTGTAAGGGGTTTCCTACTGGGATTGGCAGGGGCGGTCTTCAGATCCTCTACCTGACATTGAAGATCCTCCATCTGAGTCTGTAGAGCTTCAATCATCTCGGTCAGCCTGAAGAGAGAGAAAATAATCCTCACATATTTAGCTCTCCTCTCACCAACACGTTGTCTTCTATTCCATCTCTAATTATCTGGAGAAAGACTGCGTCCCGATTCTCCAAACCGCCATGGATTTAGATGAATAGGATTAGCATAAGCATTGGCTGGAGGGAGTTTCCACCATTGTTAGATCCATGTGAGAAAAGTGTGCGAGAAGGGTGAAGAACTGGGACACAGCCTCAGGCTTTAAACCCAACAACAGGCTTACCCCTGGATCTTGTGCTGGGCGGCCCTGTTGTCCTGTACCAGGCAGGTGTTGCTCTGCTCCAGCTCTCTGGAAGACTGGTCAAGCTGCTCATAGACCTTAGCATGCTGGTCATTCACATGCCTCAGAAGGTCCATCTGCTTAGTCAGGTACTGGAGAAGGAAGATGGAGTAGAAAACCAGGACTCAATATCACCACATAACCCACCTTCAACTTCACAATTTTACATTGAATCAAGATTACACCATTGTACTTGTTCAAGTCAATACGATTGGTTTTAAGCCAAGGCATACACATGATTTATTTTGGTTGCTTATCAAACCATGAACGAGATCAAACTTGCAAGAATCAATGACAACTACCTCCTGTCTGGGCGACTATTATTGCTTTGATAGCAACATGTCTGTACTAGTCTCTGCTGGGCCAAATGAGTATTAGTAAGAGCGCAACACCTCTGGTGAGGAATATAGAACGGCACCAACACATAGTAAAGGTCAGGCTCTTCTTATTAAGACAAGTTGATTCAGACTGAGGTGCTAAAGACACGAGCACAGTGGTGCTGGGATAACATAACTATCATTCTCCCTACAGTCTTCTTTCCATCTAGCCCGCTCTTCTCTCGCTCAACCTGTTCTCAATAGAAAAGGGCAATCTTATCAGGGTAAAACAGGGAGAATGCCATAGACAATATAACAGCTCTATCTATGGAGAACGCTGTGAACCTTAAGCTCATTAAGATCATGATCAATCACAGAAAGCAAAACTAAAAACACCAATTCAAACCAATACTACTACACTAAATGGGAGCTGTACATTATCTTGCAATGCTATTCAGTTACAGAACGTATTCTTTGGAATTCTGCATGTTAATCAATCATACTATTATAAAAAAGTGGCAATTATCTATAGTGTTTTTCCTAGAGTGAGAGAGGTCAATGTTCTCATAAAGGCAAGATAACATTACAATTTACAGCATCAGCTTCCTCCTGTGCTGTTTCTACATGCAGTCAGGTCATGAAATGGATGGCGACGTTAGAGAAATTCATTCTGTCAGTCAGCAGTTTCAAAGATGAGGGGAAGGATTTAGGAGTTGACCCTACTCAAGGAAATTAAATCCAGAGCTCATATGGAAGTGAGTGGCTGTTGCTGAGCATACAAGATGTTTTCACTGGTGATATAAGAGAAAACACAAATACGGTGAATGTGATATTTAAATACAACTTAACTGGTTAAATATTTAGATTTCCTAGCATTGAGAGGCTATTTAATCTCTAGTTACTATAAATCACAACAATTCAATGGTGGCTATGTGAGTGTGTCAAAGGTTCAAAGGTATATATCCCCCCACCAAAAAAAAGAGGACAACTGATATGGGCCAACTTTATCTTTCCTGGCCCTCTGAAAGTTCACAGGACAAGGTGAAAAGCATTGTTGTTATCAAAGGAGTGAGAGCCCCACTGTTTGATAATGGTGGCGTTGTAATCTTGAACATGGAAAAACAAAATACTTATTCCCTGGAGCTTTACAGTATCGAAAGACAAGGACTCGTATGTAGACTTTGCAGTCTTGACAAAACCATTTCAGTCAAAACGTCTGCATTATACATTTCACATTCTATTCCATTACCTTTGTGCTTCTAGGGTCATACCCTGCATGAACAGATCCAGCAGAGATTAATTACTTAATCAGGATCCGACCCACTAATCTCTTCTTCAAAGGAAGTTAATGGGGTGGCAGGTAGCCTAGTGGTTAGAGCGTTGGACTAGTAACCGAAAGGTTGCAAGATTGAATCCCCGAGCTGACAAGGTAAAAATCTGTCGTTCTACCCCTAAACAAGGCATTTAACCCACTGTTCCTAGGCCGTCATTGAAATAAGAATTTGTTCTTAACTGACTTGCCTAGTTCAATAAAGGTAAAATAAAACAAAAAAATGGAAGCCTGCCTTTTGTAAATCTGGAACACTTGATTTTATTTAGGAACTAAAGGAGCACAAATCTGAGGTGAGTTTCTCTTGTTTTCAACACGCAAGGAACACACCAATGCCTAGCGGAAAAGCCTCAGGTTTGCCAACGAGTGCTCGATTACCTGGATACTGTGTGCTACTGCTGGGCTGGAACAAAAGCCTGCAAACACTACAATAGCTCTCCGAAAGTGCCTTTAGCTGCAGTTAGGGACTGTGTGTCCACATACTTCTGATTGATCAAACAGAGTAATCGCTACCCTGGTAGTTACAGCTTGATTGGTTAAAACCCTTACCTCTATCTCCTGTAGCTGTTCCTGATTGGTGGAGTACATCTGCTGATGACCCTGCTCCAGCTCTCTGTTCCTGTCCAGCAGGGTCTTCCCCAGCTCAGCAGCCAGGTGGAGGTCTGCATGGGAGGAAAGAGAGATCACAGAAGAGGCTCTATAAATAACGTATAATATTAAAGGTTGGGCAAAGATGAAGCCATTAGTGTGACAAGACCTGGCAGAGACATCTAGTGCATCTATGGCTGTGTCTCAATTCTCAATGTCAGGTGGGTAAATTGATCTGGCAGACATCCTACCTGCATTTCTGGGTCAAATACATGTTACTTGTGCTGCCCTTGATTTACAGTAGTTTGCTTACAATGGAACATGATCCCAAAAGGGATATATCAAGCACACCTCAAATATATTTGAGATATGTAAGCTATTTGACACAAGTCAGGACATTTACAATCAGAAAGGTAAAAAATAAAATCTACCTTAATCACTGTGGCCTAATTAATGTGTTGTGAAATAGTCCCTCATTTACAGGATGTGTGCCGGGGAGTTCTCTAAGCATGAAATATAAACTGAATATCTTCTATAGAGAGCACCACTATATATTTCCCGATTTCCTTTCCTTCGATTTCTATTCCAGAATTCATTAATAAATGGTCAATAAAATATCTTGAACTACACAAATTAGTGGAACAAAACCTTATTATATGCAGAGTAACCTCTGCAGCATGGGTAAAAGAGTCTGCCCACATCTGGTTTTCAGCAGGAAAAGAAAGCTACTGTAGGTTGAATCTAGCTGCCATGAAAACCAGATGCATCAGATTGCTGGCAACTCCACAAAGGGTGTGTTAACCATAGACGATAGAGGACTCATCTTTGGATCTATGCCATTATACTGCCTGTGACAGCACCATTGAGGCAATCTTCATTTTGAAGTAGTCCATTTTCTTCACGATTGGCTGATCCCTCCTGATGACCCAGTGGTCCATCTCCAACAGGGTCACCAGGAGGGATCAGTCAATGAAGTTGGAAGACCCAACCAGTTGACTACGTTAAAATGGTGGAAGCCCTCAATGGTGCTGCCCATGCAAATATGGCATTTTGGCCACTAAATGCCTTTATCGTTCTCTATGGCGGTAACCTAGAAGTAAAATATCGCATAATTTGGTCAACTGCGTAATTAACTCCCTTGGTATATGGTCAGTGCTATACGGAATCATTGGGATGTCCCTACCATAAACCATGTAACATTTCAACTGCAATAGGGTAGGGACGTCCCAAGGGTTTGGGATATCACGTACCCTTGGTCTACATGCAGAATCTGCCCACGGGAGATTACATGCAGAGAAGAACATAGAAAAATCTGTAGAAAATTTAAGACAATGGATGCATTGTTTAAAATGGTTGGTTTCATCCGTGGCAGTGGAATGGTAGCCTCGGGTGTTCCAATTCTGCTTGAGATAGCCAAATATTTCAAGGTTAAAGTCACACAATGTTTTCTGTCGCAGTACAGTAGGCTAGAGTTAAACCTACCAATGTGTCCTTTAAAATACATTCGTTAGTGACACCTGCACCTGCCCTATGAAAAAAAGGGGTGCACCAGGCGCTCATTGATTCCACACATGCTAGAAAATAATTCATTAGCCTAACGCTGCCGGAGTGTCAAATTGTGGTCACTGCCAGGTTGTTGCTGTCATTTGATACGCACAGCACATGTGAGCCCGCGCTTTCACAGTCTCGGTCATCATGGATAGAAGAAAAATATTTACCATGCTCAAGGTCCTGGTTGTCATACCAAGGTTCTTCCTCCTTGATTTCGAATTCTTCAACCTCAATCATATCTGTAAGCATCTTCGGTCACAATGACTCACCGACATCAATAGCTTTCACTGGAATAGGAGGCTATTTTCGTGGAAAATTCATTAATCTGCCTTTGAGGTGTTCAATTTGCAACAAAGAATACACCAAGTCCCTCATCAGCTGTCCAAAGCCGATGTCTACTCACCGGCTACAACTACAGTATTATGAAACTGCCTAACCATCCCACAACACATTTTACCACCTGGTGTGGTGAAGCACCTCTATCTTTTGGAACATGACCATACGAGCGTTTGTTTCAAAGAACGCTCCGTAAGCCACGCCTTAGTGGGCAGAGCTAGGCATGTTAAACTGGGACACGTTTAAATAGGGAGAAAAGCCTCTCATTTTAAAATGTGTCCACGGTGGTTCTGTTTTGCCTAGTTATGAGAATATATTTGAGACCAGTGTATTACAGTTCATTTTCGTCTTTGACTCAATAAGTAAAATATATTTGATTAGTGTCTGTAGAGGGAAAAAAACAGTTCGCAATATATTGTTATATATATTTTTTTATTTTTTTATTTATTGTTAAGGTTCTTCAGGCTAAAGGCTCCTGGAGGCACCTTTAGGGGTTCTGCCGGTGTTGCAATCTGAGGAGCCCCTAAAGCCTTCAGGAACGTTTCCTTTTTAGAGTGTAGACGATTCTGTGCTTCCAACTTTGTGGCAACAGTTTGGGGAAGGCCCTTTCCTGTTTCAGCATGACAAGGCCCCCGTGCACAAAGCAAGGTCCATACAGAAATGCTTTGTCAATATCGGTATGGAAGAACTTGACCGACCTGCACAGAGCCTTGACCTCAACACCATTGAACACCTTTGGGATGAATTGGAACGCTGACTGCGAGCCAGGCCGAATCGCCCAACATCAGTGCTCGACCTCACTAATGCTCTTGTGGCTCATCGCAGCAATGTTCCAACATCTAGCGGAAAGCCTTCCCAGAAGAGTGGAGGCTGTTATTACAGCCAAGGGGGGACCAATTCCATGTTAATACCCAAGATTTTGGAAGGAGATGTTCAACGAGCAGGTGTCCACGTACTTTTGGTTATGTGGTGTAACTACTCTGTTTAGCTTGACTTCCTCCACCCACTGCAAGGCCAACAGTACGGCCATCAGCTCCACCGTATATATAGCCCAGGTGATCTGTAAGTAGTTTTGGCCCATCTGTGTAAATGGACACAAAATCCTGATATACAGTATCCAAACATCAATTAAACTACATGGAGGCAGGAGTAGCTATGGACAGAAACATAGTAAAATGAAGCATTTAATATTTTTATATTTTTCACCCCTTTTTCTCCCCAATTTTGTGATATCCAATTGTAGTTATAGTGTTGTCCCATCGCTGCAACTCACGAACGGACTCGGTAAAGGCGAAGGTCGATAGCATTGCTTCCTCCGGCTTTATTTGTATTAAAACGTGTTCCAGTGCAACATGCCTAGCTCTGCCCACAGGGCCGTGGCTTACTGAGCAAACTTTGAAATAAGCATTCGTATCGTCATATTCCATCGGATCGAGTTATGCCACATTCACATGCTAGTCGGAACTAGATAACTTAGAAATGTCCGACTTGCTAACTGGTTGAACGTGGCACGTGTGTAACTACAACCAGTTAGCAACTATCAAATTTCCAAGTTCCGACTAGCACTTGAACGCAGCATTATCTCACCAAATCAAATCTAATTTGATTGGTCCCATACACATGTTTAGCAGATGTTATTGCGGGTGTAGCGAAATGCTTGTGTTTCTAGCTCCAACAGTGCAGTAATAATCTAACAAGTAATATCTAACAATTTCACAACAATACACACACATTTTAAGTAATGACATGGAATTAAGAATATATAAATATTTGGACAAGCAATTTTGGAGCGGCATAGACTAAAATACAGTTGAATAGAATACAGTACATATATATATATATATATATATATATATACATATATGAGATGAGGAATGTTGTAAACATTATTAAGGAATAATGTAAACATTATTAAAGTGACAAGTGTTCCAATTATTAAAGTGGCCAGTGATTTCAAGTCTATGTATATAGGGCAGCAGCCTCTTACGTCCTAGTGATAGCTATTTAACAGTCTGATGGCCTTGAGATTCCATTACATTTACAACTCTCCTTCCGTGGCCTCCAACTGCTCTTAAATGCAAGTAAAACTAAATGCATGCTCTTCAACCGATCATTGCCCGCACTTGCCCGCCCGTCCAGCATCACTACTCTGGACGGTTCTGACTTAGAATATGTGGACAACTACAAATACCTACGTGTCTGGCTAGACTGTAAACTCTCCTTCCAGACTCACATTAAGCATCTCCAATTCAAAATTGGATTTTGACTTCCTATTCCGCAACAAAGCATCTTCCTATTCCGCAACAAAGCATCCTTCACTCATGCTGCCAAACATACCATCGTAAAACTGACCATCCTACCGATCCTCGACTTCGGCGATGTCATTTACAAAATAGCCTCCAACACTCTACTCAACAAATTGGATGCAGTCTATCACAGTGCCATCCGTTTTGTCACCAAAGCCCCATATACTACCCACCACTGCGACCTGTATACTCGTCGCCAAACCCACTGGCTCCAGATCATCTACAAGTCTCTGCTAGGTAAAGCCCTGCCTTATCTCAGCTCACTGGTCACCATAGCAGCACCCACCCGTAGCACGCGCTCCAGCAGGTATATCTCACTGCCACCCCCAAAGCCAATTCCTCCTTTGGCTGCCTTTCCTTCCAGTCCTCTGCTGCCAATGACTGGAACAAACTGCAAAAATCACTTAAGCTGGCAACTCATATCTCCCTTACTAGCATTAAGCACCAGCTGTCAGAGCAGCTCACAGATCACTGCACCTGTACATAGCCCATCTGTAAACAGCCCATCCAACTACCTCATCCCCATACTGTATTTATTTATCTTGCTCCTTTGCACCCCAGTATCTCTACTTGCACATTAATATTCTGCACATCTACCATTCCAGTGTTTAATTGCTATATTGTAATTACTTCACCACCATAGCCTATTTATTGCCTTACCTCCCTTATCTTACCTAATTTGCACTCACTGTATATAGACTTTTCTTTTTTTCTACTGTATTATTGACTGTATGTTTGTTTATTCCATGTGTAACTCTGTGTTGTTGTATGTGTCGACCTGCTGTGCTTTATCTTGGCCAGGTCGCAGTTGTAAATGAGAACTTGTTCTCAACTAGCCTACCTGGTTAAATAAAGGTGAAATAAAATAAAAAATAAAAAGATAGAAGCTGTTTTTCAGTCTCTCGGTCCTAGCTTTGATGCACCTGTACTGACCTCGCCTTCTGGATGATAACGTGGGTGAAAAGGCAGTGGCTCTGGGGATTGTTGTCCTTGATGATCTTTTTGGCCTTCCTGTGCATCGGGTGCTGCAGGTGTCCTGGAGAGGTGGTAGTTTTCTCCCGGTGATGCGTTGGGCAGACTGCACCACCCTCTGGAAGCCCTGAGGTTGCAGGTGGTGCAGTTGCCGTACCAGGCGGTGATACAGCCCAACAGGATGCTCTCAATTGTGCAGCTGTAAAATTTTATGTTTTAGATGTCAAGCCACATTTCTTCAGCCTCCTGGGGTTGCTCCTTCTTCACCACACTGTCTGTGTGGGTGGACCATTTCAGTTTGTCAGTGATGTGTACGCCAAGGAACTTGAAGCTTTCCATATTCTCCACTGCGGTCCCTTCGATGTGGATAGAGGGGTTCTCCCTCTGCTGTTTCCTGAAGTCCACGATCAGCTCCTTTGTTTTGTTGATGTTGAGTGAGAGGTTATTTTCTTGGGACCACACTCCCAGGGCCCTCACCTCCTTACTATAGGCTGTCTCATCATTGTTGGTAATCAGGCCTACTACTGCTGTGTCATCTGCAAACTTGATGATTGAGTTGGAGGGTCAGCGAAGTGGAGGTGTCGTTTCCTACATTCACCACCTGGAGGCGGCCCGTCAGGAAGTCCAGGACTCAGTTGCACAGGGCTGAGTTCAGACCCAGGGCCCCCGAGCTTAATGATGAGTTTGGAGGGTACTATGTTGTTGAATGCTGAGCTAGAGTCAATGAACAGCATTCTTACATAGATATTCCTCTTGCCCAGATGGGATAGGGCAATGTGCAGTGCGATGGCGATTGCATCATCTGTGGATCTATTGGGGCGGTAAGAAAATAGAAGTGGGTCTAGGGTGTCAGGTAAGGTAGATGTGATATGATCCTTGACGAATCACTCAAAGCACTTGATGACAGAAGTGAGTGCTACGAAGCGATAGTCATTTAGTTAAGCTACCGTTCCTTTCTTGGTTACAGGAACAACGGTGGATATCTTGAAGCACGTTGGGGTCAGCAGACGGGATAGGAAGAGATTGAATATGTCCGTAAACACTGGTCTGGTCTGCGCATGCTCTAAGGACGCGGTTATGGATGCTGTCTGGGCTGGCAGCCTTGCGAGGGTTAACATGTCTTATTCACGTCGGCCACGGAGGAGAGCCAACAGTCCTTGGTAGCTGGCCACGTCGGTGGCACTGTTTTACCACACCTGTACTGTCAGTGTACTCACACTGCACACTCCCTTTTACACTTGCTAATAATTTGATGTGGCATAGGTAGCCAATATAAATACCTTTTCGCTATTGGATGATTTATAAGACGACTATCGAGTATGAATAGTTGTGTCATCCTTACAGACTACTGGACAATGCACATTTTGTAGGGTCTGTGAAAACAAGTGCACATGATTATTGATGTCTACTCCAGCCAACCTTTATGGCCTATCCTCTGAATATAGCCTACCTATTAAAGACAGTTATCGCAGACCTTACACATAAACTAAATAGACAAATTAACTACTGTAAGCATTATTATTGTTAAAGACGTTTAATTCACTCTCATTCAATCGTTTTTATTTACATTTGAAACAAGTGGGCCATATGCATGAGAACAGGCTCTCATAGGGACCAATTAAAGCACAAAATGTCTTGGGTGTGACTGGTGGAAAAACCCATTCCATTGTAGAATATACTACACTACAGCATACCTATTCTAGTATCTATCTAACAGTAGCCTATATATAATACAGTGCTAGAGCCTTATCTTAGAAACCCCTGGACATATTGAACTTTGAACGCCACATTTGTGATGTGATGCTGACAATCACTGTTCAATAACAGACGCTGCCCTCATTTTCTCAACAAGTATCTAACATACAAACCCCCCAAAATAATGACCTGCAAATATCGTTTTCACCATACGTTTCAGAATGCACAATTTATTCTGACTGACAAAAACAAGCTAAAGTATGTTCCAAAATCATGTTCCCATCCACTTACATTCAGTGAAGTGTGGGTGAATGGGTGATTGAGAAATATTACCGACTCCCCCCAGCGGTGAACAGGGATCTGCAGCAAAATACAAATGGTTTCATTTGAATGATAGAGAAAAACAAATACGTTGACAAAATCACCGATTCGTTGCATCGGACTGTTTATAGCTTGTATTATTTTCAACTCTTGTCCCTAAACGCATCGCAGGGATACTTATTCCCAGAAATGTTATATTGTTTCTTAGATCATTTATTGTTAGGGCTCAAACAAACCAACAGCGTTTGCTGGCCGATAGTACTAAGCACCTCTAAACGTAATTTGCGCACCGATGTTGGCAATGGGACATCTACAGCTGGTGGTCCCTAAATACACAGCGCGCTGAACGATCCGCAGACGAACGCTAGATCCACATTCAGTGCGATGTGTGGGCGCCTTTAGACAGCGAACAACAATATTTCAGTTAAGATCCAGCAAAAGTTAAATCAAATAACATTTAATTGGTCGCATACACATTTTCTATTTGTTATCGCAGGTGTAGCGAAATGCTTATGTTTCTAGTTCCAACACTGCAGTAATACCTAACAATACAAATAAAGGATTTCAATAACATTAGAACGAGCAATGTCAGAGCCCGGAAAATAAATATATACTCTAGAAAAATACAAATGTAGCATGCAACAATTTCAAAGATTTTACTGAGTTACAGTTAAGGACATCAGTCAATTGAAATGAATATATTGGGCCCTAATCTATGGATATCACATGACTGGGAATATGGATATGGGCGTGGATCAGAAAACCAGTCTATCTGTTGTGACTACCACTCCCCTTATGCAACGAAACACATCTCCTTCACATAGAGTTGATCCGGCAGTTGATTGTGGTCTGTGAAATGTCCCACCCCTCTCCAATAACTGTGTGAAGTTGCTGGACATTGGCGGGAACTGGAACATGCTGTCGTAGCCGCCAAACCAAAGCATCCCAAACATGCTCAATGGGTGACATGTCTGGTGAGTATGCAAGCCATGGAAGAACTGGGACATTTTCAGCTTCCAGAAATTGTGTTCAAATTCTGGCGACATTGCGCCGTGCATTATCTTGCTGAAACGAGGTGATGGCGGCAGATGAATGGCACGACAATGGGCCTCAGGATCTCGTCACAGCAATTTGAATGCACAGAGATTCTATCAATAAAATGCAATTGTGTTCATTGCCCGTAGCTTATGCCTGCCCATACCATAACCCAACCGCCACCATGGGGCACTCTGCTCAAAACGTGACATCAGCAAACCGCTCGCCCACATACATGTGGTCTGTGGTTGTGAGGCCGATTGGACTTACCGCCAAATTCCCTCAAATGATGTTGGAGATGGTTTGGTGGACACAGCTCTGGTGGACATTCCTGCAATCAGCATGTCAATTACACACTCCGTCAAAACTTGAGACATCTGTGCCATTGTGTTGTGACAAAACTGCACATTTTAGAGTGGCCTTTTACTGTCTCCAGCACAAGGTGCTTCTGCATTATGATTATGCTGTTTAATTATATTCTTGATATGCGACGGTCAGGTGGATGGATTATATTGGCAAAGGAGAAATGCTCACTAACAGGGATGTAAACAAATTTGTGCACAACATTTGAGTGAAATACAATTTTTGTGTGCATGGAACATTTCTGGGATCTTTAATTTCAGGTCATGAAACATGGGATCAACACTATATGTTGTGTTTCTATTTTAGTTCAGTGTATATGTATATGATGGTGTGTATAGACAGTATATGAATAGTAAATGTGTATACAGCAGCAGCTATATAGGATGATCCTAGACTAGTTAAATAAAGGCTAAATAAAATAAGACTAGACTACAGTATATATGAAGTGGGTACAACAGTACTTAACCATTAAAGTGACCAGTGTTCAATGACTATGAACTGTACATAGGGCAGCAGTCTCTGAGGTGCAGGGTAGAGTATCGGGTGGTAGCCGGCTAGTAACAGTGACTAAGGTTTAGTGCAGGGTACTGGGCGGAGGCGGGCTGATGGTGACTGTTTAACAGTCTGATGGCCTGAAGATAGGTGTTTTTCAGTCTCTCGGTCTCAGCTTTGATGCACCTGTATTGTCTCAACATTTCCCAAACTCGGTCCTTGGGACCCCAAGGGGTGCATGTTTTGGTTTTTGCCTTAACACTACACCGCTGATTCAAATTATCAAAGCTTGATGATTAGCTGATTATTTGAATCAGTTGTGTAGTGCTAGGGCAAAAACCAAAACATGCACCACTTGAGGTCCCGAGGACAGAGTTTGGGAAATCCTGTTGTAGATGGTAGGGGGGTGAACAGGCCATGGCTCGGGTGGCTGAGGTCCTTGATGATCTTCTTGACCTTCCTGTGACACCGGGTGCTGTAGATATCCTGGAGAGCAGGCAGTGTGCCTCCAGTGATGTGTTTGGCTCTCCAGATTGTGGTTCAGTCAGCCTATCTACAGCCCATCAGGATGCTCTCAATGGTGCATCTGTAGAAGATTGTGAGGATCTAAGGGGCCAGGCCAAACTTCTTCAGCCTCCTGAGGTTAAAGAGGCGCTGTTGCGCCTTGTTCCCTACACTGTCTGTGTGGATGGACCATTTCAGGTTTTCAGTGATGTGCAAACAGAGGAACGTGAAGCTTTTCACCCTTTCCACTGCGGCCCCATCGATGTGGATGGGGGCGTGGTCTCTCTGCTGTCTCCTGAAGTCCACGATCAGCTCCTTTGTTTTGTTCACGTTGAGGGAGAGGTTATTTTCCTGGCCCCACTCCATCAGGGCTCTCATCTCCAGGGCTCGTCTGCAAACTCAATGATTGAGTTGGAGACGTGTGTGGGACAAAATATTTAACTAACATCTATAGGCAAAAACTTAAAAGCTAAAATATTCATCTTGACTTGAATTTGCTCAGTGTTCTTTCTTGTCATGTGCTTTTAAAAGTTCTGTCCGACTGAAAGCTTTCTCGCATTTTAAACACTTGTAGGGCTTCTCTCCGGTGTGAGTCATCATGTGTCTTTTCCGTACCCGTAAGTCAGAAAAGTTTCTCCCACAGACAGAACACAGATACGGCTTCTCCCCCGTATGAGTTTGCATGTGTCGAGTGATATAACAGTTTTGAGTAAAACCCTTCCCACAGACTTTACACTGAAAAGGCCGCTCTCCAGTATGATATCTCATGTGTACCTTCACTTCAGATTTCGATTTGAAACTTTTGCCGCACTCAGACTCTGTGCATTTAAAAGGCCTCTCCTGAGTGTGAATCAGGTCATGCCTTGTCAATGAGGACATGCTAAGAAACAGCTTACCGCAGTATGTGCATGGATAACGCACCCCAGCATGATGTCTCGCCACATGGCCTTGTAACGTCCTTTGTAACGCGTAAGATTTGTCACACTGGGAGCAGGAGAAGTGTTTATCTTCAGGTTTTCTGTGAACATTTAGCATGTGCATTTTCAGTTTTGCATTGTTGATAAAGCCCTTTCCACACTCCCAGCAAAGGCATGGTTTCTCTCCTGTGTGTATTCTCTCGTGTTCGTCAACAACCGCTGATAAGTTGAACTTCCTTGGACAGTAGGAGCACTGGTATGGGAGGTCTCCGGTGTGAGTCCTCTCGTGTCTGAGGAGAGCTGCTAAATCAGTGTAGCTTTTCTCACAGTAGGTGCAGAGGAATGGCCCGCTGAATTTATGGACATCCAGATAGTGTTTCTTGAGTGGCTTGACACCATTGAAGCTGTTTTCACACAAGGTGCATTTCAAGGGCTTGTGCAATGTATGCCTGTCTAGCTTTTCTGGGTCTGTAAACATCCTACTGCACTCAGTGCAGTGGAGAGGGCTGTGGGTGAGTGCATGTACTTGGGCCTCTTCAGACTCAGCTCGCAGCACCTTGCACACTATCTTTACAATGTGCTTTCTCATATCATTGAAGTTCTTGAACATCTGCCCACAATGAGGACATTTGTGAGGGCGCAGATCTGAGTGGGATCTCATGTGAACTTGCATGCTGTAAGATTTTGGCAAAAGTTTTTTACAAATGCAGCACACTTTTGACTGTTTGCGTTTTTCAGTCTGGTTAGATTCGTAAGATGGGTCTTGGGGTGTACTGGTGGAGGACGAGTCACTGTCCTCAGGTGTTGCCTCGAGGAGTTCCACTGGCCAGCTCTGTGTCCCCTCCTTCAGGTTTTTGGACTGCTTCACTGGACATCTCAGACTCCTTCTCATTACTAGCTGGAGATCTGCTACGCCTTTTCTTAAGAGTTTTTTTTTCACATTTTAGTCTCGGTTTCTCCAAGCTCTGCGGGTCCTTGTAACTCTTATGACACTTATTCAACATTTCAGGTCTTTCGTCATTTCCATTGAGCTGCTTTGGTCTTTTACCTTTAGGTTTTGACACAACTACTTTACACATATTTTGCTGATGTCTCGTCAGATCAAAATGGCACTGGAAGAGCTTCCTACACTGGAGACACTGAAATGGGCGCTCCCCTGTGTGGATTTTCTGGTGCCGCTTCATGTCTGCACCGCACTTTAATGTTTTTTCTTTAGTCAATTCTGTCTCGGTTTGTTTACATTCTCGTGCTATCAATGTTTTCATCTTACGCCCCCTGTTTTGTCTAACTGGTCTACAGGGCAACATCAGGTTAGTAGTGTCAATCCTTTGTAACTTCACTAAAGGCTTGTGAAGCATGGAGGATATGATCGCATCAGACACGTCTATGCTTGTAATTTGTTCTCCATGACTTACACTGGCTTTATGTGTCTTTATTTGAGGCTTTCTGAAAGATCTCTTCCTTTTGACACTTAAATCTTCATAAGTCTGCGCCACCCCATCTGCCCCAATAACCATCACTGTTTTGTACCTGGAGTCCACCTCTTCAACAATATCTTCCGTCTCATCTTTTACTGGTCCAATCCCCACAACCTTCTCTTCTTCATTACCGGCATGAACCTCCATGTTCTCATGGTCCACAGGGTCAGCAAACTCTATAGATAGTTTGTTGTTTCTCTCACATTCCACCCTCTCCTCTCTTTCTACGACATTCATACTTGTCCCCGGTTCCATCTCTGTGTACTCTGTCAGTGTTGCAGAGTCCACATCCAACTCTTTGGTGAATGTATCCATGAAGACATTCAAGGATGATACTGGTGTTTCTGATTCTGTTTGTTCTGTTGCAATCACCCTTTCTACAGGAGGGAAACAGAGAGCAGAGAGAATGCAGTCCCCAACAGTGGAAGACAAGAGTATCTAGAAAAGGATGAGGATAAATTAAAGACAATGGTTAAATAAAGAATACATTTTAATGTCCTCTACTGAAGAAAAGCTAGCATCTACATGGATCCTGTGAGAGATGCTTACCATGGTTGTCCAGCTGGCCGAGATCTCTGTGGTACTGAAGTAGGGTTTTCAGCTGCTGAGGGTGAGACATGGACTCAACACATTCCTCCAGAACAGAGGGGACATCACTGAGCAGGAATGCAGCCTGTCACAGAAGGAAAATAGATAGGATTTAGGGATGATTCAAAAGATACTATACGAAACTTTGTGAATAGTGATCTTTCACTGAATTGATGAAGGTATTATTCTAATTTCAGTACCTGTTGAAAATTTGATAAGTAGCTTCTCAAGTCTTGAAAGAAACTGACACATTAGTTTCTCTATTGCGGCGTCATACTTGGGACCAAATTCCACAGGAAAAACATCCTAATAGAGAATAAGAAATGAGTATAAAATAAAACACATTTGGTATAAGAAAAAGTGTAATCTGCAACTCACATGGAAGCATACAGCCGTAAACAGAATAAAAGGAGACCTTGGAAAAAGGTCAACATTGGTCAGCATTGTTTATAAATAAGATCAATGTTCACCAACCGGTCGATAGCGACTGGACAATCTCAAAGGCATTCTTAGTTGATCACCAAACATTTCTGTAAAAAACAACAACGATACAGCAGCCCTAGCGCCGGGAAGGTAAAGTGTTCACTTTTTTTAACCATTTCATTAGTCTGAAGGTAGAGGTGTGCACTACAGGTGCATATCTGGTGCACCTATAGGCCTACCGCTGGCCAATCAGATAGCTCAGATCAACGTGTCTCCACAGGTTATTCACACCATAGACGCTGGAAGGAAAGTGGCCAGAGGAGGAATTGGCTTTGGGGGTGACCAGTGAGATATACCTGCTGGAGCGCGTGCTCTGGGTGGGTGCTGCTATGGTGACTAGTGAGCTGAGATAAGGTGGGGCTTTACCTAGCAGAGACTTGTAGATGACCTGGAGCCAGTGGGTTTGGCGAAGAGTATGAAGCGAGGGCCAGCCAACGAGAGCATACAGGTCGCAGTGGTGGGTAGTATATGGGGCTTTGGTGACAAAACGGATGGCACTGTGATAGACTGCATTCAATTTGTTGAGTAGAGTGTTGGAGGCTATTTTGTAAATTACATCGCCGAAGTTGAGGATCGGTAGGGTGGTCAGTTTTACGAGGGTATGTTTGGCAGCATGAGTGAAGGATGCTTTGTTGCGAAATAGGAAAGTCGATTCTAGATTTAATTTTGGATTGGAGATGCTTAATGTGAGTCTGGAAGGAGAGTTTACAGTCTAACCAGACACGTAGGTATTTGTAGTTGTCCACATATTCTAAGTCAGAACTGCTGGATGGGCGGGCAGGTGCGGGCAGCGACCAGTTGAAGAGCATGCATTTAGTTTTACTTGCATTTAAGAGCAGTTGGAGGCCACGGAAGGAGAGTTGTAATGGCATTGAAGCTCATCTGGAGTAGAGGTCGACCGATTAATCGGAATGATTTCAAGTTTTCATAACAATCGGAAATCGGTATTTTTGGACACCGATTTGGCCTATTTAAGCGATGGTAGGCAGCAGCAGGCTCGTAAGCATTCATTCAAACAGCACTTTCATGCGTTTTGCCAGCAGCTCTTCACTGTGCTTCAAGCATTGCGCTGTTTATGACTTCAAGCCTATCAACTCCCGAGATTTGGCTTGTGTAACCGATATGAAATGGCTAGCTAGTTAGCGGGGTGCGAGGCTAATAGCGTTTCAAACGTCACTCGCTCTGAGACTTGGAGTGGTTGTTCCCCTTGCTCTGCATGGGTAACACTGCTTCGAGGGTGGCTGTTGTCAATATGTTCCTGGTTCGAGCCCAGGTAGCGGCGAGGAGAGGGAAGCTATACTGTTACACTGGCAATACTAAAGGCCTATAAGAACATCCGATAGTAAAAGGTATATGGAATACAAATGGTATAGAGAGAAATAGTCATATAAATACTATATTAACTACAACGAAAAACCTCTTACATTGAAGTCTCATGTTAAAAGGAACCACCAACTTTCATATGTTCTCATGTTCTGAGCAAGGAACTTAAACGTTAGCTTTTTTACATGGCACATATTGCACTTTTAGGCTCTGGAACCATCTCTGTGACCATGGTAACAAACTCTTCCAGCATCCCATAATCCATCACGTGTCTCTGCTGGACCGTTCGCCAAATGGCTGCTGAGACCAGCCGCAATGGTGGAACCATGAGGCGCAGAGAGTGGAGAGGAAGAGAGGGACCTGAAACAGAGTTATTGACTTAGTTGTTCACAAATCAATTTATAAGCACCTCTTAATGCACATCAAACTCTAGCATGTTGAACAACTTTTTTTCAACCAGTTTACTATTAATACTGTGTTACTATTTGTTTCATTTTCAAGAATGGGGTGTGAGAGAGAGAAATTCCTCATCCATCCAGAAACAACACCTAGCCCTTTCACTGCTTGGAATCATTGAGCCTTCCTTTTGATTAACTTAGAGGAGTTGATCAAATCATGGATCTACAATAAAGAGGACAGGTAGTTCCTTGGCGTACACATCACTGACAAATTGAAATGGACCACCCACACAGACAGTGTGGTGAAGAAAACGCAATAGAGCTTCTTCAACCTTAGGAGGCTAAAGAAATTTGGCTTGTCACCTAAAACCCTCAAAATTTTACAGATGCACAATTGAAAGCATCCTGTCGGGCTGTATCACCGCCTGGTACGCCAACTGCACCACCCACAACCGCAAGGCTCTACAAAGTGTGGTGCAGTCTGCCCACTTTAAGGAATGGAACACTAGCCACTTTAATAATGTTTACATATCTGGCATTACTCATCTCATATGTACAGTTGAAGTCAAAAGTTTACATACAACTTAGCCAAAAATATTAAAACTCAGTTTTTCACAATTTGTGACATTTAATCCTAGTAAAAATTCCCTTTAGATCAGTTAGGATCACCAAATACTTTAAGAATGTGAAATGTCAGAATAATAATAGAGAGAATGATTTATTTCAGCTTGTATTTCTTTCATCACATTCCCAGTGGGTCAGAAGTTTACATACACTCAATTAGTATTTGGTAGCATTGCCTTTAAATTGTTTAACTTTGGTCAAACGTTTTGGGTAGCCTTCCACAAGCTTCCCACAATAACTTGGGTGAATTTTGGCCCATTCCTCTAACAGAGCTGGTGTAACTGAGTCAGGTATGTAGGCCTCCTTGCTCGCTCACGCTTTTTCAGTTCTGCCAACAAATTTTCTATGGGATTGAGGTCAGGGCTTTGTGATGGCCACTCCAATACCTTGACGTTGTTGTCCTTAAGCCATTTTTCCACAACTTTGGAAGTATACTTGGGGTCATTGTTCATTTGGAAAACCCATTGTGAAAACCCAAGCTTTAACTTCCTAATTGATGTCTTGAGATGTTGCTTCAATATATCCACATACTTTTCCTTCCTCATGATGCCATCTATTTTGTGAAGTGCACCAGTCCCTCCTGCAGCAAAGCACCCCCACAACATGATGCTGCCACCCCCGTGGTTGGGATGGTGTTCTTCGGATTGCAAGCCTCCCCCGTTTACCTCCAAACATAACGATGGTCAATATGGCCAAATAGTTCTACTTCTGTTTCATCAGACCAGAGGACATTTCCCCAAAAGGTACGAACTTTGTCCCCATGTGCAGTTGTAAACTTTTTTTATGGCGGTTTTTGAGCAGTGGCTTCTTCCTTGCTGAGCGGCCTTTCAGGTTATGTTGTTACAGAACTCGTTTTACTGTGGATATAGATACTTTTGTACCTGTTTCTTCCAGCATCTTCATAAGGTCCTTTGCTGTTGTTCTGGAATTGATTTGTACTTTTCACACTAAAGTATGTTCATCTCTAGGAGACAGAACACATCTCCTTCCTGAGCGGTATGATGGCTGCGTGGTCCCATGGTGTTTATACTTGCGTACTATTGTTTGTACAGATGAACATGGTACCTTCAGGCATTTGGAAATTGCTCCCAAGGACGAACCAGACTTGTGGAGGTCTACAATTGATTTCTGAGGTCTTGGCTGATTTCTTTTGATTTTCCCATGATGTCAAGCAAAGAGGCACTGAGTTTGAAGGTAGGCTTTGAAATATATCCACAGGTACACCTCCAATTGACTCAAATGGTGTCAATTAGCCTAACAGAAGCTTGTAAAAGCCATGACATAATTTTCTGGAATTTTGCAAGCTGTTTAAAGGCACAGTCAACTTAGTGTATGTAAACTTCTGGCCCATGTATATACTGTGATTATAAGTTAAATAATCTGTCTGTAACAATTGTTGGAATAATTACTTGTGTCATGCACAAAGTAGATGTCCAAACCAACTTGTCAAAACTATAGTTTGTTAACAAGAAATTTGTGGAGTGGTTGAAAAACAAGTTTTAATGACTCCAACCTAAGTGTATGTAAACTTCCGACTTCAACTGTATTCTATTCTATGGTATCTTAGTCACTTAATGTTTACATATCTGGCATTACTCATCTCATATGTATATACTGTTGTCTATACTGTGCTACAGTATCTCATTCACTTTATAATAATGTTTACATAACTTGCATTACTCATCTCATGCACTACCGATCAAAAGTTTTAGAACATCTCAGTCAACGGTTTTTCCTTTATTTTTTACTATTTTCTACATTGTAGAATAATAGTGAATACATCAAAACAATGAAATAACACATATGGAATCATGTAGCAACCAAAAAAGTGTTAAACAAATCTAAATATATTTTGTATTTGAGATTCTTCAAAAATCACCCTTTGCCTTGATGACAGTTTTGCACACTCTTGGCATTCTCTCAACCAGCTTCACCTGGAATGCTATTCCAACAATCTTGAAGGAGTTCCCACATATGCTGAGCATTGTTGGCTGCTTTTCCTTCACTCTGCGGTCTGACACATCCCAAACCATCTAAATTTGGTTGAGGTCGGGGGATGGTGGAGGCCAGGTCATCTGATGTAGCACTCCCTCACTCTCCTGAGCCTGGAGAGTGAGGAGGTGTGTTGGGTCATTGTCCTGTCGAAAAACAAATGATAGTGGGACTAAGCCCAAACCAGATGGGATGGCATATCCCTGCAGAATTCTGTGGTAGCCATGCTGGTTAAGTGTGCCTTGAATTCTAAATAAATCAGTGTCACCAGCAAAGCACCCCCACACCACAACACCTCCTCCATGCTTTATGGTGGGAAATACACATGTGGAGATCATCCGTTCCCCCACACCGCGTCTCACAAAGACCAAGGTGGTTGGAACAAAAAATCTCCAATTTGGACTCCAGACCAAAGGACAAATTTCCACCGGTCTAATGTCCATTGCTCGTGTTTCTTGGCCCAAGCAAGTATCTTCTTCTCATTGGTGTCATTTAGTAGTGGTTTCAATGCAACAATTCAACCACGAAGGCCTGATTCCCACTGTCTCCTCTGAACAGTCGACGTTGAGATGTGTCTGTTTCTTGAACTCTGTGAAGCATTTATTTGGGCTGCAATTTCTGAGGCTGGTAACTCTAATGAACTTGTCCTCTGCAGCAGAGGTAACTCTGGGTCTTCCATTCCTGTGGCGGTCCTCATGAGAGCCAGTTTCATCATAGCGCTTGAAATATATATTTTGATTTGTTGAAAAAAAAATGTTTTCCACTGATTCCATATGTGTTATTTTATAGTTTGTCTTCACTATTATTCTACAATGTAGAAAATAGTAAAAATAAAGAAAAACCCTTGAATGAGTATGCGTTCTAAAACTTTTGACCGGTAGTGCATGTATATACTGTATTCTATTGTATCTTAGTCTGTTCCGCTCTGACATCGCTCATCCATATGTATATCGTCTTAATTCATTCCTACTTAGATTTGTGTGTATATGTTGAGTAATTTATTAGATATTACTGCACTGTTGGAGCTAGAAGCACAAGCATTTCGCTACACCCGCAATAACATCTGCTAATCACGTGTATGTGACCAATAAAATTTGATTTGAAGAGTTGTTTCTGGACGGGTTTAGAGAAGCAGTGAAACGACTGCAAAGGCAATGTAATTCGCTTGTTTAGATAGCAACGGAACAGTTCTAGGAAGTGTGTTTCTTCAACTGCCATATTCAAAAAAATAGCGGGAATGAAATCAGAGGGGAACGGAAATGCTGCTGCACATCTGTAATAACTAACAAAACAGACCGGCAAAACATATGTTAGACGTTCTGGAACGAGTCCTGTTGCCGCACAAAACAATACGTTAGGACATAGCTAGGTATGGCTATCTAGTATCGTATGCATAGCTATAAATATGTTACCTTTCCCCCCAGACATGTGTTTTTGCATGTCTCTCCACTGCAGTCACCAGGAACTTTGATCCGGTGATCGAAAATGGTAACTATTTCTGCCGATGTGTGCCACTGTGTGTGTACGTTGTCGTAAGTAAGTATACAATACTATTATACAAATAATCCCCCCCCAAAAAAAAAAAAGAAACAAGACATTTAACATCAGAGCGAGAGCTAAGAACTTTAGAACTAAAGATAAATCACAGCCTGTCGTTTCAAATGGGAACACATTTACCATAGTGGGCAGAACCAAGTAAGGAGGTGGGCAGAGTCAAGCACGAGCTAGCGAGATCCTATTGGCGCTTTATAGCATATATTTGCATATTTCCATAGAGGAACCTCTGTACTGCGAAGAGCGCGTGTACAATAACTCAATTCGCCTTTGCACTCCTTCTAAACAAAGCTTAACGTCTACAAAACGTAGTCCACTCTGTTCGTGACGTATAGTTGTGGGAACAGAAAACTGTATGGAGGACAAATGTTTCATCGATTAGTAAATTAGCAGAATCTCGGCCAAAATCCATTTCGTCCATCTTCTAGCACTGCTGGCCACTGGGCTTCAGTTCAATTTGTTTACATTGCCTAAGCAAGTGAAAGACAAACAAAAAATTAACTGTAAACATTGCTCACAAAAGTTCCAAAAGAATAAAGACATTTCAAATGTCATTATGTCTATAATATGTGTCAAGAAAAAGTATGTGAAGCTTTTGTAATTACCTGGATTTATGCATAAATTGGTCATACAATTTGATCTTCACCGAAGACACAACAATTGACAAACAGTCTGTTTAAACTAATAACGCACAAACAATTATGCGTTTGTCTTTACTGAACATAACGTGTAAACATTCACAGTGCAGGGTGGGAACAAGTATGCGAACCCTTGGATTTAATAACTGGTTGACCCTCCTTCGACAGCAATAACCTCAACCAAACGTTTTCTGTAGTTGCGGATCAGACCTCCTTCAATGATAGCAAGCTGTCCAGGCCCTGAGGCAGCAAAGCAGCTCAAACCATGATGCTCCCTTCACCAGACTTTACAGTTGGGGTGAGGTTGATGTTGGTGTGCTGGGCCTTTTCTCCAGTGTTGTGTGTTCCTTCCAAACAACTCAACTGTAGTTTCATCTGTCCACAGAATATTTTGCCAGTAGCGCATCCAGGTACTCTTTTGCGAACTTCAGATGTGCAGCAATGTTTTTTTTGGACAGCAGCGGCTTCTTCCGTGGTGCCCTCCCATGAACACTCCTAGGGAGAGTAGCAACAGTGTTGAACTTTCCCCATTTAGTTGAGAAATAAAAATGTATAGACAATTTGTCTTACCGTGGACTGATGAACATCAAGGCTTTTAGAGATACTTTTGTAACCCTTTCCAGCTTTATGCAAGGCAACAATTCTTAATCTTAGGTCTTCTGAGATCTCTTTTGTTTGAGGCATGTGAATAGCAAACTAAAATTTTGTGAGTGTTTTTATAGGACAGGGCAGCTCTAACCAACATATTCAATCTGGTCTCATTGATTGGACTCCAGGTTAGCAGACTCCTGACTCCTATTAGCGTTTGAAGAAGTCATTAGCCTATGGGTTCACATACGTTTTCCAACCTACACTGTGAATGTTTAAATTATGTATTCAATATAGACAAGAAAAATACAATAATTTGTGTGTTATTAGTTTAAGCACACTGTGTTTGTCTATTGTTGTGACTTAGATGAAGATCAGATAAAATGATATGGCGAATTTATGCAGAAATCCAGGTAATTCCAATAAATATGGGTTGTATTTACAACGGTGTTGGTTCTTCACTGGTGTCCCTTTTCTTGTTCTCAACTGGTCACAAATCTTGCTTCTGTGATTGCACACTGTAGTATTTCACCAAATAGATATGGGAGTTTATCAAAATTGGATTTGTTTTCAGTGGGTTTGTGTAATCTGAGGGAAATATGTGTCTCATATTTGGTAGTGAGTGGACAAGCCAACCGGATGCTTCACATTTATACTTCTGGTGAAATATGTCTCATTGTTCTGTCTGTGACGAAAGGTACCTGTCCTCTGTAAGAGTGAAGATTCCATTGCACTATAAACATATGTACATATGTAGCCAGTTCCTCAGCGTAGCCACTAAGCAAGAGCCAGTACAGAGAAGTTTGGTCAGGAGTTGCGCATTGTGTTACTTTATTGTAGGGAAACCAGAGCACACAATTATTTTATTGAGTCTATTCCAGCCAACATCTGAATAAGCCTATCAGAGACACTAGTCACATTATACATACAATACATATACAAATGAGCTAGCTACTATAAGCATGATTATTAAAAAATATTTAAATCATACTAATTCAAGGCTTTTTATTTACACTTGAAACATCAAACTCATGCATGAGAACATGGCCCAGGGGTCTCGTATGGACCAACTTCAAAATAAACATTATTGGGTGTGATTTCAAAAGTTATATATATATATATATATATATATATATTAATTCGACAAACACAATAACTAAACTACCATTCGATGCGTTACATCAGTATTTATAGCTTGCATTATTGCCAACTCTCGCCCCTAAAAGCATTGCAGGGATAAGTGTTCCTCACTATGTTATAAGTTCAGAACACAGGGACAACATTTTTCATTACTAACATCTATATAGTCTCGAAAATCCGAGACCTTGGGAGCACATGACAATGGAACCTTGTGGGAGGTAACCCATCTGTCTTCAGAGACTAGAACATCCATACACAAAAAACAATCCCTTGATTTGAATTTGCTCAGTGTTCTTTCTTGTCATGTGCTTTCAAAAGTTCTGTCCGACTGAAAGCTTTCTCGCATTTTAAACACTTGTAGGGCTTCTCTCCGGTGTGAGTCATCATGTGTCTTTTCCGTACCCGTAAGTCAGAAAAGTTTCTCCCACAGACAGAACACGGATACGGCTTCTCCCCCGTATGAGTTCGCATGTGTCGAGTGATATAACAATTTTGCGTAAAACCCTTCCCACAGATTTTGCACTTATATGGCCGCTCTCCAGTATGATATCTCATGTGTACCCTTAGTTCCTTTGGAGATCTGAAACCTTTCCCGCACTCAGACTCTGTGCATTTAAAAGGCCTCTCCTGAGTGTGAATCAGGTCATGCCTTGTCAATGAGGACATACTAAGAAACAGCTTACCGCAGTATGTGCATGGATAACGCACCCCAGCATGACAGATTTTCACATGACTTACCAATGCCCTCTTCTCCCCGTAAGATTTGTCACACTGGGAGCAGGAGTGTTTATCTTCAGGTTTGCTGTGAACATTTAGCATGTGGTTTCTCAGCGTTGTTATGTTGATAAAGCCTTTTCCACACTCCCAGCAAAGGCATTTCTCCCCTGTGTGTATTCTTTCATGTTCGGCAAGGGTCGTTGACGATTTGAATTTCTTTGGACAGTGGGAACACTGGTAAGGGAGAGTGTGAGTCCTCTCGTGTCTGACAAGATCTGATAACTCAGTGTAGCTTTTCTCACAGTAGGTGCAGAGGAATGGCCCGCTGAATTTATGGACATCCAGATAGTGTTTCTTGAGTGGCTTGACACCATTGAAGCTGTTTTCACACATGATGCATTTCAAAGGGTTGTGCACCAGCTTATGCCTGTCTAGCTTTTCTATGTCTGCGAACATCCTTCCGCAAATGCAGCACACTTTTGACTCTTTCTGTTTTGAGTTCTGGATAGGCTCCCCTGTGTGGATTTGCTGGTGCCGCTTCATGTCTGCACTTCGACTGAAAGTCTTCTCACAAATCTGGCACTGCTTCAATGTATATTTTTCAGAAAATTCTCTGTCGGTTTGTTTCTGTTCTTGTGTAAGAAATGTCTTCATCTTCAGCCCTCTGTTTCTTCTGACTGGTATAAAAGGTAATAATATCAGGTTGGTAGTGTCAACCCTTTGTAGATCCACTGAGTGTTGGTAAAGCACAGAGGATATGATCACATTAGACTTGCTGTTGATTATGCTAAGCATTTGTTCTCCATGACTTCCACTGGCTTTGTGTGTCTTTATTTTAGGCTTTTTGAAAGATCTCTTTTTCCCGACACTTAAATCTTCAAAAGGCTGCACCATCCCGTCTTCCGCGATAACCATCACCGTTTCGTACTTTGGTTCCACCTTGCCTGTCTCGGGGTCCACAAACTCTGCATCATCCTCATCACTAACAGAGGATCTTTTGTTTTTCTCACATTCCCCTGACCTGCTATCCACCCCCTCTTCTCTTTCTTTCACATCCATACTTTTTCCTTCTTTCTCCACCTCTGTTGCAATCACCACCCGTTCCACGGGAGGAAGACAGAGAGCTGAGAGAATGCAGTCCCCATCGGTGGAAGTTGGAGGGTCTGTGAAAGAAGGAAAGGGAACCAAAACTCAACTCAGTAATGCTCAATAGACGTAATTTGCCATTGGGTGTGTCAAAACGAATCCATCATATAAAGCATGAAAATGGGTTCTGTGAGATGCCTACCATGGTTGTCCAGCGGGCCAAGGTCTCTGTGGTACTGAAGCAGGATATTCATCTGCTGAGGGTGAGACACAGACTCAGCACATTCCTCCAGAATAGAGGGAACATCGCTGAGCAACAAGGCAGCCTGACACAATGAGGAATACAGAGTTAGAAGGAATATAGGTATAATTCACACAATGCCTAAGTGTCAGTCCATGGTTCCTCTATATCAGTGGTCTCTAACCTTTTCTAGCACGAGAGCTACCTTTAAAAAATGAAACATGTCAAAAGCTACTTGTTTTGTTCTAGCTTTCGAATAGAAACATTTCTCTTCTCCCGCGCAACTCTTCACCAGGTCCTTAGTGTACAAGAGAAAGTAGTACACTATGTTTTCTGTCAATATACCTGGTAAAATAATGGTTAATAAACAACCTCCACCTGCAATTTTTATCCCCAAATTATGTTTTCAGTTCAAATAAAAAACCTGGTTTTAGATATTTTAGTTTTTCACTCTCAAAATTACAATTGTTCATAGAAAAACAACTAAATGTGATATTCTGAGTCCATATCAATAGCTCAATCACATCAGAAGACCATTTATTTTTAGGTCTGGAAGAAAACTAACAAATTTGGTTCTTCAAGTGTAATTCCCCTTTAATTGCGCATCTGGCAAGTGAGGAATGTGCGAAGGTTCTGTACTGCTGCTGCTCATTTCATGGCAAAGTGTGCAAATAACAAATAATAGATACAAATGATATACTTCTGCCAGGTAAGCATACATTGCAGTTAACATTTTCTTGAGAAGGTTTTGGGGAAAGTATTTCTATCAACCCACAAGACAGTAATAACGTCAACTGGCTACACACAGAGTGATAGACAAACGCGTGCACCACACACAAGCAATATTGCTGGAAATTAAGATATTGTGTTAGGTTTGGCTTTTTAAGCCAATAGTGTCTAACAAGGGGTGGGATAATGTTGCGTTGATTAGATAGCTGCTAGGAGCTTGTGGTGTCTGTTACTCGTGAGTTTTGTTTGTCAGTTTGCCGTGGAACACGTGAAAAATGCATGTACTTTCAGAATTGTTAGGCAAGCTACTCATAGGTGGGTTGCGATCAACCTGTTGAAGACCCCTCCTCTATACGAGTTTAGTTTATTTCTACTAGTACCTGTTGGAAGTTTGATACAGGAAGTAGCTTCTCAAGTCTCGAAAGAAATTGCCACATGAGTTTCTGAATGGCTGCATCATAACTGGGACCAAATTCTACAGGAAAAACATCCTAAAACAGAGTAAAGAAATATGAGCTATGAAACCTCTCAAAAGAGATTAATATTTAAATTGTTGAAATACACAGCAGTGATGTGGAAATGACCCATGGCTATTCCATACCCACATACTGACTGACCTGGAAGAAATGTTCTCTCTCATCAGGGTCTTTTAGAAGGGTTTGAACCAGCCCCAGGAAGTTGGATTCAGATAATCCTACCTCTGCATCAGTCGCCTGAAACACAGAATATAAACATGTTGACTTCATCAGGACATCTAGATGATAGCTTGTCATTTAGGCTGCATATTTTTTCCCCATAATGTATTATGGGAAATACACTACATGACCAAAAGTATGTGGACACCTGCTTGTTGAACATCTCATTCCAAAATCTTGGCCATTAATATGGAGTTGGCCCCCCCTTTGCTGCTATAACAGCCGCCACTCTTCTGGGATGGCTTTCCACTAGTGGTTGGAACATTGCTACAGGGACTTGCTTCCATTCAGCCACAAGAGCATTAGTGATGTTGGGCTAACAGTCAGCATTTCATTTCATACCAATGGTGTTCAATGGAGTTGAGGTCAGGGCTCTGTGCAGGCCAGTTAAGTTCTTTCACACCAATCTCGACAAACCATTTCTGTGTGGACCTTGCTTTGTGCACAGGGCATTGTCATGCTTTAACAGGAAAGGGCCTTCCCAAAACTGTTGCCACAAAGTTGGAAACACAGAATTGTCTAGAATGTCATTGTTTGCTGTAGCGTTAAAATTTCCCTTCATTGGAACTAAGGGGCCAAGTCTGAACCATGAAAAACAGCCCCAGGCCATTATTCCTCCTCCACCAACTTTACAGTTGGCACTATGCATTCAGCAGGTAGCTTACCTCTGGTATCCGCCAAACCCAGATTAGTCTGTCAGACTGCCAGATTGTGAAGTGTGATTCATCACTCCAAAGAACGCATTTCCACTGCTCCAGAGTCCAATGGCGGCGAGCTTTACACTACTCCCGACAAACAATTATTGTGCTGACGTTGCTTCCAGAGGCAGTTTGAGCTCTCGATGGTCCCGTTCTGTGAGCTTGTGTGGCCTACCACTTCGCAGCTGAGCTGTTATTGCGCCTAGATGTTTCCACTTCACAATAACAGCACTTACAGTGGACCGGGGCAGCTCTAGCAGGGCAGAAATTTGACACACTGACTTGTTGGAAAGGTGGCATCCTATGACGGTGCCACATTGAAAGTCACTTAGCTCTTCAGTAAGGCCATTCTACTGCCAATGTATGTCTTTGGAGATTGCATGCTTGTGTGCTTAATTTTATACAACTATCAGCAACGGGTGTGGCTGAAATAGCCGAATCCACTCATTTGAAGGGATGTCCACATACCTTTGTATATATTGTGTATTACTGACTGATTTAGAGTCTCTGCCCTAAGGAGCTCACCTGTGTCCCCCAGAGAGGTGTGAGGGTCTGTATCCTGTCCAGGTGTGGCTGAATGGTCTGGAGGTCTGTGATCGGCTTGGAGCGACACAACTCTAGGACCAGCTGAAACCAGGGCAAACCAGTTAAGATACTTATTTGGGACAATAAACATGACTAAATATGATCATATGCCATCGTTCCCCACATAATGATGAACACTAGTTCCATCCCTCACCCGTGCTCGAAGACCCAGAACAAGTTGGGCCCTCTGTCTGAGGTTCAGAAGCTCTGGAACCATCTCTGTGACCATGGTAACAAACTCATCCAGCATCCCATAATCCATCACGTGTCTCTGCTGGACCGTCTGCCAGATGGCAGCTGAGACCAGCCGCAGTGGTGGGACCATAAGGCGCAGAGAGTGGAGAGGAATACCTGAAAAAGAGAGGTTGACTTGATTTTTCACAAATCAATGTATATGCACCTATTATTGCACATCACAAAACACTCTAGCTTGTGTAACTATTTTTCCAATTCTGTGATTCGTTGTCAAGAATGTTGTGAGTGTGAGAAACATCATTCATCCAGAAACAACCCCTAGGTGTTCCCCTTATTAGAATAATTGAGCCTTCCTTTTGCTTAACTTAAGGGAGTTGATCAAAGCGTGGATCTACAATAAAGAGGACAGGTAGTAAGGGTTGTTTCTGGACGGGCCTAGAGATGCGGTGAAACGACTGTGCAAAGTAGCAAAGGAATGTTTGCTAGCTAGCAAGCCAACACTTCAAGGACGTTTATTTCTTAAACTGCTTACTGTATATAATAAAAGAAGGGCATGAAATGTTGCACATCTGCAATAACAACAAAACAACGGACACGCAAAACATATTTTAGACGTTCTGAAACGAGTCCAGTTCCCGTACGAAACAGTAAGAAGTTAGCCATACATATATATCTAACGTTAGCAAGTATGTCCGATATAGCTCTAGTATCGTAATTATAAACATGTTACCATTCCCCCCAGACATTTGTTTTTGCATATCTCTCCACTGCAGTCACACCAGACACCTGGAAATGCAATAAGGTGATCGAAAATAACAACTACTTGTGCCACTGTGCGTGCGTTCTCGAACAAGACTGTGGGGGACCTATTAAGATGTAACACATGAGGTCCCGATAAATGTGTAGTTCCTTTCTTCTTCGCTGAGGTTTAAATGGCGGTTGGCATCCAATAAATGTTGCAACACCGCCAAATCAAATCGAATTATATCAGTCGCATGCGCTGAATACAACAGGTGTAGGTAGACCTTACAGTGAAATGCTTACTTTAAAGCCCCTAACCAACAATGCTGTTAAAAAAATACGGATAAGAATAAGAAATAAAAGTAACAAATAATTAAAGAGCAGCAGTAAAACAACAATAGCGAGACTATATACAGGGGGTACCGGGATAATATGTACATGTAGGTAGAGTTATTAAAGTGACTCCACAAATTTCTTGTTAACAAACTATAGTTTTGGCAAGTCGGTTAGGACATCTACTCTGCATGACACAAGTAATGTTTCCAACAATTGTTTACAGACAGATTACTTCACTTGTAATTCACTGCATCACAATTCCAGTGGGTCAGAAATGTACATACACTAAGTTGACTGTGCCTTTAAACAGCTTGGAAAATTTCAGAAAATGATGTCATGGCTTTACAAGCTTCTGATAGGCTAATTGACATCAATTTAGTCAATTGAAGGTGTACTTGTGGATGTATTTCAAGGCCTACCTTCAAACTCAGTGCCTCTTTGCTTGACATCATGGGAAAGTCAAAGAAATCAGCCAAGACCTCAGAAAATAAATTATAGACCTCCACAAGTCTGGTTCATCCTTGGGAGCAATTTCCAAACGCCTGAAGGTACCACGTTCATCTGTATAAACAATAGCAATAGCTCTACCTACATGTTGTTAAAAACAAATAGAAGCAACCATGAATAAAAGTAATTTTTCTTGTAAAACATCCCATCTGTAAAGGCCATTTAAAATGTGTACAAACTATTTAACAAAGGTAACATTTTTAAGACACGAAAATATGTTAAGTCACTTTGTTCAAAAAGCTGTCTTCGTCCTTTGTGTACAGGAACGGGGTGGGTCCTTATCAAACTCACCTCCTCCTGCTCTTCTGGATTCTGGGGTTGCAGGTAGCCTAGTGGACTTGTAACCAAAAGGTTGCAAGATCAAATCCCTGAGCTGACAAGGTAAAAATCTGTCGTTCTGCCCCTGAACAAGGCAGTTAACCCAGTGTTCCTAGGCCGTCATTGAAAATAAGAATTTGTTCTTAACTGACTTTTCTAGTTAAATAATGGTCAAATAAATTAAAAATCAATTACCGTCCTGTCCTTCGGGGCCCAGAGGAGATCCCTCCCCTAGGTGCATCGCCTTAGGTGCTGCAGCGCTGTCAGGCCGTGGCCGCCGGGACCTTGGGTGTTGTGGGGGACCCTTCGCCTGGAGTCGAGGCCCCCTTTCTTCTGTACCACCCCAGGGCTTACGCGGCTACCATGGCCACTTCCAGGGAGGGTAGTCTCTACTAGTTTCGCTACCAGCAGGTTGCGGGAGGACCACAGTGCATCCTTCAGACACGTGAGGGTGGGCCAGAGCTTAGTGAAGGCCTTCGGTGGAATAGGCCTTCGGCCCACACCATACAGCACAAGCTGGCAGACACGGGGAAATCAGGGGGCCTGCTTCCTTCCACAGGTCCCTAGCTGCTCTGCACTCCCAGAGCAAGTGCCTCACCGACTCATCTTGGCCGCAGCCTGGACGGGGGCACGTGGGTGTCCTCACCATGCTCCGGGTGTGCATAACGGCCCTGACCGGGAGGATCACATAGGCGACCATCCAGGACAGGTCCCGGTGCCGGTTCAACAGAGCAGGATAGGCCACGTTGCGCCAAACCATTGTGGGCTCGCTTGTAGCAAGCCCGCGCACTGGACACTGGTTCCCGCTCCTGCACAAGAGAGAGAAGAGAGCGGTGTTTAGTTAAAACCGTGACTGCCTCTTTTTCCAGTTTAAAATGTCTTAACTTTAGGAGCTGGACGTAGTGTGGGGGGAGCAGGAAGGAGACTGGGGCTCGCAGGTTGACTGGGGTCAGCCTCAGGGTCCTGAGCTAAGATCCCAGCCAGAACTGTGCGAGGGCCTGGGTCTTGTTGTTGACCGGGGAGGTGGCAAGAGTGAGGTGTAACGCTGTGTAGCGGCTGCCCAGGAACAAGTACAGGTCAGGCAAAATGTTGAACTTACAATATGGCTGCTAATACTGGAAAAGCTCAATCAAAGTCCAAGTATACAGATTTAACGATATTCTTGCAGAAAAATTTAATGTAAATGTCTCCTTCACGATTTGCCCAAATGTACCTGGGTGACACACTAAATGTTATGTAGCTTGCTCATACTTCAAGTTATCAGTCTGAAACGTTGCATATACAATGCTGCCCTCTGGTGTACACCATCGGAACAACAACCAGAGTGATGGCTAGATTTGGGACCTTTCTGTTAAATTTCAAAGATGGTGGTAGAAAAAAAACAACTTTTTTTCCCTTTGCATTTTCTTCTACCAGATCTATTGTGTTATATTCTTCTTCATTCAATTCACATTTCAACAAACTTCAAAGTGTTTCCTTTCAAATGGTACCAAGAATATGCATATCCTTGCTTCAGGGCCAGAGCTACAAGCAGTTAGATTTGGGATTGTGTGATTTTTGTGATTATGTGATTTTAGGCGAAATTTTGAAAAAAAGGGGGCTAAGTAAATTTTAATACATGCATTTAACATAAATGAATGTAACCAAATGACTGGGGATTAACGGTACATTAACTAGACCTACTGGTGACCTATATAATGGGGGAATTGATCAAATAATAAACAATCTCGGCACTGTATTTTTGAGCATTCAAACTGCCAATCGATAAAATGTAATTGTGTTTCGTCATCCGAAGTTTATGCCTGCCCATACTGTAACCCCACCACGGGGCACTCTGTTCACAATGTTGACATCAGCAAACCGCTCGCCCACGAGACGCCAAACACATGGTCTGCAGATGTGAGGACTTATTTTGCAGAAAAAAATCTGGGCTCGTGCTGACAGCATAATATCCTGCTGCTAGGAGAACAGCTAATGATCTCGTGCTAAAGCAGGAGTTGACTGTACTATTAATCGGAATGTAATGTCCACCAGAACTTTTAACAGAGAATTGAATGTTTATTTCTCTACCATAAGCCACCTCCAACGTCGATTTAGAGAATTTGGCAGTACATCCAACCGACATTACAACCGCAGACCACGAATAATCACGCCAGCCCAGGCTACTTCACCTGTGGGATCGTCTGAGACCAGACACCCGAACAGCTGATGAAACTGTGGGCTTGCACAACCGAAGATTTTCTGCACAAATTGTCAGAAACAGTTTCACTTTCTGTAGTTTGGCATTGTAACCGACTGCAGTGGGCAAATGTACAGCTTCATATCGCAAGGATCTGTACACATTCCTGGAAGCTGAAAATGTCACAGTTCTTCCATGGCCTACATACTCACCAGACATGTCACCCATTTAAGCATGTTTGGGATTCTTTGGATAGACGGGTACGACAGTGTGTTCCAGTTCCCGCCAATATCCACCAACTGCACACAGTCACTAAAGAGGCGTGGGACAACATTTCACAGGCCACAATTAACAGCCTGACCAACTCTATGCGAAGGAGACGTGTCACGCTGCATGAGGCAAATGGTGGTCACACCAGAAGTGGACTGGTTTTCTGATCCACGCACCTACCTTTTTTTAAAGGTATATGTGACCAACAGATGCATATCTGTATTCCCAGTCATGTGATATACATAGATTAGGGCCTAACGAATTTCAATTGTCTGATTTTCCTTGTATGAACTGTAACTCAGTAAAATCTTTGAAATTGTTGCATGTTGCCTTTTATATTTTTGTTCAGGGTAGATGTAGGGGACATTGACATTTATTCTCTATTTAACCATTGTATTTCATTAATCATCTTCCTTTTCTACATACTCTGTCTTCCAATGTTGGGGACTGCATTCTCTCAGCTCTCTGTCTCCCTCCTTTAGAAAGGGTGATTGCAACAGAACAAACAGAATCAGAAACACCTGTATCATCCTTGAATGTCTTCATGGATACATTCAACATGAGTTGGATGTGGACACCGCAACACTGACAGAGTACACAGAGATGGAACCGGGGACAAGTATGAATGTCGTAGAAAGAGAGGAGAGGGTGGAATGTGAGAGAAACAACAAACTATCTATAGAGTTTGCTGACCCTGTGGACCATGAGAACATGGAGGTTCATGCCGGTAATGAAGAAGAGAAGGTTGTGGGGATTGGACCAGTAAAAGATGAGACGGAAGATATTGTTGAAGAGGTGGACTCCAGGTACAAAACAGTGATGGTTATTGGGGCAGATGGGGTGGCGCAGACTTATGAAGATTTAAGTGTCAAAAAGATCTTTCAGAAAGCCTAAAATACAGGCACATAAAGCCAGTGGAAGTCACGGAGAACAAATTCTTAGCATATTCAACATCATGTCTAATGTGATCATATCCTCTGTGCTTTACCAACCCTCAGTGGATCTACAAATGGTTGACACTACTAACCTGATATTATTGCCTAAGACCATTAAGAAGAAACAGAGGGCTGAAGATGGAGACATTTCTTGCACAAGAACAGAAACAAACCAAAACTCAATTTCCTGAAGATTATACATTCATGAAATTCCCAATCTGTGGAAGACTTTTAGTTGAGGTGCAGACATGAGATGGCACCAGAAAACCTACACAAGGTAGCGTCCATTTCGGTGTAGGAAGCGCTCCCAGTGCCATTTTGATCAGACGAGACATCAGCAAAATGTGTGTTAAGTAGTTATCAAAACCTAAAGGTGAAATACCCAAGCAGCTTGAAGGCAAAGATGAAGGACCTGAAATTTCAAACAAGTGCTTCAGACATGTCAAGGCACTTGAAGACCCATTCCCAGGATCACCTCTACCATTCTAGTAATTGTACAAGAACTTACAGAATGTACTTAAACACCATAATGGTTCACAAAGAGGCTTGACTGATTGAGAAAGGGCAACCAGGGGAGGTTCCCTCTGGAGAGAGCATTAGTCCTTCAGCTATGGGACAGAAAGACCCAGAGCTATCTGGTAGTACACAGCAACAACCATATGCAGGGGGAAAAGATGAGTCATCCAGGGCAAACCAGAGAAGCAGAAATCTCACAATCTCCCGTCATCAGCAAACCTCAGAGTTCATCCTCCATCAACACCCGTTGAGCAGGAGCTGTCACTCACAATAAGATTCCCCCAAACCACATAACCTCAGAAGAGCGCCCCAGTCATTGTCTAATGTGTGATAAGAGATACAAGGACCCACAATGCTTGGAGAAACACAGTCTTAAATGTGTCTTCAAACAATTGCATAGCAGATCGCCAGCTAGTGATGACATGGACTCAGATGTCCAGCGAAACAGTCCAGAAACTTGAAGGAGAGGACACCGAGCTGTCCAGTGGAACTCCTCGAGGCCACCAGTACACCACAGGACCCGTCTTACAACCCATTTAGCAACCTAGCCAGACCAAAACACACAAACAGTAAAAAGTATGCCGCATTTGCAAAAAACATTTGCCAAAATCTAGCAGCATGAGATCCCACTCAGATCTGCACCCTCACACGTCTTCATTGTGAGAAGAAATTAATGTTCCTAATAACACTAAGTGAACAAGAACTCACCCCCAACCCATTATTCTGTGCTCTGTGCAGAAGGATGTTCGCAGACCCCCCAAAAATAGAAATGGATCAGCTGGTATTTTATTTTCTAATTTAACTAGGCAAGTCAGTTAAGAACAATGTCTTATTTACAATGACGGCAAACCGGGGAACAGTAGGTTAACTCCCTTGTTCAAGAGCAAAACGACAGATTTTTACCTTGTCAGCTTGGGGATTTGATCCAGCAACCTTTCGGTTACTGGCCCAATGCTCTAACCACTAAACCACTGACAAAACAAAGCTGAGATTGCACATGCTGTTTGTTCATAGCAAAGCCGAAGATAAACTCTTCTGCTTCCAGTATGACAATCTTATGGTGGAAAGAAGGCGTTGTGGCAACCTGTCATGCGCATAATCCATCCACCTGATAGGTGTTGGCATATCAAGATGCTGATTAAAGAGCATGATCATTACACAAGTTCACCTTGTTCTGGGGACAAAAAAAGGCCACTAAAATGTGCAGTTTTGTCACACAGCGCAATGTGTGGTGGATGAATCATAATTAGTTGGGTAACATAGATAATTTAAGATGTCTTATCTGCATAATATGTTTATGTGATATAATTGTTATTAGAATGTATCCCTTTGGACTTTGGTGTTGGGAGTTGTACTTCTTACCTCAACTGGGGCTCAGTCACTTGGGGCCCAGAGAGGGAAGAGGTCAGGCTTGTCTTTCACATGTCTCTGGTGCTATGCAGAATATCAGAAAGGGAAGAGGACAGGATGGATAATTGTCTTCATATGTGAATGTATCTGTTAAACCATGTGAAGGGATGATGTGATTAATGGGGAGCCAATTACTTGTCTCCACAATGTCTGTGCACCAGTCACTCCCTCCTTTGGCATTGGGGGGAGGTGTATGGCAGTGTCTGGAACCATTGTATGTCCTCTCTGATGTTGCACTTATCCTGGGAGAGTGTATGACCTAGAGGCTCACTCCCCTCAGTGAGCTTGTCCAGGAGATGGGTCAAGAAGGGGTTTTACTTGAGATGGGAGTATCTAGAGTTGACAATTGAGTTATGCCATTGGATGAGGTAATATTTATGTGCTATGAAGTACCTTGAACGAGATTAGAACCTTGTTTAAGGAACCAAACTGAACGATAATTTATAGCGAATGCTATCTGGCTACGGCATACTCCTTTCTCAATTATAAGCAAGGGTAGCATTCCAGAGGGACATCAGAGACTGTAACGTTCTTTGCTTACTTCCGCGACGCATATAAGGCCCTCCCCCGCCCTCCTTTCAGAAAAGCTGACCACGACTCCATTTTGTTGCTCCCTGCCTACAGACAGAAGATAAAACAAGAAGCTCCCGCGCTCAGGTCTGTTACAACGCTGGTCCGACCAATCTGATTCCACACTCCAAGACTGCTTCCATCACGTAGACTGGGATATGTTCCGCACTGCGTCCAACAACAACATTGACAAATACGCTGATTCGGGAAGTGCATTGAAGATGTCGTTCCCATAGCAACGATTAACACATTCCCAAACCAGAAACCGTGGATTGATGGCAGCATTCACGTGAAACTGAAAGCGCGAACCACTGCTTTTAACCAGGACATGGTGACCAGAAACATGACCGAATACAAACAGTGTAGCTATTCCCTCCGCAAGGCAATCAAACAAGCTAAGTGTCAGTATAGAGACAAAGTAGAGTCGCAATTCAATGGCTCAGACACAAGAGGTATGTTCCTGTTCACCAAAAAGAAAGCCCCGTAGGTAACTCTTGCTCCCAGGCAGACTAAATGACTTTTATGCCCGCCAATACAGTGCCACTGACACGCCCGCACTAAAACATGCAGACTCTCCTCATCATGAGCCAACGTGCATTTGAACATGTTAACCCTAGGCTGCAGGCCCAGGATCCCCAGCCGCACCCTCAGAGCATATGGCTGGTGTGTTTACCATATTCAATCAATCCTTATACTACCTGACCCAAATGCTTCAGACCACCATTGTTCCTGTTCCAAGAAAGCTTTAACTGCTGACTACCGCCCAAATCATGTCCAGTCAGGATCATATCACCTCCACCCTACCTGACACCCTAGACAATCTCAAATAGGTCCACACAATCTCAACCACACTGCACACTGCCCTAACCCATCTGGACAAGGGGAATACCTATGTGCGAATGCTGTTCATCGACTACAGCTCAGCATTTAACACCATAGTACCCTCCAAACTCGTCATCAAGCTCGAGACCCTGGGTCTCGACCCCGCCCTGTGAAACTGGGTACTGGACTTCCTGACGGGCCGCCCCCAGGTGGTGAGGGTAGATAACAACATCTCCACCCCGCTGATCCTCAACACTGGGGCCGCACAAGGGTGCGTTCTGAGCCCTCTCCTGTACTCCCTGTTCACCCACGACTGCGTGGCCATGCACGCCTCCAACTCAATCATCAAGTTTGCGGACGACACTACAGTGGTAGGCTTGATTACCAACATCGACGAGACGGCCTACAGGGAGGAGGTGAGGGCCCTGGCAGTGTGGTGTCAGGAAAATAACCTCACAATCAACGTCAACAAAACTAAGGAGATGATTGTGGACTTCAGGAAACAGCAGAGGGAGCACCCCCCCTATCCACATCGATGGGACAGTAGCGGAGAGGGTAGTAAGTTTTAAGTTCCTCGGCGTACACATCACGGACAAACTGAATTGGTCCACCCACACAGACAGCATTGTGAAGAAGGCGCAGCAGCGCCTCTTCAACCTCAGGAGGCTGAAGAATTTCTGCTTGTCACCAAAAGCACTCACAAACTTCTACAGATGCACAATCGAGAGCATCCTGTCGGGCTGTATGACCGCCTGGTACGGCAACTGCTCCGCCCACAACCGTAAGGCTCTCCAGAGGGTAGTGAGGTCTGCACAACGCATCACCGGGGGCAAACTACCTGCCCTCCAGAACACCTACACCACCCGATGTCACAGGAAGGCCATAAAGATCATCAAGGACAACAACCACCGAGCCACTGCCTGTTCACCCCGCTATCATCCAGAAGGCGAGGTCAGCACAGGTGCATCAAAGCAGGGACCGAGAGACTGAAAAACAATTTCTATCTCAAGGCCATCAGACTGTTAAACAGCCACCACTAACATTGAGTGGCTGCTGCCAAGACACTGACTCAACTCCAGCCACTTTAATAATGGGAATTGATGGAAATTGATGGAAAATATATCACTAGCCACTTTAAACAATGCTACTTAATACAATGTTTACATACCCTACATTATTCATCTCATATGTATATGTATATACTGTATTCTATATCATCTACTGCATCTTTATGTAATACATGTATCACTAGCCACTTTAAACTATGCCACTTTGTTTACATACCCTACATTACTCATCTCATATGTATATACTGTACTCGATACCATCTACTGCATCTTGCCTATGCCGTTCTGTACCATCACTCATTCATATCTTTATGTACATATTCTTTATCCCTTTACACTTGTGTGTATAAGGTATTAGTTTTGGAATTGTTAGGTTAGATTACTCGTTGGTTATTACTGCATTGTTGGAACTAGAAGCACAAGCATTTCGCTACACTCACATTAACATCTGCTTAACATGTGTATGTGACAAATAAATTTGATTTGAAGTCCCTTTGTGAAGTGTTCCTAATATCTGTGGTTCATCAAGTAGGTTGAGAGGGGTGAATCTTGGCTATAAAAGATCTTTGTACTTTTATGCTGACACTTTCAATGTTTCATTAGAAATGGCGCATCATTGAAAGTCAGCGCTATTGCAAAACTCTTATTATTAAAGATGGAGTTTAAGTATAACTCTGACTGGTGTGTGAAGTTTGTCTCTCTCCTCATTTGGTAATGCAGAAATTAACCACCACAAATGCCACAGATGTCTCAAGTTTTGAGGGAGCGTGCAATTGCCAGTGCAATTCTTAGATTGGGGCCTAATGAATTTATTTCAATTGACAGATTTCCTTATGAACTGTAACTCAGTAAAATATTTGAAAATGTTGCATACACAATTTTGTTCAGTATAATTGATACGTATACACCAATCAAACACAGTGAGGGGGAGAAATGCAGTGAAATGTAAATATGGTGAGGAATGTGACACACAGCACAAGAAACCCCAAACTGTTTTGTTTCTGTAAATAACAGCAAGGATTGTGTTGACTCTCCAGATAGTCAAAGGGATGTTGAATCTTCTACTTTTCTATGCAACTCAGAATCATGACAAGTTAAGTAGAGCCATTGCAAAATGGATTTAGTTTAAAGGGGACTGTGACACAGTTATACATTCTATTGTTTGTGACAAGGTAAAAATAAAAAATGGTACAGAGATCATGTAAATAAGGCTCAGGTACAAAACCTATTGCCTGTTGAGAGTTTAAATGGGGAATGTCAACTGCTCAGAGAAAACCCTCAGACTGTCAACTTCATATGCTAAATTTACACACTTTTGAGGATGAAGAACCTGCTTCTGACGAATGGGAGTGGTTCCTTTCAGAAAGAAGTGGTAGGCATTTTGGGTAGGCCTATTTGCACCGCCGAGAAGCGGGGTCCAGAAAAGTCGGATCCGCAGCCTCTGCCTTTTAAAAAAAACATTGCAGTTGTGATGTTTGTGTGCTTGTTCTCTAAAGCAGTCTTATAAGAGGGCAATGTGGATACACTTTTTTACAATGGCATGCGAGACTATGTTTTACATGAGTTATCAGAGAGGAAATTACTTAGTTGTAGGAAGTTAAGGTTTTAAGTTTGAATTATACAGCACACTGATGAAATTAAGCTATATCCTTAATAATTCAATAAAAATGTTTTTTATTTAATGTAGTGGTGGGCACCAATATGGATAATTTGATATATCAATACCTGATATCGATATGAGCAAGGCATATCGTGATATTGGTTTATTCTTCCTGTTAACTGTACAAAAAAAAAGCAGTTGTCCGTACTCCACAGAAAACTTCAGTTGCAATGTATGAATCACAACTGATATTGTTATAGTATTTCCATACTGGTGCCCATCACTACTTTAATGGATTTATTCAATGAGTGATTGTAATGACTTAATGTATCATAGACTGTGTCAGACCATACATTTTTAACTGACACAATTATTAAAATGGGTGATTGAAACGAACGAATGCATCAAAGTGTGTTTAGATCATGATTTTTTTGCCAAAACATTTTATGAAATGGGGGACAGTAATGAATGAATGTATCCTAGAGGTAGTTCGACCATCAATTTTAACTGACACATTTTATAAAATTGGTGACTAGTGATGGTGTACCTATAGCCTGTTTGATATTTATTGCTAATGAATTGTAAGTAAACAAGATTTTCGTTTTGACTAAAAAGTTTGCTTATGTGTTGACGTCAGGGCCATTGACAGCACTGGGTCATTTGAAGGTGATTTCTACTGACTGCACTGAGTACTCCCAACCACACTTTCACCTCTGCACATAAAATCGTTTTTTCCCTCTATAAGCCACTATGTAATTTATCAGTCTACAGTGTATTGCATTGGGACCAATGGAGAGGGTGGAGTAGAAAGTGTTGCTGGGCATATAAACCTCAACTCTTATGAAAGAACACCATATATAGATTTTACAGACCATAATGAGTAATACCAACCCACGTTTACTTCAGCAAAATGGTTTAGTTTAAAGCAATGTATTTCATGAACAGTGTATTGCATTTGGGGAATTTATTTGACCTTGGAAAATATTTTTAAACCCAAATGTGTTGCAAATATCACTTAAATATGAACAAATATGTATCATTGTTAATGTATAGACACGTTTTCATTTCATGAATAAATAAGGTTAATTATAATTTTATACTATTACGTGGAGGACGTTTATTTTGAAAATGTCCTAAATTCCGGAAGTAACGTTACATTTATAATGTTGCTGACGAGACAGTCAAGATAGACCAACTACCCCAAGATAGACCAGATCCTGTCGTTTCCAATAGGGAAAAATGAATAATCGTGAGAAGAACAAGCAAGGATGTGGGCAGAGCCAAGCACGAGCTAGTGAGATTCTATTGGCGCGTTCTAGCATTTATTTGCACATTTGCGTTAGGGAACGCCTACTCTGAGCTGGCGTGTGCAATATCTCAATTCTCCTTGCACACATATGCAGAGCACTCTGTTACAAATTCTAGTTTTAGAAACTGAATACTGTATGGAGATCAAATGTTTAATCGATGAGAACATTTGCAGAACGTTGGCCAAAATCCATCTCGCGCCATTATCTCACACTGGGCTTCTTCTGGTAGTGAGTGGAAACGCGAACCGGATGCTTCACATTTATACATCCGGTGAAATATCTGGCTCGTTGTATCTGTGGTCGAGACGCTGAATCGCTTCCCGTCTGTATTAGTGACGGACAGATGCTGACGAAATACTGCCGGTACTCTTTTGACATTTTAGTCTTGCTGCACTAAATTTGACTTCGAGGCGTCTACATCTATACTTCAACAGCCTATTTATTCTACACTTCACCCAATAACAATTACTTATTTTGAGGGCATTTTCGATCCAATAATGGCAAATTCCGTTGCCTTTCACACTCAGCTAGCCTCCATCATGGAGGTTTTAGCTAACGCGGCCGTGGCTGAAATCTGCGAGCTTGTTGACAATGGCTATGCGGTCCTGCATTTGGAGATATCTCAAGGGCAGAAGGAGAATGACGCGTTGAGGAGAAAACTACGGATGATGGAGCTGAAAGTGTCTCGTGCGAGTGCCATGAGAGCGGGAATGGGAAGCTCAATCCTCGCGCACAGTCGCTTTCGAACTCACGTTGGCATGGAATCGAGAAGGACATCAAGCAGTAAGATTGGCGTTCTAATAGAGAGCAATAGTAATGGCGTCTTTTTGTAGGCACTAACTCCGCCTATGGAAAATGAATACCGTTTTTGTAGAGTTTTTTTGGACTGACGCCGAAAATGTCTTCAGGCGTACATTTTATACGTTTTGTTCTATGCGTATCTTCATCAGCTAGTCACTTTTTAAAACATTTAAGCATTTATGTCATATAAAAAAGCATAAAGGCAATGTTAACTGGCTGATATTTTCTTATAGACCAACACGTATATTATCTCCTAAACCTGTGTTAAACTCAGACCTTATTCTCAACGTTTATCCCAAAACCCAATAATTTCCCCCATCGGAATAGTGCCCCACAGTGGACACGTCAGAATACCCATACAATATAGCGGTCAACACGGAAATAGTTTGTCTGTTTTTTCACGATTAATTATCATAGGGGATTTTAGATCCACTACAAGGTTTGTTTCATGTAGGCTTTCCCATCGTGACTTTTATAAATATGTTCTGCTCTATTTACTCTCAGACTCGAAAATGTTAATTAGCATCAAAGTAGACATGCAAGACTACAAATTTCTGCAAGCTCCGGTACATCATCTTTAGCAGACACATTTGCTGTCAGCTAGTAACTACTAGCAACCTTGATCCAAAACAATAAATCTAGAAATGTAATTTACTGTTACAGATTTTAACTAATATTTAACTAAGGCTTATTTATGCATTTGGTCTTGTCTTGTTCAGAATACTTTCAAAAGAAGCTAGCATACCTACCCAACTAGATGATATTAGCAACATATCCATATTTTAACAAATCCTTCAGTCGGTGGAGGCCTGAATTTAATCCCTTATAATTTCTGCCAACTGTATGATTGAGGTGAAATCTGTTTCAATTTATAGTGTCAGAATGCACTGCTGCATAAAGCAATTCAAAACTTACTTGACATGTTCTGTTGCAGATTCAAAGCAAGATTAACTTATTGCTGAATGTATCTATAATCATGAATGAATAAGCATATTTATTTGACAAGAATGCACCTAGTCACTCAAACACCTGAACTCCAACAATTACATTGTTTTAAAGAAATCGAAATAGTGAACAATGCATACATATGTCTTTCATACATAACATATGAACATCTAACTTGAAGTAAAGATACAATTATTTATTAGTCAATGCCACAAACCTGGGACATCGAAGAGCACCATATTAACTATTATTACTATCCGAGCACACACAGATTATTCTGCTTGTCCATTTTGGGAATTAGACCATCACAAATAACACAATGTAAAACAGCAGATTGTGATTTATGGTGGTTGAGTTACAAATGGAGAAAAAAATGGCTAAGGTAGGTTAAATATAAAATACTGTGTCAACTCAAGTAGAATGAGAAACGCACTTAAGACTCAAAACAAGGTAGCCATGCCTAAACGCAGTTATATCAACACTCTTCTTGTCAATTTAACAGGTACATTTTTCTGCTGTCAATTGTGAGCAGCACATTTGACATTGCATTGTCAAAACCCCAGAATAAGCAGCAGGACAGCATTACTGAAGTGAAAAGTAGCAAAAACAGTAGTACACAGCAACACTTTTAAATGTGTTACTGAGTCTTGATGTTATCAAATCAGGAGAACAACAAGTGAAAGAAGCAGCATAGGGAAAATGGGTGAAGGTAGGGTGGGTTTATAGAGAAGATGCAGAGGTCCAAAGTTGAGGGACCAGGGGGCAAAAAAAGCTATATGGAATAAGGGGTAGCTAGAGGGATTGTTGGCCATGTAATAAATATAAAATGGTTTGCTTCTGCACCCCTTTTAGGTCGTTGTCACATATCCGGCCCATGTCCAGTTATACTCGGGGTCTCAGGGCGCGTCCCTCGACATCATTCCGTCTCTGTTACAGCCTTCAAATTGTGGTCATTGTGTGTCTGTGAATCACATTAAAGACGTTGACTGATCACAGCATTTCCACAAAAAGAGCCATACACAATACAACTTAAGCATTGAGGACATAATTTTGTTGACAACATGGTGGTTCACACGGTCTACTGTGTGAATAATGGAAGAATCTTACCCCAGCTGTAGGTCCATTTGAGTGTGTGGTCACTTAGGCCTGTACATCAACCAGTACTGGAACCATTGGAGACTTGGGATGCTTACTCAAAGTTCTTCTTGAATGTCTTCGGGTCTGTGTCTGTAAAGGTCAAGTACAACATGGAGGAAGTTAATCTGTGGCTTCGATTGACTTGAAAGTTTACACAAATGATAAACTAAGCAATATGATTCAACAAACTACTACACATATAATAGACTGCCACACAGTCCAGTCCAATAGCCTACACATGGAGAGGAACCTAAAAGCACATACAGTACCAACAAACACTACTCACCCAACAGACAGGGCAGGTGTGGATCAGTGCTGCCTTGGCTGCAGTCTTCTGGTCTGCAACTGCAGCCTCCACCTTGGCATCAGTCAACAAGTTCAACTTGAGAGTGGAGCATGCGTTATATTAGTTGAGTGGCGACTAGTGTGAGGGGACTGGAGCTCCGTTAATTGCGGGTGGGCTATTCTTTGGATGCTGAAATCAGTCGTTTTTCATACAACTTCATTTTATGTGACATCGGAGCTCCAGTCCGCCCACACTAGTTGCTGCTCAGCTCCATCGTTAATTGTGGAATTGAGTCGGCTAGGCTCGACTAACTTTTTTCATCACTGTCCCAGAATCATCCGGAAGTGCAATTTAAACTGTCCCAAACTGAAGATGAACGTCTCATAATAAAATACTTGTAAAAAAATAAACATTGATATGCCAACATGGACCTACTCTAGGACCTAGGTCACAGTGATTTAAAAGGCACTAGGACACTAGAAAATGTAGGTAAACTTTAATGAGACTTAAATATAGGCTGAACGCCAGTCATGTTTGACATTTATCAAGTAGGATATTTAACACATTAACGTTTAAAGGTTTGATTCTGTTGACATAGCTTTCTCGAGGCACAGTTAGTTTAGATCATTGGTCACGAGCGGAGAGTGAAGGACAGTGCCTGTTACGCACTGCACACACCTTGAAATCTGAATGGAGGCAGTCAGCATTTTGAAACTATTTAACCATGAAGGTAATTGTTTGAAACCTGGAAGTTGTCCTTTTTTAGGCATATCTTAGCTTGTTTCAAAGTACCCTATATCCAAAATCAGATCATAGAAATGTTGAGGGAATTGTTTATAAAAACGCCCTTATGCCATAGAAACCAGCATTTCTATGTTCTATTGGTTTTCAAATCAACTTTCTCTATTTTCCAGAAGACCACATCCTAGTCATATTAGTAACCCAAGCTAGTTGTTGCATCTTTAGATTTCACCTCGTTCTAAATTTCTAACTGCTTTTTTCATCTTTGTCACATCAAACCTGCTCACATGTGCAGTGCATTTATTTTTTATATCTTTATTTTTGTAGAACTGCGTTCCTGCTAATTGCATTTTGGAACATTCACGTGTACCCTAGGCTACTTCTGCGTGTGCATTTCTGTGCGTATGTGAACAAAATAATAGTTTATCAACATTTTAAGCCAAACCTTCTGATATGTTGCGCATTTGCCTCATTGCTTTTAAAATTGTACAGTAGTTGTATGTGTTTTGGATCTATCGTCTCAGAACTACATTTTTAAAAAAATCGTCGACGGGACAACCTAAATTTCGAGCCTTTGCTACATATCCAGAGAGAAAGTACATCATTCGATCCTCTCTCTGAAACTGTTGGATGATTTTCTCAGTTTCTCACCTTTCCTGTGTTGTCTCTAGTAATGATTGGTAGGTCTTGGGGTGGTCAGGATACAACAAACGAGGCAAATATGAATTATGAGGGAGAAGTATGTTTTTCTCACATCACTTGTCATGACTACCTGCTGCAGCTCTCTCTCAACTCCGGCCCACCCCTCCCTCCCCACCACTCTACTCACGCACTCAACAACAGCCTGCCTCACTACCTGATTGTCAGCAGTAGCAGGTAACAGTGAAATTTTAAAAATTAAAAATAATTAAAGAGAAATGCTATTTAGAAGTAGCCCAAAAACCTGCAACCCGCGACCAATACATTTTCACCCACAACATTGTTTTCAAAGTAGCCCAATTTTGCAAGACAACCGCAGACATGGCAACCCTGCTCATTGGCCAAACCCTACGGGGAAATCAATTTGATTTATTTTGTTGCAATTAGTGTATATATATTTTTGGGGATAAACACAGAAAACTAGGTATATGGGAAACCCAGGCTTAGGAGATTTGATACGTTTTGTTCTGAGAATCTTCATCAGCTAACTCACTTTTGTAATCAAAACCAACATATAAAGGCTTCACAATTCCTAAAGTTCATATTAACTGTCTATTATGCCATAGAACAAAACATATAAGATCTCCTAAGCCTGTGTTAACCTCAGACCTTTATTTTAGTTGTTTATCCCAAATCCCATTCCCCAATGAGAAAGGCTGAAGAACCAGAGGTAACTAATTTCTGTTTTTTTAGGACTACAAGCTGGCGAGTGCTATAGAACATATAGTAGCTACATTAATTGGTTACATCATTTTAGAAATGAACTTATCAAGACACCATTGATAAAATGTGTTGCGTATGTAAACAATTTCCCTTGTCTGCTAATTTTAGGCGAGGTACATTGTCGGAGAGGAGTTGATTCCCAGTTGGTCACCAGCCTGTTTAGGGACGGAAAGTCCCCAGGTGACACTGGACAGACTACCACACAGAGAAAGGTAAGCATTTGTCCACACTTGTTTCAGAAAGGGCAGCCTAATACTTCAGTGGTTGTCAACACACCCTAGGTCTGAATGTAAATATGACATATAGCCCACCCATGCCAGTGGTAATTTTGCAATCAAGTGATCCTGTTTTACCTGTTTACTGTTCTGTTAGTGTTCTTGTGTTACATATTTTTTCAGCTGTCTTTATGACTGACTGTACAGAGTAAATTTTCTCACAGTTAGTGGATTATTCCCAGTTATAAACTGTGTGGTTCCAGCCCTGAAAGCTGATTGGCTGACAGCCATGGTATATCAGACTATATACCATGGGTATGACGAAACATTTATTTTTGTTTTACGTTGGTAACCAGTTCATAATATAAATAAGGCACTTAGGGGGTTTGTGATATATGGCTAATATACCACGGCTAAGTGTTGTGTCCAGACACTCCACGTTGCGTTGTGCCTAAGAACAGCACTTAGCCGTGGTATATTGGTTATATACCACACCCCCCCGTGCCTTATTGCTTAATTATATCTTGCATCCCAATTGATTTTACCCAACCTTGTGTCCAACAGCCTGCTGCGTTGGATGAGATAAAGCCCAAATCACTTACCATCAAAGAGGAGAGGGGGGAAGAAGCCTGGGACAATCATGACCAACGAGAGAGATTGAGTACCGGTAATTAAATGGGAGACGGGCTTAAAAAAGTGTTTTCGTTATGCCCTTTGGGGGGGGAGATGTTGTATTACACACATCTCACTCCACTTAGGTTCTGGGCTGTACCATTTATCCTTTTCCCATAAATATGAATTCATCTAAATGTTATATTGGGGAAAAAACATGATAAATTAATATTGTCACGTAAAATGATTGCAATAATGTTAGACTGCATACAATTCATAAATTGATTTAATTATAAGTACAACTGATTTCATGCCAATATTTTGGGCTTTCATATCGACTATACATGGCTCATCCTTTGACTGATTTGTGATATTTGATAACCTTCATGAGCATCCAGTTCGTAGTGATTCACATACTGTTGTTGATTTTGTAGGAGCTTTAAATCACAGTGTTGATGGAGGAGAAAGGCATTCCAACATCGTCACAGAGGCCACACAACAAATCAGCAAACAGGAGAATGCCAGCTCTTGTAAATGGGTGAGTGGCGAAACCGACAACAATGAAAACCTGAGTGTGAACAAAAGATCTCAAACCCCAGCATTGGAAGATGGTGATGGAATACTTGACCATGCAGGCTTTGATTGTATGATGTTTGAGCCCCCCAGACAACTTGGGACCCTTAGCACCCAGGGTCCTGGGGCTGATCTTCCTGAGTGCTCTTACTCTCATGTGGATGTTGTACCTCTTAATTCTGATTCAGAGAATAGTTTTCCCTTTTCGATGAACAAGGTGAGTCGCTCCATAACTGAGCACAAACAACCTGTAGCTTACAGAGACAATAGACAGAGGGTGCCGTTGCCCTCAGATGAGCCTCACATGACTATGCGAAAAGGCATGGAGACTGGATCCAATGCCTTGGTAATGACGGATGGTTGGGTTTCCCATGACAGTCATAATAACGACGCTGTGAATTACAACCAAGACGGCACAGCAGGTAACCGGTTCATTTGTAGTTTCTGTGGTAAGACTTTGGCGTGTCTGAAGAACCTCAAGACACACCTTAGGGTTCACACCGGGGAGAAGCCGTTCAGCTGCATGCAGTGTGGGAAGCGCTTCTCCGACTCCAGCAACCTCAAGCGACACCAGAGCGTACACACGGGGGAGAGACGCTACGGCTGCAGCCACTGCGGCAAGCGCTTCGCCCAGTCGGGGCACCTCAAAGTGCACCTTAGCGTACACACAGGATGCAAGCAGTTCCGATGCCCACAGTGTGGAAAGACTTTCATATCGGCCAATCACCTCAAGAGACACATCAGTGTCCACGATGGAGAAGAAAGTATTTTACCAACCACTTTTCAGTGAGTGAAAGCATACCCAAACGTGCTCCAGCCCAGCTTGAACAAAAAAATGAATTGGGGGCTCGACTGAAGGAGTTGATCATCCAAAAAGTATTCCATACACTTTTGAATGACTGTTTTTGTAACTCTTATCATTTAAGTTGTTTATCACTCATCCTCAGCCCACTGTGTGAAAATCGGTTTGCGGACTCGAGGTGTCTCATCAGACAAAACTGTTCACACAGGAGAAAGACCCTCCATCTGCATACAGTCTGGGTGAGGAGCTTACTGCGAAACACAACCTTACACTTCACCTATAGAGAAACCATTCTGGTTGCTCAAGTGCTGGTGATGTATTGTCACTGAGTGTACCAGGAACACGATCATGAATAATTCTACTTTAACATTTTGACTGAACACATTTTTGTCTGTAGACTATTTGTCATTCACAGTTTAGGAGTCGTCTTATAATGAAACAAAAACAATGGAATCAACAAATAATTTGTGTACGTCCGTTAATATTAATATTTCAAGTGCTGCAAGCAATATATGAAATGTGCAGTACAAACAGTTACAACTATTGTTAATGTAAAAAATGCTACCTCTTTAGGAAAAACACTCCTCCAATCACTCTAATCAAATGCTATCTCGCAAAGGCTCATTTATGACATTTTTGTAATAAGTATTCTGTTGCACACTATTTTTTTCAGAATTACCCCTGACAATTGATGTTTTTGTGAAATAAACAATTTTAAGAAAAAGGCCACCACATTCCTGATTTTCTTGACTCTCATCCAGTAGGATGCAGAACCAGCTTCTCGTCAGCAACCCTAAAGAAGCACTTCTGGGTCATGTAATTTCTGAAATCTTCAAAAGGCTCCCACGTAATAGTAGAAGTGTCAATAACCTGTATTTATTCATGATATATGAAAATTGTCTAAACATTAACAATGAATCATATTTAAGTGACATTTGCATTGAAGTTGGGTTTTTAAAACATGTTCCAATCAAATAAAGAATAACACATTTCTATATATAGCACATACAAATATTGCACTGTTCAGGAAAAAATATTGATTGTATGTCCATAAAACTACTATAGCCCCTAGAATACAAAACAGATGAATTTGAACAAAAAGCTAGGTCATAGGAAGTGTTGCTGGCTTTTTAGTCTGCCCCTTCCATTGCCCACAATGCAACACACTGTATATGGCCAGCCAGCAGCATACCACCCTGCATCCAACTGCTGGCTTGCCACAGAAGCTAAACAGGGTTGGTCCCTGATGGGTGACCAGATGCTGCTGGAGGTGGTGTTGGAGGGCCAGTAGGAGGCATTCCTTCCTATTTTCCTCCATCTCCTCTCCCGTGTAACTTTCCCAGGTCGTTGCTTTAAATAAGAATGTGTTCTCAGTCAACTTACCTGATAAAATAAGGGTTGTGCTATATATATATTTTACTGTAGAGAATAATTTTACTGCCTGTCTCAGATAAACTGGGGTGGAAAATACTCCGTAGTACTAACCAAACATAATCAGTTTTGGAGGGGGACTTTGTCATACAGATTGTTGCTGGCTTTCACTCCACCACCTCCATTGCCGCCAGTGGATAGATGCAGCTACATGTAGCTGATATAATGAAAGTCCTGTGGGCAAAGAGTTTAACAATTTTGCAGGGATGGGGAGCATTCAAGCATAGAAGATGAAGATTCTGTAAAACTGCATTGTGCTGTTATGAAGGTAGATGACTAATAATGTGACAAATGTATAATATCTCTTACCTGGGAAATGTTTTCTACGGTTTCAGGCACCCTAGTTAAAATCCAGTATGTTACAGCCTTATTCTAAAATGGATTATTATTTTTTCAACCTACACACAATACCCCATAATGACAAAGCAAGAACAGGTTTTTAGACATTTTTGCTAATTTATTCAAAATAAGAAACAGAAATATCTTATTTACATAAGTATTCAGAGTCTCTCCCATATTTTACCTAGATAGTTTGTGTATGTATTGATATGTAGGCAACATGTGCCTTTTAATACATTTTTTAAATTGATGTAGTTCTTGTCTATTAATTTGATGTATTATGTCATGTTTTGTGTGGATTTCGGGAAGAGTAGTTGCTGCTTTTGCAACAGCTAATGGGGATCCTAATAAAATAAAAATACCAAGACCCTTTGCTATCAGACTTGAAATTGAGCTCAGGTGCATCCTGTTTCCATTGATCATCCTTGAGATGTCTTGTTTGGAGTCCACCTGTGGTAAATTCAATTGATTGGACATTACTTGGAAAGGTACACACCTGTCTATACAAGGTCCTACAGTTGACAGTGCATGTCGGAGCATAAACCAAGCCATGAGGGTCGAAGGAATTGTCCATAGAGCTCTGAGACAGGATTCTGTCGAGGCACAGATTTGGGGAAGGGTGCCAAAAAATGTCTGAAGCATTGAAGGTCCCCAAGAACACAGTGGCCTCAATCATTCTTAAATGGACGAAGTTTGGAAGCACCAAGACTCTTCCTAGAGCTGGCCGACCGGCCAAACTGAGCAATCGGCGGAGAAGGACCTTGGTCAGGGAGGTGACCAAGAACCTGATAGTCACTCTGAAAGAGCTCCACAGTTCCTCTGTGGAGATGGGAGAACCTTCCAGAAGTTCAACCATTTCTGCAGCACTCCACCAACCAGGCCTTTATAGTAGAGTGGCCAGACGGAACCACTCCTCAGTAAAAGGCACATGACAGCCCACTTGGAGTTTGCCAAAAGGCACCTGAAGGACTCTCAGACAATGAGAAACAGGATTCTCTGGTCTGATGAAACCAAGATTGAACTCTTTGGCCTGACTGTCAAGTGTCACATCTGGAGGAAACCTGGCACCATCCCTATGGTGAATCGTGGTGGTGGTAGCATTATGCTGTGGGGGTGTTTTTCAGTGGCAGGGACTAGGAGACTAGTCAGGATCAAGGGAAAGATGAATGGAGCTAAAGTACAGAGAGATCCTTGATGAAAACCTGCTCCAGAGCGCTCAGGACCTCAGACAGGGGTGAAGGTTCACATTCCAACAGGACAATGACCATAAGCACAAAGCCAACACAACGCAGCAGTGACTTTGGGACAAGTCTGAATGTCCTTGAGTGGCCCAGCCAGTGCCCGGACTTGAACACGATCGAACATCTCTGGAGAGACTTGAAAATAGCTGTGCAGTGACGCTCCCCATCCAACCTGACCGAGCTTGAGAGGATCTGCAGAGAAGATTGGGAGAAACTCCCCAAATACAGGTGTGCCAAGCTTGTGGCGTCAAACCCAAGAAGACTCGAGGCTGTAATCACTGCCAAAGGTCCTTCAACAAAGTACTGAGTAAAGGGTCTGAATACTTATGTAAATGTAATATTCCAGTTTTGTATTTTTAATACATTTGCAAAAATGTCTAAAAAAACATTTTTGCTTTGTCATTATTGGGTATTGTGTGTAGATTGATGGGGGGAAATAAACAATTGAATCCGTTTTAGAATAAGGCTGTAATGTAACAATGTGGAAAAAGTCAAGGGGTCTGAATATTTTCTGAATGCACTGTATATATTTTGTCCTTGGTCAGCTATGGCTCGGGGAAACAGTTCTTCAGATCACGTTGATAAGATAGTCTCGAACTGAGCTCGTCCAGTTTATTCTCCAGTGCTTGAACGTTCGACAATAGAACGGAGGGTAGAGGCGGTTCATCCACTCGCCGACGTAGTCTTGTCAGGTATCCCGCAGGCCGTCCTCTATAACAATACAGACCGTACTAACATAATTATCTCTGAGACGTCATATTATTGAAAGCTTTTAAGAAAGGATGAATCTGGTTCCCTTACAGTATATGGTGAAGGAGATGAGTAAGCCTGAGTGCATCGAATTCAAAGAGGAAAGACAGGAGGACACCATAAGCCTACAGAATGACTCAAGAATTAAAGGTGGGTGCTTATATTTGTCCTATTTCACACATGCACAAGTGTGTATTACTACGCATGTGTGAATTGAAAATGTGTTTTTTTGCATATTCCACTCCCTGAGACACCCTCGGCGAGTGGGATCAAGGCCATGGTCTGCCATTCAACGTCGACCGTGGAGCAATTAGGATTAAGTGCCTTGCTCAAGGGCAGATCGACAGATTTTTCACTTTGTCGGCTCAGGGAGAGTAAGTGCAATGCAGGCCTATAACAAAATGTAAAATGCCAGTCGTATGGAATGGATGATTTATCTATACTAAAAAATACCACCCCATCTTAGAATGATTTCTCCAAAAGTCAAGGAAAGGCAATTATCCACAATTTAGTGTATTTCATCAATTATTTCCTCTCTATAGGCAGTGTTGAATCAGGTGCTGATGAAGACAACAGGGGTGTGACTGGACACACTCAGACCGACAGCCTCTTTGAGGACTATGATCCGCACATCAACGCAGACCAAGAGAGGAAAAGCACGATCCAGAAGTTTCAGCATACGAACGTTGCACACCGCGTATGGAGGCAGGGATACTCAGGCTTGTGGACACCAAGAAGCACTGAAACAGATTCTGAGGATCCAGCTTGCTCTTATTCTGAGGAAATTAGCCCCACTCATGTCAAAGCTCACACAAAGCAACAACAACAGACTTCCGTATCTGAGGAAAGCAAGCTGTTCGCTGTTGAATCTCATAATGTGAAACCAGTGTCTGCAATGCTTGATTCTGAACCCTATGAAGAAAAATATAAATCTAGCAATAATGATAGCAGTAATAATTTGCATCTGCAAAACAGCATCTCTTATGAGACTAGTGAAAACTTTGGAAATCTTGCTGGGAGTGGTTTCTCTAACAGTCAAGGAAATATTAGAGGGAACACAGCTAGGCCCAAGGTGGGCATAGTTCAAAGCTACATGGCAGGACATAAAATGCAACACGGGGTTGGCAAGCGAGAAAAACGGTTTGTTTGTGGCTTCTGCAGAAAAAGTTTCACTTGTCCAAAGTATCTTCAGTCTCACCAGCGGGTTCACACGGGAGAAAAACCCTTCAGCTGCTCTCAGTGTGGGAAGAGGTTCGGCCAAGCTGTTTATCTGAAGAAACATCAGAACGTCCACACGGGAGAGAAACCATTTGTTTGCCCACTGTGTGGGAAGCAGTTTGCAGATGCAAGTAATCTCATCAGACACAAGAGTGTTCATACAGGAGAAAGACCCTTCATCTGAATACAGTCTGGGGAGAGGTTTGCTGTGAAGCACAACCTTATAATTCACAGAGAGAAACACTTCAGGTTGCTCAAATGCTGGAGATTCTATTGTCACTGAGTATACCATGGACACAATTAGTCAGGAATAATTCAACTTAACATTTTGACTGAACACTTGTCTTTAGGCTATTTGTCATTTACAGTTGATGACTGGTCTTGTAAACAAAATTAATGGAAATAAAATTTTAAAAAATTGTGTGCACCTCCATTAAAGCAGCAATATGTAACTTGATCGACACAACCAAATTCACATAGAAACCGAAGTTATAGATTTGTTATTCTCATTGAAAGCAAGTCTAAGAAATTGTAGATCTGTTCTATGTCCACCATTTCTATGCTTCCTGTCCTTAAGTTTTTTACTTTCGGTTTTATACACCAGCGTCAACCAGCTGAAAATATATTTTGGGTTATTGAAAATATATTTCACATCGGTTTAGATGGTACAATAATTCTTTCCACTATGCATTGCTTGTTTTGTCACAATCTGAAATTAATCGAAATTTTCTAGTCTTTGCAACCTTGAAATGACGGAGTGATTTCTGCATATTGATAGTAAAATGATATCCCACAAAGGCTCACATATCACATTTTTGAACAATTTAAGAAATGCCACCACATTCCTGACTTTCCAGGCTCTCATCCAATAGGATGCAGAACCAGTGTCTCATCAGCAACAGTTAATCACACCAGGCGGTTGGAATTTCTGACATTTTCAATATAAAAGCACCCCACGTAATAGTGGAAAAGTGTCAATAACCTGTATTTATTCAGGATATGAAAATACATTTTCTAAACTTTAACAATGATTTATATTTGTTCATATTTAAGTGACATCTGCATTAAATGTGGATTTTAAATTGTTTTCTAAGATCAAATAAAGAATCAAATTTCTGCATACAGCACATACAAATATTGCACTGTACAGGAAAAAAATGTTGAAACCAGGGTCCAGTCTACTCAATAGTCCCTAGAATACAATATAGATGAGTTTGAACAAAAATCTAGGTCATATGTATTTGGAATACATATTGGACTGTAGAGAATACACTTTACAACCGGTCTCAAATAAACAGGGGTGGAAAATACTCCGTAGGGTCTCTACTAACCAAATATGGTAGTCTGGACCCTGATTTTATGGACACACAATCGATTGTTTTCCCCACACATTGATACATTTGTACTGTATAATGTCCAGGCACCCCACATTAAGCTGTTTGACCACAGTAAAAGTCCAGCAACACTTGCTATGTTTTTTGTTCAAACACATTTGTTTTGTATTCTAGGGACTCTAGTGAGTAGACTGGACCCTGGTTTCATGGACACACAATCAATAGTTCTCTGTACAGTGTAATATCAAATCAAATTTATAAAGCCCTTCGTACATCAGCTGATATCTCAAAGTGCTGTACAGAAACACAGCCTAAAACCCAAACAGCAAGCAATGCAGGTGTAGAAGCACGGTGTCTAGGAAAAACTCCCTAGAAAGGCCAAAACCTAGGAAGAAACCTAGAGAGGAACCAGGCTATGTCGGGTGGCCAGTCCTCTTCTGGCTGTGCCGGGTGGAGATTATAACAGAACATGGCCAAGCTGTTCAAATGTTCATAAATGACCAGCATGGTCGTATAATAATAAGGCAGAACAGTTGAAACTGGAGCAGCAGCACGGCCAGGTGGACTGGGGACAGCAAGGAGTCATCATGTCAGGTAGTCCTGAGGCATGGTCCTAGGGCTCAGGTCCTCCCAGAGAGAGAATTAGAGAGAGCATACTTAAATTCACACAGGACACCGGATAGGACAGGAGGTACTCCAGATATAACAAACTGACCCTAGCCCCCCGACACAAACTACTGCAGCATAAATACTGGAGGCTGAGACAGGAGGGGTCAGGAGACACTGTGGCCCCATCCGATGACACCCCCGGACAGGGCCAAACAGGAAGGATATAACCCCACCCACTTTGCCAAAGCACAGTCCCCACACCACTAGAGGGATATCTTCAACCACCAACTTACCATCCTGAAACAAGGCCGAGTATAGCCCACAAAAATCTCCGCCACGGCGCAACCCAAGGGGGGGGCGCCAACCCAGACAGGGAGATCACATCAGTGACTCAACCCACTCAAGTGACGCACCCCTCCCAGGGACGGTATGAAAGAGCCCTAGTAAGCCAGTGACTCAGCCCCTGTAATAGGGTTAGAGGCAGAGAATCCCAGTGGAAAGAGGGGAGCCGGCCAGGCAGAGACAGCAAGGGCGGTTCGTTGCTCCAGGGCCTTTCCGTTCACCTTCACACTCCTGGGCCAGACTACACTCAATCATGACCCACTGAAGAGATGAGTCTTCAGTAAAGACTTAAAGGTTGAGACCGAGTTTGCGTCTCACATGGGTAGGCAGACCATTCCATAAAAATGGAGCTCTATAGGAGAAAGTCCTGCCTCCAGCTGTTGCTTAGAAATTCTAGGGACAATTAGGAGGCCTGTGTCTTGTGACAACCTTGAAATCAGCCCTTGCCTTGACAGGAAGACAGTGTAGGGAGGCTAGCACTGGAGTAATAAGATCCATTTTTTGGGGTTCTAGTCTAATATTTGTACCGCATAGTGTCCAGGCATCCCATTTCAAGCCTTTTGACCACAGTAAAATTCCAACAACACTTCCCTTTACCTATATTTTTGTTCACTCACCTTTTGTATTCTAGGGACTCTAGTGAGTAGACTGGACCTTGGTTTTATGGACACACATTCAATCATTTTTCCCTGTACAGTGCAATTTGTTTGTGCAATACAAAAAAAATACAGTAAGACTTTGCTTAAACACTACATTTCAAAATGGCATCCTTGAACAATAGCACCAGTAAATTAACAGGATTTATATAATAAAAATGATTTCTTATCTTTATTTTATTGAAGGTTTTTTAACCAGTAGACTTATGTTCCTTACATTAATTTACTTAAGCGCCAACCATTTCTCAATGAGCTGCAATGTATATTTTTCTTCTATAAAGTAGAAACTCTTTTTAGTTTAGATTTTTCCCCAATGTAGTTGTAATTTTGTAACAATTTTAACTATGTACTATGCAAAGCTGCAAAAAATATTTATTTTGTATCATGCACATAGCGTTTTACTGCAGACTTTTATTTTGAAGGCCAAATCCGAAAACCGGAAGTCTTACTGTGATAGATGAAGCTACAGGTTGCTAATATATCTGGAGTCCCGTAGGTAAAGAGTTGAACAATAAAAAAAACATCCCACGTTATGTCGAGACTTATTTATCTCATGAACACTACATAACAAAAGTTGTTTTGTCGAGATACGAGATTTTAAAAAATTCCAAGTATAATCCATGAATTTGTTCGGATGCACGATCACATCATCAAGGAGTCCTGTGACTGCTTTGATCGAAATGCTGGGCATTTAAGCCCTGAACGATGCCGGACAGTCAGCTCTCCCAGGCGTCGTTCAGCCCCCAAGACCACTGCCTATCGCATGCAACGAACAATGCAGCTAACTTGGCTAGGCATGTGAGCTAGCTAGTTAGCTACATAGTGTTGTAAGCTAGCTTGTTATCTACAGTGGCTTGCGAAAGTATTTACCCCCTCCACATTTTTCCTATTTTGAGGCCTTACAACCTGGAATTAAAATAGTTTTTTTTTAGGGGGGTTTGTATCATTTCATTTACACAACATGCCTACCACTTTGAAGATGCAAAATATTTTTAGTTTAACAAACAATAAATAAGACAAAAAAAAAAAAAAAAAAACTTGAGCATGCATAACTATGCACCCCCCAAAGCCAATACTTCATAGAGCCACCTTTTGCAGCAATTACAGCTGCATGTCTCTATAAGCTTGGCACATCTAGCCATTGGGATTTTTGCCCATTCTTCAAGGCAAAACTGTTTCAGCTCCTTGAAGTCGGATGGGTTCCGCTGGTGTGCAGCAATCTTTAAGTCATGCCACAGATTCTCAATTGGATTGAGGTCTGGGCTTTGACTTTTTTCTTTAAGCATTGGCTTTTTTTCTGACCACTCTTCCGTAAAGCCCAACTCTGTGGAGTGTACAGCTAAGTGGTCCTATGGACATATACTCCAATTTCTGCTGTGGAGCTTTGCAGCTCCTTCTGGGTTATCTTTGGTCTCTTTGTTGCCTCTCTGATTAATGCCCTCCTTGCCTAGTCTGTGAATTTTGGTGGGCGGCCCCTCTCTTGGCAGGTTCGTTGTGGTGCCATATTCTTTCATTTTTTAAATAATGGATTTAATGGTGCTCTGTGGGATGTTCAAAGTTCCAGATATTTTTTATAACCCAACCCTGATCTGTACTTCGCCACAACTTTGTTCCCGACCTGTTTGGAGAGCTCCTTGGTCTTCATGGTGCCGCTTGCTTCATGGTGCCGCTTGCTTAGTGGTGTTGCAGACTCTGGGGCCTTTCAGAATAGGTGTATATATACTCAAATCAAATTTTATTTGTCACATACACATGGTTAGCAGATGTTAATGCGAGTGTAGCGAAATGCTTGTGCTTCTAGTTCCGACAATGCAGTAATAATCCAACAAGTAATCTAACTAACAATTCCCCCCCAAAAAACTACTGTCTTATACACAGTGTAAGGGGATGAAGAATATGTACATAAAGATATATGAATGAGTGATGGTACAGAGCAGCTTAGGCAAGATACAGTAGATGGTATCGAGTAGAGTATATACATATGAGATGAGTATGTAAACAAAGTGGCATAGTTAAAGTGGCTAGTGATACATGTATTACATAAGGATGCAGTAGATGATATAGAGTACAGTATATACGTATACATATGAGATGAATAATGTAGGGTATGTAAACATTATATTAGGTAGCATTGTTTAAAGTGGCTAGTGATATATTTTACATCATTTCCCATCAATTCCCATTATTAAAGTGGCTGGAGTTGAGTCAGTGTGTTGGTAGCAGCCACTCAATGTTAGTGGTGGCTGTTTAACAGTCTGATGGCCTTGAGATAGCTGTTTTTCAGTCTCTCGGTCCCAGCTTTGATGCACCTGTACTGACCTCGCCTTCTGGATGATAGCGGGGTGAACAGGCAGTGGCTCGGGTGGTTGATGTCCTTGATGATCTTTATGGCCTTCCTGTAACATCGGGTGGTGTAGGTGTCCTGGAGGGCAGGTAGTTTGCCCCCGGTGATGCGTTGTGCAGACCTCACTACCCTCTGGAGAGCCTTACGGTTGTGGGCGGAGCAGTTGCCGTACCAGGCGGTGATACAGCCCGCCAGGATGCTCTCGATTGTGCATCTGTAGAAGTTTGTGAGTGCTTTTGGTGACAAGCCGAATTTCTTCAGCCTCCTGAGGTTGAAGAGGCGCTGCTGCGCCTTCTTCACGATGCTGTCTGTGTGAGTGGACCAATTCAGTTTGTCTGTGATGTGTATGCCGAGGAACTTAAAACTTACTACCCTCTCCACTACTGTTCCATCGATGTGGATAGGGGGGTGTTCCCTCTGCTGTTTCCTGAAGTCTACAATCATCTCCTTAGTTTTGTTGACGTTGAGTGTGAGGTTATTTTCCTGACACCACACTCCGAGGGCCCTCACCTCCTCCCTGTAGGCCTTCTCGTCGTTGTTGGTAATCAAGCCTACCACTGTTGTGTCGTCCGCAAACTTGATGATTGAGTTGGAGGCGTGCATGGCCACGCAGTCGTGGGTGAACAGGGAGTACAGGAGAGGGCTCAGAACGCACCCTTGTGGGGCCCCAGTGTTGAGGATCAGCGGGGTGGAGATGTTGTTGCCTACCCTCACCACCTGGGGGCGGCCCGTCAGGAAGTCCAGTACCCAGTTGCACAGGGCGGGGTCGAGACCCAGGGTCTCGAGCTTAATGACGAGCTTGGAGGGTATTATGGTGTTGAATGCCGAGCTGTAGTCAATGAACAGCATTCTCACATAGGTATTCCTCTTGTCCAGATGGGTTAGGGCAGTGTGCAGTGTGGTTGAGATTGCATCGTCTGTGGACCTATTTGGGCGGTAAGCAAATTGGAGTGGGTCTAGGGTGCCAGGTAGGGTGGAGGTGATATGGTCCTTGACTAGTCTCTCAAAGCACTTCATGATGACGGAAGTGAGTGCTACGTGGCGGTAGTCGTTTAGCTCAGTTACCTTGGCTTTCTTGGAAACAGGAACAATGGTGGCCCTCTTGAAGCATGTGGGAACAGCAGACTGGTATAGGGATTGATTGAATATGTCCGTTGTCCTGGTTGAAAGGCAGAACACAGGATCCGCTTCGTGAAAATCATATTCTTGGTCGTACTGATGGTGAGTTGACGCTGATCTTATATTCAGTAGTTCTTCTCGACTGTATGTAATGAAACCTAAGATGACATGGGGTACTAATGTAAGAAATAACACGTAAAAAAACAAAAAACTGCATAGTTTCCTAGGAACGCGAAGCAAGGCGGCCATCTCTGTCGGCGCCGGAAGTACTGAGATCATGTGACAGATCATGTGACACTTAGATTGGGCTAGGCTTGGGTTTCTTTTTTCTACTGTGTTATTGACTTGTTTATAGTTTACTCCATGTGTAACTCTGTGTTGTTGTCTGTTCACACTGCTATGCTTTATCTTGGCCAGGTCGCAGTTGTAAATGAGAACTTGTTCTCAACTAGCCTACCTGGTTAAATAAAGGTGAAATAAATAAAAATATTTCTCAGGACCAGATGCTAGAATATGCATATATATATACAGATTAGGATAGAAACACTCTAAAGTTTCCAAAACTGTCAAAATATTGTCTATGAGTATAACATAACTGATATTGCAGGCAAAACCCTGGGAAAAATCAAACCATGTTGAAACAATAAAGAAAACCCCTTGAATGAGTAGGTGAGTCCAAACATTTGACTGGTACTGTATATTATATCTGTAATTTAAATGGACATTTATTTGGATTACATGTAATGGACATACACAAAATAGTCCAAATTGGTGAAGAGAAATGGAAAAAAATTACTTGTTTCAAAATATTCTTAAAAATAAAAAACAGAAAAGTGGTGCGTGCACATGTATTCACCCCTTTGCTATGAATCCCCTAAATAAGATCTGGTGCAACCAATTACCTTCAGAAACTCCATGTTCCATAGCCTGCCTTTGCTCCATTTAAAGGGATATCAACCAGATTCCTTTTCCTATCGCTTCCTCAAGGTGTCAACAGTCTTTAGACATAGTTTCAGGCTTTTATTTTGAAAAATCATCGAGAAAGACAACATTGCGTCATTGTATGGCCGGGTGCCAGCAGCGTTTTGCTTGGCGCAACAGAGTTTGGGCAGCCATTGCCTTTCCTTCTCCTACTGAGAAAGACAGTTGCGGTTGATATATTATTGATAATATATTTTAAAAACAACCTGAGGATTGATTATAAAAAAAACGTTTGACATGTTTCTGTGGACATTACGGATACTATTTGAAATTTGTCTGCGTTGTCGTGACCGCTCTTTCCTGTGGTTTTCTGAACATAACGCGCCAAACAAACGCAAACGCTTGGATTGCTTTCGCTGTAAAGCATATTTTTAAAATCTGACACGACAGCTGGATTAACAAAAGTGTGTTTTGTTATATTGCACTTGTGATTTCATGAATATAAATATTTTTAGTAATATTATTTGAATGTGGCGCTATGCAATTCAGCGGTTGTTGATGACAATTATCCCGCTAAAGGGATGGGTAGAGTCAAGATTAAGGGCAGGGAAAACTTGTTGGACGCTAAGAAAGCTTTGTTGTAGAGAGTTTAACACAAAATCTGGGTGAGGGGGCAGCTGAGTATAAGACTATCATCTGCATATAAATGCATGCGAGAGCTTCCTACTGCCTGAGTTATGATGCTGATGTAAATTGAGAAGAGCGTGGTGCCTAGGATCGAGCCATGCAGATGTTCAAACAGCAGATGTTCTGACTTTATACACTGCACTCTTTGAGAGAGGTAGTTAGCAAACCAGGCCAAAGACACTTCAGAGACACCAATACTCCTTACCTGGTCCACAAGAATGAAATGTTGTACCGTACCAAAAGCTTTGGCCAAGTCAATAAAAATAGCAGCACAACATTGTTTAGAATCAAGGGCAATGGTGATGCCATTGAGGGCATTTAAGGTTGCAGTGACACATCCGTAACCTGAGAGGAAACCAGATTGCATACCAGAGAGAATAGAGTGCTGAGGACCAGGCAGTTAGCAAGTTTGGTAGGCTACTAATGACCACCAGCAGCATCAGAGCTTGGAGAAGCCTAATTACCCTGACTAAACGGTCATGTGGAAGTTGACTGCCTTCACAACTTGTGACCGCCGGTGTGGCAGTAATACAGTCACCATAACAGCCCTAGGGTGAACTCCATTCATGACAGACTGATCAGATTCAATTTCAGCCTCAGAGGCTGTTAAGTCAGGATTTGTAAAAATAAAAAATAAAAAAGAATATTTTACTTTTTTTTAACTAGGCAATTTACAATGACGGTCTCCCTCAGCCAAACCCTAACCCGGGCGACTCTGGGCCAATTGCGCGCAACCCTATGGGACTCCCATTCATGGCCGGTTGTGATACAGCCTGGAATTGAACCAGGGTCTGTAGTGACACCTCTAGCACCGAGATGCAGCTGCGCCACTTGGGAGCCCTAAGGCTGATCAGATACAATAGCAGAGTCTGATTTCTGGATGATGGCTTGTAGGCTGTTTAATATGTAAGGCTACTTGCAGACAGCCTACAAGGCATTATCCTGACTTGTCAGCCTCTGAGGCTGCTATTGAATCTGGTCAGCCTGCCAGGAGGAGAGAACCCATTCTTGATTATATTTATATATAATGCACTGAATGCAAATCTGCCCGCAAGGAGCTTTACTTACAAAATAGCCTACAAGGCAGCATCCTGACTTTGAGACTGCCTCTGATCAGTCTGTCAGGAATGAAGGTCAACCACTCTGTGAATGTAAATATTATCCATATAACATTAAGTGTCCCTTATAATTATACACATCAGTTATGCAAGCTAACAACCAGCATAGATAACAAGACTACTTATCTAACTAGCTCGCTCGCTCGTTCACAAGACTAGCCAAGTTTGCTGCATTGTTGCTTTCATGCGATTGGCTGTGTTTGTACACTGCCTGGGAGACAGGGCTGCCTGTCACGGATTGTTCAGGGCTTAGCTGCCTCATGAGCTTTTAGCTCAAGGTAAGGGACATTTATCTTGCTAACATTCTAACTTATAAACTGATAATGAACTCCAAACACAAATGAAATCAAATCAAACTTTTTTTGCCACATGCGCCGAATACAAGTGTAGACTTTACCGTGAAATGCTTACTTACAAGCCCCTAACCAGTTCAAGAAGAATAACATATAGGTGGGGGCGAAGTGACTATGCATAGGTAACAAACAAGCAGCGAGAAGCAGCGGGTACAAGAGGGGGGGTCAATGTAAATTGTCCGTTGGCGTTTTTATTTTTTATGAATTGTTCAGCAGTCTAATGACTTGGGGGTAGAAGCTGTTGAGGAGCCTATATACAGTGCCTTGCGAAAGTATTCGGCCCCCTTGAACTTTGCGACCTATTGCCACATTTCAGGCTTAAAACATAAAGATATAAAACTGTATTTTTTTGTGAAGAATCAACAACAAGTGGGACACAATCATGAAGTGGAACGACATTTATTGGATATTTCAAACTTTTTTAACAAATCAAAATCTGAAAAATTGCCCTCGTCACAACTGGTATGTTTGGACCATGATAGTTCATTGGTGATGTGGACACCAAGGAACTTGAAACTCTCGACCCACTCCACTACAGCCCCGTTGATGTTAATGGGGCCTGTTCGGCCCGCTTTTTCCTATAGTCCACGATCAGCTCCTTTTGTCTTGCTCACATTGAGAGAGAGGTTGTTGTCCTGGCACCACACTGCCAGTTCTCTGACCTCCTCCCTGTAGGCAGTCTCATCGTTGTCTGTGATCAGGCCTACCACTGTTGCGTTGTCAGCAAACTTAATGATGGTGTTAGAGTCGTGCTTGGTCACGCAGTCGTGGGTGAACAGGGAATACAGGAGGGGACTAAGTACACATTCTTGTGGGGCCCCAGTGTTAAGGATCAGCGTGGCAGACGTGTTGTTGCCTACCCTTACAATCTGGGGGCAGCCCGTCAGGAAGTCCAGGATCCAGTTGCAGAGGGAGATGTGTAGTCCCAGAGTCCTTAGCTTAGTGATGAGCTTCGTGGGCACTATGGTGTTGAACGCTGAGCTGTAGTCAATGAACAGCATTCTCACATAGGTGTTCCTTTTTTCCAGGTGAGAAAGGGCAGTGTGGAGTGCGATTGAGATTGCGTCATCTGTGGATCTATTGGGGCGGTATGCAAATTGGAGTGGGTCTATGGTGTCTGAGAGGATGCTGTTGATGTGAGCCATGACCAGCCTTTCAAAGCACTTCATGGGTACGGACGTGAGTGCAACGGGGCAGTAATAATTTAGGCAGGTTACCTTCGCTTCCTTGGGCACAGGGACTATGGTGGAAAAATGTAGGTATTACAGACTTGGTCAGGGAGAAGTTGAAAATGTCAGTGAAGACACTTGACAGTTGGTCCGTGCATGCTTTGAGTACCAGTCCTGGTAATCCGCCTGGCCCAGCGGCTTTGTGAATGTTGACCTGTTTAAAAGTTTTGTTCACATTGGCTACTGAGAGTGTTATCAGGGGCTGCAGGTAGCGTTGGGCCAGTAACAGAAAGGTTGCTAGATTGAATCCCAGAGCTGTCAATGTAAAAATCTGTTGTTCTGCCCTTGAATAAGGCAGCTAACCCACTGTTCCTAGGCCATCATTGTAAATAATAATTTGTTCTTAACTTCTTTGGGGTAGGGGGCAGTATTGGGTAGCTTGGATGAAAAACGTGCCCAAATTAAGCTGCCTGCTACTCAGCGATAAAAGCTAGAATATGCATATAATTAGTCAATTTGGATAGAAAACATTCTGAAGTTTCTAAAACTGTTTGAATGAGTGAGAATAACAGAACTCATATATGGCAGGCAAAAACCTGAGAAAAAATCCAACCAGGAAGTGGGAAATCTGAGGTTTGTAGTTTTTCAACTCAGCCCCCATTGAAGATACAGTGGTATATTAGTTATGTTTCACTTCCCAAGGCTTCCACTAGATGTCACTAGAACCCGTTTTGAGGATTCTACTCTAAAGGAGGGGTTCATAAGAGCTCTTTGAGTGAGTGGTCTGGCAGAGTGCCACACCCTCGGTCTGGCGCGCTCATGTGAAAGGTTCGTTCTACTTCATTTGTATAGACAAAGGAATTGGAACATTAATTAATTAAGTTTTATGTTAAAAACGATTGATTCCATACTTAGTTTGGCATGTTTCTACGGGCTGTAACGGAACTTTTTGTCCAACGTTCGGCGCGACCTGAACGCGCTTTTGGATTTGTTTACCAAACGCCCGAACAAAAGAAGATATTAGGACATAACTGATGGACATTATCGAACAAATCAAACATTTATTGTGGAACTGGGATTCCTGGGAGTGCATTCTGATGAAGATAATCAAAGGTAAGTGAATATTTAAAATGCTATGGCGGGTATCTTGTTGGCTGCTTTGTTGTCTCATGGCTGTACTCAAATTATTGCATGGTTTGCTTTCTCCGTAAAGATTTTTTGAAATCTGACACATCGGTTGCATTAAGGAGAGGTTAATCTAAAGTTCCATGTATAATAGTCATATCTTTATCAATGTTTATTATGAGTATTTCTGTAAATTGATGGCTCTCTGCACAATCACCACATGTTTTAGAACTACTGAACGTAACACGACAATATAAATATGAACTTTATCAAACAAAACATACATGTATTGTGTAACATGAACTCCTATGAGTGTCATCTGATGAAGATCATCAAAGGTTAGTGATTAATTTTATCTCTATTTCTGCTATTTGTGACTCCTCTCTTTGGCTGGAAAAATGGCTGTGTTTTTCTGAGGCTTGGTGGTGACCTAACATAATCGTTTGTGGTGCTTTCACTGTAAATCCTTTTTGAAATCAGACACTGTGGCTGGTTTAATGAGACTTTTATCTTTAAAATGGTGTAAAATACTTGTATGCTTGAGGAATTTTAATTATGAGATTTTTTGTTGTTTTGAATTTGGCACCCTTGAATTTGGCACCCGGGGGGTTCCGCTAGCGGAAGTCCAGTCCTAGACAGGTTAACTGACATGCCTGGTTAAATAAATAAAAATCACATAGTCATCCAGAACAGCTGGTGCTCTCGTGCATGCGTCAGTGTTGTTTGCCTCGAAGTGAGCATTAAAGGCATTTAGCTTGTCTGGTAGGCTCGCGTCACTGGGCAGCTCGCGTCTGGGTTTCCCTTTGTAGTCCGTAATAGTTTTCAAGCCCTGCCACATCCGACGAGCATCAGAGAGAGCCGGTGTAGTATGATTCAATCTTAATCCTGTATTGAAGCTTTGCTTGTTTGACAGTTCGTCTGAATAGTGGGATTTCTTGTAAGAGTCCGGATTAGTCTCCTGCTCCTTGAAAGCGGCAGCCCTAGCCTTTAGCTGGATGCGGATGTTGCCTGTAATCCATGGCTTCTGGTTGGGATATGTACGTACAGTCTCTGTGGGGACAACGTCATAGATGCACTTATTGATGAAGCCGATGACTGAGGTGGTGTATTGGATGAATCCCGGAACATATTCCAGTTTGTGCTAGCAAAACAGTCCTGTAGTGTAGCATCCGCGTCATCTGACCACTTCCGTATTGAGCGAGTCACTGGTACTTCCTTCTTTAGTTTTTGCTTGTAAGCAGGAATCAGGAGGATAGAATTATGGTCAGATTTGCCAAATGGAGGGCGGGGAAGAGCTTTGTATGCATCTCTGTGTGTGGAGTAAAGGTGGTCTAGGATTTTCTTTTCCCTGGTTGCACATGTGACATGCTGGTAAAAATTTGGTAAAACTGATTTAAGTTTGCCTGCATTAAAGTCCCCGTCCACTAGGGGCGCCACTTCTGGGTGAGCATTTTCTTCTTTGCTTATGGCGTTTATAGAGTTGGTTGAGAGCGGTCTCAGTGCCAGCTTCACTTTGTGTTTCTTGGCCCAAGCAAGTTTCTTCTTTATATTGGTGTCCTTTGGTAGTGGTTTCTTTGCAATAATTTGACCATGAAGGCCTGATTCACGCAGTCTCCTCTGAACAGTTGTTGTTGAGATGTGTCTGTTACTTGAACTCTGTGAAGCAATTATATGGGCTGCAATTTCTGGGGCTGGTAACTCTAATAAATGTATTCTCTGCAGCAGAGGTAACTCTGGGTCTTCCTTTCCTATGGCCGTCCTCATGAGAGCCAGTTTCATCATAGTGCTTTATGGTTTTTGCAACTGCACAACTGCACTGAAACTTTAACATTGACATTTAATATTGACATTTTCCAGATTGTCTGACCTTCATGTCTTAAAGTAATGATGGACTATTGTTTCTCTTTGCTTATTTGAGCTGTTCTTGCCATAATATGGACTTGGTCTTTTACCAAATAGGGATATCTTTTGTGTGTCACAACACAACTTCACTTCTAGATTAGACTAGTGCAATGCTCTACTTTCCGGTTACCCGGATAAAGCACTAAATACACTTCAGTTAGTGCTAAACACGGCTGCTAGAATCTTGCTAGCCTCTCTATACTGGCTTCCTGTTAAGGCTAGGGCTAGGCTCCTACCTAGCTCTCTGATTTGGTCCTGACCTACATACCTACTCGTACTCTACGATCACAAGACGCAGGTCTCCTTATTGTCCCTAGAATTTCTAAGCAAACAGCTGGAGGCAGGGATTTCTCCTATGGAGCTCCATTTTTATGGAACGGTCTGCCTATCCATGTGAGAGACAGTCTCGGTTTCAACCTTTAAGTCTTTATTGAAGACTCATCTCTTCAATAGGTCCTATGATTGAGTGTAGTCTAGCACAGGGGTGTGAAGGTGAAAGGAAAGGCACTGGAGCGATGAACCGCACTTGCTGTCTCTGCCTGGCTGGTTCCCCTCTCTCCCCCGGGATCTCTGCCTCTAACCCTATTACAGGGGCTGAGTCACTAGCTTACTGGTGCTCTTGCATGCCATCCCAAGGAGGGGTGCGTCACTTGAGTGGGTTGAGCCACTGATGTAATCTTCCTGTCCGGGTTCGCGCCCACCCTCGGGTTCGTGCCGTGGGGGAGATCTTTGTGGGCAATACTGTCTCAAGGTAGTAAGTTGGTGGTTGAAGATATCCCTCTACTGGTGTGGGGGCTGTGGCACTTTGGCAAAGTGGGTTATATCCTGCCTGGTTGGCCCTGTCCGAGGGTATCGTCGGATGGGGCCACAGTGTCTCCTGACCCCTCCTGTCTCAGCCTCCAGTATTTATGCTGCAATAGTTTGTGTCGGGGGGCTAGGGTCAGTCTGTTATATCTGGAGTATTTCTCCTGTCTTATCCGGTGTCCTGTGTAAATGTAAGTATGCGCCCTCTAATTCTCTCTCTCTTTCCCTCCCCTCCCGGAGGACCTGAGCCCTGGGACCATGCCTCAGGACTACCTGGCCTGAGTCCCCAGTCCACCTGGTCGTACTGCTGCTCCAGTTTCAACTGTTCAGCCTGCGGCTATGGAACCCTGACCTTGTCCCGGACCTGCTGTTTTCGACTCTCTCTCTCTACCGCACTTGCTGTCTCGAACTCTGAATGCTCGGGTATGAAAAGCCAACTGACGTTTACTCCTGATGTGCTGACCTGTTGCACCCTCTACAACCACTGTGATTATTATTATTTGACCCTGCTGGTCATCTATGAGCATTTGAACATCTTGGCCTTGTACTGTTATAATGTAAACCCGGCACAGCCAGAAGAGGACTGGCCACCCCTCAGAGCCTGGTTCCTCTCTAGGTTTCTTCCTAGATTCCTGCCTTTCTAGGGAGTTTTTCCTAGCCACCGTGCTTCTACATCTGCATTGCTTGCTGTTTGGGGTTTTAGGCTGGGTTTATGTGGCTTACTTTGTGACATCGGCTGATGTAAAAAGGGTTTTAAAAATACATCAGTTAAGTTGGCTAATGTTGCTCAACATTTCTCTGGCTAACTAACCTCAAACTTTCCAAATGCCAGTTGTTTTTCGGTTACAGCTCACGAAGTACGCTTCATCACCTTCTCACCCCCGTCTCTGTGGTCAGGCTTCTCACCTACCTCTTTGTTATCGTTCAGGGGATGTGCTGCTGTAACTGGAAAACTGCCTGTTTCGTCCCAGGAAACTTTATCTTTTAGTGTCACCTGAGAGGGAGGTTATTAGAGAACCACTAAAACAGATGATAGCTTGGGCTAACTATGAGGGGGTATTTGATAGTAGGGGTTTAATTTTACCATGCCATCAGATTCCTAATGTTAAAGCATTAATGGATGATACAGTACAATTAATTACATACAAGGCTCATAGTCTGTCTTGCTTTGACACCCGAGGATAAGGATGAAGACTAGGATTCCATTGGCATAGAACAGAACGGATGGACGGTTCTTTCCCCAGTCTTATTCGCATCAAGGATGGTGTGAAATTATTAAATGTGTATTTTCTCTTCCCTGTTCAAGACAATACAGTTGAAGTTAGAAGTTTGCATACACTTAGGTTGGAGTCATTAAAACCCGTTTTTCAACCACAAATTTCTTGTTAACAAACTATAGTTTTGTCAAGTCAGTTAGGACATCTACTTTGTGCATGACACAAGTAATCTTTTCAACAATTGTTTACAGACAGATTATTTTACTTAATTCTCTGTATCACAAAGTCAAGATATTGGAGTAGCCATCACAAAGCCCTGACCTCAATCCTATAGAACATTTGTGGGCAGAACTGAAAAAGCGTGTGCAAGCAAGGAGGCCTACAAACCTGACTCAGTTACACCAGCTCTGTCAGGAGGAATGGGCCAAAATTCACCCAACTTATTGTGGGAAGCTTGTGGAAGGCTAGCCGAAATGTTTGGCAATGCTACCAAATACTAATTGAGTGTATGTAAACTTCTGACCCACTGGGAATGTGATGAAAGAAATACAAGATGAAATAAATAATTCTGACATTTCCCATTCTTAAAATAAATTGGTGATCCTAACTGACCTAAGACTGGGAATGTTTACTCATTAAATGTCAGAAATTGTGAAAAATGTACCTTAAATGTATTTGGCTAAGGTGTATGTAAACTTCTGACTTCAACTGTATGTTTTCTAGGTGTCATGGAACGAGTGATCATTGTTCCAGAGGAGGGATTGTTGGAAATTTACTTTAGTAGTGACTAATGTGTTATGGGTAAGATGGAATTATTTATGTGCGAATGTATTTGTGGCCAGAGGCAAGGTATTGGAGACAGAATGTTTGCATAAGGGTGTTAATTGCAGAGTCTGGCAAGACCGACATCAGTATATTATGTGGAGTCCCGAAAAACCAAGGCATTAACATTGTAGGTGTCACATCCTGACCATAGTGAGCCCTTATTTTTTATGGTAGAGTAGGTCAGGGCGTGACTGGGGGGTTTTCTAGTTATTATTTTCTATGTGGGGTTCTAGTTTAGTTTTTCTATGTTGGTGTTTGGTATGATTCCCAGTTAGAGGCAGCTGGCTATCGTTATCTCTAATTGGGGATCATATTTAAGTAGCATTTTTCCACCTGTGTTTTATGAGATATCGTTTTGAGTTAGTGTATGTTACACCTCTTTCTTACGGTTCGTTGTTTGTTTCTTTCTTTGTTGTTTTGTGCGTTTCTAATAAATAATATGTGGAAATGTTATCTCGCTGCAGCTTGGTCTGATAATTATTCCAGCGTACCTGACAATAGGGAATTGGGAGAACGGAATGGAATGTGACTAAGGAGATCTGTGTGGCTCATAAGGAGGTAGTATACCACTCCTCTGTGTATAATGATATCAGGGAATAGCTTGTTGGAGAGGAAGGACAGCAAACTGTGCACAATATAGAGACTACGAAGTTATATTGAAAGTCACACATACCCAGATCATGGTGGGAGTAGCAGAGATAATGTGATCATTTCAGACACCATTGTCAACTTTCAATGATGGGTTTGTCAAAGGTACAATGCTTACGGATGCTATAGTAACAGCATGGAACTGGACTATAGGGCAAATTAGGGGATTTTGAAGTTTGCGTCATGGGCAGTGTTAGTAGAAGCAGGGGTTACCTTAGTGGCATTGTTGGGATATCATCTTCTGACGGCATTGATGTGAAATGTATGTACAGTGCTGAGTTTCCTCAAGATGAGGTAAAGTTGATTAGGGCCACCGCACTTGTATATCGGGTGGCAATGGAGGAGGAAGGAGATGGGGAGCGAAGTGAAAATGACATGGCTTGGGAACACCTCTTGGAACCTGTTATATTTTGAAAAGAAAAAAGAAAAACAAGTCTTTGCTATCACTCTCTTAGGAACCAGAAGGAGAAAAATAAAATACATTGTTATGTAATTTTTCTATTCATGTCACTAAGAGGAATGCAGAATGTTAACATTCTGTCAGAACATGTTCTTGTTAAACATCAGGTATCCTATGGAAAAGAGAAGGTCCACAGTCTGTTACAAGTCAACAGGACAGCCGTGAGTTGGGGAGGAGTGAGGAATTTGGGCTGAGATCAGGTCAGATGAAGTGAGAAAGAACAGGCATCACCAAAGTCCAGCCTAGCAACCGAGCTGTATTGACTGTCCAGATGTGTAAGGAGGCGACTCAGCATAGGACGAAGGTTAAATACCAGTGATTCTGTAAATACAGTGGGGCAAAAAAGTATTTAGTCAGCCACTAATTGTGCAAGTTCTCCCACTTAAAAAGATGAGAGAGGCCTGTAATTTTCATCATAGGTACACTTCAACTATGACAGACAAAATGAGAGAAAAAAAATCCAGAAAATCACATTGTAGGATTTTTTATGAATTTATTTGCAAATGATGGTGGAAAATAAGTATTTGGTCACCTACAAACAAGCAAGATTTCTGTCTCTCACAGACCTGTAACTTCTTCTTTAAGAGGCTCCTCTGTCCTCCACTCGTTACCTGTATTAATGGAACCTGTTTGAACTTGTTATCAGTATAAAAGACAGCTGTCCACAACCTCAAACAGTCACACTCCAAACTCCACTATGGCCAAGACCAAAGAGCTGTCAAAGGACACCAGAAACAAAATTGTAGACCTGCACCAGGCTGGGAAGACTGAATCTGCAATAGGTAAGCAGCTTGGTTTGAAGAAATCAACTGTGAGAGCAATTATTAGGAAATGGAAGACATACAAGACCACTGATAATCTCCCTCAATCTGGGGCTCCACGCAAGATCTCACACCGTGGAGTCAAAATTATCACAATAACGGTGAGCAAAAATCACAGAACCACACGGGGGGACCTAGTGAATGACCTGCAGAGAGCTGGGACCAAAGTAACAAAGCCTACCATCAGTAACACACTACGCCGCCAGGGACTCAAATCCTGCAGTGCCAGACGTGTCCCCCTGCTTAAGCCAGTACATGTCCAGGCCCATCTGAAGTTTGTTAGAGAGCATTTGGATGATCCAGAAGAAGATTGAGAGAATGTCATATGGTCAGATGAAACCAAAATAGAACTTTTTGGTAAAAACTCAACTCGTCGTGTTTGGAGGACAAAGAATGCTGAGTTGCATCCAAAGAACACCATACCTACTGTGAAGCATGGGGGTGGAAACATCATGCTTTGGGGCTGTTTTTCTGCAAAGGGACCAGGATGACTGATCCGTGTAAAGGAAAGAATGAATGGGGCCATTCTGGCAAAGATTTCCAGCTGGCAGGCGGACACTGGAATAAGTTTGAGTGACAGAGTGAGGTCTTTGCATAGGCACTTTGTTGTGATTTTTGTGGGACTGGGAAAAAATGCAGCTAACAAAAAATAAAGTTATTTATCGGTTCCCATGCATTTTTAAATAATGGTTCTGTTCTGGAACAGTATAAATCACTTTCATTGCCGGTTCTGATTCTGTTCCTCGAATAATTGTGTTATTTTCGGTTCTGTTCCATCACGTTTAAAAGTAGTACATTTTCTTCCTATATCTACTTTAGTGGTGGGTGGCAATGTCCATGCTAAAATGGGTTATGTCCATGAGTCCCCTATTTATCTCTATGGGCTAGATGCAGCTACATCAGAGATTTGGATATAATGAGGAGATGCCTAACAATGGGATTCGTTGTCCACAGAGCAGAACAGCAGGCTGTCAACAACCGCCCGTTCTCAATGGAGAGTGAGATGCTATGCTATCCTCATGAATATGCATAGACCGTCTCGAATTTCAACAGGGACAACACTGATATAAAGTGTTTTTTTCTGGGTTAAGCTGGCGGGTGTTAAGGAGCGCGGTTAGGTGGGTCATGTTTCGGAGGCCGTGGGGGGTTGCAGCGATGAGACAAGATCGAAAACTGGGGAGGAAAAGGGTGTAAATATAACAATAATGCATTTATAACATACATTTTAAGGGCCTATTCTGGAAAAAAAAGAATGTGTGCAAAAGAATACATATTTCAAAATGTCATGTGAGATATAATTTTACTAGAGTGATTGGCTTGGAGGAGTGTTTTTCCTAAAGAGAGGTAGTATTTTTTTATATTATTAATAATAGTAGTAACATTCACTGTTTGTACGGCACCTTTCATATATTGCTTAAGCACTTTTGAAATATGAATCACACATTTTGTTACAATAGTCCTCAAATGTAAATGACAAATAGCCTACAGACAAAATGTGTTCAATTAGTCCACTAATTGCTTTCCACACAGTGGGCAAACAAATCTTTTCTCTCGTGTGGACATTCTGATGTTTCTTCAGATAACCAGGTTGGCTGAACCTTGTGGTGGAAGAATCAGAAGTAGTTGTGTAACATAGATAATTAATATGTCTTATCTGCATAATATGCTTATGTGATATACTTGTTATTAGAATGTATCCCTTCGGACTCTTGTGTTGGCAGTTGCACTTCTTCCCTCAGCTGGGGCTCAGTCACCTGGGGCCCAGAGAAGGGAGAGGTCAGGCTTGTCTTTCACATGTCCCTGGTGCTATGCAGAATATCAGAAAGGGAAGAGGACAGGAGGGAACAATGTCTTCATATGTGAAAGTGTTTACCTATTCTTAAACCATGTGAAGGGATAGCGTGAATAATGGGGAACCAATTACTTGTCTCCACAATGTCTGTGCACCAGTCACTCCCTCCTTTGGCATTGGGGGATATGTGTGGTAGTGTCTGGAACCATTGTATGGCATCGCTGATGTTGCACTTATTCTGAGATAGTGTATGACCTAGAGGCTCACTACCATCAGTGAGCTTGTGCAGGAGTGGGGTCAAGAAGGGGTTTTACTTGAGATGGGAGTATCTGGAGTTGACAATTGAGTTATGCCATTGGATGAGTTGGTGTTTTTGTGCTATGAAGTACCAGGAACGAGACTAGAACCTCGTCTCAGGGGCCAAACTGAACGATAATTTATAGCGAATGCTATCTGGCTACGGGATACTCCTTTCTCATTTAAAAAGTCTCACCTTGTGACCTGTTCAAAATATCTGTGGTTTGTTATGTCGACTATGGGGTGGATCTTTGCTATAAAAGATCTCAGCAGCCTTTGTCTCGCCGTTCTCAACGGATTTGCTATTGCAAAGCTCTCACTATTAAAGATTTAGTTTAAGTATAACTGTGACTTGTGTGATAAGTTTGTCTCTCCTCATTTGATAGTAAAGAAATGAACCACCACAACCTCTACCCACACAGAGCAGCTGGAGGGTTTCTCTCCTGTGTGAACACTGTCGAAAAAAGGAATAAATCCAAAACTGAGCCTTGAATGGAAAATCAAGATGTTTATTAGAACATGGTGCCCAAAAAAATCATAGTGCAAGAAAGGTTAAAAAAAAAAAAAAAAAAAAAAAAAAAAAAAAAACAGGTCATCCTCAGTGTAAATCGTTGGCACACAAAGTTCCTCATCCGTGTCCTAGTCAATGATACCAGTACTGCAATTTAACTAGGTTGCCTAAAACCGTAGTAAACATTTCCCAGACAAGAGATATTATGCATTGTCACATTATTAGTCATGTACCTTCATAACAGCACAAGACTGTTTTACAGAATCTTCATTTTCTTTGATTGGATGCTCCCAAACCTGCAAAAGTTGTTCCAACACTTTGCCCACAGGACTTCCATTATATCAGCAACATGTACAGTTGAAGTCAGAAGTTTACACCTTAGCCAAATACATTTAAACTCAGTTTTTCACAATTCCTGACATTTAATCTTAGTAAAAAGTCCCTGTCTTAGGTCAGCTAGGATCACCACTTTATTTTAATGTAAAATGTCAGAATAACAGTAGAGAGAATTATTTATTTCAGCTTGTATTTCTTTCATCACATTCCCAGTCGGTCAAAAGTTTACATACACTCAATTACTATTTGGTAGCATTGCCTTTAAATTGTTTAACTTGGGTCAAACGTTTTGGGTAGCCTTCCACAAGCTTCCCACAATAAGTTGGGTGAATTTTGGCCCATTCCTTCTGACAGAGCTGGTGTAACTGAGTCAGGTTTGTAGGCCTCCTTGCTCGCACACGCTTTCTCAATTCTGCCCACAAATGTTCTATAGGACTGAGGTCAGGGCTTTGTGATGGCCACTCCAATACCCTGACTTTGTTGTCATTAAACCATTTTGCCACAATTTTGGAAGTATGCTTTGGGTCATTTTACATTTGGAAGACCCATTTACGACCAAGCTTTAACTTCCTGACTGATGTCTTGAGATGTTGCTTCAATATATCCACATAATTGTCCTACCTCATGATGCCATCTATTTTGTGAAGTGCACCAGTCTCTCCTGCAGAAAAGCACCCCCAAAACATGATGCTGCCACCCCCGTGGTTCATGGTTGGGATGGTGTTCTTCAACTTGCAAGCCTCCCCCTTTTTCCTCCAAACATAACAATGGTCATTATGGCAAAACAGTTCTATTTTTGTTTCATCAGGCCAGAGGACATTTCCCCAAAAAGTACGATCTTTGTCCCCATGTGCAGTTGCAAACCGTAGTCTGGCTTTTTTACGACGGTTTTGGAGCAGTGGTTTCTTCTTTGCTGAGCGGCCTTTCAGGTTATGTCGATATAAGACTAGTTTTACTGTGGATATAGATACTTTTGTACCTGTTTCCTCCAGCATCGTCACAAGGCCCTTTGCTGTTGTTCTGGGATTGATTTGCACTTTTCGCACCAAAGTACGTTCATCTCTAGAAGACAGAACGCGTCTCCTTCCTGAGCGGTATGACGGCTGCGTGGTCCCATGGTGTTTATACTAGCGTACTATTGTTTGTACAGATGAACGTGGTACCTTCAGGAGTTTGGAAATTGCTCCCAAGGATGAACCAGACTTGTGGAGGTCCATATTTTTTTTTACTGAGGTCTAGGCTGATTTCTTTTGATTTTACCACTGAAATACATCCACAAGTACACTTTCAATTGACTCAAATTATGTCAATTAGCCTATCAGCCATGACATCATTTTCTGGAATTTCCCAAGCTGTTTAAAGGCACCGTCAATTTAGTGTATGTAAACTTCTGACCCACTGGAATTATAAGTGAAATAATCTGTCTGTAAACAATTGTTGGGAAAATTATTTGTGTCACGCACAAAGTAGATGTCCTAACCGACTTGCCAAAACTATAGTTTGTTAACAAGAAATTTGTGGAGTGGTTAAAAAACAAGTTAATGACTCCAACCTAAGTGTATGTAAACGTCTAACTTCAACTGTAGCTGCATCTATCCAAAGAGCACATTGAGAAATGGTTGGAGCTCAAGTCAATTCATGTAAGGAACATAATAGTCTACTGGTAAGAAAATAAAACATAATAAAAACATATATTGTATAATTACTGTTAATTTACTGGTGTGATTGTTCAAGGATGCCATTTTGAAAAGTAATGTTTAAGCAAAGTCTTACAGTATTTTTGTTTTTTTGTATTGCACAAACAAATTGCACTACACAGGGAAAAATTGATGGTGTGTTCATAAAACCATGGTCCAGTCTACTCACTTGAATTCCTAGTATACAAAACAGTTTGAACAAAAAGCTAGGTCAATGGAAGTGTTGCTTGACTTTTACTGTGGTCAAACAGCTAAAGTGGGGTGCCTGAACAGTACAAATACAGCCCTGTACAGAAAAAAATGATTGTGTGTGCATATTTGGAGAACCTACTGACTATTTTCCACATCACTTAAGCTGAGACAGGTAATAAAGTTTATTCGCTACAGTCTAATATGTATTCCCTATTCAGTAAATTGAAATGGCGGCTATGGAGGGGGAAGAGTTAAAAGCCAGCAACACTTCATATGACCTAGCTTTTTGTTCAAACTCATCTGCTTTGTATTCTCGGGACTATAGTGAGTAGACTGGACCCTGATTTTATGAAGACACAATCAATAGTTTTTCCTGTGCAGTGCAATATTTGTATACAGAAAAGTATTATTTATTTGACCTTGGAACATGTTTTAAAACCCAACTAATGCAAATCTCACTTAAATTTGAACAAAAATGAATCATTATTATTGTTTAGGCAATAATTTTTCATATGCTATGACTTAAATACAGGTTATTTACATTTTTCTACTATTACGTGGGGGACTTTTTATTTCATGACCCGGAAGTGCTTACTTAGTGTTGCTGACGAGAGGCTGGTTCTGCATCCTACTGGATGAGTCAAAAAAGTCAGCAATATACTGGCCTTTTTCTTACAATTGTTTATTTCACAAAAACACATTTTCAGAGGAAATGTTTACAAAAATAATGTGTGCAAGATAATTCATATTTCAAAATGTCATACATGGGCCTTTGCGAGATATCATTTTACTAGACTGGTTGGCTTGGAGGAGTGTTTTTCCTAAAGAGAGGTAGTATGTTTTATATTACTACTACTACTAATAATAATAATAATAATAATAATAGTAGTAACAATCACTGTTTGTATTGTTCATATATTTCTTGCAGCACTTTTGAAATAATAATGGTACACATTATTAGATACATACAACATCTTTTGTTTTAATTCCATTCCTTTTGTTATAAGACTACTCCTAAACTGTAAATAACAAATAGCCCAATACAGACAAAATGTGTTCAGTCAAAATGTGAAGGTAGAATTATTCACAAATAACTGTGTTCGTGGTATACTCAGTGACCACCAGAACAGTTTCTCTCTAGGTGAATTCTAAGAGTGTGCTTCGCAGCAAACCTCTCCGCACACTGTATGTAGTATCCGGTGTGACGAATGAGATGACTTGAGTCCACAAACCACTTTTCACACAGTGGGCTGAGGATGAGTGATAAACAACTTCAATGATAGAAGTTACAAAAACACTCATTCAAAAGTGTATGGAATACTTTTTGGATGATCAACTCCTTCAGTCGAGCCCCCAATTCATTTTTTTGTTCAAGCTGGGCTGGAGCACGTTTGGATATGCTTTCACTCACTGAAAAGTGGTTGGTAAAATACTTTCTTCTCCATCGTGGACACTGATGTGTCTCTTGAGGTGATTGGCCGATATGAAAGTCTTTTCACACTGTGGGCATCGGAACTGCTTGCATCCTTTATGTATGCTAAGGTGCACTTTGAGTGAGCCTGACTGGGCGAAGCGCTTGCCGCAGTGGCTGCAGCCGTAGCGTCTCTCCCCCGTGTGTACGCTCTGGTGTCGCTTGAGGTTGCTGGAGTCGGAGAAGCGCTTCCCGCACTGCATGCAGCTGAACGGCTTCTCCCCGGTGTGAACCCTAAGGTGTGTCTTGAGGTTCTTCAGACACGCCAAAGTCTTACCACAGAAACTACAAATGAACCGGTTACCTGCTGTGCCGTCTTGGTTGTAATTCACAGCGTCGTTATTATGACTGTCATGGGAAACCCAACCATCCGTCATTACCAAGGCATTGGATCCAGTCTCCATGCCTTTTCGCACAGTCATGTGAGGCTCATCTGAGGGCAACGGCACCCTCTGTCTATTGTCTCTGTAAGCTACAGGTTGTTTGTGCTCAGTTATGGAGCGACTCACCTTGTTCATTGAAAAGGGAAAACTATTCTCTGAATCAGAATTAAGAGGTACAACATCCACATGAGAGTAAGAGCACTCAGGAAGATCAGCCCCAGGACCCTGGGTGCTAAGGGTCCCAAGTTGTCTGGGGGGCTCAAACATCATACAATCAAAGCCTGCATGGTCAAGTATTCCATCACCATCTTCCAATGCTGGAGTTTGAGATCTTTTGTTCACACTCATATTTTCATTTGATTCTGGCAAGAGGCTGTTGTCTGTTTCACCACTCACCCATATACAAGAGCTGGCGTTCTCCTGTTTGCTGATTGATTGAGCAGCCTCTGTGTCGATGTTGGAATGCCTTTCTCCTCCAACACGGGGATTTAAAGCTCCTGCAAAATCAACAACACAGTGTGTGAATCACTGAACTGGATGCTCATGAAGGTAATCAAATAATACACATCAGTCAAAGGATATGAGCAATTTCTGAGAAATGTATTAGTATAAATCTAGTCTAGTCTATATGAAAGCCAAAAATATTGCCATGAAATCTATTGTACTTATAATTAAATCAATTTATGAATTGTACGCAGTACAGTCTAACATTATTGCAATCATTTTACATGACAGTATTCATGTATCATGTTTTTTCCCAAAAGGCATAATGAAAACACTTTTTTAAGCCCGTCTCCCATTTAATTACCGGTACTCAATCTCTCTCGTTGGTCATGATTGTCCCAGGCTTCTTCCCGCCTCTCCTCTTTGATGGTAGGTGATTTGGACTCATCCAACGCTGCAGGCTGTTGGACACAAGGTTGGGTAAAATCAATTGGGATGCAAGATATAATTAAGCAATAAGGCACGAGGGGGTGTGGTATATGACCAATATACCACGGCTAATGGCTGTTCTTATGTGCGACGCATCGTAGAGTGCCTGGACACAGCCCTTAGCCGTGGTATATTGACCATATACCACAAACCCCCGAGGTGCCTTATTGCTATTATAAAACTGGTTACCAACGTAATTAGCGCAGTAAAACTAAAAGTTTTGTTATACCCATGGTATACGGTCTGATATACCATGGCTGTCAGCCAATCAGCATTCAGGGCTGGAACCACACAGTTAAAACTGGGAAAAATGCTCTGTACAGTCACAGTCATAAAGACAGCTGAAAAAAAGATAACACAAGAACACTAACAGACAAGTAAACAGGTAAAACAGGATCACTTGATTACAAAATTACCACTAGCATGGGTGGGCTATATGTCATATTTACATTCAGACCTAGGGTGTGTTGATAACCACTGAAATATTATGCTGCCCTTTCTGAAACAAGTGTGGACAAATGCTTACCTTTCCATAGGCGGAAATTCCAGGGGGGACACGACCCCCCCATCCTGGGAAAAATATGATTTGTCCCCCCCAATATATCACTGTAAACATGGTCATTAGGCAGATCAGGCAACAGAGGGCACACAGACAGCAGAGGTGGGGACAGATGGGCAGGGACAGACTGGCAAAGACAAGGAGTCTCAGGTAAGTTTGTTGAGTCTTTGTTTGGCAACATTATGAAAGGTTCTCAATTTTTTTTTTTTTTGACTTGTAAAATAGGGACACAATTGAAAAATGCCATGGATACCCCCACTCTCAACTTAAACAAATTTTAGTTCAGTCACCAGTTTAAGGCAATGGTATTGCTGTTGTGATTGGGTAGTTTTGGGTAGCGGTAGTTAGGAGTAGGGCAAACACCTTATTTCATTTCTAGGAGACAGACAGTGAGGCAGTGAGGGTGATGAAAGGGAAAGGGCCAGGGAGAGAGACTTCAGAGGACAGTGTCACAGCCATGGCAGGACCAGGTGTCAACCTTGTTGCCAGCAGCACCAGTATAGAGGACAGTGGCACAGCCACGGCAGGACCAGGTGTCAACCTTGTTGCCATCTGCACCAGTATAGGGGACAGTGGCACAGCATTGTCCAGTTACCTCAGTGATAACACAAAACCATATCAGTCACACCCACAATTTATAGAACCGCAAACTCTTGCCAACAGAGTGTTGACGTTTCAAGAGAGATGGTTTTGCGATTTCCCCTGGCTACATTATAATCAATCAATAAAAGGAGTTTTGTGTTTTCAGTGGAGCCAAGGGTTTTCATGCCAGCCATCTTTTGGCCAAAGAGCGGATGCCTTTGTAAAATTCACAGCCCATCAAAACTGCCAAACCCACCGCCACTGTGTAACTGTAACAGCACACCAGCTAAATCCAATCAATGTCCAGTTATCCAGCGCGTGGAAACGACGAAAGCTACCTTGCACTGTATGAGAAAGCAACAACATTGATTGAATCCATTGAGACACACTCAAGACGATTTGCTGGCAAAGCAGTGGATCACTATAGGGCAGAATTGTTTTAAGTGTTGGATGGTGTGGAGGTTCCGTTTGGCCACCATTTTGACCAGGACAGTCTAAACATTCTGCAAAAGTTGGAAAGAGTGCTTCTCACGGGGGAGTTGGATGAGTCTCTAGATCAGTACCCTGAGCTGAACATTGATTCTCTTTCAGTGCAGTTGCCTCTCTTTCGCAACAAATACCCCTGTAGCAGCAGTTGAGAGACAGCAGAGGTCCTCAGGAGGCTTCCAGTGCAGGTGCGGGGGTTGGTTGACCAAGTTGAGGTGCTGATCAGAATTTTGTCTGTAATTAACATAAAGACAGGCTGGAAAGTCTTGAGGGAAAATATCTGCCATCAATTTGTTGGATCCATTGAAACCCTCAAACATATGTTTGGTTGTTTTGTTCAGTAGTGTGTATAACAGTGGTTCTCAACCTTTTTTGAGTACTGGAACCCCTGCATATTTTGAGGAAAGGCAGGCAAGGTTTTGAGTGGTCCTCCTCAGGGACCTCCACCCCCTCTATATTATATGTAAAGTTAGTGGAATCCTTGTGCTGCTGAATACGTTCATTACACTTTTTTATTTCATGGACCCCTTGACATAACACCAGGGACCCACCTACCCTGTTTGAGAACCCCTGGTGTATAGTATGATATTTGTTATTTTGTTTAGTAGTTTTTAGTACATGAAAGTACACTTACTAATTATTTATTTCATTTAAAATTGCATACTTTGTGTGACATACTTGTCAATAGCTGTTGTTTGAAGAGTTGAGACACTGACTGAACAATAACTAAGTATTTCTGAAGGATATTTTGGTTGATTTATTTGGGTTTTTTATTTAAGTAGTTATTTTGCTTTTAGAACTGAACTTATTCTGAGTGCTTTGTTATTGTAAAGATGTTGTAATAGACTCAAACCAGTGGCACATATTTAATGACTATATAAATGAATCAGAAAAAGTTAAATAAAAAGGTCCGTTCAGTGCGGAGACCAATTTTGTGATGGTTCTCATTGGAGATTATTTGAGATTAGATCACATCATGTTCATTGTATTTATGAAACCTGCACCCATACAGGGTACAGTACCATTACCACCTACTGGCCTTGCTTGGTATTGCTGGTTGTAAATACAAATACCTGCATACATACTGGACTGATAAGGAACACTGCTATAACTATTATTAGTAGTAGTATTATAATGATTTAAACATTTCAACAAGTTGGGACAACCCTTCAGTTAACTACTGTACCTATCAATTATCCAGTAGTAGTAGTAATTATGATGTGTTACAGCACTACTTTTGGTGTCCCCTTCAGGAATTGTTCTTGAGAGAATGTCATGTAATTGTCCCCTCCAAAGTTGATATCAGATTTTCGCCCCTGTACCTTTCTCTGTGTGGTAGTCTGTCCAGTATCACCTGAGGACTTTCCGTCCCTAAACAGGCTGGTGACCAACTGGGAATCAACTCCTCTACGACAATGTACCTCGCCTAAAATTAGAAGACAAGGGAAATTGTTTACATTCACACACAACACACTTTATCAATGGTGTCTTGATAAGTTGGTTTCTAAAATGATGTAACCTATAAATGTAGTTAGTATGCGTTCTATTGGAACCGCCGAATCTTACCGACTGATGTCCTTCTCGATTCCATGCCAAAGTGAGTTCGAGAACGACTGTGCGCGAGGGTTGAGCCTCCCATTCCCGCTCTCGGAGTACTCGCACGAGACACTTTCAGCTCCATCATCCGTAGTTTTCTCCTCAACGCTTCATTCTCCTTCTGCCCTTGAGATATCTCCAAATGCAGGACCGCATAGCCATTGTCAACAAGCTCGCAGATTTCAGCCACGGCCGCGTTAGCTAAAACCTCCATGATGGAGGCTAGCTGAGTGTGAAAAGCAACGTCATTTGCCATTATTTGACTGAAAATGGCCTTCGAATAAGTAATTGTTAATGGATGTGTAGTGTAGAAGCAAAAGGCTGTTGAAAAGTACAGATAGATGCAGACACCTCGAAATCAAATTTGGTGTAGTTCACTAAAAAGTAAACAGAGGACCACCAGCGTAGGTCGCCTTTTCTTCTTCTTTGATGAGGTTTAATGGCAGCTGGCATCCAATAAATGTTGCATTACCGCCACCTACTAGACTGGAGTACGACTCCCTAATACTTTGCTTGAAAAAAATCTATAAATAAATACCTTTACACCACTCACAAAAAAAAATCAAATAATAAAAAAGTAACACCACCAAACTCCACTATTTAAATATATTTAGTCCTACCTCACACCCTGTAACTCTTCTCATGTCAAGTCTTGTATACCCAAATACCTCTCTGCAGCTGCCAACACAACCTCAATTTTCTGCGACTTACATTCCATCCCTGCAGTACAGTTGATAACCATTTCAATAAATGCTAAAAATCAAATCTTACTGAAACATATATCAATTGTTGGCCTATCCCTCTGTACTGGTACAGATCTACTACACACACCACTCCTTAATGTACGTCCTCTCAGGATCCCTCCCCCATGACCCATCTTCCTCTATTTTCTTCACTGCCTCAGCATATGACAACTTCTGCACTACTCTAACCCTGGAAACCTCAACCTGCTTCTCTCGCACGGGACATTACTGATCCCCAGCCCCATGGGCACCCCTACAATTACCACCTACCACTACTTTCCCCAATTACTTTATCTTCTTCTTCTTTTAGCTTTATTGGCAGACTACAATCGATACGGTGTATTGCTGCCACCTACTGTACGGGTAGTGAAAAAAATATATACAAATCCATAGCAACCATAAGCTTCTCTTTTCAGTACCAGGGTCTTCTTCTTCGTGTGAGAGGCTATACCAAAGATGTTTTATAACTAACCCTAGATAGACCAGAGCCTGTCATTTCCAATGGGAGCAAATCAATTAAATCATAGTGGGCAGAACAAGAACAAGCAAGGAGGTAGGCAGGTCCAAGCACGAGCTAGTGAGATCCTATTGGCGCGTCCTAGCATTTAATTGTATATTTCTGTTATGGAACGCCTACGATCAATCAATCAAATGTCTTTATAAAGCCCTTTTTACATCAGCCGATGTCACAAAGTGCTATACAGAAACCCAGCCTAAAACCCCCAAACAGCAAGCAATGTGATGTGCGAGTGTGCAATAACTAAATTCGCTTTTGCACTCCTTAACAACACCATTTTTGTTTTACTTTGGCAAAGGGTAAAGTCTACAAAACGCAGTCCACTCTGTGTGTTACAGATTCTAGTTTTGGAAACAGAAAATGTTATGGAGATCAAATGTTTCATTGATGAGAAAATTAGCAGAATGGCCAAAATCCTTCTTGGCCATGTTCTCCCCCTGCCGGCCACTGGGCTTCCTCCCACCACCATATTTGGTAGTGAGTGGAAATGCCAACTAGATGCTTCACATTTATCTGGTGAAACATCTGTATGGAGCGAGGTACCTTCCAAAAGGTTTAACGTACGTATCGTTAGGCTCGTAAGAAAATCCATCCGTAAATTGGTAGGGTAGTAAGAAAAGCCATGCGTGAAACATTAAACGTAAATGTGAAATTATGTCTGTGAACATACAAACATCATGTTAAGACTACGGACTAATATTTTAGGCTTGAACAAATAGTGTGATGCAATTCTGATTTACAATAATACCTGTCAGAGTTTTGGCAGTTTCATCTCAGCGACATAAAAACGTACACCAAACGGCCTGTGAGGAGTGCTACGAGAACAAGCATAACACAGTAAAAAAAACGGAAGTCAAGGAAACCAGAAAGAGTTATCCTGCACGTTTTCAAGTTAAAAGTCTCCATTCTCTATTACTCAGTTGAGTTTACTTCACATTTAGGTAGCTAACGTAATGGATTGATTTGCCAGCGTGAGTCTCGATAGCACTAGCTGTATTGTGCCTACAACAGTGAGGTTTCAGTCCGCTAGGTCTATCTCCACAGCATGGGCATCCCCATGCATGCACCTTATTAAAATATGACTAATCCAATATTGCACCATCCCATTCACTGGGCTCTGTCTGCAATCATAACCAGCTTTGAGGACAATACAGTGCCACTGACACGCCCGCTACCAAAACCTGCGGGCTCTCCTTCACTGCAGCCAAAGTGAGTAAAACATTTAAACGTGTTAAACCTCGGAAGTCTGCAGGCCCAGACGGCATCCCCGGCCGCGTCCTCAGAGCATGCGCAGACCAGCTGGCTGGTGTGTTTACGGACATATTCAATCAAACCTTATCCCAGTCTGCTGTTCCCACATGCTTCAAGAGGGCCACCATTGTTCCTGTTCCCAAGAAAGCTAAGGTAACTGAGCTAAATGACTTCTGCCCTGTAGCACTCACTTCCGTCATCATGAAGTGCTTTGAGAGACTAGTCAAGGACCATATCACCTCCACCCTACCTGCCACCCTAGAACCACTCCAATTTGCATATAGGCTATTTCCTCCATCGCGACCCAGTTGTTTTTTTTTAACCTTTATTTTACTAGGCAAGTCAGTTAAGAACAAATTCTTATTTTCAATGACGGCCTAGGAACAGTGGGTTAACTGCCTGTTCAGGGGCAGAACGACAGATTTGAAGAGCTTGTGATCTTCATGCAGAACCAAAGCATCATGCACCTTCAGAAAAGCACCCCTCAGCCTCAGAAGATGCCCTTCTATAGGCATGCAGCCATAGAGTTGAGAGATTGGGGTAGATGTTTGGTTAACTGTAACTCTAAGTAATTTGGCATCAAGATTATCTGTACCAGGTGACTTGTCATCCGAAAGAGACAACCACATCCTTTCTATCTTCCCTTTCTACTTGATGAAATTAAAACATGCAATGCCTCTCCTTCAAGATACAATCTTTTAAAAGGGTATATGACATGGAGCCATCATAGCATTCCTCAACTTGTCCACTTTGCCTGTAAAATATTCATGAAAGGAGTTTGTGATGTCATGTGGTTTTGTAATAAATATACCTTCTGATTCAACAAAAGAGGCAGACATGTTCAAATTCCTACTCATAAGTGTTCAACGCTCTCCACAGTTTTTCCCATCACCTTTTACTTCATACATTTTGTGCTGATAGAATCCCTTCTTCTTTCCTGTATTTAGCTTAGTCACAAGATTTCTTAATTTACAAAAACTTTGCTTATCAAACAGAGGGACAGATTTATCTGCTACTTTTTTTGGCATCATAGCGTTGAATCATTACATTTCTCAGCTCATCATCAATCCTTGACGCACCGTTTGACCTCATAGTGCATTTTCTTAAAGCGGCATGTTAATCAGCTATTACTCATAAATAATTTCATAAACAAACTTTGTGACATTTCAGGATCATCCTTACTACACACTTCCAACCATTGCACATTCTTAATCTCATCCACGAATTAGTCCTAATTGAACCCTCTGTATTTTAGTTTTCCTAGTGAGTGCAACCAAGTTATGAACACTGCAACCTAGTGCCACTGATACAGCTTTAGAACAATGTTCAACCATGTTAGTAAAAATGTGATCGATACAAGTAGATCATGTGATACCGGACTTATTAGTGAACATTCTGTTTGGTAATGTCATAACTTGGGTCAGGTTACATACATTGGCAACAGAAATAGGTTTCTTTCTCATTGGACAGTTGGTATTCAAAAAAATCTATATTCAGATCTCCCAAAAAATATATTTCCAAATTTCATCAGATACCTTATCCAACATTTCGCAAATTACATTACAAGATATTTCACATCAGCACTAGGTGGCCTATAGCAGCAACCAATTAGTATAGGTTTCAAATGTGGTAAATGCACTGTAACATCTGCTTCCAACTCACACTTTTCATACACATACACAGCTCACTTTCACAGCTCATACACAGCTCACTTTCCAGCCCACTTTCCAGCTCACACTCTCAAACACAAAGATCCCCTGAACGTAGCTCACTCTCCAGATCCCAATCACCTGAATTCTGATCACCTGTTCACACACCTGTATGTCATTATCACACACTAATTAGTTCAGTTCTTTGCACCCCATCATTGTGAGGCATTGTTTGTTTTTGACACACTTCTATTTGGAGCGCTGGTTTAACTGTAATGTACCTCTCCCGTGTATGATAGTTTTTGCCTGCCTCAATGACAATGCCTTTTTGCTTATTCCCTGAATGTACTTTAGCCTATCGGATTTCCTGTTATCTACCTATTGCCTGATCTCCCGGATGACGTTACTAGCCTTTTCCCTGCCTGTACTGTTGCCTTTTTTGGACCCACTGTGTATGACTTTCTGCCTGCCCCTGGACTCAACTACCTGCCTCCTCCTGTGGTCCTTTACAATGAACACCTGCTGCGTCCTGCGCTTGAAACCAGCTCTCTGTCTCCCATCGTGTTCATTACATGCACCGTTACCCACAGCGCCTCTAATCCATTCAACATTAAGTCTTGATGTTGTTTTGCTGTAATATGACTCTGAATGGAAACTGAACCTCCACCCCCATATCTATTTCTGTCCCTCCTGAAAAAATTGTATCCATGTACAGAGATCTCAGCATCCTCAAAAGAAGAGTCCAAGTGAGTCTCTGATATTGCCAATACATGAATATTGTTTGACTGCGCTAGACAGCATATTTTATAAATTTTGTTCCTTGAACTACATATATTCAAGTGAGCAATTAACATACCTTTCTTTGGTAGATTTCCAGTATTTATATGTCAAAACATGAATCAGCAGTTGGAATCTGAGAGAGCGATACTAAGTGTGTGTGTGGGTCTGGAATTACTTGTGTCGGTCGCTCCTCATAACTTCTTGGGAGGGAGGGTGAACAATCAGTTTGTCATACCTCAGATATGCTATGTCACCTCGTTCTCTTGCAGCCTTCATAGCTGGTATTAGTTCCTTTCTTATTTGACGGACTGCATCTGAGAAATACTCATTGATGATGATGAAGGACCCTTTAAGACGTTTGGCTTTTTCAAGGACCGCAAGCTTATCCTTAAACCTCAGGAATTTCACTACAATTGGCCTGGGTCTGGTTCCATTGGCCCCATCAGTGCCCCCTGGTTTCCCAGACCGGTGAGCACGTTCCAGCTCAACCTGTTGATCCAATTGTAGCTCCTCAGAAAACAGATTTTGAACTTTGTCATCTGAGTCAGCGCATGTCTCACTTTGGCTCTCCTGGATACCATCTATTACAAGATTATTTTTCCTCGATTGTCCATCCAGGTAATACGCATTCCCAGACATGTTCTGGAGGCCCTCCCTGTCTGTGGTGATTTTATTCCGCATAGAGGAACAGTTTCCGGAAAGTGTGTCCTGTGGGGTCTTCAATACATCCACATCCTTTTGTGTGAACTGAAGGCTTGTTTTAATGTCTTGTACATTGTTAGTCAGGTCGTCCAGCCATTTGTTGGTAGACTCCATGATCATTTGTATGAAGCTTTTAAATTATTTTCCTGCTGAAGCATCTTTTCCTTATAGAAAACGTTCTGCTTCTCCAAGAGTTCACGTACCTGCCCAGCAAAGATGTGATCCTCGTCTTTTTTCGAGGGCATGATAGTACTGATCGTAGGACGAGCCCGCTATTCACTCCGTGAAATGAGACACCGGCAGTATTAAACTCTGGAAATTGGAGGTCCTAAAACTGAGACAAATAAAAGTGCAGCCCTAGCCACAAGGGCTAACCGCTTAGCGTGCTTGGTATCTGGCAATAGTAGACCAGGTTGCCTAGCTTGATTGTTAACAGCTAGGTTAGCTGCTTCGCCAGTGTAGTACCACCTTGTTTGAGCAAGGATCCTGGGACATATATCAGTGGTCCTAGCGTTAACTCTAAATGCGTCCCAGGATCCAGATATGAATAGGATGAATAGAATAACAAGCCTTCACTAATACAACAGTCAAAATGCCTAATATAATAATATAAGGCCTACAGTCCATTCTCCAAAATACTGGAAAAGGTGTGATTCATTAGGTTACATTATCAACACAGTAGCTCCAAGCAGAGATAAAAAATATATGCAATTATGTGGCCATTATATAACACACAACATCATGGCATATTTAGATAGCGGAATAGACCTAGCCTAAATAAGAAACTGTTTTGCAGCTCAGGTGGTTATTCTAGAGAAGGATCTTCTGTGTCTATCATTCTCACACAAGTAATTTACTGAAGGCCCATCTACTGGTATAATGCCATTATTGAATGCAGTTATAAAACAAGCTCTAACGTCTGGGCTGGAGTTGCTTGATTGACTTGCCAACTTCGACTAGCTATGTTCGGTTCATGTCCTTTGCAGATGTGGGGCGGCAGGTAGCCTAGTGGTTAGAGCGTTGGGCCAGTAACCGAAAGGTTGCAAGATAGAATCCCCGAGCTGACAAGGTAAAAATCAGTCGTTCTGCCCCTGAACAAGGCAGTTAACTGTTCCTAGGCCGTCACTGTAAATAAGAATTTGTTCTTAACTGACATGCTTTGTTAAATAAAAAATGCCACATTACTGACAAAAGTTTAAGTTTCAAAAAGCTTTGTATCCAAGTAAAGGAAGACGTAAGATTTGAATGTGTAAATGTTCATTCATAGTCTTAACATAGATCTGTAAATGTACAAATTCTAATTTTACGTTTCACGTATTGGCTTTTCTTACGATCCTAACAATATTGTATTTTCTTATGATCCAAACGATACATATGTTCAACATTTTGGCAGCTATCTCGCTCCACATATCTCGCTCATTGTTCTATCTGTGGCTGTACGGACACCCATGGTGCCCAAACTGATGACGTAAATTGTACAGTTGAGAGTTGAGTGGAGACGAACGGATTCGGTTCAGTCAATTCTTCAGTCAGTCGCCTGATGAGTCTAGGTTATGCTGGCTAGCTGGCCACAACAGCAGCAGCTAGTTAAAACCTAAAAGAAAGTAATGTTTATTTTGATGGGTAAGGGATAAATAACTTGTAATATTTTTCACCACCTAGATTTCACTGTGACATAGCTTAATCCGGTGTGAATGACTAGTGTGCAACGGTGTTGTATCGAGGTGCTTCCCACTGTTGCTTCCAACTGGGCAGCTGTATCACTTCGCTGGTGGCAGTTAATGTGACCAATTTGTTCCATCCCACTTGATTATATTTCAAATTTGATAGCAGCCTACACGAGAAACAACTTGTTGTATATTGGCAGTTCTTGACTTGGGCAGGAGCTCACCAGAGCTGAGTACTGGTGTGGTGAGAACTCCATACATTGGAACATGGCAATAGCAGTGCTGTCAACTAATTTTCAGGGTAAGTTGCTAGAGGCAGGTTTGATTTGTTGCTAAATGACGTTGTGATGTCATTGTGTGATAACGTAAAACTGCGTCATTACGTATAATACACAATAACGTTACTCAAATTGACTGGCCTTCTCGGCGAAAAATATGATTTTACATTTGTTCAGGTACAGACTCCCACTCTTTTCTGTCCTTCTGGCTGTACAATATTGATTGAGACATGTTGATTGATGTTGTAAGTTCTGTTCAAGATCAAACATTCTTGACCAACTATATTCATCGGGTTTGGCTCGTCAGCCAACAATGATTTGCAATTTGCTGAAATTGCTGCAGGCCTTCTGCTGTCGTGCACACGCACGAACTGAACACCTGCTGCTGACATCAATCACAATGCACTTTTGCAGCCAGGCACGTGTGTTGTGACTGTGTGACAGAGAAATCGTTTTTGTGTCATTTAGAGGGAAAATGCTTGCATTTTAGCATTTGAGTCACTTTTCAAAAGTTCCTAAAAGTCCCAAATACATTTTTAAAAGTAGCTACAGTTGTTGCTAGGTGCTGTTTGAAAAAAAAAAGTTTCCAGGGTAGTCTGAAAAGTTGCTAAATCTAGCAACAAAATTGCTAAGTTGCCATCACTGAATATGAGCTCTTATTTCAAAGAGCGCTCTGTAAACCACACCCCAGTGGACATATCTAGGCATGTTGCACAGAGAGATATTTTAGTATTGGGAAAAGCCGCCGTGGTTCTGTGTAACCTAGTTATGCTAATATATTTTAGACCATTGTGTTGCAGTTTAATTTCGCCTTTGATTTAACAAGTCAAATATGTTTGAGTAGTAAACGGCATAACAACAACGAAGGGAAGGGAAAGGGGATACCCTAGTCAATTGCACAACTGAATGCATTCAACCAAAATGTGTCGTCTTTGATAAGATGGGCCTGGCTGAAAATCGAACATTAGTGTGGTACTGTTTATTGCAATTTTATCTTGTGACCAGAACATAACGATTTATTTTTACTCAATTATTTACTCGATTAGAGATTTAAATAAATAGTGTTTCTTTAAAAAGATGGGCCTGGCTGACATGAAAAATACATTAAGGTGAAAGGATTCAGAGACACCGAGGCTGATTATATTTTTGCACATCTCTTTATTTACTATGATGGCTGCCATGGTTAACACAAATGCAGGACATTGAATGCTACCTGAATTGACTCAGAAAACTGACAGTGAATGTCAGAGCAAAAACCAAGCCATTAGGCCGAAGGAATTTTCCATAGAATTGAATCCATTTTAGAATAAAGCTGTAACGTAACAAAATGTGAATAAAGTAAAGGGGTCTAAATACTTTCCGAATGCAATGTATGTAGTGGGGTAATAATGTTATATGATTTACTGTTTTATAGTTTGTTTTATGTGTGGTGTAAGTGCCTTGGACCACAGGAAGAGTAGCTGCTAATTGGGATCCCTAATAAAAACAAATACAAAAATTAAGTCAAATACGAAGTTAACTGCAATACACTGGTCTCAAATATATTAGCATAATTATGCTACACAGAACAATGGCGGACCCATTATAAATTGAGAGAGCCTCACAGTGGAGGTGTCATAATACCCATTAAACCTAGAGGTCAAACAGCAAAATGGTTCCAATCGTTTTTCCACCATACATTTTTCCCAGAGGGGATTTAGAAACACTTCAAATAAGGGCTGTGTTTTGGCATGACATTTTGATAACCATGTAAATCTCTCACGGACAAGGTGACTTTTATCAATATATTTGTCTTTATTTACTCTCAGATTCAAAAATGCTAATTAGCATCAATGTAGACATCATGCAAGACTACACATCCCTGCAAGGTCCTGCACATCATCTGTAGCCGACACCTTAGTGTCACGCCCTAACCTGAGATATCTCTGTTTTCTTTATATTTTGGTTAGGTCAGGGTGTGACATGGGTGGGTACGCTAGTTTTTGTATTGTCTAGGGGTTTTGTATTGTCTCAGGGTTTTTATTGTCTAGGGTTTTTGTATGTCTAGGATTTTGTAGGTCTAGGTGATTTGTATGTTTATGGGTGGCCTGATATGGTTCCCAATCAGAGGCAGCTGTTTATCATTGTCTCTGATTGGGGATCATATTTAGGTAGCCATTTCCCTATGGTGTTTGTGGGATCTTATTCTATGTTTAGTTGCCTGTCTGCACTATTTGTATAGCTTCACGTTTCGTTCATTTTGTTGTTTTGTTAGTTTGTTCAGTGTTCTTTAATAAAAGAATGTACGTATACCACGCTGCACCTTGGTCCAATCTCTATGACGAACGTGACAGAAGATCCCACCATAAAAAGACCAAGCAGCGTGTTCAAGAGGAGTGGAGGACATCCTGGACCTGGGAGGATGTAATGGCAGGGGACATGACCCTGCTATGGAAGCAGGTGGAGATAGCGCAGGAGGAACGGCGATGATAAGAGGGAACACGGCTAGCACGGAAGCCCGTGAGGCAGCTCCAAAAAAAATTGGGGCGGGGGCACATGGGGAGATAGGCAGAGTCAGGGGTTAGACCTGAGCCAACTCCCCTTGCTTACCGTGGGGAGCGTGTGACTGGTCAGACACCGTGTTACCCAGTGATGGTGTCTCCAGTTCGCATTCATAGCCCGGTGTGCTCTATTCCAGCTCCTCGCATTTGCCGGGCTAGAATGGGCATCCAGCCAGGAAGGATGGTGCCGGCTCAGCGCTCCTGGTCTCCAGTACACCTCCTTGGACCAGGATATCCTGCGCCGGCTCTGCGTACTGTGTCTCCGGTGCGTCTGTGTCATGAGAATAATTTTTTTGATGTTCATAAACCAATTCAATTAAACTACTCAGTCTGCTAATCAGGATTTGTAAGATACTGATTGAAATGAAACAGACGGAGGCCCAGCTAAAATAGTCAAGGTTTTTTCACGAGAGCGCTGGTCTGTTGTACAAAACCATTCATTTTATACTGGCTTCTTACGCACATACTTTCACACACAAACATTAGGTATCCTACGCACACACGCACATACTTTCACACACAAACATTAGGTATCCTACGCACACACTGTCCAGCTACCCAGCCGACAAAGATTAAGGGAGTCCGTGAGAATCACTCCCCATCCTCCCTCAAGATAGGGAGACCCTGGGAAGTACTCTCACTGGCCCTCAGCCAAGGTCGGCACCGAATCTTGCTCAGACTGTCTGTTTTTAAGATACTATGATAGACATTGTTTCAGTTGTATTGTAACAATGTTCTACACCTGCATTGCTTGCTGTTTGGGGTTTTAGGCTGGGTTTCTGTACAGCACTTTGAGATATCAGCTGATGTACGAAGGGCTATATAAATAAATTTGATTTGATTTGATTTTACCCTAATCCTGACTAAAACTACACATATCATGACTAAAACTACACACATCATTTATTATAATTTTAATGACTATTAATCAATTTCATACAATTATATGGCTTCAGGGTGGAATATTCTAGTCATTCATTTAAACCTATAAATTCCATCAACAGTCTGCACAGCCCAGTGCGTCCTGTGCTAGCGCCCCGCACTTGCCGGGTTCAAGTGAGCATCCAGCCAGGACACATTGTGCCAGCTCTACGCTCCAGACCTCCAGTGCGCCTCCACAGTCCAGTACGTCCTGTTCCTGCTCCTCGCACTCACCCTGAGGTGTGTGTCCCCAGCCCGGTACCACCAGTGCCGGCACCACGCATCAGACCTCCAGTGCGCCTCCACAGTCCAGTACGTCCTGTGTCTTCTCCCCACACTCGCCCTGAGGTGCGTGTCATCAGCCCGGTACCCCCAGTACCGGTCCCACGCATCAGGCTTCCAATGTGCCTCCACAGTCCAGAACTTCCGGCGACAGTTCCCAGTCCAGAGCTTCCAGCGACAGTTCCCAGTCCAGAGCTTCCGGGCGACAGTTCCCAGTACAGAGCTTCCGGGCGACAGTTCCCAGTACAGAGCTTCCGGGCGACAGTTCCCAGTACAGAGCTTCCGGGCGACAGTTCCCAGTACAGAGCTTCCGGGCGACAGTTCCCAGTACAGAAATTCCGGGCGACAGTTCCCAGTACGGAGCTTCCGGGCGACAGTTCCCAGTACGGAGCTTCCGGGCGACAGTTCCCAGTACGGAGCATCCGGGCGACAGTTCCCAGTACGGAGCTTCCGGGCGACAGTTCCCAGTACGGAGCTTCCGGGCGACAGTTCCCAGGGAGCTTCCGGGCGACAGTTCCCAGTACGGAGCTTCCGGGCGACAGTTCCCAGTACGGAGCTTCCGGGCGACAGTTCCCAGTACGGAGCTTCCGGGCGACAGTTCCCAGTACGGAGCTTCCGGGCGACAGTTCCCAGTACGGAGCTTCGACAGTTCCCAGCGGAGCTTCCGGGCGACAGTTCCCAGTACGGAGCTTCCGGGCGACAGTTCCCAGTACGGAGCTTCCGGGCGACAGTTCCCAGTCCGGAACCTCCAACGACGGGCCACAGTCCGGAACCTCCAACGACGGGCCACAGTCCGGAACCTCCAACGACGGGCCACAGTCCGGAACCTCCAACGACGGGCCACAGTCCGGAGCCTCCAGCGACGATCCCCAGTCCGGGGTCTCCAGCGACGGTCCCCAGTCCGGGGTCTACACAGACGGTTCCCAGACCGGGGCCTCCGGCGATGATCCGCAGTCCAGAGCCTCCGTCCGGTTCTACAAAGGAGGAGGGATCAGCGTAAAGGGGGGGGGGGGGCGGCGTCCAGAACCAGAGCCGCCACAGAGTGTAGATGCCCACCCAGACCCTCCCCTATAGGTTCAGGTTTGCGGCCGGGAGTCCGCACCTTTGGGGGGGTACTGTCACGCCCTGACCTGAGATATCTCTGTTTTCTTTATATTTTGGTTCGGTCAGGGTGTGACTAGGGTGGGTACGCTAGTTTTTGTATTGTCTAGAGGTTTTGTATTGTCTAGGGGTTTTGTAGGTCTAGGGGATTTGTATGTTTAGGGTGGCCTGATATGGTTCCCAATCAGAGGCAGCTGTTTATCGTTGTCTCTGATTGGGGATCATATTTAGGTAGCCATTTCCCTTTGGTGTTTGTGGGATCTTATTCTATGTTTAGTTGCCTGTCTGCACTATTCGTATAGCTTCACGTTTTGTTCGTTTTGTTGTTTTGTTAGTTTGTTCAGTGTTCTTTCTTTAATAAAAGAAGAATGTACGCATACCACTCTGCACCTTGGTCCTATCTTTATGATGAACGTGACACTTAGCTAACAGGTATTGTGTCAATTTTAAACTTGTACAAGACAGTTCACAGAATTGTCAATATAAAGAGTTTCAGACAATTTATTCATTACTACATTTAGCTAACATTGTATAGTTAATCCAGAGATTCTTACCTTTGCCTCGATTCGTCAGTCTCGTCCAGATCATCATGGCATTTGTAGTTCCTTATGATAACCACATTAGCCGCTAATTAGCATTTCATTTCGGGGGGGGGGGTATATACAGGCGAATATATGGATAAAAGTCACCTTGTCCTAGAGAGAGATGTACACGATTATTGTACACAAAACGTCTTGCCATTGTAAGCCTACACAGCCCTAATTTGAAGTGTTTCTAAAATCCCCTATGGGAAAAATGAATGGTGGAAAAATGAAAGGGAACCATTTCCCTGTTCGACCGCTAGATTTTATGGGTATTATGACTCATACTGTGGTACTGTATTCCAACAGATTGAGTTCTCACCACACCGGCACCTCACATGTTCTACAGCTAGAGCTCCTGTTTGTCTTATAGAATATTAGCTCAAAAGTATTGTGAAGTTCCTGCACCTAAATATAAACAGTACCAGAACCCAAAATGAGTACCTCCACAATATTTCAGTCCAAGTCAAGCACTGAATATTGGTAGTGAATAACCATCTGGATGTCTCAGTGTAAATTCAGGGAGAATTTACAACAACACAGGGCCCAGTAAGGTGAGGGAAGTTGCTAGATAGTGTAGTCCAGTGGTTCCCAACCTTTTTTGGTTACTGTACCAGCAACTGCATTTTGTTCTGTCCAGACTACCCCTGAATTACCCCCTCATGTGCATTTTACAATTAAGCCTGTGGTCATATGAGTCTTCTCAAGTACCCCGTGTGTATAGGCCAAGTACCATCAGGGGTCCTAGTACCCCTGGTTGTGAACCACTGGTTTATCAAATGTATTTGTCACACGCACCGAACACAACAAGTGAAAATTCTCGCCAGACTTTCTAGCCACAAGCATAAAGTAGCTAGCTGGGGAGGGCTCATGAGGATGACTGAATGAACCAAATCCATTTGTCCCCACTGAACTCTCGCTGCACGTTATACAGTGCCTTGCAAAAGTATTCATCCCCCTTGGCATTTTTTCTATTTTGTTGCATTACAACCTGTAGTTCAAATTGAACTTTATTTGGATTTCATGTCATGGACATACACAAAATAGTCCAAATTGGTGAAGTGAAATGAAAAAAAAAACTTGTTTCAAAAAATTCAAAAAAATTACAAATAGAAAAGTGGTTGGTGCATATGTATTTACCCCCTTTGCTATGAAGCCACTAAATAAGATCTGGTGAAACCAATTACCTTCAGAAGTCACATAATTAGTTAGAAAGCACACAGGTGGACTTTATTTAAGTGTCACATTATCTGCCACATGATCTCAGTATATATACACAAGGGGCAACATCAAGCAAGTGGCACCATGAAGACCAAGGAGCTCTCCAAACAGGTCAGGGACAAAGTTGTAGAGAAGTACAGATCAGGGTTGGGTTATAAAAACAAATCTTAAACTTTGAACATCCCATGGAGCACCATTAAATCCATTATTAAAAAATTGAAAGAATATAGCACCACAACAAACCTGCCAAGAGAGGGCCACCCACCAAAACTCACGGACCAGGCAAGGAGGGCATTAATCAGAGAGGCAACAAAGAGACCAAAGATAACCCTGAAGGAGCTGCAAAGCTCCACAGTGGAGATTGGAGCATCTGTCCATTGGACCACTTTAAGCCATACACTCCACAGAGCTGGGCTTTACGGAAGAGTGGCCAGAAAAAGCCATTGCTTAAAGAAAAAAATAAGCAAACACGCTTGGTGTTCGCCAAACGCCAACGCATGTGGGAGACTCCCCAAACATATAGAAGAAGGTACTCTGGTCAGATGAGACTAAAATTTAGCTTTTTGGCCATCAAGGAAAATGCTATGTCTGGTGCAAACCCAACAATTGTCATCACCCAGAGAACACCATCCCCACAGTGAAGCATGGTGGTGGCAGAATAATGTCTTGAGATGTTTTTCATTGGCAGGGACTGGGAAACGGGTCAGAATTGAAGGAATGATGGTGCTAAATTCAGGGAAATTCTTGAGGGAAACCTGTTTCAGTCTTCCAGAGATTTGAGACTAGAACGTAGGTTCACCTTCCAGCAGGACAATGACCCTAAGCATACTGCTAAAGCAACACTTGAGTGGTTTAAGGGGAAATATTTGAATGTCTTGGAATGGCCTAGTCAAAGCCCAGACCTCAATCCAATTGAGAATCTGTGGTATGACTTAAAGATTGCTGTACACCAGCGGAAGCCATTCAACTTGAAGGAGCTGGAGCAGTTTTGCCTTGAAGAATGGGCAAAAATCCCAAAGACTAGATGTGCCAAGCTTATAGAGACATACCCCCAAGAGACTTGCAGCTGTAATTGCTGCAAAAGGTGGCTCTACAAAGTATTGACTTTGGGGGGGGTGAATAGTTGTGCATGCTCAAGTTTTCTGTTTATTTTGTCTTGTTTCTTGTTTGTTTCACAGGAAAAAATATTTTGCGTCTTCAAAGTGCGTCTTCAATTTACACAACATGTAAATCAAATGATACAAACTCCCCCAAAATCTATTTTGATTCCAGGTTGTAAGGCAACAAAATAGGAAAAATGCCAATGGGGGTGAATACTTTCGCAAGCCACTGTACGCCATACATTTTGGGCACTAGGCGTGGCCATATAGCCTTTCTCCATCTTCTTTTTATTCTTTGAGGTTTATTGGCAGACTACAACCGATAAGGTGTATTGCCGCCACCTACTGTACGGCGTTGTAAACAATAGAAAAAATCCAATGTAAGGGGTGGATTTTTATTTTATTTACAAAAATAGACACTTTAAAAACCATCCTACTCCTCCAGTCACAGTCCAATTCAAATCACATCCCTACATGCTCAGGGGCCTGTGAGGGTGGAACATTCTTCAACCGGATTCCTTGCATGGTCTCAGCTGTAAAATCACTGATTCACAAAAAATGTTCAGCTGCTCTCACAATGATGCCAATTTTCTCAGATTGCTTCTCCATTTGCGCTGAGCAGTTTATGGACATTGCAATAAACGATACAAGGTCCACCTTTTTAACATGCATTATATCAGGATCCCTCGGCTGCCGAGAAACATTATATAAGGAAATCAGTCAGTTGAAATGAATTCATTATGCCCTAATCTATGGATTTCACATGACAGGGCAGGGGTGCAGCCATGGGTGTGCCTGGGTGGGCATAGGCCTACCCACCTGGCAGCCAGGCCCACCCACTGGGAAGCCATCAGGCCCAGCCAATCAGAATGAGTTTTTCCCCTCAAAAGGGCTTTGTTACATACAGAAATACTCCTCAGCAATTGCACGCTCCCTCAAAACGTGATCCCCTCTATGATGATCACAGGCCGCACTGGACATGTTAGAAGGGAGTGTCACAAAAACAAAATTTGCCCCCCATAAGAATATAGCTGAATAGCTCTGTCATAGCCCTTCTAAGGATATCCTTTCCACTCCCTATTAATCTTTCTCTTGGAGGACACCTGGTTCGATCCCACATGTCATAAAACTGTGTTAGGCCACTTAGTTAAAGTCCATAGGGATAAGTTCAGGAAGCTAACACAAGTCTTCAAGTCTCCAGCAAGTTTACTCATCAAAAGAGCATGGTTCATCGAACAACTCAGTTACATTTTACACACCCCTTTGACCTTATACTCAGAGATCACGGCACCAAGATAATTGACTGGGTTCTAAATCAGGCCTACTGCACAAGAACAACACTTTCTGTGGCAAACAGAAGCAGACACATCTGTGAACCCCATTTAATGAGAGTGCAACAGAGGTGGTTTTGTGATCTATGCATGTGATGAGCAACCTTGCCTGAGACCAGAAGACGTGTTAGTTTGATTGATGGGGTTCTAATCCAGGTCTCCTGTGCACCAGACAATGCAACTTCTCGGGTCTCAGACAAGTTAGTCATCACACGAGTGTGATCACCGATCCACCTGTGTTACATTTCACCCCCTTGTTACCTCCTTGAATCGACCCATCCAAGTCACAGGACCATTGCCTAGGCTTTAGCTCAGCAAGCAAATGTAGTCTTAACCCAGTCGGTCACATGTTACCCTTATAATGACCCCCCTTGCCAGAGACATGTCTAACACAAACTAACATTTGTCAAACTAACACGTTTTCAGGTCTCAGGCAAGGTTGCTCATCACATAAGCATGAACCACCAAACCACGCTCTGGATCTTGAAGGCTTGTATTAGTGTAGCAGAACGGGATCTGTGAAACTGATTACTCAGCCTATAGTATTGCCCTTTATGCAATTGAAAAAAAGCCCTTTTTAATAGCAAGATGGGTTAGAATGCTTCAAGAGGGCGGTCAAGTATGTTTCTGAGGCAGAAGTCCTGAGTTCAAATCTCCATATGAGCTGAATCAGGGGTAAGAGGGACTCGCTAAGCAGGCTGTCTTTTACATTAACTTCCTGAACTTATCCCTATAATCAAAATTAAATACAAATTTTAGGCTTTCGCTAATTGGGCTAACACAGTCTTGTGACATGTAGGAGACCTGGTTTGAACCCAGTCAGTCACAAGAGCAAGATTTTTTTATTTATTTTATTTCACCTTTATTTAACCAGGTAAACCAGTTGAGAACAAGTTCTCATTTACAACTGTGACCTGGCCAAGATAAAGCAGAGCAGTGCGACAAAAACAACAACACAGAGTTACACATAAACAAATGTACAATCAATAACACAAAATAAATAAAAAAATAGAAACATCTATATACAGTGTGTGCAAATGTAGAAGAGTAGGAAGGTAGGAAATAAATAGACCATAGAAGCAAAAATAATAACAATTTAGCATTAATACTGGAGTGATATGTGCAGATGATGATGTGCAAGTAAAGATACTGGGGTGCAAAAAGCAAGAGGGTAAGTAATAATATGGGGATGAGGTAGTTGGGTGTGCTATTTACAGATTGGCTGTGTACAGGTATAGTGATCGGTAAGATGCTCTGACAGCTGATGCTTAAAGTTAGAGAAGGAGATATAAGACTTCAGCTTCAGAGATTTTTGCAATTCATTCCAGTCATTGGCAGCAGAGAACTGTAAGGAAAAGCGGAGAAAGGAAGTGTTGGCTTTGGGGATGACCAGTGCAATATACCTGCTGGAGCACATGCTTAGGGTGGGTGTTGCTATGGTGACCTGAGCTGAGATAAGGCAGAGCTTTACCTAGCAAAGACTTATAGATGACCTGGAGCCAGTGGGTTTGGCAACGGATATGTAGTGATGGCCAGCTAACGAGAGCAAACAGGTCGCAATGGTGGGTGGTGTATGAGGCTTTGGTGATAAAACGGATGGCACTGTGATATGCTGCATCCAATTTGTTGAGTGGTGATTTGGAGGCTATTTTGTAAATGACATCGCCGAAGTCGAGGATTGGTAGGATGGTCAGTTTTACAAGGGTATGTTTGGCAGCATGAGTGAAGGATGCTTTGTTGAGAAATAGGAAGCCAATTCTAGATTTAAATTTGGATTGGAGATGTTTGATGTGGTTCTGGAAGGAGAGTTTACAGTGTAACCAGAGCATGCATTTAGTTTTACTTGTATTTCAGAGCAATTGGAGGCAACGGAAGGAGAGTTGTATGGCATTGAAGCTTGCCTGGAGGGTTGTTAACACAGTGTCCAAAGAAGGGCCAGAAGTATACAGAATGGTGTCGTCTGCGTAGAGGTGGATCAGAGACTCACCAGCAGCAAGAGCGACATCATTGATGTATACAGAGAAGAGAGTCGGTCCAAGAATTGAACCCTGTGGCACCCCCATAGAGACTGCCAGAGGTCCGGACAACAGACCCTCCGATTTGAAACACTGAACTCTATCAGAGAAGTAGTTGGTGAACCAGTGAAGGCAATCATTTGAGAAACCAAGGCTGTTGAGTCTGCCGATGAGGATGTAGTGATTGACAGAGTCGAAAGCCTTGGCCAGATCAATGAATACGGCTGCACAGTAATGTTTCTTATCGATGGCGGTTAAGATATCGTTTAGGACCTTGAGCGTGGCTGAGGTGCACCCATGACCAGCTTTGAAACCAGATTGCATAGCAGAGAGGGTATTGTGAGATTCTAAATGGTCGGTAATCTGTTTGTTGACTTGGCTTTCGAAGACCTTAGAAAGGAGGGTAGGATAGATATAGGTCTGTAGCAGTTTGGGTCAAGAGTGTCCCCCCCTTTGAAGAGGGGGATGACCGCAGCTGCTTTCCAATCTTTGGGAATCTCAGACGACACGAACGAGAGGTTGAACAGACTAGTAATAGGGGTGGCAACAATTTCGGATCAATTTTGGGTATCATCATGGTAAGTGGGGAAGTAAATATAGCCAGTTACAATTTTAATGGCTTAGCAGATCATAATTTTTTACATTTTTAACCTGGCTAAAAGAGAGAATATATTATCTATTGTTTAAAGGAAACTCACTCTACAAATATTGATGAGGTTGGGTGGAAAAGGGATTGGGAGGGAGAAATATATTTTTGTCATGGAAAAAGAAACTTCAAAGGGGTGATTATACCGCCATCGATAAAAGACAGTACTGTGCAGCCGTCTTCATCGACCTTGCCAAGGCTTTCGACTCTGTCAATCACCATATTCTTATCGGCAGACTCAGTAGCCTCAGTTTTTCGGATGACTGCCTTGCCTGGTTCACCAATTACTTTGCAGACAGAGTTCAGTGTGTCAAATCGGAGGGCATGCTGTCCGGTCCTCTGGCAGTCTCTATGGGGGTGCCACAGGGTTCAATCCTCGGGCCGACTCTTTTCTCTGTATATATCAATGATGTTGCTCTTGCTGCGGGCGATTCCCTGATCCACCTCTACGCAGACGACACCATTCTATATACTTCCGGCCCGTCCTTGGACACTGTGCTATCTAACCTCCAAACGAGCTTCAATGCCATACAACACTCCTTCCGTGGCCTCCAACTGCTCTTAAATGCTAGTAAAACCAAATGCATGCTTTTCAACCTTTCGCTGCCTGCACCCGCACGCCTGACCAGCATCACCACCCTGGATGGTTCCGACCTTGAATATGTGGACATCTATAAGTACCTAGGTGTCTGGCTAGACTGTAAACTCTCCTTCCAGACTCATATCAAACATCTCCAATCGAAAATCAAATCAAGAGTCGGCTTTCTATTCCGCAACAAAGCCTCCTTCACTCACGCCGCCAAACTCACCCTAGTAAAACTGACTATCCTACCGATCCTCGACTTCGGCGATGTCATCTACAAAATTGCTTCCAACACTCTACTCAGCAAACTGGATGCAGTTTATCACAGTGCCATCCGTTTTGTCACTAAAGCACCTTATACCACCCACCACTGCGTCTTGTATGCTCTAGTCGGCTGGCCCTCGCTACATATTCGTCGCCAGACCCACTGGCTCCAGGTCATCTACAAGTCCATGCTAGGTAAAGCTCCACCTTATCTCAGTTCACTGGTCACGATGGCAACACCCATCCGTAGCACGCGTTCCAGCAGGTGTATCTCATTGATCATCCCTAAAGCCAACACCTCATTTGGCCGCCTTTCGTTCCAGTTCTCTGCTGCCTGTGACTGGAACGAATTGCAAAAATCGCTGAAGTTGGAGACTTTTATCTCCCTCACCAACTTCAAACATCTGCTATCTGAGCAGCTAACCGATCGCTGCAACTGTACATAGTATTTCGGTAAATAGCCCACCCATTTTTACCTACCTCATCCCCATACTGTTTTTATTTATTTACTTTTCTGCTCTTTTGCACACCAATATCTCTACCTGTACATGACCATCTGATCATTTATCACTCCAGTGTTAATCTGCAAAATTGTAATTATTCGCCTACCTCCTCATGCCTTTTGCACACAATGTATATAGACTCCTCTTTTTTTCTACGGTGTTATTGACTTGTTAATTGTTTACTCCATGTGTAACTGTGTTGTCTGTTCACACTGCTATGCTTTATCTTGGCCAGGTCGCAGTTGCAAATGAGAACTTGTTCTCAACTAGCCTACCTGGTTAAATAAAGGTGAAATAAAAAAATAAAATAAAAAATACTAATTAATATTTAAATAATTGATCCAATTGTGCAAAATGTGCAAACAGATCCTCAAGGAAAATTGATTATTTTAAATATGCTATTGGACCAAAAACAGATCTGGCTAATTAATCTATATGGGCTAAATAATGATGAGCCACACTAATTTGAAAATAAATATAATAATCTATTGAGCTCACAAGCAAAGAATTAATCAATTATTATCGAGGGGTTTAAAATACGCTGTTAAGTACCTCAATGGATCGTAAAGGAAATCACCATTTTTGGGGCAGCAGGTAGCCTAGTGGTTAGAGCGTTGGACTAGTAACTGAAAGGTTGCAAGATTGAATCCCTGAGCTGACAAGGTAAAAATCTGTTGTTCTGTCCCTGAACAAGGCAGTTACCCCGCTGTTCCTAGGCCGTCATTGAAAATAAGAATTTGTTCTTAACTGTCTTGCCTAGTTAAATAAAGGTTAAAAAAAAAGAAAAGAAAAGGAAATCGCACTACAAACTATCGCACTTAAGGAGATCATGAAGATCATGGCTACATTAGAACTAGTGGATATATGGATGCTGAAAAACCCTGACCTAGTGAGATATACATGGAGTTGGCTTAATCAAGCTAGGCGTCTTGATTACTGGTCTTGTTCTTGCTGGCATCAAAAGTAAAAAATTAATTAATAGGAGACGGAATGCGGTCGGACCACCATCTAATTGGCCTCCATATAACTCTTACAGAATTTCCACGTGGACGGGGATATTGGAAATGTTATCAAAGCCTATTGAATGACAATTTGTTCTTAACTAAGACAAAATCATTCATAATTTACTTTTTTTCTGCACAACATAGGTACAGCAGATCCCCTTATTGTGTGGGACACTTTTAAATGTACTTTTAAAGAACATTCAATACAATACTCATTAAAACAAAAGCAGTTTAGGTCAAAAGAGATTAGACTAATAAAGGAAATAACAGCGCAAGTAGATGGTAATGGAAACTGTACTATTGAGACACAAAATAGGTTAGAGGAAAAACAAAAAGAAATGGAGGTACTTATTCAAGAACAATCACTTGTAATGTATTACAAAAATAAGCTGTCCCTGATTTACCAAATTATATTTTGAAAATATTTTAAGCAGATGTTTTCTTTTCAATCTCCTCAATTTCCACTGAATGATGTTAACTGTAAGGATTTATTTCCTGAAATTAATAATAAGAATGTAAAATTTAACAAATTTACAGAAAGGGCTGTATGAAGGCCAACTTACAGAAGTGGTACTGTTTGAGGCAATTAAATATTTCCACCAGGGCTTGATGGTATACCAGCAGAAGTATATTAGACCTTTTTTGATGTACTATTAGCATGTTTTAATTACTCCTATAAAAATGTTAGACTTTGTTACTCAACAAGAAGATATGATTTCATTACTATTAAAACAGGACCCAGGTGGTAAGTATAAAGATCCAGTCCATTTAAAAAACTGGAGGCCTCTTACACTTCAATGTTGTGATGCGAAAGTCCTGGCAAAATGCATAGAACATAGAATAAAAAAGGTTTTACCAGATAGTTCATTCTGATCAGACAGGTTTTTTACATGGACGATTTATTGGAGATAAGACAATTAAGACAATTACTTGAAACAATTGAACATTATGAAACATCAAAGATACCAGGCCTGGTCTTCACAGCAGATTTTGAAAAGGCGTTTGATAAAGTACTACTAGAGTATATATATATATATATATATGCCTGGATTAGTTTAATTTCGGTGAATCTCTTATACAATTGGTTAAAGTTATGTACAGCAACCCCAGATGTAAAATAGTAAATAATGGTTACTTCTCAGAAAGTATTGCGCTTTTAGGAGGAGTTAAACAAGGCTATCCGTTGCCTCCATATCTTTTTATTATGGCCATTGAAATGCTAGCTATTAAAATGAGATCCAACAAGAACATCAAGGGGTTAGAAATCCAGGGGATAAAAACAAAAGTGTCAATGTATGCCGGTGACTGAAGTTTTTCTAAAGTCTGCAATCTGGATCCCTGCACAGTCTCATTGAAGATCTTGATCACTTTTCTAGCCTCTCTGGACTAAAACCTAATTATGACAAATGTACCATATCACATATTGGATCATTAAAAGACACAGTGTTTACACTACTTTGTAGTTTACCAATAAAATGGGCGGATGGTGAAGTAGACATACTTGGTATTCACATCTCAAAAAACATGAATTAACTTACCACAATCAAAATAGATAAGATTCTGCAACGATGGAGAAGTAAATACTTGTCTTTTTATGGTAAAATCACATTGATTAACTCTTTGGTCCTATTACAGTTTACTTACTTACTAATAGCACTGTCTTCTCCAGGCGACTCATTTTTTAAATCCTATGAGAAAAATGTCTCTACAGCCAATATGTATTCCATATACAGTGAATTGCATTGGGGGCTATGGAGGGGGATGAGTAAAAGCCAGCAACAGTCTGTACGACACAGTCCCCCTCCAAAACAAATTATGTTTGGTTAGTAGAAACCCCACTGAGTATTTTCCACCCCAGTTTATTTGAGAATGGTAGTAAAGTTGTTTTTTTCTCTACAGTCCAATATGTATTCCATATACAATTAATTGAATTGAAGGTTATGGAGGGGCGTAGTAAAAAGTCAGCAACACTTCAAATGACCTAGCTTTTGATCAAAATCATCTGTTTTTTATTGTAGGGACTATAGTGAGTAGACGGGACCCTGGTTTTACGGAGACACAATCAATAGTTTTTCCTGTACAGTGCAATATTTGTATGTGCGGTATACAGAAATGTTTATTTGACTTTGAAACATGTTTGTTTTGAAACCCACATTTAATGCAAATTTCACTTAAATATGAACAAATATGAATAACTATTAATGTTTATACAATTATGTTTACTATATTATGAATAAATACAAGTTATTGACACTTTTCTACTATTACGTGGGGGACTTTTATTTCGAAAATTACAGAAATTCCGTGGCCTGGAAATGCTTTTTTTAGTGACGCCAAAGATTTTTTTGTATAACTAAACCAAGATAGCCCCCTGTCGTTTCAAATATGAACAGATGAGTCATAGTGGGCAGAACAAGCAAGGAGGTGGGCAGAGCCAAGCACAAGCTAGCGAGATCCTATTGCCCGTTAGGGAACGCCTACTATGTGAAATGCGCATGTGCCATAACTCAATCCGATTTTGCAATCCTAAACAACGTGATTTTGAAAAACGTTTGCGAAGGCTAAAGTCTACAAAACTTAGTCCACTCTGTTCATAACATATTCTAGTTTTGGGAACAGAAAACTGTATTGAGATCAAATGTTTTAATCGATGAGAACATTTGCGGAATGTAGGCCAAAATCCATCTCCTTGCTAATGAGCTTCCTCTCACGACCATATTTGACAGTAAGTGGAATCTCCAAGCTGATTCTTCATATTTATACATCCAGTGAAATATCTGTATCATTGTTCTATCTGTGGCCAATATACCACGTTTTTTATACCTTTATTTTACTAGGCAAGTCAGTTAAGAACACATTCTTATTTTCAATGATGGCCTAGGAACAGTGGGTTAACTGCCTGTTCAAGGGCAGAATGACAGATTTTGTACCTTGTCAGCTCGGGGATTTGAACTTGCAACCTTTCGGTTACTAGTCCAATGCTCTAACCACTAGGCTACCCTGCCGCCCCATAAGGGCTCTAAGGGCTGTTCTTCTGTACGACACAACACAGAGTGCCTGGACACAGTCCTTTTAGCCGTGGTATTATTTTGGCCATATACCACAAACCCCAAAGGTGCCTTATTGCTATTATCAACTGGTTACCAACGTAATTAGCTCAGTAAAACTAAATGTTTTCTCCTACCAGTGGTATGTCAGCCAATCAGCATTCAGGGCTGGAACCACACAGTTAATAACTACAAATATGCTACCTCCCCAGAAATGTCTCTGTACGTCTTGTCTCTCCACTTAACGTTAAGTCACACCAGACAACTGAAACCGTTGAGGTGATTGAAAATGCCATCCATCTCTGCCGATGTGTGGTTTGGGGTGTGCATTGTTAAATAAAGGTTAAAGAAAACAATTAATTGTTGGACAAGACTATGTGGGAACTATTTAGATGTAACACAGGAAGCAAACGTGTATTTCCAGATTTTTACCCCCTATCCTTTTTTGTAGGTTTATGGTGCTTTCAAGACAACTTGGGAACTCGGAAAAAAACGAGTCATGACGTCAGCGAACTTCAGGTCGGAAAGTCGGAGCTCTAGAAAGAGGCCCGGTTTCCCGAATTGGAATTCCGGGTGGATGACTGTTGAAAACGAATTTTACCAGTCGGGGGTCGTTATTTTTCGTAGTTCTTAGTTGTTTGAATGCACAGAATTCGGAACTCTGATATTTCCCAGTTGTTTTGAACGTAGCATTGCTAGGCTGGCAGTCTTCAGATGTGACCGTCACAAGACAATTCGAATTGAGCTGAAAGTATTTGCATAACGGATTAAGATGTCGAATAAATAACATGTGGACTCCAAAAGGTCACCACGCCTTCAGGTTTGTGTGTTTGTTATGTTTGGACCTGAAGGTATGCACTGCGTGTGCTATCACAATTGGATACTCTCTGCTAGTTTATCTAATATTACATCTGTCTAACAACTTGAAAATCTAGTGACCAGTTAGTGAACAACCAGGTTGCAGCAGGCACTTTTCCAATAGCTGCCAAGTCTGTTGCGTTATTGTCGGTATGTGTCATTTACAGCTGAGGACATTGCTTTTTGTAGCGTGGGTGTTGGGCTACATCGCCTTTCTGCTCGGTACTCGAAAGATGTGGACAGGGAAGTACGTCCGCAGTCCACTCGCTCGTTCACTTTTCATGAACATGATAAGCGAAAGCGAAGAATCCGGACAAGAAACCCAAGAGGTAAGTGTCTAACTACAGAGTTACCTTTAAACAAATACAAAACTATTTACTGGCAGAATATCACACTTCTCCCTGACATAATTTTGCGGAAGTGAGCATTTTAAAGGAAAAATTGTGCATTCAGCAAGAACCAGCGACTGTATTTCCTTGGTTGCCAGGTGGAATAGAAGTCGTATTTCCTAATCAAATATTCAAGAGCTTTTATTTTATGTCCTTATTTATGAAGAGATTGACACAAATAACCGGATAAACCAGTGTTGTGGTAATGAGTAATTTTCACTCTCTTGCACTCTCCCATTTCTCCTCCTTTCCCCTCCCTGCTCCTCAGTGGTACAAGTGCTCCCCAGACCTGTTGGGGGAGGTGGTTAGGCCTCTGTTTGTGCAGAGCCATCTGGACCAGGACACCCAGGCTTTTCTGAGACACAGCATAGAAAAGTCTGGCTGGATGTTCACCCAGTTCTACCACTCCTTCATCTCCACTGTCCTCAGCCCCCTGGTGTCACGCACATCCATCAATGGGTAGGGAAACACTTTTAATGCTGTCATTCTGTCTTTCTCACGCCCTCCTGTTTTGGGTCTCTGCTCGCTCTTTTCTCGCCTCTCAATATGTTTTGTCCAGGTGCCGTACCCCTCACTCATTATTATCCTTTCTCTACTTCTCTCCCAGGTTCCTAGGTCGTGGCTCTATGTTTGTGTTCTCTGCAGATCAGCTCCAGCAGCTGCTCCGCGTCACCCCCGAGTGGCGAGGGGAGAGACTGCTGGACCTAGGGGCCGGGGATGGGGGCGTCACTGAGGTGATGGGAGCCCACTTCAGAGAGGTCTACGCCACTGAGGTTTCTCCTCCCATGAAGTGGCACCTCCAGAGGAAGAAGTACAGGTAAGTGATACACACACATTACACACCATACACAGTCTCTGATGTCCTCTTCTTTCTCTTAGGCTTTTAGGCATTGATGAATGGCAGCATACTGGGTTCCAGTATGACCTGATCAGCTGTCTGAACCTGCTAGACCGCTGTGACGATCCCCTGGATCTCCTCAGGGGCATCCACCGCTCGCTGGTGCCCAGCACGGGAAGACTCATCCTGGCTGCTGTCCTGCCCTTCCAGCCCTGGGTGGAGATAGGTGAGATGGAGCACAAATCAGTGATACAGGTTGAAGACTTAGGGCCATGTCCATACTTGAGACTTCCAGCTAAATCATATGTTGATGTGAATGTGTATGGAGCTGCTTTCGGACTGGATAGTAACAGTATTTAAAATAAAATATGGCGACAGGTAGAATACTTTTATTGTTTTGGCTGCCACAAGGCCTTTTCTAGATTGGTCTCCTGAATCTGTGTTTTTTTCTGTCTCTAGGTGGGAAGTGGCAGCGCCCTAGAGAGCACATCAAAGTGAAGGGGAAGAAATGGGAGGAGCAAGTCACCAACCTGTCCAATGAGGTGTTCCGGGAAGTGGGGTTTGAGGTGGAGGCAGTGACTCGGCTGCCGTACCTGTGTGAGGGAGACATGTACAAAGATTACTATGTACTGGATGATGCTGTCTTCGTCCTGAAACCTGTGGAGGAGTGAAGTCAGTTACTGTATCTTGGGGTGCATCTCAATTATCCACATTTGCATCCTCATCTCCTTCCTTCATCATCTTAAAACAACCAACCGTCCTTCCAACGGGACTGAACCATAGATAATGGGCTGGTTCCACAGTGCAGGTGACTGCTGACTGACTGATCTACAAATGATTTAGCACCATACATAACAACTTGTTTATTATTTTTAGATCGTTATGTCAGTCACCATTTGCCCACAATGCATCATGGATTTGATGCTCTCAAACAGGGCCAATGATAAAGTCCTCTAGAGGCCAAAAGGCTGTATTAGCATGGGCAGCGCCATTTAGGGCTTCCACCATTTTAATGTAGTCAACTGGGTGGGACTTCCAACTTATTTGGCTGATTCCTATTGGTGACCCTGTTGGAGTCATGCTCAACTGTTGCTTTTACCCATCCTTTGTTTTCAGATGAGTGCAGATTGAGGAGAGGAAGCAACTTTAGACTATTGAGATGCATCAGCTGACCTTTCCTAGAGCATCTGTGTACAGTAGATACAGTAGAAAGCTTTCTGACTGGCTGCTGGATTTGTATTGAATTAGTAAAGGTTAAGTAAGATTTTCTTAATTACATTGAGCGTATTTCTCATTTACATTACCACTTTATCTCTTTAAAGCCAGCTGGGGAATCCTGGTTTGAAACTCTGGTAGCTCCACTGTTTACCAACTGTCGTGTCATACCTCTACATTCTAAGAAACAAAAAAATTGATGTTTGCCATTGAATATAATAACTTGATTGGAATATAATAACACAACTCTGTAAATGATAGGGAGGGAGGATTTCATCTTCTGTGCCAACATATCACTGGAAATGGTCTGTTCTTGGTTGACGTATAGTGATGTAAATGTATTGTCTTATTCTGGGTTAGTTGGTCATTTCTCCAACAATAACATTGTGATACTGTACATATGAACCGGTTGATCTAATTGATTTAGTCAAGCACAGATGGAGGGAATTCCTTCCCACCAGTCTATTTGTCTTAAGGTTTAATTATAAGCACACTGTTTCTAACTGTTGTATTATCAACTGGGCAGTAACGTTCTGTTACAATGACATCTGGGTTGATTATTTATAGCAATGTGAGGCCTTGTCAGTGAATATCTCCCATCTAGTTTTATAGGCAGCAGAACAAGTTTACTTTAATGTTCCAGTCACTGTATTTTACGTAAAGTAATATCACCTCAACAATTAAAATATTTTTTCTGTGACTTATGTCATTCTTGACCTTCATATTCAATAGTAGTTCACTTTTTTATATTTAAAGTGCAGTGGACGTTTGAGATGACGTATGTGCAGTATGTATCAGAAAGGATGTAATTTGCATGAAGGATGTCTTGGATGCCAGTGTAATGTATGATGTGCATTTGAGTGACTTAAGTCTATTTAAGCTTATTTGAATATACTCTCCAATGTAGTTGTTCAATCCAATGTCAAATTCTCAGTTCGGTCTGTGGATTAGTCCGTTTTTTAATAAATAGACTAGTTCAATTTCTGTGATCACGGACGTGCCCCTCCCACGGGCGTGTACCATTCCGCGAACGTCAAGTTTTTCCCGACTTGCATTTGGGCGCCGATATCTTTGGCCACGTCGCGCATTACTCGACATTTTCCCGTTCAGACCGATGAAAACGTCCATTTAGGTGCCTGACAGAACCTCTTGTAAGGTTTTAAACCGGTCAGTAACGGGGGCTAGAAGGTCGAATTTATTTTGACGGACATAAGTTCGTGCTAGCGAAGGCAAAGCCGCCTTCAATACCCAGCGGAATCATGAACATTTTCAGACTCACCGGCGATCTTTCCCATTTAGCAGCCATCATTATTCTACTTCTAAAAATATGGAAAACTAGGTCCTGTGCCGGTGAGTAAGATTCCCATTTGGAGTATTTGCAGTCTGCACACATCTCCGATTGACATCTTCATTCCAGCTAGCAACGTTTCCTTAGCTCAGTAACGACGTTAGCGCTTGCGGCTTTATAGCAAATCAGATTGTTAACATTGATGCTAGCACGGCCTTGTTAATAATGTTGGGAAAGGCCGAAATACACCTAGCCAAATTAAATAACCTAAATCCCAGTGATCATGACACTTTTGGTTGGTTATCGTTAGTTAGCTTGTACTGCTAATTAACAAGAAACCAACATCAACTAGTTGAGTTGAGTATCCCATTCATTTACTGACCAGCTAGCTGCTAGTGATGTCAGGCAACAGATTTGCGCATGTCAGTTTGGGGGCACCCATCAGTACAGCGGGCGAATGCGCCACTATTAACCCGTTTCCCTGTGTGATATGTCATGCATCAGGTAGCCTAGTGGTTAGAGCGTTGGGCCAGTAACTGAAAGGTTGCTAGATCGAATCAACCGAGCTGAAAAGGTAAAAATGTCGTTCTGTCCCTGTACAAGGCAGTTAACCCACTAATAAGAATTATTTCTTAACTGACTGGCTAGTTGAAGGACGGTAAAACAAAAATAAATACAATTTATCCCTGTTGTAGTACAGGAACTGGGAACTCGGAAACAAACGAGCTCAGATTGGGGAAAAATCGTTATGACCAGCCATCCAACTCGAAAATATAGGCCTCTTTCTAGTATTTAGATTTTCCGACCTGAATCGTCACTGACGACATGATTTGACCTGGTATTCTTCTGAGTTCCCAGTTGATTTGAACGCCGATGCTACCCTGGCCTGACCTGTGCCGTGGCAGCGCTTTTACTTAAACCCGGATAAGAGAAATAGCTGTCGAATGCACAGCTAGAGCAGAATATTGACTTTACCTTATACAAAATTAAATTCGTTCAATTCCAATGTCCCCTGGGAATATAAGGTTTGTTGCATAGTCTGTTGTGTGAACTAGTTTGGGGCTGAAGGTCAGGTTTAGGATGCATTATCTGAGGAGTCACTGACACCTGTCATGTATCAACAACTTCAGTTGGCAGGTGGCCCACAAGAGTTTGGATTTGTGACACCAATTCCAGTCAGGCAAAAATCTGTTTATGCTCAGGTACTGTGCCTGTTATTAGGAACATAACCAAACCACTGAAGTTGAATACATTCTTTAGTATACTGTAGACTAGGGGCGTTATTAATGTATTGGGAGGTTGACTACAAGTGGGTGTGAGGGGACAGGTTGCCACTTGAGTGTTTGCAGGCAGGCCTTCTGAGGGGCAGCTGTGAGTCTATGCCTGTTTAGATTGCCTGTAATAAAACTCCTTGGAAGTCTAAGTTCTTATCACTGTCATCACTATCTGGCCATGCTAGAGAAGACCGAAGCCTGGTGCAGGGTCTAACTGGGTTAGCCTGTGAAATGGGATAAAATTAGCTTGCCAGGTTTGGATTCCTATCAAGAGGCCACCACAGTCCCTGTTCCTCCCTGGGAAGTTACACTGATCTGACTGGATAGGTGAAAGCAAGGATTCCACTTCTTAGCCTCACACCAACCCTGTCGCATCACATTCGTGGTCACCCTAAGGAAGGATGCACAACAATTTCAGATGAAGGACAAGAAGAGGAATTTCTTAAGGCTTTTGAGATACACTCTTGGGGGACTGTTGTGAGTTTGGCAGAGAAGAGCAACATTTGACATCTCATACACCCGTTGGTTGGTTGTCTCTCTGACAGGTATCTCCGGGAAGAGTCAGATCCTGTTCGCCTTGGTGTTCACTACGCGCTACCTGGACCTGCTCACCTCCTTCATCTCCCTCTACAACACCACCATGAAGGTGAGACACCCACACCATAGACCCCCTCACCTCGATGAGGGTGGCAGGCTCATCCTCTTACAGCTCTTTGTGCAAGCAACACACCCCACCCGTGCTCTGTGGTAGAGCAATCTATTCACGAGTCAATATTGAAGTACTGATAAGTTGACACACCCTTGAATATCCAAGGTTCATTGGTGTATGTGAGTGGGTGTGTCCAAAACGTATACCTCTAACTATGGATACTGCTAGTTAGTACATTTTAAAACCCAACAAGCAGATCATTTGCTAACTTTTCTCATCTGTATCTGAGGTTGCTTTTAGTAAGATGTCAACAGTGCCTTCAAAGTATTCAAAACCCTTCATTTATTCAACATTTTGTTATAGCCTGAATTCAAAATGCATAAAATGTTGTCTTTTTCTCACTCCTCTACACACAATACCGCATGACAGTGAAAACATGTTTGCAAATGTATTTAAAATGAAATACAGAAATCTCATTTACATAAGTATTGACATCCATTTGCTATGACACTCCAAATTGAGCTCATGTGCATCCAATTTCCTTTGATCTTCCTGTCACAACTTGATTGGGGTCCACCTGTGGCCAATTCAATTTTTTGGGATGTGATTTTGAAAGAAACACATGTCTAAGGTCCCACAGTTGACAGTGCATGTCAGAGCAGAAACTATACCATGAAGTTGAAGGAACAGTCCATAGATCTGCAAGATGAAATTGTGATGATGCATACAGTGGCAAGAAAAAGTATGTGAACCATTTGGAATTACCTGGATTTCTGTGTAAATTTGACTAAATCTGTTCTTCATCTTATGTCAGAACAATAGACAGTGTGCTTAAACTAATAACACACAAATTATTGTATTTTTCTTGTCTACATTGAATACATAATTTAAACATTCAGTGTTGGTTGGAGAACATATGTTAACCCCTAGGTTAATGACTTCTCCAAAAGCTAATTGGAGTCAGGAGTCCGCTAACCTGGAGTCCAATGAGACGAGATTGGAGGTTTTGGTTAGAGCTGCCGTGCCCCATTAAAGAAAAACACTCAAATTCGAGTTTGCTCGAATCATTGCCTGATGTGAACCAGGCCTCGAACAAAAGAGATCACAGAAGACCTAAGATTAAGAATTGTTGCCTTGCATAAAGCTGGAAAGGGTTACAAAAGTATCTCTAAAAGCCTTGATGTTCATCAGTCCACAGTAAGACAAATGACCTATAAATGGAGAAAGTTCGTCACTGTTGCTACTCTCCCTAGGAGTTGCCGTCCTGCAAAGATGACTGCAAGAGCACAGTGCAGAATGCGCAATGAGGTTAAGAAGAATCCTAGAGTGTCAGCTAAAGACTTACAGAAATGTCTGGAACATGCTAACATCTCTGTTGACGAGTCTACAATACATAAAACACTAAACAAGAATGGTGTTTGTGAGAAACACCACGGAAGAAGCCACTGCTGTCAAAAAAAGCAACATTACTGCAAGTCTGAAGTTCTCAAAAGAGCACCTGGATGTTCCACAGAGCTACTGGCAAAATATTCTGTGGACAGATGAAACTACAGTTGAGTTGTTTGGAAGGAACACACAACACTGTGGAGAAAAGGCCCAGCACACCAACACCTCATCCCAACTGTAAAGTATGGTGGAGGGAGCATCATGGTTTGAGCTGCTTTGCTGCCTCAGGGCCTGGACAGCCTGCTATCATTGATGGAAAAATGAATTCCCAAGTTTATCAAGACATTTTGCAGGAGAATGTCTATAGGACAGCACATACACATACTTTTTCTTCCTACTGTATATCTGGGGAAGGGTATAAAACAATTTCTAAAGTGTTGAAAATTTCCACAATGGTCTCCATTGGGAAATGGAAAAAACATGAACTACCCAGACTGCCTAGAGCTAGCTGTCCAACCAAACTGGGTACCGGGCATGAAGGACCTTGGTCAGGGAGGTGACCAAGAACCCAATGACCACTCTGACAGAACTACATAGTTCCTTGGCTGAGATGGGAGAACCTGCTAGAAGGACAACAGTCTCTACAGCACTTCACCAATCTGGGCCTTGAGAGAGTGGCCAGATGGAAGCCACTCCTAAGAAAAAGGCACATAACAGTCCTCCTGGAGTTTGCAAAAAGGCAGGTGAAAGACATGCTGACTAGACCGCGTGCGTCATCGCGCAAATGTTGATTTTGTCCAGATGCGATCAGGACATGCTGGTTGAAATATCAAAACGAACTCCAAACCAATTATATTAATTTGGGGACTGGTCGAAAAGCATATTAATATTCATGGCAATTCAGCTAGCTAGCGTGCTGTTGCTAGCGAATTTGTCCTGGGATATAACCATTGAGTTGTAATTTGACCTGAAATGCACACTAACCGAGTTAGTTTCTAGAAATCTCTTCTTTGAACTTTATATGGCGGTTGGCAACCGACCTTACGATGCATCATCACCAACTGAACTGGAGTGTGGACCTCAGTTAATCGTTCAATCACCCACGTGGGTATATGCTCCTAAAGGGGGTGGGACTTTCAGGGGGTGGGACTTTCAGCTTTTTTAGCACCTGGCCATGTAGACACAAGTGAGCAGTGTGGATACAATGATTGAATAACATATGTGTAATGTTTTTTGTAACGCAAGTGCTGTGGTCAGCATGAAAGACAAAATATTCTCTGGTCTGAGACAAAAATATAAATGTTTGGCCTGAATGCAAGTGCAATTTCTGGAGAACCAGGCAGCGCTCATCACACTTCTAACACCATCCCTACCATGAAGCATGGTGGCAGCATCATGCTATGGGGATGCTTTTCAGCGGTGTCGACTAGGATCCAAGTACAGGGAAATCCCAGACGTGAATCCTATTGAAAATCTGTGGAAGAACTTGAAGATTGCTGTTCACTGCAGCTCCCCATCCAACTTAAAAGAGCTTGAGAAAATCTACAAGGAAGAATGGGAGAAAATCCCCAAATCCAGATGTGCAAAGCTGATAGACATACAGTACCAAAGACAACTCAAAGCTGTAATTGCTGCCAAAAGTGCTTCTACAAAGTATTGACTAGGTGTGAATTCTTAAGTAAATTGGATGTTTATGCATTTCATTTTCAAGTAAGTTGCTAACATTTCTAAACATTTTCACTTTGTCATTATGGGGTTATTGTGTATATATTTGAATACATTTTCAGGATATAAAACACTGAGGAATAAGTCAATGGGTATGAGTACTTTCTGAAGACTGGTTAACTCGGGTCTGCAACCTTTTCGTATGTGTGTGTGTTAAACCTTTTGCAAGCTATAAAGTTTACTTACATTTTTTAAAATAGCTTTCAAATTGGCACATTCTTCTCTATCCTGCAACTCTTCCCTGGGTCTGTGATGTATGTTTTCTGTCAATATACCTGCTAAATAATCTAAGGGGACCCCATAAAATGTTTAGTATTTTCCCAAATTCTTTTTCCTGTTTTTATTTTGCTACTCAATATTACGTTTTCATTGTTTCGCTATGTTCTGAGTCCATGAAAATATTTAAATCGCATCAGAAGACCATTATTGAGGTCTGATTTAGATTTGTTGTTGGTGTAATTCCCCTTTTAATTACTCATCTAGCAAGAGGAATGTGTAGGTCTAGCAATTTTCTGCTGTTGGCCTACTGCTGTAGCACGTCATGGCAGTTTGCAAAACAATGGCCACCCAATGATTGTATCAATATAGTGCTGTCAGGTAAGCCTACTTTGCAGTTAACATTTCAATGCGATTTGAGTTTTTTTGTGAAAACCATTCGGTCTACCCACAAGATGGTTATCATTAGCATCGCTAACTGTCTAGATAGACACGCGCACACCAAACAGACTGGGGCAATATTGCTGAACATTTATTGGCGGATGTTACATTTGGCTTTTGGAGGCAATAGTGGATAACCAGAGGTGGGATAATGTCAATGTGGCTTTGATTGGATAGTAGCTGGGAGATTTGTTTATGACAGTTTGCAACGGAACACTTTAAATGCATGTACTTTTAAAATTGATTGGCGAGCCACTCTGGTGAGCTGCGAGCTAATCTACCTGTTTGAGACCCTTGGGTTAAAGTAATTTGGATGTAAACACACTCGCCTTCCAAGTTCTAGTGAAGGGATCATCTAATCAGTGTGCTGTATGTATCCTCACCCTTGACTAGTGGATTGTATTATGTTTCAGGTAATTTACATTGGCTGTGCGTATGCCACCGTGTACCTGATCTACACTAAGTTCAAGGCCACCTACGACGGTAACCATGACACCTTCAGAGTGGAGTTCCTGGTCGTCCCCGTGGGAGGGCTGGCTTTCCTTGTCAACCACGACTTCTCTCCTCTTGAGGTAAGTCCACACACACACACACACACACACGTCTCGGTATGATGAGTGCATACTGCATCAGTGTCTTATACAGCAACTGATTTAGAGCCACACACTCCACCGCTCTCTCTCCGCATCTTCTCTCCCTCCAGATCCTGTGGACATTCTCCATCTACTTGGAGTCGGTGGCCATCTTGCCACAGCTCTTCATGATCAGTAAGACTGGCGAGGCAGAGACTATCACCACCCACTACCTGTTCTTCCTGGGCCTGTACCGGGCCCTGTACCTCATCAACTGGATCTGGCGCTTCTATTTGGAGGGGTTCTTCGACATGATCGCTATCGTGGCCGGTGTCGTTCAGACAATCCTCTATTGCGACTTCTTCTATCTGTATGTAACGAAAGGTGAGTCGAGTTGCAGTCTTCCAACTTAATTCCTAAGTAGGTTTGGTGCAAAGTGTGACGCTGTAGTGTCCTTTTACTCACTTCTCTTACAGTCGCCGAAACTGTTACACAAAGAGTGCTTAGAGTAATGCCCCATTCACATCGTGCCGCATGACATCTTCATGCAATCTGGTTCCGCTACTGGACGGCGAGCATAGAAACCCTATGCTTCTCCATCCAGTAATGGAACCAAATTGCATGAAGATGACGCAACGCAAGACAAGATTGAGGAGAGTCTCTAGTCAGAGATCACATTTATTTTGGAAAATTGCAAAACGACATTCTAGACAGGAGAAACATATTGTTTCAGGTGATAATAAAACATTTATTTTAGTTTTTCCTAAACTTGTTTCTCAAATTTTCTACCAAGTAAAACTAGTTTACAGAGCAGCTAGCTAACGGTAGCTAAAAGCTAGGCTATGCATAAGATATTGTAGCTAGCGACCTGCACCTAATAATTAGAAATAAAAACAAACTCAAATGGGAGGCAAGTCACATAGTATAATTGGCTTAGCGGTCAATGTGTATTTAACAATACTATTAAAATGGTTAAGGAATGGTTAATTGTTTATAAGCCACTAGCTATCCCATAAAACCATTGCTGAAAATCACATCTTGTTCACCTGTATTTAGCTTGTTTTTATTTTATTTCTCATTTGTTTTTGTTCTGTTATTTTTAGTACTACATTGATATTGAGTACTGCATTGTTGGGTTTAGAGCTTGCTAGAAAGTCATCTCACTGTACTTGTACACGGACTCTGGCTGCGCTGAAGCACACTTGATGACAATTGCAAAGTTTGGAAAAATGTAAAAGTATGCACATCTGTTTCACAACAGAGCCTTCAACTGCAGGGTGTGCAGTGATACAACACTGTTGCATACAGTCCCCATTTAAATTAATGACATCTGGCACATCTCTACAGACTTCTCAGATGTAATGTGAATGAGGCATTAATTATTCTATGGGGTACTGGTTTTGACACACAGCTAAATGTAAGAAAATGGGTCTGGGTGTATCGTGCAATGGTGACTTAATGAGGCCGTGCAGCGTGAATAAGCTAGCATGAACTTTGACTTTGAGTCTAGTGTCTCATCTTACCACGTTCTATATTAAGTGGGAGCTATAATGGTTCAGCATTTGTATACGTTGGCTAACTAACCAGGCACTTTACTCCTACTCTCAATGTGGAAGCCTAGGGTCTTAAAGTCCAGTATATATGATTGGCTTGTCACTTTCAGCACTCACCAGGAGGCTCTGGTATCTGTTAGATGTGAAGAAAATGTGCTGAGCATCGGTTGAACAGGAGCGTTGAACCTAAACATCTCTCCTCTGTTTCAGTACTGAAAGGAAAGAAGCTGAGTCTTCCAGCATAAGTGCCAAAGATCATCAATTTGGCAGACTCGTGGATGGTGCGACAAAGGAAACCGTTGCCTCCATCCCACCCCCTCTACTCCCCCCACCAGTGTAAGATGCGTGAGACAGAGAGCGAGACTTTTACAGTTTGTCCTGTCTCCTGACCACTATCAGCGACACCCATGGGCCTGTTCAGGGGGGTGCAAACGTAAGGGCTCTCAGAAAGAAATGTACTGTGTAGAACAGATTATGTAGAGCTAGATAATAGTTGTCAGCTCAATTCATTATATTTCTATCTGCAACGCTTTGAACGCTTCACCTCGCTGAATACACCCTAGAATCAACCTGAAGAGGCCATCCTGCAGCTTTCTGTTTGATGCATCAAGCCTTTTTTTTATCACTGTATAAAGGAAGAAAAACAGGAAGAATTTTTCTACATAAGTGTACTCTGATTTGACACGTTAGCGAAAGAGGTGAAAACAAATTGCCTTTGATTTGGCACTGTAAAACATTGGAGCCAACTTCTTGGGGTGGGATATTAACTAAAACCGTTTATCTCAAATGTACATAGTATTTTTTTTCTGAATCCCAATGGAGCGGAAGTGTAATGGAGGCGTTGTATCCCTTGGCTGGAAAACCTTTTTGTTTTGTCTTTCTGACCCAGTGTACATTCCTGTATAAAGATGGCAGTTAAAACTGTTCATGTCCTAGTCAATACTTAATATTTCCCCAAACTTTTTTTTTTTTTGAAGTTGGAATTTACCAGTAACTGTCACCTGCTATTTGAATTAACTGTACATTTTTGGTGGATATGAGATCTCACTCAGCGCCCCAAATGTTTTCACTGATACAGTAACTGCCGCATCTGCATTGCTGTAAATGGCTTTCAATTCACGTCAACATTTTCATAATGGGCTATCTATATTTATCATAGTCTGTCATTTCAAAATGGCTCTTCTGAAATTAGTTCATTCAATGGCAATATACTGTAGGCTACCAAGGCAGAAATCAGCTCCTGAAGCCATTCAGATATATTTTGTGTATCTTTCTTTTCAAAAAAAGATCATGTCCATAGAATTGTCTACATGATGTGCATATTGTTGAGCTCACTTTAGAGGAGATCGAGCTGTTGATCTTTGTGACAAACATGATTCTACGGGCATTGTTAAATTGGAACCAGAATGACTACCTTATTTTAAAGACATCTGCCTTGATGTTGTCTTCACATGCAGATCATTCCAATTGGTTAGGATTTGATTTTTTTCCTGAGCTTTCTTTTGCATGATGTTGCCATCACAAATAAAGATTTTACGGGAAACATTGGACTCTGGCTTCCTGACTTGACTGAATGAGAAGTGAGGTGTTGATGACTGTACTTTATTAATTGCAGAAATTAGTTAATCACTACAGCCATAGTAAAAAATGAAATGCAACATTATGCATGTTCAATTCAGGCAGTGTTATTTGCTACTGGCTACATAATAAGCTACATAAATTGCAGTTAATTTACAGTTGGATAACACAAGCAATTATAGAACATTGACTAATAAGCTGGGTGGCATTTGTCTTGATGAGTCCGCAAACGATCTCTACGATTGAAAGCTTTCCCGCAATCCATACATTGGTAGGGCTTCTCTCCCGTGTGAGTCTTCATGTGTCTGCTCAACTGATGGGAGGTGCCAAAGGACTTGTCACAGGTGAGACATGGATAAGGCTTCTCCCCGGTATGACTTCGTCGGTGTATGGTGAGATAATGGGCTTGAACAAAACCCTTCCCACAGTCCTTGCACTTGAATGGCCGCTCTCCAGTATGGTATCTCATGTGTATCCTCAGTTCAGATGCGGATTTGAAAACCCTTGTACACTCCTTATATGTGCAGGAATAAGGATTCTCCCCTGTGTGAATCAGCACGTGTCTTGCCAATGGAGCAGGGCTGTAGAATCCCTTACCACAGTAGGAACATGGGTAACGCACCCCTTTGTGGTAAACATTCTCATGCATTTTCATTTGACCTTTGTCTCTGAAAACTTTGTTACACTGGGAACAAGGGATGCGTTTCACCTGAGGAGTATGAACACGATTCATGTGCGATTTCAGAATCCCCTTGGATTGGAAGGTCTTACCACACTCCCAGCAAAGGCATGGTTTCTCTCCCGTGTGATTTCTCTGGTGTGTCACAAGAGCAGTTTCAAAATGGAATTTCTTTGGACAGTGGGCGCACTTGTATGGGGGCTCCCCGCCAGTGTGAATCCTCTGGTGTCTGATGAGAGCTGCTAAATCAGCATAGCTTCTCTCACAGTAGGTGCAGCGGAACGGACCGCTGAACTGATGGTCATCGACGTAGTGTCTAGAGAGGTACCTTATCACATTGAAGCTCTTCTCACACATGGTGCATTGAACCGGTTTGTGCTCTACCTTGTGTATTGCAAGTGTTTCTTGGTCTGGGAACATCCTTCGGCAATAGGCACAGCGGAGCGGGTTGTGGATGCGCTTGTGTGCCGTCAGTGTGGATTTTAGCCCGAATTCCTTACCACATTCATTACACTTATGGACTTTCTTTTCCCCTAATTCAACAGGTTCACCCTTCTTCACCTTGCAGAACAGTCTCATGTGCCTCCTCAACACAAAGTCAAACTTGTACTTCGACCCACAACGAGGGCAAGCATGTGGGCGCTCATCTGAGTGAGATAGAATGTGATATCGCAGGTATCCCAATATAAATTTATGGCAAATAGGACACCTTGCACAGCGTTTGGATGATCCTATAGGTGCGCTGGGTTCCGGGGAAGAAGATTCGGTTGCATTGGTGGAGGACAACTCACTGTCCTTAGGCGTTTCCTCAATAGGAAAGACACATCTTTCAATATGTTTCTGGAAGCTTCTCAAGGTCTTGTAAATCTTCTTACAGGTGGGACATCGATAGGGCCAGTCACCAGTGTGAGTCACCATGTGTTTCCTCAAGACTGCAGGACGCTGAACGACCTTACCACACACCTTGCATGTCCTACGCTCCAGGGACCTTTTGGCCCTTGCGGATGACCCCTCCACGGAATGCATGTAAGTGAAGGCAGAATTCTGTTTGCTCAGAGTGGCAGAGAGTTGTAGGATTTCTGCTTCACATGTCACGCTCTGCTGGTGTGTACTGCCCGATGGTCCTGGGTCTGTTTGCCCCGTAGCTGGAAGACCACTGCTCTCTCCAAGCTCCCCTTGTTGACGACTCAGAAACAGACAAGCCTCTTCATGAGCCTTCACACTGTAATCGTGCTTGAAAGTCCTCTCACAGTTACTACATTGATGGATGCCTTTCTTCGGATGGGACTCCATGTGGATCTTCAGTTCGGAAGGGTTAGGGAAGACCTGTTCGCACACTCTGCACTTTTTGGGCTCGGTGTGGATAATCTGATGCCGCTTCATGCTCGAGCTTGTGGCTAAAGTCTTCCCACAAACAGGACATGTCTTGCAGACAATGCGTTTTTGTTTTTTATCGTTTTGGGCTACTTTTTGTCCTGGCGGACGCGGTAAAATTTTCTTCAACATCAGACCCTTGTATTGCATTACTGATATGGACGGCTCACTTTCCTCAGGCGTTTCCTCAATAGGAAAGACACATTTTTCAGTATGTTCCTGGAAGCTTCCCAAGGTCTTGTAAATCTTCTTACAGGTGGGACATTGATAGGGCCAGTCACCAGTGTGAGTCACCATGTGTTTCCTCAAGACTGCAGGACGCTGAACGACCTTACCACACACCTTGCATGTCCTACGCTCCAGGGACCTTTTGGCTCTTCCAACCTTTTGACTGGATTTGGGGGTCTGTGTTACGTTAGCGATAACAACCCCTTGTAGGTCCACTGAGGGCTTTTGTATCATGGAGGACATGATTGCTTTAGACACGCCTATGCTTATCTTTTGTCCAGGTTTGACTGTGGTTCTGCATTTTTGATCAAGGGTTTCCTCTTTCTTTTGGGGGTGCTTTTTGAGAAGTTGGAAAGGCTTCTCAATCCCATCTTCCCCTATAACCATCACTGTTTCATACTCCGGATCTCTCTCTCTCACTTGGTCAGCAAACTCGGCAGCATCCTCGTCACTAACAGAGGATCTTTTGTTTTTCTCACATTCCCCTGACCTGCTATCCACCCCCTCTTCTCTTTCTTTCACATCCATACTTTTTCCTTCTTTCTCCACCTCTGTTGCAATCACCACCCGTTCCACGGGAGGAAGACAGAGAGCTGAGAGAATGCAGTCCCCATCGGTGGAAGTTGGAGGGTCTGTGAAAGAAGGAAAGGGAACCAAAACTCAACTCAGTAATGCTCAATAGATGTAATTTGCCATTGGGTGTGTCAACACAAATCTATCATATAAAGCATGAAAATGGGTTCTGTGAGATGCCTACCATGGTTGTCCAGCGGGCCAAGGTCTCTGTGGTACTGAAGTAGGGTTTTCAGCTGCTGAGGGTGAGACACGGACTCAACACATTCCTCCAGAACAGAGGGAACATCGCCGAGCAGCGAGGAAGCCTGACAGATGAGGGTACAGAGTTAGAAAGAACATAGGTAGAATTCCCACAAAGCCTAAGTGCCAAGCCCATGGTTCCTCTATATGATTTTAGTTTATTTCTTCTAGTACCTGTTGGAAGTTTGACATGGGAAGTAGCTTCTCAAGTCTCGAAAGAAATTGCCACATGAGATTCTGTATGGCTGCGTCATAACTGGGACCAAATTCTACAGGAAAAACATCCTAAAACAGAGTAATGAAATATGAGCTATGAAAACCTCTCAGAGGAGACTATTTAATTTGTGGAAATGACACACAGCTATTCCATACCCACTGACCTGGAAGAAATGTTCTCTCTCATCAGGGTCTTTTAGAAGGGTTTGAACCAGCCCCAGGAAGTTGGATTCAGATAATCCTACCTCTGCATCAGTCGCCTGAAACACAGAATATAATCATGTTGCCTTCATTAGGACATCTAGATGATATCTTGTCATTTAGGCTGCATATGTTTTTGCCATAACGTATCATTGTTAGTGATGCACCGATATGACATTTTTGGCTGAAACCGATATCCAATATTTTCCTTGACAAAAGATTTGATACCGATAACCGATATTTTAATTTTAGCGGCCTTTTAAGCATTCTAGTACAGTTAAATAGTTAACACACACACATGGACGCAGCGGTCTAAGGCACTGCATGCCAGTGTAAGAGGCGTAACAACAGTCCCTGGTTCGAATCCAGGTTGTATCACATCCGGTCGTGATTGGGAGTCCCATAGTGCGGTGCACAATTGGCCCAGTGTCATACGGGCCATCATTGTAAATAAGAATTTCTTCTTAACTGACTTGCCTAGTTAAATAAAGGTTACACACACACCACACTGACCAAAACGTTATTTTGTTGGCATAGATGTATGTCCCCATTACCAGTAAAACATCATCAAAACATATTTCTTTCACTTACTTGCTGTGCTGTTTCGTTGTTAATTTGTTCAGTTGTTTCATTCTCAACCAGGATTTCTATGGAATGCAGTTTGAGTCTTTGCTTGTCAAGAAAGATACACGTCAAATAAGCTTGTTGACCAACCAGGACCTGAATATGCGTTCATTAATTTTTACACGTCGATTACACTATCCCTCGTATTTCATATGTCACAACGATTCATCGATACGTATGCTATGATGCTGGTAAAGTTGTCTCACGCACCTATAGTGCTGGTCACAAAAAACCTATCTAGCTCATGGATGCAAACCATGTTCTTTCCCAAAAACAAAGTAAAACAACAATCTGTTTCAGTAGCTACAGTTAGTTTGCTAGGTGTCATCTAAAATAATTTATATTATTTGATTAATGGTAGTCGGACCCATCTATTTTATTTATTTTACCTTTAGGCAAGTCAGTTAAGAACAAATTCTTATTTTCAATGACGGCCTAGGAACAGTGGGTTAACTGCCTGTTCAGGGGCAGAACGACAGATTTGTACCTTGTTAGCTCGGGGGTTTGAACTTGTAACCTTCCGGTTACGAGTCCAACGCTCTAACCACTAGGCTACCCTGCCGCCCCATCTTTGTGAAGATAGCCACAATATGGATTAGCCACAATAGTGGACATTGCAGTTAGCCTTCAAAATAAAACTATGGCATAATTCTACTATTTGTATTCATTTGCATCACTGTCAATTATATACTTTTATTTTGAAGGCAAACCGCAAATTCCACTATTGTGCCTAATTCTTATTGTGGCTAGCTTCACAACACGGTCCGGTTGAGCCTCACTAGCCAGATGAAGCTAGCTGGCTGCTTATAACATTAGCTTTGGGCAACAGGGTTAATCAATCAAATCAATCAAATGTATTTATAAAGCCCTTCTTACATCAGCTGATGAAGTAGCTGGCTAGCTATTTATTTTCATGAACTGAAGTTTAATTTCAATAGGCTAACAACAAGTGGCGACCTCGCTAATACTTACTCACAAGGATTCCTAAAACTGCAGTTTCTACTGGTCATTGTTTACAAGCTGGTTGTATTGATGCTAGCTAGGTACCAAGCTAAAGCTAACTACCCCAGAAGTTGCGGTCGAACAAATGATGCTTTATTACCCACGCGGTATTGTAAACACATCGTTTGTGGCTGGTGTTTGCTTGTTTGCAGACCGTTTTGTACATTTTTGACAGTGCTACTGTATCTTTGTTGACACACAAAGACCCAATTGTGTTCCATAGTATGCATGTCGTGAAGCGAATATCAGTGAAGCTTATACTGCGTAACTCCGGTAGGGCAACATCTGAAAAATAGCACACTTGGTAGTGTGTACTGGTGCTCAACCAGTCGGCTTAAGCCAACATGACCAACGACAGAGAACGGTTGATTGTCAAGGGCAATGAATTCCATTATCTTGGCTTTAATAGATTTCGTCTTTGAGTTGTCTCTATGAAATGTTCTTACTCTTTCAAATGACTGCTCGACTTGTTGCCTGCTCGATCCACATAGCAGACATTGTGTGGGCTAGGTTAGGAATGCTGTGTTAAGCAAAATTTTACGTGCCGTTATTATGTCACGTACCTAAGTTATATAGGTATGCACAGTAGCTTTGACATCGGTTTTTAACATCGGCGTTAAACTAGACATCGGGTCGATACTGATGTTGGCATTTTTGGCTAATATCGTCCGATTCCAATATGCTCACCAATATATCATGCATCCCTAATCAATGTCTTAACAAAAATATGCCTATGACTGACTGATTTAAACAATAGCTGAGTATCTGCCCTAAGGAGCTCACCTGTGTCCCCCAGAGAGGTGTGAGGGTCTGTATCCTGTCTAGGTGTGGCTGAATGGTCTGGAGGTCTGTGATCGGCTTGGAGCGACACAACTCTAGGACCAGCTGAAACCAGAGCAAACATGTCAGGAGACTTATTTGAGACAAAGATGACTAAATATTATCATATGACATTGTTCCCCACAATGATGAGCACTAGTTCTGTCTCTTCTTCTCACCCTTGCTCGAAGACCCAGAATAAGTTGGGCCCTCTGTCTGAGGTTCAGAAGCTCTGGAACCATCTCTGTGACCATGGTAACAAATTCCTCCAGCATCCCATAATCCATCACGTGTCTCTGCTGGATTGTTTGCCAGATGGCTGCAGAGACTAGCCGCAGTGGTGGGACCATGAGGCGCAGAGAGGGGAGAGGAAGAGGGGGACCTGAAACACAGAAGTTGACTTAGTTGTTCACAAATCAATTTATAAGTACCTATTATTGCACATTCCATCAAACTCTAGCGGGATGAACAAACTATAAAACACTAAAAGATGTGAGAACGATGAGCAACTATCAGTTAATGAATCAAATGTATTTTATAAAGGCCTTATTACATAAGCCGTTGTCACAAAGTACTATACAGATACCCAGCCGACAACCCCAAACAGCAAGTAATGCAGTTGCAACTGACTGTGATAAATATGTTTTTTTGTTTATGTTCTTCAACATTCGGTTTCAGGAAGTTAGCCACTTTGCTAGCTAGCTCGTCATGTAGCTGCTATACTGATTTCTTTATATCCACTGTCTAGCTACCTTTTTAGCTAAAAGTCCTGTTTTACCTTTTCCCCCATGGATGCGTCTTTCCATATTGAGTGTTTCTTGCCGTTACATCCGAAAACGGTAGGTGTGAAAATTATGTTAATAATAGCCACGTTTACTCGTAAGTTTGCACAAAAAAATGTTAGGTCGTTACGTTATCTTTTGTAACTCAATCAAAGATGGTGGCTCAATGGTCGTTAATGGTACCTATTTTACATCCGTGTGGAAGCTATACTGACATTGCAATGGTTCCGCACAAGCGCTAGAGCAAAACAAAAAAATAACTCGCTGCGCAGAACTTTTGAGCAGTGCGATCAATTCCATACGGAATAATTTTAGAGCGGGACTGCCGACAAGCGCTTCCGTTAATAGCTCAATGACAAAGATGTTCTATTATATTGACAAGATAGTCGAGCAACCACTCAACAATGGAAATAGTCCGATTCGTAACAACCTAACCTTTACGAAACTAATATTCGATCAAATAAGACGCACGTAGCAAATGAAATGTTCTTGTTGACCAAATTCAATACTCTGATTGACCTCCATACATAAAATCCTCACTTCGTGGTTCTATTTTCGTGGACAGATTTTTGGGCGGAGTAAACGCTCTCGCTTCGCCTCTTCCTCACTGTCAATGAGCACTTCCCAAGGCAAATCTTTGGCGCCTCACATTCACGAACTTTAAGACCGGAAATTAATTTGATTAACCATAAAGCAACACCACAGTTTTTGAGTATAGATGTGACTGGAGCGAATACCACACGATGAGCGGACACATTTCAGGAAAAAATGGTAAAATGCAGTAGAATTTGTGATCCAAACTAGTAACGCTACAGAGAAGCTAGCTATCTAACTTAGCTAACGTTAGCCAGTGAAGTTAACGTCCTTTTCTCTTTTACCAAATTATCTAACGCTAGCCAGTGAAGTTCACGTCCTTTTCTCTTTGCTAAACCTGCGAACTGTCCGGGTCGAATTGCATTTATTTTAGCCATGTGTAGCTTTACCAAAGAACTCAAGCTAGCTAGTCATGTATTAGCTTAGCCACCACCATCCATTTTTACATTGTTCATCGCAGCGTAGAACAACTGCCCCTTCTCATTAATGCCACGAAGTTCAAGGCCAACCTCGGTAATGCAGGCTGTTGTTTCCAGAATGCAGGGGACTGATTTAACACCCCGTGCCTAAATGTTTTACTACATTCTGGAGTAAATTGAGATTCTAGAAGTAGCCTGCCCACACTTTTTGGGGATTTAAAGGTATACTTCGGTTTCTTGCAAATTAAGCTTTTTGTCTACTTGCTACCTACAGCCCACATGTCTATACAAAAGGTGAATTGTTTAATATTTTGTTTATTAGAAACACAATAATGTATTATCTCCTGCCTTTGTATAGACTCTGAGATGAAATAGGTTACTATGTTGCGCTCCTATTTCACGGCAATACTGTAGCCTACCCATACTGTCATAGACTACCGGTCTATTTACGTTTGAGCATGGTAATTGAGTTGGCAATTGAATGAGCAATGAATAAATAGCCTAATATTTATTGTGGAGTGGGAATACTCAATTCTTGTCAGAAAAAGAGACATGCCCTGCAATATGATTGATTTAGGCCTACAAAATAAAAGTAAAATAAATGGCTACCGAGTGGCGCAGCTGTCTAAGCCACTGCATCTCAGTGCAAGAGGTGTCACTACAGTCCCTGGTAAAAATCCAGGCTGTATCACATCCAGGCAAAAAAAATGTAGTGGTTAGCACCCCCATATCTAATTGATAAGCTGTTGTCAAAGCTGAAATGAGTATGACATCCGGGCATTATAAAGTATACTACATTTTGGAAATGTTCAACTTTGTCCTACTGTTTAGGATGCCTCCTAGAGTAGCTCAAAAAGCTCATGCAATGTTTCCAAAAACTGCTCCATGAAGCAAGATGGTGAAGATCTAAAACGACACTACTTGATCTTGAAATGTGCAACTGAGACTTCACATAGGAAACAATGGGGTGGCGTTATCGATGACTCAGTCTATGGTTCATCTGAACGGAATCAGTTGTAACAAAACTGGCATTGCTGTCCTCGTCAACCAAATTCTCTGTTTTCAGGTCCCCCTCTTCCTCTCCCCTCTCTGCGCCTCATGGTTCCACCTCTGCGGCTGGTCTCAGCAGCCATCTGGCAAACGGTCCAGCAGAGACAAGTGATGGATTATGGGATGCTGGAGGAGTTTGTTACCATGGTCACAGAGATGGTTCCAGAGCTTCTGAATCACAGTCAGAGGGCCCAACTTATTCTGGGTCTTCGAGCACGGGTGAGAAAGGGGGGGTTAGTGTTAATCAAACCATTGGAAAGATGAGATGATCATATTTAGTATTATTGTACCCACTATGTCTCCTGACTGGTTTGCTCTGGTTTCAGCTGGTCCTGGAGTTGTGTTCCTCCAAGCCGATCACAGACCTCCAGACCATTCAGCCACACCTGGACAGGATACAGACCCTCACACCTCTCTGGGGGACACAGGTGAGCTCCTTAGGGCAGAGACTCAGCTAATTTCTAAATCATTCAGTCTTAGAGATTTCTGATAAGACATTGATGCATTTTGGCAAAAACATATGCACCCTAAATGACAAGATTTCATCTAGATGTCCTAATGAAGGCAACATGATTTTATGCGTTTCAGGCGACTGATGCAGAGGTAGGATTATCTGAATCCAACTTCCTGGGGCTGGTTCAAACCCTTCTAAAAGACCCTGATGAGAGAGAACATTTCTTCCAGGTCAGTCAGTATGTGGGTATGGAATAGCCATGGGTAATTTCCTCATGACTGCTGTGTATTTAAACAATTTAAATCATCTCTTCTGAGAGGTTTTCATAGCTCATATTTCTTTACACTGTTTTAGGATGTTTTTCCTGTAGAATTTGGTCCCAGTTATGACGAAGCTATCCAGAAACTCGTATGGCAATTTCTTTCGAGGCTTGAGAAGCTACTTCCCGTATCAAGTTTCCAACAGGTACTAGTAGAGATAAACTAAGATCATAGAGGAACCATGGACTTGACATTTAGGCACTGTGGGAATTCTACCTATATTCCTTCTAACTCTGTATTCGTCATTGTCAGGCTTCCTCGCTGCTCAGCAATGTTCCCTCTGTTCTGGAGGAATGTGTCGAGTCTGTGTCTCACCCTCAAGAGTTGAAAACCCTGCTTCAGTACCACAGAGACCTCAGCCTGCTAGACAACAATGGTAGGCATCTTTCAGGACTCATGTAGATGTTAGATATTTTTTTCAGTTGGGGACATTAACATTTATTCTTTATTTAACCATACTATCCTTTTCTAGATACTCTGTCTTCCACCGACGGGGACTGCATTCTCTCAGCTCTCTGTCTCCCACCTGTAGAAAGGGTGGTGATTGCAACAGAACAAACAGAATCAGAAACACCAGTATCATCCTTGAATGTCTTCATGGATACATTCACCAAAGAGTTGGAGGTGGACTCTGCAACACTGACAGAGTACACAGAGATGGAACCGGGGACAAGTATGGATGTAGTAGAAAGAGAGGAGAGTGTGGAATGTGAGAGAAAGGAAAATGAGGAGGATGATAATGCAGAGCTTGCTGACCCAGAGACTGAAGCGGTGGAACCAGTGTATGAAACTGTGACAGTTTTAGGGGAAGATGGGACGATGGAGCCTTTAGTCAAGAATAAGCTCAAAAGGCACAAAAGAGAGAGAATTGATGCCAGTGGCATGCCTCATGGAAAGAAACACAGAGAACCTAGCCCTGCACAAATGAAAAGCATAGACCTGTCTGATAGGATCATAACGTCCATGCTTCACAAGCCCTCAGTGGAGATACAAAGGATTAATACCACTAACCTAACATTGCCCTTAAGACCAGTGAGAAGAAACAGGGGGTGTAAGATGAAGACCTTGTTAGCAGGAGAACGGAAACAAACCAAAACTGAATTTTCAGAAGAGAAACGCAGTGTCTGCAAAAGAGTTAAAACACCCCAAAACCCCAATACATGCACAGTGTGTGGACGTGTCTTATCCCGCTTTTCAGACATGAAAAAGCACATGCAAACCCATAACAACGGTCGCACCTATCAATGTCGCAATTGTCAGAAGACTTTCAAGCACTTGTACAATTTGCAAACTCACAGAAAGTCATGTCTGTTTGGAACTGGGCAAAAAGAGGAGGTTCCTTCTGGAGAGGGCAGTAGTGCTCTGTTTACTACGTGTGAGACAGAATTCGCACAATCCTCCATAGACCGTAGAACGTGCAAAGTGTGCGGCAAGATTGTGCATCGCATTGGATACTTAAGTACCCACATGAAGATTCACTCAGAGAATCGCCACTATTCTCTCGGACAAGTGGAAACAGTCCAGAAACCGTCACCTGAAGGAGGGGACACAGAGCCGTCCAGTGGTCTTCCTCTTGAGGCAACACCTGAGGACAGTGACTCGTCCTTCACCAGCAGTACACACCAGGACCCGTCTTACGACCCAGAACCCAGCCAGACCAAAAGACCCAAGTGTTGCAGCACAACAAAGAAGCCTGACCGAAAAACTTTCCAAAAACATATTTGCCGTATTTGTGGTAAAAGCGTGACTGCTGGCGCCTTTGAGTATCACATGAGAACTCACTCAGGCGAGCGCCCTTTCTCCTGCCCTCATCCTCAGTGTGGGATGAAATTCATACACAGCGGAGGTTTGAGGGCCCATCTCAGACGTTATTGCAAGGTTCAGACAGTTGACGCTGCTGAGCTCGACAGCTTCGACATAAGTTTTGAATGTGACAAATGTGAAAAGACATTCACTATCCAATCAAAACTAAGGAAACACAAACTTATCCACGGCCCGCTCTACTGCGCAGGATGCAGAAAGGTATTACCTGACTTACAAACTTTAACCAGACACAAGCTCTGGCACCGGCCTGTTCAGTGCAGCATGTGTGAGGAGAGCTTCATGCTCACAAACCTCAGAACGCACTATCTGGATGTCCATAAGTTCAGCGGGCCGTTCGTCTGTACCCATTGTCCGAAAAGCTACAAGAAGTTCCATTCCCTCATCAAACACGAGATGGTTCATACTGGGAACCTCCCCTTACAGTGCTCCCAGTGTCCAAAAAGGTTCATCTACAATTATGACCTAGTCGAACACGAGAAAAGGCACTCTGACGACAGGCCTTGTCTCTGCTGGGAGTGTGGCAAGGCCTTTTATACCAACATAGACCTGAAACAACACATGCAGAATAGCCATGGTGAAAAATCCACAGAGTATCGCTTCCCGTGCCGCCATTGTGGGAAACCTTTCAGGCTTAGTAATTCCCGTGCGAACCACGAGAAGACTCAGCACGGTGGGGTGCGTTACCCGTGTACGTACTGTGGTAAGCAGTTTGTTTGTGCAGATTCGTTGAAAAGGCATGATCTGATTCACACAGGGGAGAGGCCTTTTAAATGCAATCATAAGAATTGTGATAAGGCTTTCCGGTCGAGAGCTGAACTGAAGATACACATGAGATACCATACTGGAGAACGGCCGTTCAAGTGCAACGTCTGTGGAAAGGGCTTTGTTCAAGCCAATTTTCTCACTACGCACTACAGGACTCATACAGGGGAGAAGCCGTATTCATGTTCCCTCTGTGAAAAACGCTTTAACTACCATGACTCCCTGAAGAGACACATGTCTACACACTCAAACGAGAAGCCTTATAAGTGCCTGGATTGTGGAAAAGCTTTCGAACGTAAAACGCTGTTGAATGTACATCAACGATCATGTACATCATAGTATTGAAATGTACTTTTTTTTGTTGCATAATATAACAAGATGTGTACAGAGTTGATAAGATTGTGGCCTGATAAATAATTTCCCAGTTTTTTGTTTAACACGGTCAATCTGTAAATGTTCTTCTTTTTCATATTACTGCAGTTGTACTTTTCTTCCATAAGTGAAATTTTAATAAAAGTATAATACAATACATCATTGGAGTTGTATGGTTTTGTGTATGTGTAGCCACACACTAGGAGCTCAGATGCAAAAATGTAATGTCTATTTTAATATATGAGAATTAACCAATGATATCAGGCCACACCCAGCCATGATTACAGACACCTGTGTGTGTCTTTTGAGACTATATAAACGAGTCACCCCGCAGTATTTGTCATTATACCCTGATGAAGACAGCTTGTCTGTCAATGTTGGACATTCCATTTTTGCATCTGAGCTAGAGTGAGTGGCTCCTTTATTTTTCATGTGTTCCACTCCGATAGCCAGCACCTCACCTAAATAGGTGTGTTTCTTTCACCTCTAGATTTGTGTATGTGTAACCATGGTCCATTAGTCACTCTCTTTGCCTCAACCTGGGCTACATTGCACACAGTCTGGTCTATAAAAAATAATTTAGTATGCAAGTATTTTTACATTGTCTTGTGCTTAGAATGCAAAACAATTTAAAAGTACTTGGAGAGTTTATTTTAACTATGAAAACACCATGACACAGAATTAGCTCATTGAACACATTCATTAAATCCCATGAACATCATGGAAATATGCAAATGATAGACAACCGAAGTGGAACTGATTCACATCACATCGTTTGATTGGGGGTCTTTTAACAGTCGGACACAATCACAAGAAGAAAAACATTTCGAGCAGGCTATGAGTAGCTTTGTTGTCTGCTCCTATACTGTACTGTCAGCCTGCTAACTATATTAATTATTATTTTTGGGAGGGTTTTTTTGGTACTTTTCCTCAAATGAATAAACCTACGATGGCTTCCAGGAATTTACCAGGAATTAAATGACAGCTGAAGCTGGTGCTCAAATCGCAGTGTCATTAGCGCACTGCTTGATAAATTAGCTAGCAAATTGAATTCAATGAAGCAAAAATAATCTAGCTGTTTTTTTTATATATATTTTTTTTTACAAATCCTTGACATTACAATTAGATTGTGAATGAGTGTGCGGTAGTTTAGCTATAAACGAACTCTTACAATCGCGGCTGGTGACGTTCTAGCTAGCGAAGTGCGTTAGCCTAAATTCGAGAGCAGTCCAATGTCAACACATTAACGACGTCCCCTTGGCATTACATCAACAACAATTGGTCGATCGAGGGTGTTGCGAAATGGCAATCTTAAAAAAGTAGTGTTTCTTCACCCAGAGATAACAATTAAGAATTTTTAACTTTGGCCAGTTAGCTAGCTGTTCACTTTTACTTGCTAGATAGGGAGATTTCTCTCTGTCAAGATGCCTGGAATGGTAGCGTTTGGCCGGCGATGGGGAATTGCGAGCGACGATCTGGTCTTCCCCGGCTCATTTGAGCTGTTCGTCAGGGTTCTATGGTAAGTGTTGTTGCCACACAATTAAATTTGTCCCATCAAAAGTGAGCTCGACATTAACAGTACGATATTTAAACGGAGGGATGATTCACAAGTGTTGTCATGTAGCACGTGCAGTATTAAAGACTGCTGTCAGTCATTGCTACCTCGAACCCACACTGTAGCAACTAGCAAGGCAGCAGCTGAAGGCCTATTCTCTCTTCTTGGTTTGTATTTATTTTATTAGAAAATTATGAAAGCAAGAAAAACAATGTTATCCTCCTTGCTGTGCCCAACCCACAACCTCACCCTTCCAAAGGTTGCCGCAGTGACCTCTGCTGGTATTGCATTGATGTTTTAATGATCTAATAAAATCAATATGTACCTCTGCCCTGCCCTACAGGTGGATAGGGACACTGGCACTGTACACTCTCCATGAAGGGAAGTTTGACTGTTCTGGTGGGAGAGTTCTACACAGCTACCTGGTGGTTCTACTCATCCTGTTGGCTTTCATCATCCTGTCTCTATGTGCCATCGTCTACGTCAGCGCTCAAGGTGAATCCGGCACACTTTTACTGTTATGATATGATGAGGAATTTACATGAATTATCCACAGAGTTTAGAATTGGTGTTATATGTCATTTTTTGTTGTTGTTGAGCCTTCATAATAATATATTAAAAATAAACAGGTCTGTTTATCATAACATATATCGTCAACATGGAACTCATCTCTGATTGCTTTGTTTCCCTAGGGACGATCACTAACCCAGGCCCGCGGCGCTCCATCCCAGTGCTGGTGTATGTGCGGGCGATGCTGTACGTCCCTGAGCTAATTTGGGCCATCCTGGGGACCATCTGGGTGTCTGATGACAGCCAGGGCTGTCAGCCTGCTGAGGTAGGGGCCGTCATCGCTGCAGTGGTCGCCAGGTGGGTTGGAAGAACTCATTTTTTCCCCCCTGAATGTATACTGTGGTATGTTTACGTGTGGTTAAGGCAACACATATAGGCCTACATGCCCCATGAATACACATTGTCAGTTTACATGATGTGAAACATTCTCCTGTCTCCCTCCCTGGCAGTTGGATTCTGCTGCTGTCCACAGGGGTGGGGGTGCTGTTTGTGTTCGACCCGCTAGGCAGCACCCATCCTGGGCCTCAGTCACAGGAGCTGCTGGGAGTAAGGGACCTGGAGAGCAGTCAGGGCTCACAGCTCCTGTCCACTGCCCGCTCCGTGGCTGTCAGGGTGTGGGAGAGCAGGCTGAGGCTCCTCTGCTGCTGCCTGCCTCGGGATGAGAGCCACAGAGCTGCCTTCTCCAGCATAGCTCAGCTTGTCAGTGGATTTTTCTCGGTGAGTAAAGGAAACAGGGTGTGTGTACGTGCATGCACATCTTGTTCATTTTTTTACTTTGTGTAATTGTAGGATACAGACCTGGTTCCCAGTGACATCGCAGCAGGTTTGGCTCTGCTACACCAGGAGCAGGATAAGATGGAGCAGTGTAGAGATCCAGACGAGGCCCTATCTCACAGCCCCTCATCACCTATTGTAAGTACTGGAGTCAGTCAATTAATCAGTGAGTCTGTCAATCAATCAATCAGTTGCCTTGGTGTGTGTGTTTTCCATAGGCAGAAGATCTTGAGGCAGAGCTGGAGAAGGCAACCCACTGTATGCAATTTGCTGTAGCTGCATATGGCTGGCCCATGTATGTCTACTCCAACCCTCTCACCGGAGCCTGCAGACTCAGCAGGGACTGGTAAGACTGTGGCACCTCTAATTTAATGTGCTCATCCTTAACGATTTTTGAGCTGGGGTGTGAAAGTAGTTTGTCCTACATATTTGTTAACAGCAATATCAAGAACAGTGGACATCAGTGTATTAAGTAACTACATGAACAAAAACACAAGCACACATATGTACTGTAAACACATACCGTGGCAAGAAAAAGTATGTGAACCCTTTGGAATTACCTGGATTTCTGAATTAATTGGCCATTACATTTTTATCTGACCTTCATCTGGCACAACAATAGTCAAACACAGTGTGTTTAAACTAATAACACACAAATTATTGTATTTTTCTTGTCTATATTGAATATATAATTTAAACATTCACAGTGTAGGTTGGAAAATGTATGTGAACCCATAGGCTAATGACTTCTCCAAAAGCTATTTGGAGTCAGGAGTCGCTAACCTGGAGTCCAATCAATAAGATGAGATTGGAGATGTTGGATAGAGCTGCCCTGTTCTATAAAAACACTCACACAATTTGAGTTTGCTATTCACAAGAAGCATTGCCTGATGTGAACCATGCCTCGAACAAAAGAGATCTCAGAAGACCTAATATTAAGAATGGTTGACTTGCATAAAGCTGGAAAGGGTTACAAAAGTATAAAAAAGTATTTAAAAGCCTTGATGTTCATCAGTCCACAGTGAGACAAATTGTCTATAAATGGAGAAAGTTCGGCACTGTTGCTACTCTCCCTAGGAGTGGCCGTCCTGCAAAGATGACTGCAAGAGCACAGTGCAGAATGCGCAATGAGATTAAGAATAATCCTAGAGTGTCAGCTAAAGATTTACAGAAATCTCTGGAACATGCTAACATCTCTATTTATTTTACCTTTATTTAACTAGGCAAGTCAGTTAAGAACAAATTCTTATTTTCAATGACGGCCTAGGAACAGTGGGTTAACTGCCTGTTCAGGGGCAGAACGACAGATTTGTACCTTGTCAGCTCGGGGATTTGAACTTGCAACCTTCCGGTTACTAGTCCAACGCTCTAACCACTAGGCTACCCTGCCGCCCCGGTACGTAAAATACTAAATAAGAATGGTGTTCATGGGAGGACACCACGGAAGAAGCCAGTGCTGTCCAAAAAAACATTGCTGCACGTCTGAAGTTCGCAAAAGAGTACCTGGATGTTCCACAGTGCTACTGGCAAAATATTCTGGGGACAGATGAAACTACAGTTGAGTTGTTTATAAGGAACACACAACACAATATGTGGAGAAGAAAAGGCACAGCACACCAACATCAAAACCTCATCCCAACTGTAAAGTTTGGTGGAGGGAGCCTAGACAGCTTGCTATCATCGACCAGAAAAATTAATTCCCATGTTTATCAAAACCTTACATTCTCCTGAAAAATGTCAACTGTCCGCCAATTGAAGCTCAACCAAAGTTGGGTGATGCAACAGGACAACGACCCAAAACACACAAGTAAATCAACAGATTGGCTTCAACAGAAGAAAATACACCTTCTGGAGTGGCCCAGTCAGAGTCCTAACCTCAACCCAATTGAGATGCTGTGGCATGACCTGTGGCATGAGAGCAGTTTACACCAGACATCCCAAGAATATAGCTGAACTGAAATAGTTTTGGAAAGACGAATGGTCCAAAATTCCTCCTGACCGTTGTGCAGGTCTGATCTGTTACTACAGAAAACATTTGGTTGAGGTTATTGCTGCAAAGGAGGCTCAACCAGTTATTAAATCTAAAGGTTCACATACTTGTTCTCACCCTGCACTGTGAATGTTTACACGGTGTGTTCAATAAAGCCAAGAAAACATATAATTGTTTGTGTTATTAGTTTATGTCTATTGTTGTGACTTAGATGATCAGATCAAATTTTATGACCAATTTATGCAGAAATCCAGTTATTTCCAAAGGGTTCACATACCTTTTCTTGCCACTGTATGTACTGTAAACACATATATGCCCATATACTGTATGTTTCAGCTGTAAGACCCAGTCTGCTGAGTATGACATTGTCGGAGGAGACAATATGGGCTGCCATTTCTCCTCCGTCCTCCACAGCACCGGCCTACAGTACAGAGACTTCATCTACGTTAGCTTTCACAACCAGGTACTTCAACTCAGGGCAAATCTCAAGTGAGATTCTATTCCCCCATTAGTGTGCTGCCCGTTGGCCAGTGTTGAATTCTCTAGTTCTGATAAATATAACTCTGTCTGTTCCAGATCTATGAGATTCCGTTCTTTGTGGCTCTGGACCATAAGAGAGCGGCAGTACTGGTGGCTATCAGAGGAACACTGTCACTACGGGTGAGACTTCTCATCACTCTAAACCTCCTGTCTATCCATCTCAATCTTTCACTCGTTAATGTACATTTCTGTGTAGGATTTGCTGACTGACCTGTCTGCAGACTGTGAGAACCTTCCAGTAGAGGGAGTGTCAGGAGCATGCTATGCTCACAAGGTGGGTGGAATAATCACATTACATTTTAGTCAGCTCTCACCCAGAATGACTTACAGTTGTGAGTGGGTACCTTTTTCATACTTTTTCATACTGGCCCCTGTGGGAATTGAACCCACAACCCTAGTACTGCAAGCGGGGCCACGGGACCAAACTTAACTTCTATTGAGCTTTAATTTCTTAGAATTTCTATCAAATCAAAACTCATCTACGAAGGGAGGTATTGGTAGACATGAGCTGGCTGTAACCTCTTATGTTCCACAGGGCATGTCTCAGGCAGCCAGCTACATCTGTAAGAAACTCCTCAACGACGGCATTCTAAACCAGGCTTTCACCATCGCGCCTGTAAGAACCCTCACCTTTCCTCTCTCAGATAAAGTACATTAGTTGTATATAACCCTAAAATCACCAACTGTGTGTGTTTGTGTTTTTTCAGGAGTACAAGCTAGTCATCACAGGCCACAGTCTTGGAGGGGGTACAGCCTCTCTCCTGGCCATTCTATTACGGAGCTCCTTTCCTACCCTGCAGTGTTACGCCTTCTCTCCACCAGGGGGACTCATGAGGTAACAAGTTCAACACACATCAAAAGAATGCATGTTTAGCATTACATCAAGCGTTGATTTAACTTGGTGTAATGTACATAGTATTAGATTGATTTCCCTCTGTGCTCTCCCTGCAGTAAAGCCCTGGCTGATTTCTCCAAGGAGTTTGTAGTGTCTGTGGTGCTGGGGAAGGACTTGGTGCCAAGGTGAGGAGGAGAGGAGCCCCCCTCAACTCATCCCTCTGGTTATGGAGACCCTCTGCTCCCATGTTTATCTCAAACAAACTGTCTTTTATTAATGAGTTTCTGTTATGAGTTTCTCACTAATGCACATTATTAGGGGCGGCAGGTAGCCTAGTGGTTAGAGCGTTGGACTAGTAGGTAGGTTGCAAGATCGAATCCCCGAGCTGAGCAGGTAAAAATTTGTCGTTCTGCCCCTGAACAAGGCAGTTGACCCACTGTTCCTAGGCCGTCATTGAAAATAAGAATTTGTTCTTAACTGACTTGCCTAGTCAGTTAAAGGTAAAAAATAATAATAATTATACTAGTACACACAGTGGACCAGGATAGGGACTGGGAAACACTTGTTCCTTGTGTGCATGTAATAATAATAATATGGGCCATTTAGCTGATGCTTTTTATCCAGTGACTTAGTCATGCATACTTTTACGGATGGGTGGCCCCGGAAATCGAACCCACAACCCTAGCAGTGCATGCTCTACCGACGGATCTACAGAGGACCATGCTCTGACGGATCTACAGAAGACCATGCTCTACCGACAGATCTACAGAGGACCAATCTAGAATTGGCTTCCTATTTCGCAACAAAGCCTCCTTCACTCATGCTGCCAAACTTACCCTCGTAAAACTGATTATCCTAACAATCCTTGACTTCAGCGAGGTCATTTACAAATTAACCTCCAACACTCTACTCAGCAAATTGGATGCAGTCTATCACAGTGTCATCCGTTTTGTCACCAAAGCCCCATATACTACCACCACTGTGACCAGTATGCTCTCGTTGGCTGGTCATCGCTACATATTCGTCGCCAAACTCACTGGCTCCAGGTCATCTATGAGTCTTTGCTAGGTAAAGCTCTGCCTTATCTCAGCTCACTGGACACCATAGCAACACCCACCCGTAGCACTCGCTCCAGCAGGTATATTTCACTGGTCATCCCCAAAGCCAACACCTCTATGGCCGCCTTTCCTTCCAGTTCTCTGCTGCCAATGACTGCCAATGACTGGAACGAATTGCAAAAATCTCTGAAGTTGGAGACTTATCTCCCTTACTAACTTTAAGCGTCAGCTGTCAGAGCAGCTTACCGATCACCGCAGCTATACCCAGCCCATCTGTAAATAGCCCATCCAACCAACTACCTACCTCATCCCCGTTTTTGTTTTTCTGCTCTTTTGCACACCAGTATTTCTACTTGCACATCCTCATTTGCACTTATATCACTCCAGTGTAAGTTGCTAAATGGTAATACTATTTGCCTATTTATTGCCTTACCTCCTTACTTCATTTGCACACACTGTATACAGATTTTTCAATTGTGTTATTGACTGTATGTTTGTTTATCCCATGTGTAACTCTGTTGTTTTTGTCGCACTGCTTTGATTTATGTTGGTCAGCTGGCAGTTGTAAATGAGAACTTGTTCTCAACTGGCCTACCTGGTTAAATATAATTTTTTTATTTTTAAATGCTCTACTGACTGAGCTGCAGAGGACCATGCTCTACCGACTGAGCTGCAGAGGAAAATGCTCTACCGAGTGTCAGTGTGTCGACTCCAGTCTGAATGTGAAAGGGCTATGGTGTACGATGGAGACTATATATTTAGGATCTGTCCCCTTGTTACAGGCACACAGACAATGACAGCAAAAAAAAAAAATTTGCCCTCTCAAAAAAAAATTCTCTTGAGTTAGCGTTCATGTGCTTGTTCTGTGTTTTGTTGAAAGGCTGTACATATTTCATTTTCCCTCTCTCCATCTCTCAGGTTGAGTTATCCCAACATGGAGGACTTGAAGAGGAGAATACTAAAAATGGTTTCTAATTGCAATAAGCCCAAGGTGAGAACATTATCATTCAAATCCAAAATGAAGTTTATTATGAGTAAAATGATATGGGCAGAATCGTAACTATGGAGAGGGACCTTGATGATTTCTGATGACTTCTTCCTCTTCCTTCTCCTTTTCTCTCTTCCACTCCCTCTCAGTACCGTATCCTGCTCCAGGGCTGTTGGTATGAGTTGTTTGGGGGAGAGCCTGATGACTTCCCTACTGAGATGGACAACAGACGGAAGGAGGAGCTTAACCAACCGCTTTTGGGGGAGGAGTCACTGCTGATTCGCAGCTCATCATCCTATCAAGGCCTGGCTTCCGAGGAGTCACCTGTACACGGCTCCCACCTGCCACTTTACTTACCGGGACGTATACTACACATTACAGAGGATGGGCCGGCACGGAGGTGTGTATGAGGCACACACACACACAAAGTTAACTTTTTTACAACCAGATCTGTATTTAGGATTTTATAGAAATGTTCAGACACTTTTTGCGATGTCACTTGTTTTTGAGAAACTTACTCCACCCGGTGAGACGTCCTCGTTCTGCAGTATGGGGGCTTGAACAAAACATGAACAAATGCTCCAAAAACACCCAAATACATCATTTTAGAAACGGAAACACTCTCAGTATAGTGATGCGGGTCTTTTAGATGTTGTACACATGAAATTGTGTAATTCCGACTTTTTCTGCAACATTATGTTCCATTTTGTTGCGACTTGAGCGATACCTCTCACTCCATTCTCCACGCAGCCTACACAGAGCATGGAACATCTGGATAGGGGAAACTACTCAAGTCATACAAAATGGAATATAACGTTACTAATTAAGTTCAGAATTACACCATTTTGGTTGTGTAAAAAAAAAAAAGGTTAACTTTTCCTTGCATGGAGTCTTTAATGTTATTTTGAAATCATCACTTTGTCTTAATAAATCACTGTTTATTTATTGAAAATAACTTTTGGATCATTTATTTCCCTGAGCCTCCTTTGTTTCTTGAAATGCGCAGGCTGATCGTGTGGGCATTAGGAAACAAATTTGAAGATACAGTTGAAGTCGGAAGTTACATACTTAGGTTGGAGTCATTAAAACCCGTTTTTCAACCACTCCACAAATGTCTTGTTAACAATCTACAGTTTTGGCAAGTCGGTAAGGACAGCTACTAAGTGCTTGACACAAGTAATTTTTCCAACAATTGTTTACAGACAGATTATTTCACTTATAATTCACTGTATCACAATTCCAGTGGGTCAGAAGTTTACATACACTAAGTTGACTGTGCCTTTAAACAGCTTGGAAAATTCCAGAAAATTATGTCATGGCTTTAAAGCTTCTGATAGGCTAATTGACTTAATTTGAGTCAATTGGAGGTGTACCTGTAGATGTATTTCAAGGCCTACCTTCAAACTCAGTGCCTATTTGCTTGACATCATGGGAAAATCAAAATAAATCAGCCAAAACCACAGGGGGAAAAATGGTGGAGCTTCACAAGTCTGGTTCATCCTTGAGAGCAATTTCCAAATGCCTGAAGGTACCATGTTCATCTGTACAAACAATAGTACGCAAGTATAAACACCATGGGACCAGGGCAGCCGTCATACCGCTCAGGAAGGAGACACGTTCTGTCTTCTAGAGATGAATGTACTTTGGTGCGAAAAGTGCAAATCAATCCCAGAACAACAGCAAAGGACCTTGTGACGATGCTGGAGTAAACGGGTACAAAAGTATCTATAACCACAGTATAACAAGTCCTATATCGACATAACCTGAAAGGCTGCTCAGCAAGGAAGAAGCCACTGCTCCAAAAACGCCATAAAAAAGCCAGACTACGGTTTGCAACTGCACATGGAGATAAAGATCATACTTTTTGGAGAAATTTCCTCTGGTCTGATGAAACAAAACTAGGACTGTTTTGCCATAATGACCATCGTTATGTTTGGAGGACTGGTGCTGCAGGAGGGACTGGTGCACTTCACAAAAAGGATTGCATCATGGGAAGGGAAAATGATGTGGATATATTGAAGCAACATCTCAAGACATCAGTCAGGAAGATAAAGCTTGGTTGCAAATGGGTCTTCCAAATGGACAATGACCCCAAGCATACTTCCAAAGTTGTGGCAAAACAGCTTAAGGACAACAAAGTCAAGGTATTGGAGTGGCCATCACGAAGCCCTGACCTCAATCCTATAGAAAATTTGTTGGCAGAACTGAAAAAGCGTGTGCGAGCAAGGAGGCCTACAAACCCGACTTGGTTACACCAGCTCTATCAGGAGGAATGGGCTAAAATACACCCAACTTATTGTGGGAGGCTACCCAAAACGTTTGACCCAAGTTAAACAATTTAAAGGCAATGCTACCAAATACTAATTGAGTGTATGTAAACTCCTGACCCACTGGGAATGTGATGAAAGAAATAAAAGCTGAAATAAATCATTCTCTATACTATTAATCTGACATTACACATTCTTAAAATAAAGTGGTGATCTGAACTGACCTAAAACAGGGAATTTTTACTTGGATTAAATGTTAGGAATTGTGAAAAACTGAGTTTAAATGTTTTTGGCTAAGGTGTAGGTAAACGTCTGACTTCAACTGTATTTACAAACACAGCCCTGATTGGCTGATAGGATGGTTTCGAGCCTACCCCCTTACCCAGATGAATAGTCATGGTCTATTATAATCAGACCACATTGTGACACACACATTCCAGGATTTTTTTTCAATCAGCTCTTACATAAAAAGGGCATTATCATTTTCACAAAGTTTTTTTGACTTCTGTGTGGAAATATGTAGAAGGAAAAACAACAGGAAAATCATGTTAACTACACTGCCCCTTTTAAGTACATTACATCCATGTCTGCCTTTGTCATTGACCAAAGTCTTCCACTTTTTCTTACCCTTCCTTCCTCCTAGGTCCTGTTTTTCCCAGGTGAGTTACCGGGTGGAGTGGTCCAGTGAAACGGTGTTCCGTAGTGTTCTCATCAGTCCCAGGATGATGGCCGACCACATGCCTGACGCTGTGCTCCTGTCGCTTCGCAGTCTGACACAGGACAGGCCCTTCAACCTCTGCCCCTCGTCGCTTAGCAACAGCCACCTCAACGTCATCTGATTCACACTGCTACACACACCTGGACAGGACAAGCCTGACTGTCTTTCGCTAGTCTGACCCCATTCTGTCTCCAGTCCTTCTGTTACAGTCCTGTTTCTTCCTTTCCCCTGTCTATAATCCCCCCAGTTTCTGTCCCTGTTTTGTCGCCACCCCATGAGGGGTTCCTCAACAGCCAAGTCAAAGGGGCAAGACAATTAGACTCATCAATAAAAGGAATGTGCAGGACTGTCTTTCTCACTATGACTTTGGAAAGGGAGTTGCAATTTAATTATTTATTTGTAGTCATCATTTGTTGCCAATTCATTGGTTATTGCTTTCTTCTTTTGAGTAATTCCATGAAAAACTGTCATTGTGTTGGTTACATCAAATGCGCTTTGTGTACATAGTTAGATATTATTGCAGTGTAACTATAATTCCAAATGTGTACATTCAGATTTTATTTTGACTATTTTTTTAGGTTGCTGGTTTTGAGGAGATTATTTGTTGATTGTTTAACAGTGGTTTGTCTTTGTCCTGTGCTGAATGTCTGAGATTTGAGGAAGAAATTGTCCTGGACCACAGATCTACGATCAGATTATCCTCCCCCTAACCATTAGGGTGATGAACAATATCTGACCCTGTATAAGTGGTTGGGGAAAACTTCTACCTCAAAGATCAGGGTGAATAGTGCCTATGCATCACATAACAATAAGTCTCACCAATACTCTCGATGCTTGACCAGTGTTCTGTTTTGCTCCATGTATGCACAATGAGTAGTGCATGAAACAAATGAGTTCATTTGCATGAAAACAACTTCTGGGTGATATGAGGTAACCTAAATTACTCCAGTTTCATAACACATTTTCTGTTAACTTGCTAGTTACATGTTATTACATCATCAGGTAATTCAACATTGATAACAGAAAGTCACAGTAATGTAGTAGTTTACATCCTGAATTGTGTATTATTTCGTTTGACGATACAAATAAAAGCATGTCATGTTTCTGTAGTTATTTTTGTTTCTGGAGGCAGCTTACATTATTTATCAAACATTTGCAAAGTCCCGAAGCAGCTTTTTAGACTACCTGTTAAAACAGTACATTGATGAGGCACATTGAATAAAGATGGCCAATTACAGATATGACCAATATTGATGGGAATGAAAACTGGCACAAATTACAAAATGTTTCCAAAATATAAAAAATTATTAAATTTTCTCCCCTCAAACCCCAGCCCGCTTTTAGCATGTGACGTCACCATGACCGGAGCCAGTCAACAACACAGAAGCTCATCTGTTGGGAAGTCGGGAAGGTAACTAAGAAGCGGAGCCAAGTAGCAACCGAGATACTTTTCTATTTAGCCCCCTTGTAAGTCAACTGTCCATATGAGAAAGGGACCGCAACTTGTTGAAAGTCGTTCTTTGTACTATTGTTTATCTTCTCCGTAGCTAATGGTAACTCGGTTATATTTTAGGGACACTATTTGGTCTCGCTGCACCACAGAAATATAATTGGGTTGCTGCTGGCAGGCTTTCTTTCACAATTAGCGTAACGTTTTCCTCGGCTACTGTTAGCCCGCTAGCTGGCGAGAAGAGAGGAGGACAAGAAAATGGAGTTGGACGATGGAGTTCTTTACCAGGACGACTCTGGCAGTTCGGCGATGATGTCTGAACGGGTTTCGGGTCTGGCGAGCTCAATTTACCGAGAGTTTGAACGGTTGATCTGTCAGTACGACGAGGACGTTGTGAAAGAACTCATGCCGCTCGTCGTCGCAGTGTTGGAGAACTTGGACGCGGTGTTCGCGGACAACCAGGAGCACGAAGTCGAGTTGGAGCTTCTGAAAGAGGACAACGAACAACTTGTTACCCAGTATGAACGGGAGAAATCGCTCAGAAAATCTACAGAAGAGGTGGGTTTGAGTCCTCGACTGTCAAAGAAGGACAAGTTAGTTGATGGAAAAGCTTTGCATGCTTCCAACTGCTAGACCACTAAAGTTAGCTTTGACAGCTCAAGCACAAGTAATATTCCACAACAAGCAGCACATACATACTGTACCCAATACTGTACGTTTTCCAATTTGAGAACTCTCAGCTAGCAGTGCATGTTTCTTAGGAGAACTTGCGAACCGTTTGTTAGCTTTAATCCCCTAATATGCTAGCATGCATGCAAACTATGGCAATGTTGGTAGCCTGTAGGCTAACCTTAAAGCTATAGCAGTCTGACGCCAGGAAGATAATGTCATCTGGCTGCAACAGCTGATACATATGCCTCATTTAGCACTGTTGCAAATATTATGGCCGGTGACACATTACTGTACTTAAATAATTTACACTATACGAATGCAGCTCCACCCAAGGATAATGACATGTTTCTCAAATAATGGGTCAGTACGGAGTGGTGGGTCTCGGTTGACTCCTTTTAGGTCACAGCTCCAGATAGCTGTAAGCAGGGTTGCCAGGGTCTTGCAAAAATGTGTAGCCCAATGACCCCTCAAACGGCTCACATGGCCGGGAAAACTAGGCCAACATTATTTTTCTGCAGCAAAAGACTGGTATCATTTATCCAAGAAACCCTTTTTCGATAATGCTATGAGCGAATTAGGAAGGAATATCGATGTAACGACGTAGGCTAAGAAGCAAAATGTAGTTTTTCTTTAAAATAATAATTACAGTGAGTTTAAGAATGTCAGAAGAGAAAATATAATTTGTCCATATTAGATCATTTTCCATCAATGGATGTCGATTAACTTGTTTTGACTTCTATGATTAAGCAATAAGGCCCGAGGAGGTGTGGTATTTGGCCAATATACCACTGCTGAGGACTGTTCTTAGGACACAGCCCTTAGCCCTGGTATATTGGCCATATACCACAAACCACTGCCTTATTGCTATTATAAACTGGTTACCAACATAATTAAAACAGTAAAGGCCATTTTTTTGTCATACTCGTGGTACATGGTCTGATATACCATGGCGTTCAACCAATCAGCATTCAGGGCTCAGACTACCCAGTTTATAATTGTAAATAAATCCAGTTTGCATGTACATAACTATAGATATATTCTACAGAAGAGTTTGAGTGATAAAAGTTGGACAGACATAAAAAATTAATATTTGGCTATTCTTCTGGCAATTGTGCTGTTATTATGTGCCAGATGTTAAGACTACAAACTGTTATAAATTGCCTATTTGCGAGTGATGCATTTCAATAGGCATAGGCTGGCTACTGACTAAAATCTGAGGTAATAATTGCAATTCAACTTTGCCGAGCTATATGCAGGTAGCCTATGGCCACTGATATCCCAGTATCTAATTTTAGGGAAAATTGTATTTATTTATTTATTTGTTATTTTACCAGGTAAGTTGACTGAGAACACGTTCTCATTTGCAGCAACAACCTAGGGAATAGTTACAGGGGATGAATGAGCCAATTGTAAACTGGGGGTTATTAGGTGACTGATGGTTTGAGAGCCAGATTGGGAATTGAGCCAGGACACTGGGGTTAACACCCCGGTTAACACCCCACCGGTTAACACCCCACCATGGGATCTTTAATAACCTCAGAGTCAGGACACCCGTTTAACGTCCCAGCCGAAAGACTGCACCCTACACAGGGTAGTGTCCCCAATCACTGCCCTGGGGCATTGGGATATTTTTTTTAGACCAGAGGAAAGAGTGCCTCCTACTGGCACTCCAACACCACTTCCAGCAGCATCTGGTCTCCCATCCAGGAACTGACCAGTACCAACCCTGCTTAGCGTCAGAAGCAAGGCAAGGCAGCAGTGGTATGCAGGGTGGTATGCTGCTGGCAACAACAAAAAAAGTCCACAATGAAACTGTGGAGGATGATATATTTGCGATAGCGCTATGACCATGATTACAATTGATTACTTCCAAATGAATTTAACATGGCTATTAATAATATCATAATAACACAAGGCTACAACAACAAACTGAAGTTATAAGCTTTTTATTAAATCTGTTTGCCAGTTCTGATAGGTTACACAAGTGGCACAAATTGATTTTCAATGACTCCAGTGATATTGTAATTTCAACATTTATTGTACCAAATTGTAGGCTACAGTAGCCTACAATGGCATATACATTAATAGCCTACTTGATGGCCAACAGATGAAAAACTATCATTCTCCATATTTAATGTCAGTTTTTGGACTTTTTTCCCCATAACAGAAGCATGTAATATAACTTCCATTTCAAATTTTACTCGTGCAGGACTCAAGACCCAAGAACTGAGCATGCATAAAACCCTATGCTTGATATGGTTTTCCATAATAAATGTTGACATTAGAATGCAGTTTATTTATACCACCTCTGAGCGAATTTATCTAAAGCACTCTAGTGCGCCTAAAGTAGTTTTCCAGTGCTTTGTTGCCGTTATATCAGTTCTTACGCTTTAATATGTTTTATGGAAAGAGATTTGGAAATAAGTGTCTCCACAATGACCAATGTAAATAGCCTACCTACAACTGGTAAAAAGTTGCCATGACGTGTGCGAGTGATGCTCTAGCTCTGTGAATCAGTTGTCCGCTGCAGCAGTCTCAACCAGTGCTCTCAACACTCACTCAGTAACAGCCTACCTCACTGCCTGATAGTCAGCAGCATCAGGTTATATTGTTTTATTTTTTTAAAGAGAAATGCCATGGAGGCCGCAGTGCAATTTTAGAAGTATCCCAAAAACCCGCAACATCGTTTTGAAAGTAGCCCAATTTCGTAAGGGAACCGCATACATGGCAATCCTGGCTGTAAGTATGGCTAGGTTCGAGCTTTCTGGCTAGAGACGCTGAAAGATAGGGCAGCCATTCTTCTTGCTCCATGAACAACTTTGCAGTATTTTTTTTTGTGTTATTTCTTACATTACTAGCTCAAATGTTTTGTGTTATTACATACAACAGTAAATAACTTTTGGATATCAGAGCGGAGGTAACTCACTAGCATTATGACCAGGAATAGGACTTTCCCGAATTGGATCCTTTGTTTGTACCCCCCAGGGCAATTGAACTTATTCCAGAGGCTGCTCCAAAACACCGCTGGCGGAGAAGAGGTATTCGTAGTGGACTCCTAGTCCGACTCAGGTGGCGCACACACCACCCACGGCTTCCGAGTATATTACTCGCTAATGTTCAGTCTCTGGATAATAAAGTTGACGATCTTAGGTCGAGGATTTCCTTCCAGAGAGACATCAGGGATTGTAACATTCTGTTGAGAGCATCCTGTCGGGCTATATCACCGTCTGGGACGGTAACTGCACCGCCCGCAATCGCAGGGCTCTCCAGAGGGTGGTGCGGTCTGCCCAACGCATCACCGGGGGCAAACTACCAGCCCACCAGGACACCTGCAGCACCCGATGTCACAGGAATGCCAGAAACAACAACCACAACCACCTGACCAACTGCCTTTTCACCCACACTACCATCCAGAAGGCAAGGTCAGTACAGGTGCATCAAAGCTGGGACCGAGAGACTGAAAGAAGCAGTTTATCTCAAGGCCATCAGACTGTTAAATAGCCATCACTTGGACCTAAGAGGCTGCTGCCCTATATACATCGACTTGAAATCACTGGCCACTTTAATAATTGGAACACTAGTCACTTTAATAATGTTTACATATTTTGCACTACTCATATGTGTATATACCGTATTATATTCTACTGTATTTTAGTCTATGCCGCTTCGACGTTGCTCGTCCAAATATGTATATATTTTTAATTCCATTCCTTTACTTTAAATGTGTGTGTACTGTTGGGAAATTGTTAGATATTACTGCACTGTTGGCGCTAGAAACTCAAGCATTTTGGCTGTTTGAAATGAGGTCATATAAACCTTGCCTTATGTATGTTGACAGGTAATATAGTACATCTTCTGTAATTTCCCTTAGGTGGAGCTCCATTTGTATGGTGTAAATTACTGAAGTACAGTAATGTTGTCACAACCATAATATTATGTGTAACCTTGTCATCAGCTGTTGCATCCAGATGACATATCTGCCTAGCTTCAGACTGCTCTCTTTCGCTCTATCCTGCTGCAACTGAACAGTTGTTTGTTTGTTCTGCCACCAATGCATTATGCAGTCTACCTACCAGACTACTCTCTTTCTGTCCCCCTGTTGCTCTCTCTCCCGGTTCTCTGCCTTTCACCCACTAGGCTATCCATATGTTCTCTATCTATAATCACGCTGTTCTAGAGTGGTTGTATTTCACCCCTCCTAACCCCCCTCTGTGTCGTTGAACTCTCTTTATTCCCATAACTGCTGTTGTGGAAAATTTGATCCAAAGATTAAGGCAAAGACTATTCAATGATATAATAGAATAATCTTTAACACAAGCAGCTACAAGGGGAGATCTATCTCTGATTTCACAGGGATGAACTCCAGGAAGAAATGGTTACATGTCCCTTATATAGTGGGAGGTGATAATACAATCATATTGTTTATACAACATTTATTTGAATAAAAGCAGCTCTTCCAGAACACAATGGCTTTGTGTTAGGGTGCAGACATACCAGGAGTCTATGAAAAGCATAACACAGAACATATCCCTTGAAGTTACAACCGCTTACCCTAAATTCTGCCACCACACAGCCAAAGTGAAAGCTCCTTTCCTCTCCTATAGATGGGTTAATTTACAGGTCAGGTGATCCTTGTTTAGCAGTTGACAGCAGCAATGCTGTATGCTTCACCTGTTTTTAAATGTTTTGCTTTCTCTGAGCATGGTTTAGGAGTCCTCTTTTGTAGTGTTGGTTATGGATTGTGTGTGGTGCTCTGCCCTTTCATTTTCATTCACTATTAGTGTTAACTCTGACATTACACCACTTAGACAACATTTGAAGGTCACAGTGTAATGTTCCAAATCTGCGACTTCTCTCACTTTGTCTTGTCACAGCATTCTCTGCCGCTAGCCACCAATACTGAGAGCTCTTGTAGTACACTATGTAGGCCTAGTTTTTATTAGACATGTCATGATTTGCACACTAGGTGGGTCTGGCCAGGGACTGTGTGTGTGTGTGTGTGTGTGTCCCTCCAGTCATTTGCTTTGCACTGCTCTTGACGTTCTCCTCAGAGCTGCAGTTCATTGGCATGTGGAATTACAACAAGAATCGGGATGGTTCGTAAGTAGTTAATAAACGGGGAAATTACTTCACAAGCACTTTATAAACAAATAGAAAAAGCATGAGTCCAATGTTAAATTATTTACCAGTGTGATGCCTAGGTGTTTACTTCGAGGTTGAAAACTGTCTGCTTAATTTGCTTTACATACAGGCCTGGCTAACTCGGTCATGTTGTTCGTTAGGCTCTAGAAAACCCATTCACGTTCGCAGGACTGTAAAAATCCAGACACCTGCTAGGCTGTAAGTAGAGACATAATGGTTCTCAGTTAGTGAGCAACACTGCAGATGAACACCCCGGTCACAAGTACTTCTACAACCCATTTAATACTATTGGGACTCAAGCAACAGACAGACCCAAACAGTGTCAGTAAGTCCAGTGTAGCACTGATCTCTCCCAGAGCTGAAACCACAGGAACTCTTCGAGATGGACTGTTACTCGTCACTACAGAAGGAGAGAGGAAGAGAGCAGGGCCAGGCAGGAAATTCCTGGGAAAACGAGACTTCCTGAGTTCCTCTCTCTGGCCAGGATACACCTGGGACACATTCCTCGAGACATCCTGAGGTCATGGACCGGTTCAGGATGATGATGTCAGAGGGTTATGTCATTTGTCAGACCCACAGCACACTTATGCCTTTTCCACCATATCCTAGTTGTCAGTTCACAGCGGTTCTCAGGAGCGACTAAAAAAGCATGTCATTGAATTGGGGCTGGAAAACCTGCCTGGCCCTGCTCTCTTCCTCTCTCCGTCTGTAGTGAAGAGTAACAGTCCATCTCGAAGAGTTCCTGTGGTTTCAGTCTATTCTTGTTCTGGCGAGTTTGCACTTACCTGAAGTGAACTTTCCAGGAGCCGTCCTTGTCCTACGAGTCAGTGGATGAGTGTGACGAATAGTTTTACATTTCTTTTGTTGTTGAATTTTACCCCCTTTTACTCCCCAATTTCGTAGTATCCAATTATTAGTAGTTAATATCTTGTCTCATCGCTACAACTCCCGTACGCGCTCGGGAGAGCTGAAGGACGAAAGTCATGCGTCCTCCGAAACACAACCCAACCAAGCCGCACTGCTTCTTAACACAGTGCGCATCCAACCCGGAATCCAGCCGCACCAATGTGTCAGAGGAAACACCGTGCACCTGGCGACCTTGGTTAGCGCACTGCGCCCGACCCGCCACGGGAGTCGCTGGTGAGCGATGAGACAAGGATATCCCTACCGGCCTAACCCGGACGACGCTAGGCCAATTGTGCGTCGCCCCACGGATCTCCCAGTCGCGGCCGCCTGCGAACCCAGGGTCTCTGGTGGCACAGCTGGCGCTGCGATGCAGTGCACTAGACCACTGCGCCACCTGGGAGGGTACGAATAGGTTTTATAGACGTGTCAAACCCAGGCTCTAGTCCAGCTGTGTCAGTTTCTCACAGGTTTATAGACATGTCAAGCTAGGGCTGGGCGATATGACATTATTACGATATACACTACCATTCAAAGGTTTGGTGTCCTTGTTTTTGAAAGGATATCACTTTTTGTCAGTTTAAAATAACATCAAATTGATCAGAAATACAGTGTAGACAATGTTAATGTTGTAAATGACTTGTAGCTGGAAACGGCAGATAAAATAAAAAAATAATTTAAAAAATGAATATCTACATAGGCATACAGTTTATCATTTTAAAAGGCTAATTGATCATTAGAAAATTGCAAAAGGGTTATGTTAGCACAGCTGAAAACTGTTGTTTTGGTTAAAGAAGCAATCAAACTGGCCGCCTTTAGACTGGTTGAGTATCTGGAGCATCAGCATTTGTGGGCTCGATTACAGGCTCAAAATGGCCAGAAACAAAGCAATTTCTTCTGAAACTTGTCAGTCTATTCTTGTTCTGAGAAATAAAGGCTATTCCATGCAAGAAATTGCCAAGAAACTGAAGATCTTGTACAACGCTGTGTACTACTCCCGATTTTGCATGTTTTCCTACTTACAAAGCATGTAGAAGTCTGTAATTTTTATCATAGGTACACTTCAACTGTGAGAGACGGAATCTAAAACAAAAATCCAGAAAATCACATTGTATGATTTTTATGTAATTAATTTGCATTTTATTGCATGACATAAGTATTTGATCACCTACCAACCAGTAAGAATTCTGGCTCTCACAGACCTGTTAGTTTTTCTTTAAGAAGCCCTCCTGTTCTCCACTCATTACCTGTATTAACTGCACCTGTTTGAACTCGTTACCTGTATAAAAGACACCTGTCCACACAATCAAACAGACTCCAACCTCTCCACAATGGCCAAGACCAGAGAGCTGTGTAAGGACATCAGGGATAAAATTGTAGACCTGCACAAGGCTGGGATGGGCTACAGGACAATAGGCAAGCAGCTTGGTGAGAAGGCAACAACTGTTGGCGCAATTATTAGAAAATGGAAGAAGTTCAAGATGACGGTCAATCACCCTCGGTTTGGGGCTCCATGCAAGATCTCACCTCGTGGGGCATCAATGATCATGAGGAAGGTGAGGGATCAGCCCAAAACTACACGGCAGGACCTGGTCAATGACTTGAAGAAAGCTGGGACCACAGTCTCAAAGAAAACCATTAGTAACACACTACGCTGTCATGGATTAAAATCCTGCACCGCACGTAAACTACACTACTCATCTCATATGTATATACTGTACTCGATACCATCTACTACATCTTGCCTATGCCGCTCTGTACTCATTCATATCTTTATGTACATATTCTTTATCCCTTTACACTTGTGTGTATAAGGTAGTAGTTTTGGAATTGTTAGGTTAGATTACTCGTTGGTTATTACTGCATTGTCGGAACTAGAAGCACAAGCATTTCGCTACACCAGCATTAACATCTGCTAACCATGTGTATGTGACAAATACATTTGATTTGATTTTGTTTTGCTCAAGCCAGCGCATGTCCAGGCCCATCTGAAGTTTGCCAATGACCATCTGAATGGGAGAAGGTCATGTGGTCGGACAAAAATAGAGCTTTTTGGTCTAAACTCCACTCGCCGTGTTTGGAGGAAGAAGAAGGATGAGTCCAACCCCAAGAACACATCCCAACCGTGAAGCATGGAAGTGGAAACATTATTCTTTGGGATGCTTTTCTGCAAAGGGGACAGAACGACTGAACCGTATTGAGGGGAGGATGGATGGGGCCATGTATCGCAGATCTTGGCCAACAACCTCCTTCCCTCAGTAAGAGCATTGAAGATGGGCCGTGGCTGGGTCTTCCAGCATGACAACGACCCGAAACACACAGCCAGGGCAACTAAGAAGTGGCTCCGTAAGAAGCATCTCAAGGTCCTGGAGTGGCCTAGCCAGTCTCCAGACCTGAATCCAATAGAAAATCTTTGGAGGGAACTGAAAGTCCGTATTGCCCAGCGACAGCCCCGAAACCTGAAGGATCTGGAGAAGGTCTGTATGGAGGAGTGTGCCAAAATCCCTGCTGCAGTGTGTGCAAACCTAGTCAAGAACTACAGGAAACGTATGATCTCTGTAATTGCAAACAAAGGTTTCTGTACCAAACATTAAGTTCTGCTTTTCTGATGTATCAAATACTTATGTCATGCAATAAAATGCTAATTAATTACTTAAAAATCATACAATGTGATTTTCTGGATTTTTGTTTTAGATTCCGTCTCTCACAGTTGAAGTGTACCTATGATAAAAATTACAGACCTCTACATGCTCTTTTTAGTAGGAAACACTGCCGATTTAGCAGGTTATCAAATACTTGTCCTCCCCACTGTGTGTGTGTGTGTGTGTGTGCACATGTATATATACAGTGCCTTGCGAAAGTATTCGGCCCCCTTGAACTTTGCGACCTTTTGCCACATTTCAGGCTTCAAACATGAAGATGTAAAACTATTTTTTGTGAAGAATCAACAAGTGGGACACAATCATGAAGTGGAACGACATTTATTGGATATTTCAAACTTTTTTAACAAATCAAAAACGGAAAAATTGGGCGTGCAAAATTATTCAGCCCCTTTACTTTCAGTGCAGCAAACTCTCTCCAGAAGTTCAGTGAGGATCTCTGAATGATCCAATGTTGACCTAAATGACTAATGATGATAAATACAATTCACCTGTGTGTAATCAAGTCTCCGTATAAATGCACCTGCACTGTGATAGTCTCAGAGGTCCGTTAAAAGCGCAGAGAGCATCATGAAGAACAAGGAACACCAGGCAGGTCCGAGATACTGCTGTGAAGAAGTTTAAAGCCGGATTTGGATACAAAAAGATTTCCCAAGCTTTAAACATCCCAAGGAGCACTGTGCAAGCGATAATATTGAAATGGAAGGAGTATCAGACCACTGCAAATCTACCAAGACCTGGCCCTCCCTCTAAACTTTCAGCTCATACAAGGAGAAGACTGATCAGAGATGCAGCCAAGAGGCCCATGATCACTCTGGATGAACTGCAGAGATCTACAGCTGAGGTGGGGGACTCTGTCCATAGGACAACAATCAGTCGTATATTGCACAAATCTGGCCTTTATGGAAGAGTGGCAAGAAGAAAGCCATTTCTTAAAGATATCCATAAAAAGTGTCGTTTAAAGTTTGCCACAAGCCACCTGGGAGACACACCAAACATGTGGAAGGAGGTGCTCTGGTCAGATGAAACCAAAATTGAACTTTTTGGCAACAATGCAAAATGTTATGTTTGGTGTAAAAGCAACACAGCTCATCACCCTGAACAACCATCCCCACTGTCAAACATGGTGGTGGCAGCATCATGGTTTGGGCCTGCTTTTCTTCAGCAGGGACAGGGAAGATGGTTAAAATTGATGGGAAGATGGATGGAGCCAAATACAGGACCATTCTGGAAGAAAACCTGATGGAGTCTGCAAAAGACCTGAGACTGGGACGGAGATTTGTCTTCCAACAAGACAATGATCCAGAACATAAAGCAAAATCTACAATGGAATGGTTCAAAAATAAACATATCCAGGTGTTAGAATGGCCAAGTCAAAGTCCAGACCTGAATCCAATCGAGAATCTGTGGAAAGAACTGAAAACTGCTGTTCACAAATGCTCTCCATCCAACCTCACTGAGCTCGAGCTGTTTTGCAAGGAGGAATGGGAAAAGATTTCAGTCTCTCGATGTGCAAAACTGATAGAGACATACCCCAAGCGACTTACAGCTGTAATCGCAGCAAAAGGTGGCGCTACAAAGTATTAACTTAAGGGGGCTGAATAATTTTGCACGCCCAATTTTTCAGTTTTTGATTTGTTAAAAAAAGTTTGAAATATCCAATAAATGTCGTTCCACTTCATGATTGTGTCCCACTTGTTGATTCTTCACAAAAAATACAGTTTTACATCTTTATGTTTGAAGCCTGAAATGTGGCGAAAGGTCGCAAAGTTCAAGGGGGCCGAATACTTTTATTTATATATATATATTTATATATATTTATATATATTTATATATATATATTTATATATATTTATATATATATATATTTATATATTTATTTATATATTTATATATATATATATATTTATATGAGTTTGGGGTCACTTAGAAATGTCCTTTTTGCAAAAAAACACTTTTTTTGTCCATTATCACGATATTAATCTAATAATGTTTAAAAGGTGCATATCTGCTTCAGACTCAAGAATGCCTGAACAATCCAAAGGCTTCAGTGTTTCTTATTGTCAGAAGTCGAACTCACAAATAACATTAACTCCACATTTTAAAATAAATAAATATGTAAACCCTTAAGCTATAATAGTGCAAGTCGATATGCATTAACTGTTAGCCTAATGGCACATCAGTTTATGTTGGGTTGTTGTCTTATAAGTTGCAAGAAAGACAAGTCTGTCTACGGTCTCTGGCTTTAAAGCTGCCCTATGGCAGGTCACTATGTTGCCACCTGTGCTAAAAACACGCTCTGAGGTGGATCTTTTTTTGGGGTGGATCTTCCACCAGTCCAGTGGATTGGTTTCACTGTCAGCATCCGCAGACTGAAGGTAGCAGCTGAGTTCCTTTTCTACCAGCTGGATTTCAGTAAGACCTGTGGTGGTGGAGCATGGCTTTTTGAAAAAACTGGCCAGTGACTTTCTCTTTTAGCTGGCATTTGTGGTGAAGCAGCAGCAGCAATGTCTCCCTGTGCTGGGCTTGGGGTTTCATGTCCCTCATTGACCATCTCTGAGACAGCTCTTGCTTTTATGTGGCCCATCTTCTCCTCTGAAGTAATGTGTATTCAACCGAGGGTCGACCAACGAGGCTTTGTCCAGGAGGTCATCTGTGGCTAGGTCATCATATTTCTCATTTGTTTTGATGGTTTGGGTGAGCCCTGTTTCATGACCTTTGAATTGAACAGGTATAGTACTGGCTTCAGGTAAGACACACTGACATAAGACTCACCAGGCGGAGCATCTGTGAATTCTAGGAGTGGGGTCAATGCCTGGTTTATGGACTCAAGAACATCTATATCTGTATAGGTGGGAGCTCAGTGCCGGGTCGTCTTGTCACTGTACAAGACCTGTGAAATGTCTTTATCCTGCTCCAGTACTCTTTGCACCATCTTTTGATTTGATCCCCACCTGGTAGGCGACTCCGTCACAAACTTGTGCTGGGGTCGGTTGTGTTCTTTTTGATCAACTGCCAGGTCTCTTCTTTTTCCACGAATAGGAAAAGGCACCTACCACTTTCTTGCTCGATTGCTCATGTACCCGTTTCTCTACCCACTCTCTGTAAGAGAAATCAATACATTTTAATAAAATGTTAAAATAACTAAAGGGATTATTGTGATGTACAAATGTAATACTTAATCAGTTGATTGGGGGGGGGCACATTTAGTTTATTCTATCCAATCAAGTCAATATACACAATTGACAAGGTTACTTACCAATGGCCAAGTGTAGACGATGTCCAAAACATTGCAGTCGGGTCCATTTGTTGATTTGAGCGGCCTTCACAATGTTCGCACCACTATCCGTTGTAATGCAGACCTGTCTGTCTTGACTGGGTCCCCAGGAGGCGTGAGCGTCAATGAGCCCCTCTGCTATAGCTTCACCCGTGTGGTCATCGGGAAAGTATGATGTTTGAAGGCATTTATTACGAAGATTCCACTCTGTCAATATAGTGAAGCTAATTTAAGGCTCTGATGTGTGACTAGACCACAGATCGGTAGTAGTAGCAACATACATAAAATCTGTCTTGAGCTGTTCCTCGACTTTTTCCATACACTCGGCGTAGAGTTAAGGCAGTGCGATGTGAGAGAAATGTTTGCGGCCAGGGAGCACGTACCTGGGGTCAATTAAATTGATAAACAACTTTAAACCTTCATTTTCGACTGTGTTAATTGGTAGCATGTCTTCAGCAATGCATACTAGCGTTTGTGATGTCCTTGTGTCTTTTCAATGTTTGCTCATAGGGTATAAACGCTGTCAGTGTTGACTGCTTCGGGCGAACATCCCGAGATTAGCTGGTGCTTGAGGTGCGTTTATCAATACCGTGGCTCAAACTTTTTGTATGTTCCAAGGAGTGATTTTGCTTCAGATGGTGACAAAAGTTTGTCGTATTACCAGACTTGGTAGCCACCTGTCTACGGCATACTTTGCATCGAACATTGATCTGCTCTTTGTCGGACTTCAAAAAGCGAAACCACTTCCAAATAACTGAAACAGTTGGACCCTTTTTTATCAATAATGTCTTAGAGGGAACCTGCTTCTTCTCCATGGCTATTACTGCCACTGTTTTTGCCTAAATCAATCATTTTTCGTGGTTAATAGTGGCTACTCCATCACTCGAGGTGCTAAGTGGTTTTTCGTGGCCGTATACCTCTCCACGTGCATATTGTCACTTTTCCGCACTTTTCTGCTACATCACGTAGGTGAAATGGACTGCGGTACCTAATTATTCTATATCGATATTGTCGAAATGAATGTAGACGTTTTTATATGGTTATTGAGGGAAGTAATTACCTCTATTGATATTGATTTATCGCCCAGCCCTACGTCAAACCCAGGCTCTAGTCCAGCTGTCCGTTTCTGTCACTGTACTGAAACAAACCCCCACAGTCGCTCAGCCCCTGCTTTGCTGTACTTAGCTGATGAGAGCTTGAACAGAGCAGACCCTCCCTAAGCTATGGGCCTGTTAAAGGCAGGAGCTGTTACTGTCTTGCATCTGTACCCAGGATGAGTAGGAGCAGTCAGGACTGACACACACACCACATACAGAGAGTCAGGACTACCAACGTGGCTCTCTGGATTAGACCTACATTTCTGCTGTAAAAAAAAAAAAGAAGTGCTGTTTCAATTAACCTACTTGTGTAACCGACCAGGTATTGAACCCAATTCATCAGTTTTAATTAAGTTAGCCCCGCAGTTGAATTTCACAGCCTAAACCATTCATATTGTTTGTTGATTTGGACAATGATCGTATTCGTTTGATGTTGAGCCAGTTCTGATTTCATATTATAGTCAATTGGGATTTGAAAAAAAATGATAACAGGCTTTGATTGAATACACCCTGGCTGTTATTGACTTGTTGAAAGTGAAAAGGTCTTTGTGTTCCTGTTCACATGATGTTTGTTCTTATGTTGTCTCACTGGAAGTTCACAAACGCTCTGACAGATCGTGCTGTGACCTGCTCCAACCCCAGACACATTAATGCACGCACAATACACACACACACACTTGACCCTCAAACCAAGGAACACATAACACAACATTTTAAATTGATTGCATGTTTAATAAACTCATCTCAAATCTAACTTCAGGATCTTGCCAAACACAGATGCATGACCCTTTTAGTGACTTCCAGATCTGTGATATCTGACATCCTCTCTGGCAGCGCCATCCTGCTATCCCAGCTGCCCTGTTCTACCCAGGCAGCAACCCAAAGAAGACTCCGTGCACTTAATAAAACTCTCGGTCAATACAATGTTGATACACTGGGGCACTTTGTGCGTGGTGAGAGAAAGAGAGCTGTGTGAGATGGAGCGTGTGTGTGTCTGTGTGATAGAGCTGTGTGTGTGTGAGAGCGAGGGAGAGTTTGTGTGTGTGAAGGGACAAAGGGAGCATTATCCATGGTCAGGAGGAGAGGGGGAAGAGGAGGTAGATGGAGACTAGAGAAACTCTTTCTCTGAAGCGTTGTCTTATGAACACCCAACTATGGGTCATATGATTAGCAGCACGGATAAAGTGTGGTGTGTGTGTGTGTGGTGGTGGGGGGGTAGTCTAAGGAATTAGGAAGAGGGGGTGAGGTTCTAGGGATTGATGTTGGGTATTATGCTTTTATGACAGTTAAAACCATATGTGACGTGGAGCCTTGTGTTTAGTGTTGTTAACTGATCAATTCTCCCTCCTCTTGCTCTTCTCCCAGCCCTCTTGTCCAGTCCAGACCTCATGTAGCCTAATGCTCTTATTAGATTTGCTGTTTTACTTGGAGTTTACTGTGAGGAAGTCTGTGTCTTTTCTTTACTACCCTTCAGACCCTCTCTCATACCTTCCCACATTGTTTTCTTAATCCATTTCTCTCTTTCTTGCCCTCTCGTTCTCTCGCTATGCTTATGGTTTCCTAACCATTTGAACAGGGCCTTGAATACACCTGCAGCCAAACGAATGATTTAATGTTCGTAAAAGGCATTCTGAGTAATGCCTTTATCTGCTTTCTGACCTAGAAAGTTGCCTTCATGTAGAGAAGAGCCTATTTGTTCCAGTAGGCCTCCGGCAGAGCAGGGGACTCGGGTGATTCAATCCCGCAGCAGATGACTGCTCATCCCAGCCGATGGGCTCTGGTCGATAAGCCCTGCATCCACACACAGCTCTATGATCACAAGACTCTAGACTGTTTACGTGTGTCGGCAGTGACTGAGGGCAACTTTAGTTCCAGCCTTGTGTTATAACACCGGATTCACCTCAATCTAGTGTCAGGTGTGTTGGTGCTGGGCCAGACCCAAAGCCTGCAACACTGTTCTAATAGGTCTCTAAACTGTCACCGGCTGGTTCAGCTCTTTTACTGTACGTTTTACTGTACGCAACCGGGAGACCCATGAGGTGGCACACAATTGGCCCAGCATCGTCCGGGTTAGGGGAGGATTTGGCCGGCTGGGTTGTCCTTGTCCCATCGCACTCTAGCTTCTCCTGTGGCGGGCAGGGTGCAGTGCATGCTGACACTGTCGCCAGGTGTACAGTCGTGGCCAAAAGTTTTGAGAGTGACACAAATATTAATTTCCACAAAGTTTGCTGCTTCAGTGTCTTTAGATAATTTTGTCAGATGTTACTATGGAATACTGAAGTATAATTACAAGCATTTCATAAGTGTCAAAAGCTTTTATTGACAATTACATGAAGTTGAGGCAGTCAATATTTGCGGTGTTGACCCTTCTTTTTCAAGACCTCTGCAATCCGCCCTGGCATGCTGTCAATTAAATTCTGGGCCACATCCTGACTGATGGCAGCCCATTCTTGCATAATCAATGCTTGGAGTTTGTCAGAATTTGTGGGTTTTTGTTTGTCCACCCACCTCTTGAGGATTGACCACAAGTTCTCAATGGGATTAAGGTCTGGGGAGTCTCCTGGCCATGGACCCAAAATATCGATGTTTTGTTCCCCGAGCCACTTAGTTATCACTTTTGCCTTATGGCAAGGTGCTCCATCATGTTGGAAAAGGCATTGTTCGTCACCAAACTGTTCCTGGATGGTTGGGAGAAGTTGCTCTCGGAGGATGTGTTGGTACCATTCTTTATTCATGGCTGTGTTCTTAGGCAAATTTGTGAGTGAGCCCACTCCCTTGGCTGAGAAGCAACCCCACACATGAATGGTCTCAGGATGTTTTACTGTTGGCATGACACAGGACTGATGGTAGCGCTCACCTTATCTTCTCCGGACAAGATTTTTTCCGGATGCCCCAAACAATCGGTAAGGGGATTCATCAGAGAAAATGACTTTACCCCAGTCCTCAGCAGTCCAATCCCTGTACCTTTTGCAGAATATCAGTCTGTCCCTGATGTTTTTCCCGGAGAGCAGTGGCTTCTTTGCTGCCCTTCTTGACACCAGGCCATCCCACAAAAGTCTTCGCCTCACTGTGCGTGAAGATGCACTCACACCTGCCTGCTGCCATTCCTGAGCAAGCTCTACTGGTGGTGCACCGATCCCGCAGCTGAATCAACTTTAGGAGACGGTCCTGGCGCTTGCTGGACTTTCTTGGGCGCCCTGAAGCCTTTTTCACAACAATTGAACTGCTCTCCTTGAAGTTCTCGTGAATCTGATAAATGGTTGATTTAGGTGCAATCTTACTGGCAGCAATATCCTTGCCTGTGAAGCCCTTTTTGTGCAAAGCAATGATGACTGCACATGTTTCCTTGCAGGCAACCATGGCTGACAGGGGAAGAACAATGATTCCAAGCACCACCCTCCTTTTGAAGCTTTTTGTCTGTTATTTGAACTCAATCAGCATGACAGAGTGATCTCCAGCCTTGTCCTCGTCAACACTCACACCTGTGTTAACAAGATAATCACTGACATGATGTCAGCTGGTCCTTTTGTGGTAGTGGAAATGTTTTTGATGGATTCAGTTCATTTGCATGGCAAAGAGGGACTTTGCAATTAATTGTAATTCATCTGATCACTCTTCATACATTCTGGAGTATATGCAAATTGCCATCATACAAATTGAGGCAGCAGACTTTGAAAATGAATATTTGTGTCATTCTCAAAAGTTTTGGCCACAACTGTACAGTGTTTCCTCCAACACATTGGTGCTGCTGGCTTCCGGGTTAAGCGAGCATTGTGTCAACTACCAATTGGATATTGCGAAATTGGGGGGGAAAAGGGGTATTAAAAAAAAAAACTAAAAGTAGACAGTTGATCAGTGTGTGGGGGGGGTTGTCTCGCTAGGTTATGTCATAACTCCTCAGCCTGTTTTTGCTGGCAGCGGCAGAGTTCTCCAGTTACAGACAGATTGTCTCGTTCCCATCAACAGAAAAACTACAACAGTTGTCGATGTGAAGATACTGGTGCTGAGCTCTAATGGACAACAACAAGAAAACTTACTGCCGGACACTGATCTGTCAGTGCAACACACACACTCAAGTAGTGTGTGGGCACCAAGGAGCTGGTGCTCTGAGCCTGTTGTCTGACATCCACTGAATAGAACTGAAGACCGACTGTCTCTTCATGTTGACCTCAGACCTGATCCACAGACACAAAACAACACACTGAATGCATCTGCAGACAGAACACACACAAAACAACACACTGAATGCATCTGCAGACAGAACACACACAAAACAACACACTGAATGCATCTGCAGACAGAACACACACAAAACAACACACTGAATGCATCTGCAGACAGAACACACACAAAACAACACACTGAATGCATCTGCAGACAGAACACACACAAAACAACACACTGAATGCATCTGCAGACAGAACACACACAAAACAACACACTGAATGCATCTGCAGACAGAACACACACAAAACAACACACTGAATGCATCTGCAGACAGAACACACACAAAACAACACACTGAATGCATCTGCAGACAGAACACACACAAAACAACACACTGAATGCATCTGCAGACAGAACACACACAAAACAACACACTGAATGCATCTGCAGACAGAACACACACAAAACAACACACTGAATGCATCTGCAGACAGAACACACACAAAACAACACACTGAATGCATCTGCAGACAGAACACACACAAAAACAACAACACACTGAATGCATCTGCAGACAGAACACACACAAAACAACACACTGAATGCATCTGCAGACAGAACACACACAAAACAACACACTGAATGCATCTGCAGACAGAACACACACAAAACAACACACTGAATGCATCTGCAGACAGAACACACACAAAACAACACACTGAATGCATCTGCAGACAGAACACACACAAAACAACACACTGAATGCATCTGCAGACAGAACACACACAAAACAACACACTGAATGCATCTGCAGACAGAACACACACAAAACAACACACTGAATGCATCTGCAGACAGAACACACACAAAACAACACACTGAATGCATCTGCAGACAGAACACACACAAAACAACACACTGAATGCATCTGCAGACAGAACACACACAAAACAACACACTGAATGCATCTGCAGACAGAACACACACAAAACAACACACTGAATGCATCTGCAGACAGAACACACACAAAACAACACACTGAATGCATCTGCAGACAGAACACACACAAAACAACACACTGAATGCATCTGCAGACAGAACACACACAAAACAACACACTGAATGCATCTGCAGACAGAACACACACAAAACAACACACTGAATGCATCTGCAGACAGAACACACACAAAACAACACACTGAATGCATCTGCAGACAGAACACACACAAAACAACACACTGAATGCACCTGCAGACAGAACACACACAAAACAACACACTGAATGCATCTGCAGACAGAACACACACAAAACAACACACTGAATGCATCTGCAGACAGAACACACACAAAACAACACACTGAATGCACCTGCAGACAGAACACACACAAAACAACACACTGAATGCATCTGCAGACAGAACACACACAAAACAACACACTGAATGCACCTGCAGAACACACACAAAACAACACACTGAATGCACAGACACAAAACAACACACTGAATGCACCTGCAGACAGAACACACACAAAACAACACACTGAATGCACCTGCAGACAGAACACACACAAAACAACACACTGAATGCACCTGCAGACAGAACACACACAAAACAACACACTGAATGCATCTGCAGACAGAACACACACAAAACAACACACTGAATGCACCTGCAGACAGAACACACACAAAACAACACACTGAATGCACCTGCAGACAGAACACACACAAAACAACACACTGAATGCACCTGCAGACAGAACACACAACAAAACAACACACACAAAACAACACACTGAATGCACCTGCAGACAGAACACACACAAAACAACACACTGAATGCACCTGCAGACAGAACACACACAAAACAACACACTGAATGCACCTGCAGACAGAACACACACAAAACAACACACTGAATGCACCTGCAGACAGAACACACACAAAACAACACACTGAATGCACCTGCAGACAGAACACACACAAAACAACACACTGAATGCACCTGCAGACAGAACACACACAAAACAACACACTGAATGCACCTGCAGACAGAACACACACAAAACAACACACTGAATGCACCTGCAGACAGAACACACACAAAACAACACACTGAATGCACCTGCAGACAGAACACACACAAAACAACACACTGAATGCACCTGCAGACAGAACACACACAAAACAACACACTGAATGCATCTGCAGACAGAACACACACAAAACAACACACTGAATGCACCTGCAGACAGAACACACACAAAACAACACACTGAATGCACCTGCAGACAGAACACACACAAAACAACACACTGAATGCACCTGCAGACAGAACACACACAAAACAACACACTGAATGCACCTGCAGACAGAACACACACAAAACAACACACTGAATGCACCTGCAGACAGAACACACACAAAACAACACACTGAATGCATCTGCAGAACACACACAAAACAACACACTGAATGCACCTGCAGACAGAACACACACAAAACAACACACTGAATGCACCTGCAGACAGAACACACACAAAACAACACACTGAATGCACCTGCAGACAGAACACACACAAAACAACACACTGAATGCACCTGCAGACAGAACACACACAAAACAACACACTGAATGCACCTGCAGACAGAACACACACAAAACAACACACTGAATGCACAGACAGAACACACACAAAACAACACACTGAATGCACCTGCAGACAGAACACACACAAAACAACACACTGAATGCACCTGCAGACAGAACACACACAAAACAACACACTGAATGCATCTGCAGACAGAACACACACAAAACAACACACTGAATGCATCTGCAGACAGAACACAACAAAACAACACACTGAATGCATCTGCAGACAGAACACACACAACACACTGAAAACAACACACTGAATGCATCTGCAGACAGAACACACACAAAACAACACACTGAATGCATCTGCAGACAGAACACACACAAAACAACACACTGAATGCATCTGCAGACAGAACACACACAAAACAACACACTGAATGCATCTGCAGACAGAACACACACAAAACAACACACTGAATGCATCTGCAGACAGAACACACACAAAACAACACACTGAATGCATCTGCAGACAGAACACACACAAAACAACACACTGAATGCATCTGCAGACAGAACACACACAAAACAACACACTGAATGCATCTGCAGACAGAACACACACAAAACAACACACTGAATGCATCTGCTGACAGAACACACACAAAACAACACACTGAATGCATCTGCTGACAGAACACACACAAAACAACAACACACTGAATGCATCTGCTGACAGAACACACACAAAACAACAACACACTGAATGCATCTGCAGACAGAACACACACAAAACAACACACTGAATGCATCTGCAGACAGAACACACACAAAACAACACACTGAATGCATCTGCAGACAGAACACACACAAAACAACACACTGAATGCATCTGCTGACAGAACACACACAAAACAACACACTGAATGCATCTGCTGACAGAACACACACAAAACAACACACTGAATGCATCTGCAGACAGACGCAGACAGGTGGGTTTTGTCTCATTGATCTCACTCCAGATTTGAGTCAGTCCCTAGTCTCTCCCAATTCACTTCTGTGTCTGTCTGTCTCTGTCTCTAAGGATCACAGGAGGTGGTGGCAGAAGGAATCTGACAAACATGATGCATACAGCTAGCAATGTGTCCTGTCTGTTGGCTAGAGATCAATGACCTTTCTCACAAGTACTTAACACACATGGACACATGCCATTGTGTTACACACAGTGTTATACAGTGTTTTAACAACTCTCTGTCTGTCTGTAGCGGTACATGGTGTTTGAGGACAGTCAGGACATGGAGAAGAAGGACCTTCAGGGTCGACTGGTGATGCTGGAGTCTCACACACGTCAAATGGAGCTCAAGACCAGGAACTACTCGGACCAGAGTGAGTCTTAACAAACACACAGAAGGACAGATTCATACTGTGGTGGTTAATTTTTTTATCAAATGAGGAGAGACTGACTTATCACACAAGTCAGAGTTATACTTAAACTAAATCTTTAATCACTTATTAATAAGGAAGCAGGTCAATACAACACACACACATATAAAGTGAATCAATTGAGTGCTCTACGATAATGATGGCTGGTCGACGAATCACCCTCAAATGATTTGTTGAGAGCCCCGAGACAATAGTAAAAAGGTATTTTTATAGCCAAGATACACCCCTTTCAACCTACATGACGATGTATAGAATGGGTCACAAGGTTAAGATTCGTATGAACGTTACTTATAATTCACAGCAGACCGTATCTGCTGTAAAAACAGTTCTTATTGTGTAGACTCCAAGGTCTGGCCCTGGGGTCATCTCTCCCTGGTACCTTATAGAACAGAAACATTAACTCATGCTCTGGAATGCGGTCTCTTTAGGTTTTGTCACCCAAAAGACATTGTAAACCTCCTGTCAGTGTTATCTCCCAGAGGCCCATCCTCAGTAGAACACACACAGATGAGTGTTCTAACAACCCCTTATTCTTTTGCATAAAACAACCATTTGATGCAATGAAGGTATTATAACAATCTTTTAATTTCCACCATAATACTCAATCAGTTACATAATTGATCAATCAATCATTATCTTTTAGGACTGGAGCTGTGAACCCCTAATCAGTGTCTCCCCTATAATTATTTTCAGCAGTGGTGGGGGGTTTGTTCAGAGGTGTCTGTAAGTGCAGTCTATAAGGGGGTTGTTTGGAGGTGTCTATAAGTGCAGTCTTCAATAGAGACTTTAATTTCATTCTGCATCACATCAAAGTAAGTTTATTCCGGTCTGCTGAATTGGTGTTTGACTCTGATCGGGTTAACTAACCACTTTATGGGGAAGTACATGTATTGCTCTCTGCCAACTGACCCTGACTGAGTGTGCACACACACACACCGCCTGACTTGATATTCACCAACACTCACTGCCAGGTCCACAGTCCTTGTTCTCTCCAATGTTGTCTTTCTCCCCCTTCCCCTGTCACCACCTCTTCCTTTCTTTTATTTCACTTTTCTTCTTTTAGCCATATCTCTCTCGCTCTCACACACAGGAACTAGATAGGGAGAGGCTGAGCAGTAATACGCATGTGTTATTTAGATGTGAGAACACTCCTCATGAGGCCAGCTCATAGTTCAGATTGCTCATCAGGTGTGGGTAGAGTAGATGATGAACAGGACAGATATAGTAGACCGCAAGCCCTAAACACACTTCCACTTTCCAATACACACACAGCAGGTGAATTCCTAAAGGGTTATTTCTGTCTGTTCATTCTCTACTTGGTTCCTCTTTGTCTACCGGTAGTCACTAGTAATGGTAACAAGTAAATCACATAGACAGCAGAGCTAAGTCCTAGGCATTCACTAAACCACCTCTGACGGTCTGGGTTTGAAGCCTGTGTTCTACTGAAGCAAATCCCAGACCTATATCATATTCCACTAAGAGGCAATGACAAAAAACCACAGTCCGCTGTTAGCCGTGCTATCATAGAGAAATGTAGAGGGGGGTAGCAGATTTGATTTAGATAACTTTGTTAGCATTTACTGACAAACACCTCACGCTGTGTTGGGAGGGTCATTGTCAATGACCAGATGGTATTCCTGCTTGGGTTAGTGTGTCTGCCTCACACACTCTGTCTTTGTGAAGGCATTGGTTGAGTTCTTTTTGCATGGCCTGGGTGGGAGGAGTTAGCTCATTTTAGACCATTCCATTGGTCCTTTAATTGAAATCTCCACCCACCCAGGGCACCGGGCCATGCAAATTCAAATTCCACCATTTATAAGGCTGGGCAGTCATCTGAACACTCACACAGGATATTGTCATGGTGTTTTCACTATAAACAGTCCAAGCCAGCCAAGTTTCCTACAGTGGATTAAGTTACAGATCTCATAGCTATGTGTTATACTGAAATAGAGTAGAGTTGATTCTAATGTAGGCTAGTGTGTTTGGGTTCCTACTTTTCCTTTTTTTTATCGTACAGTTTAAACATTGCTTCCGAGTTTGTGATGAATGGTACAACTTTGTGTATGAAACGGCATAGAATTCCTGAAATTTTTCATAGGGAAACGTTTTTACTCATGGCAGGATTATGGCTGCTCAGGGACCCCTAACCCAAAGCTGTGTAAAATATCTCTGCATGAATGTTTGAGTGAGCCAGACAGTGTTGTTACTAGTGTGCTAATGACACCTGGTGGTCATGCATTGCTACTACAACTGACAGTAGTTGGTACTTCATTTGGTTTCTCATCTTGGAAGCCTGTTTTGAGAAGGATATTACTGATGTTCACGTACAGATGTTACTGATGTTCCAAGATTGCATTAACTTTTAACTAACTGGACACCAAAGGCTTTTCTATGTTCTTTATAACAGTTGGTGTTATTTTGCCTCATTGACCATGTTATGTTTTAACTGAGATCACACGTTCTCTCTTTCAGTCGGTAGAATGGAGGAACGAGAAGCAGAGCTGAAGAAGGAGTACAATGCCCTCCACCAGAGGCACACAGAGGTATGAGGAGGGAAGGGAAGTGTGTTGTAGTGCGTATTGGGACCAGGGTTGGGGTCAATTTCATATCAATTCAGAAATTACAATGACATTCCAATGCTTTTCAGTTAGGAAAATTTGGAATTGGAATTTAGTTTACTTTCAGAATTGACACCATCTGTGATTGGGACTGTTCCATTCTTACCATTGTACTGGGCAAGTAAAAGTCAAGTATTTGTAAGTATATGACATCTGTTTGAGACCCGGGTCTGCATCCTATTGTTGAGAGAGACTCCCTACATTTAAATATGTTGCCTCAACTCAGTCTGTCTAAAGTCTGTTTTCCATAATGTATTACAAACACATTGGCCCAGATGCCAAAACAAACCACTCTGGCCTGCATAGAGAACATGACATTTTGAATATGGATGGAAATGCGATTTTAGAAGCTGACACAGTGCACAGTTGACAGCTGAATACCCCACATGCCAGGAGGCTGTCTGTTCCAGCTGTACATGGTACCCCACATGCCAGGAGGCTGTCTGTTCCAGCTGTACATGGTACCCCACATGCCAGGAGGCTGTCTGTTCCAACTGTACATGGTACCCCACATGCCAGGAGGCTGTCTGTTCCAACTGTACATGGTACCCCACATGCCAGGAGGCTGTCTGTTCCAACTGTACATGGTACCCCACATGCCAGGAGGCTGTCTGTTCCAACTGTACATGGTACCCCACATGCCAGGAGGCTGTCTGTTCCAACTGTACATGGTACCCCACATGCCAGGAGGCTGTCTGTTCCAGCTGTACATGGTACCCCACATGCCAGGAGGCTGTCTGTTCCAGCTGTACATGGATGCAAAACCCCATAAGAAACAGTAGCCATCTTCAACAATGTATTCGAATAGGGACACTCCCTGTCCACGCTAACCCCCCCCATGCAGATGATCCACAGTTACATGGAGCACTTGGAACGTACCAAACACCAGCAGGAGACACCCTCGGACACAAGCACAAGCAGATCAAGGTAAGGTCATTTACAGTACCAGTCAAAAGTTTGGACACACCTACAATTAAGGGTTTTTCAATATTTTTGCTATTTTCTACATTGTAGAATAATAGTGAAGACATCAAAACTATGTAATAACACATTTGGAATCATTTAGTAAATAAATCTAAATGTATTTTATATTTGAGATTCTTCATAGGAGCAACCCTTTGCCTTGATGACAACTTTGCACTCTCTTGGCATTCTCTCTACCAGCTTCACCTGGAATGCATTGCAATTAACAGGTGTGCCTTGTTAAGTTTCTTTGGAATTTCTTTCCTTAATGCTTTTGAGCCAATCAGTTGTGTTGTGACAAGGTAGGGGTGGTATGTAGAAGATAGCCCTATTTGGTAAAAGACCAAGTCCGTATTATGGGAAGAACAGCTCAATGAACAGTCCATTACTTTAAGACATGAAGTTCAGTCAATCTGGAAAATGTCAAGAACTTTCATAGTTTCTTCAAGTGCAGTCGCAAAAACCATCAAGTGCTATGATGAAACTGGCTCTGATGAGGACTGCCACAGGAAAGGAAGACCCAGATTTACATCTGCTGCATAGGATAAGTTTATTAGAGTTAACTGCCCCTCAGATTGCAGCCCAAATAAATGCTTCACAGAGTTCAAGTAACAGACACACATCAACATCAACTGTTCAGAGGAGACTCCTTCATAGATGAATTGCTGCAAAGAAACCACTACCAAAAGACACCAATAATAAGAAGACTTTCTTGAGCCAAGAGAAATGAGCAATGGACATTAGACCGGTGGAAATCTGTCCTTTGGTCTGATGAGTCCAAATTGGAGATTTTTGGTTCTAACTGCCGTGTCTTTGTGAGACGCAGAGTAGGTGAACGGATGATCTGCGCATGTGTGGTTTCCACCGTGAAGCATGGAGGAAGAGGTGGGATGGGGTGGGGTGCTTTGCTGGTGACACTGTCTGTGATTTATTTAGAATTGAAGGCACACTTAACCAGCATGGTTACCACAGCATTTTGCAGCGATACAGTATCCCATCTAGTTTGCGCTTAGTGGGACTATCCATTTGTTTTTCAACAGGACAATGACCCAACACACCTCCAGGCTGTGTAAGGGCTATTTCACCAAGAAGGAGTGGGATGGAGAGCTGCATCAGATGACCTGGCCTCCACAGTCACCCGACCTCAACCCGTTTGGGATGAGTTGGACCGCAGGGGGAAGGAACAGCAGCCAACATGTGCTCAGCATATGTGGGAACTCCTTCAAGACTGTTGGAAAAGCATTCCAGGTGAAGCTGGTTAAGAGAATGCCAAGAGTGTGCAACGCTGTCATCAAGGCAAAGGGTGGCTACTTTGAAGAACCAAAAATATAAACTCAGCAAAAAAAGAAACGTCCCTTTTTCAGGACCCTGTCTTTCAAAGATAATTCGTAACAATCCAAATAACTTCACAGATCTTCATTGTAAAGGGTTTAAACACTGTTTCACATGCTTGTTCAATGAACCATAAACAATTAATGAACATGCACCTGTGGAACGGTTGTTAAGATACTAACAACTTACAGATGGTAGGCAATTAAGGTCACAGTTAAGAAAACTTAGGACACTAAAGATGCCTTTCTACTGACTCTGAAAAACACCAAAAGAAAGATGCCCAGGGTCCCTGCTCATCTGCGTGAACGTGCCTTAGGCATGCTGGAAGGAGGCATGAGGACTGCAGATATGGCCAGGACAATAAATTGCGATGTCCGTACTGTGAGATGCCTAAGACAGCGCTACAGGGAGACAGGATGGACAGCTGATCGTCCTCACAGTGGTAGACCACATGTAACAACACCTGCACAGGATCGGTACATCCGAACATCACACCTGCGGGACAGGTACAGGATGGCAACAACTGCCCGAGTTACACCAGGAGCACACAATGAGTGCTCAGCCTGTCCGCAATAGGCTGAGAGAGGCTGGACTGAGGGCTTGTAGGCCTGTTGTAAGGCAGGTCCTCACCAGGCAACAACGTCGCCTATGGGCACAAGCCTGCCGTCGCTGGACCAGACAGGACTGGCAAAAAGTGCTCTTCGCTGACGAGTCTGGGTTTTGTCTCACCAGGGGTGAAGGTCAGATTCACGTTTTATCGTTGAAGGAATGTGCGTTACACCGAGGCCTGTACTCTGGAGCGGGATCAATTTGGAGGTGGAGGGTCTGTCGTGGTCTGGGACGGTGTGTCACCGCATCATCGGACTGAGCTTGTTGTCATTGCAGGCAATCTCAACGCTGTGCTTTACAGGGAAGACATCCTCCTCCCTCATGTAGTACCCTTCCTGCAGGCTCATCCTGACATGATCCCCCCCAGCATGACATTCCCACCAGCCATACTGCTCGTTCTGTGCGTGATTTCCTGCAAGACAGGAATGTCAGTATTCTTCCATGGCCAGTGAAGAGCCCGGATCTCAATCCCATTGAGCATGTCTGGGACCTGTTGGATCGGAGGGTGAGGGCCAGGGCCATTTCCGCCCAGAAATGTCCAGGAACTTGCAGGTGCCTTGGTGGAAGAGTGGGGTAACATCTCACAGCAAGAACTGGCAAATCTGGTGCAGTCCATGAAGAGGAGATGCACTGCAGTCCTTAATGCAGCTGGTGGCCACACCAGAATACTGACTTACTTTTGATTTTGAGCCCCCCTTTGTTCAGGGACACATTATTCCATTTATGTTAGTCACATGTCTGTGGAACTTGTTCAGTTTGTCTGTTGAATCTTGTTATGTTCATATTTACACATGTTAAGTTTGCTGAAAATAAACTCAGTTGACAGTGAGAGGACTTTTTTTTTTTGCTGAGTTTATTTTGATTTGTTTAACACTTTTTAGTTTTTCATGATTCCATATGTGTTATTTCCTAGTTTTGATGTCTTCACTATTATGCAATGTAGAAAATAGTCAAAATAAAGAAAAACCCTTGAATGAGTAGGTGTGTCCAAACTTTTGACTGGTACTGTATACAACTATCAAAATCACAGCGTGTACAGTATCATATAGCACTGTTTCCCAAATACACTGCTGGTTTGTGGTCAGTACATCCTGGGTAGCGTGTGTGTTTTTGTATTTTAGTGTACAATGTCCGTATCAGTATGGCACATCAAGATTCATTGGCATAGTTGGCTCCTCACCCTGAGAGAGTAAGTTGATGTGAGGTGCTTCATCACTGCAGGCAACACTCCAATGCTTGCTGCTCTCCACAGGCAGTTCAGGACCTGATGGAGGGAAGAAGAGAAGAGAAATGGGAGGAGAGGGCAGGCAAGGGGATGGGAGAGGAGATGGGATGGGGAGAGGGCAAGCAAGGATGGGATGAGCAGGACAGAGGGAGAGGGCAGGCAAAAGAAGAGAGGATAGGAGGTGATGACATTTTAGTGGATCTGAGTTGAAGGGAGTGGAGGAGGATGAAGAGGAGATTGGGATATGGAGATTGAGTGGGACTATTCTGTTGGATATAAACCAGCTAGAAGTTGTCAGTGGTCAGCTGCAGTAATCTCAGTGTGATGATTAGAGGGGTTCAAAGCTGTAGTGTGTTAGTCTGCTGAGCAGATCAAAACAGTGAGTCAAACAGCAGTGAAAAGAGGTCATGGTCTCACGCTGGATAAGCCTCTGTTTTGAACGGTCTAGAGAGGGATGTTTACTTTGACCACTACATTAAAGCAGATTGTGATGCTTTTTAGATTGAAACCGATTTAAACATTTTGTGTTTGTTCACAAGGCACTCATTTGTAATTTTCAGCGGTTTTCCCTAACACAGGTGTTACATTATGTATTATGTGTGTGGCAGCAGCCCTCCAGTCTTTCAGTAGTAGCAGGCGCTGCCAGTATCCACAGGTTTGTCCTCCGTCTCTCCCTGGCTCAGCCAATCAGCATTGAGCTGGGAGGAGGCATATGTTACTAGCTCTAATGCTGCCTCAGCATCCGAAAGGGAGGGATAAGAGGGGAGGGAGGCGGGGGGGAAGAGCGAGAATTCTAGACTGTACAGCGGCAGCAGTGTCGCAGCTTAGCAAAGAAAGGACAAGCAAGAGTATCGTCTGACAGAAAGAGGATACAATACATCAAGAGTGGAGAAAGGGAAAACCGCTGCGAAGCCAGTGTCCACTCTCTCTCTTTCTCTCTCTCTCTCCCTCTCTGGATGATGTCACAGTAGTGTTGAACTGAAGCCGGCATCACTCTACAGTAGCAGTTGCTGCTCTGTCTCTCTCTCTGCCGCCGCCACCACCACCGCTGCGGCTAATGGGATTGCTGTTGTTTCTGTGGCCGTCGCTCGTTGGCCTGCTGGTCTGAGCTCACATAGCTCGAGACTGCTCTACTCTGAACCAGATCTCCTGTACCTGACTATTCTTCTCACTCCAGCAGTCGGCGACAGACCGTGTGTATGTCAGGTGTACTTTGTCGACAGACACCAAGGGGATTATACTTCTTGGCGTTGTGATCCAGGAACAGTGTAAAAGCTTCAGAGGCGTGTGTTTTAGCCCCCTTCCCCTGGTCCCGGCAGTGTGGGGCGCTGGGCCATGTTCAGGGAGGGCCATGAGCCCGGGGCGTATACTGTTGTTTGTCTTTGGCTTTGTGGGGGGGGCCGTGGTCATTAACTCTGCCGTGCTGGTCTCTCTGTCTGTCCTGCTGCTGGTGCACTACTCTGTCTCTACTGGCCTCCCTGCCCTGCCCGCCCTGCCACGACCGAACAGGTACTGTACGACCGTGTGTGTGTGTGTGAGAGAGAGAGAGACAGAAACGTAAGTCGCCTCACTCCTGAAGGTAACTTTGTGAAAGGGTTGGGTGTGTTTACCTTCTTCCTGTCCTCTTCTCCATCTCTGCTCTTTCTCTGTTCCTACTCTGTCTTCTCATCTTCTCCTTGTTTCATGCTGTCCATTCTCTGCTTAAATCACCTGTACATTTATCTGCTTGCTTACCCCTCTCACTCTACCTCATCCCTCTTTCCCTTCCTTGTTTACTTCCCGTGGGGTAAAGCCAGTTGCCATTATATTAACATGTGTTTACCATGCTGTTGCTGTGTTTGTGACAGACAGCCAGGTATTATGGTTCTGCAGGCTGAAAGTAGGTCAGGTGAGAGAACCTTCTCAGATAGTAGATACTCAGACACACTCATCCATTCTAACATTACAACAACATTACATATTATTTACGTTAATGTGTCATTTATTTATACAGTTGATCCCATTTGATAAATAAAACATCTCCTTTACAAGAGGGACCTGTCAAAGCTGTATGCTATTTTTGGTTTTAGGATATTTCTTTGATAGTTGAAAAAATATAGTTGATTTTTAGTTAAGCTTCTCTCCAGTTTATGTCCAATGGCAGACAGTGACGCCTGTCTGTCTCTGTCTCTCCATAGTGGGGTGACGTTAGCCTATGGTCTGCTATTAAGTACAGCTGGCTCTTTTTAACATGGCTCCTCATTTGATGTGGGTGGGTTAATATTGAGCTCCACTTCATTGATGTTTAAAGTAGGCTTGGGCGGTGTACCGTGTTATGGGGTATTTAGAAATACACTGGGGCAAAAAAGTATTTAGTCAGCTACCAATTGTGCAAGTTCTCCCACTTAAAAAGATGAGAGGCCTGTAATTTTCATCATAGGTACACTTCAACTATGACAGACAAAATGAGAAAAAAAATCCAGAAAATCACATTGTAGGATTTTTAATGAATTTATTTGCAGATTATGGTGGAAAATAAGTATTTGGTCAATAACAAAAGTTTCTCAATACTTTGTTATATACCCTTTGTTGGCAATGACAGAGGTCAAATGTTTTCTGTAAGTCTTCACAAGGTTTTCACACACTGTTGCTGGTATTTTGGCCCATTCCTCCATGCAGATCTCCTCTAGAGCAGTGATGTTTTGGGGCTGTTGCTGGGCAACACGGACTTTCAACTCCCTCCAAAGATTTTCTATGGGGTTGAGATCTGGAGACTGGCTAGGCCACTCCAGGCCCTTGAAATGCGAAGCCACTCCTTCGTTGCCCGGGCGGTGTGTTTGGGATCATTGTCATGCTGAAAGACCCAGCCACGTTTCATCTTCAATGCCCTTGCTGATGGAAGGAGGTTTTCACTCAAAATCTCACGATACCTGGCCCCATTCATTCTTTCCTTTACACGGATCAGTCGTCCTGGTCCCTTTGCATGTTTCCACCCCATGCTTCACAGTAGGTATGGTGTTCTTTGGATGCAACTCAGCATTCTTTGTCCTCCAAACACGACGAGTTGAGTTTTTACCAAAAAGTTATATTTTGGTTTCATCTAACCATATGACATTCTCCCAATCTTCTTCTGGATCATCCAAATGCTCTCTAGCAAACTTCAGACGGGCCTGGACATGTACTGGCTTAAGCAGGGGGACACGTCTGGCACTGCAGGATTTGAGTCCCTGGCGGCGTAGTGTGTTACTGATGGTAGGCTTTGTTACTTTGGTCCCAGCTCTCTGCAGGTCATTCACTAGGTCCCCCAGTGTGGTCCTGGGATTTTTGCTCACCGGTCTTGTGATCATTTTGACCCCACAGGGTGAGATCTTGCGTGGTGATCGAGGGAGATTATCAGTGGTCTTGTATGTCTTCCATTTCCTAATAATTGCTCCCACAGTTGATTTCTTCAAACCAAGCTGCTTACCTATTGCAGATGTAGGCTTCCCAGCCTGGTGCAGGTCTAGAATTTTGTTTCTGGTGTCCTTTGACAGCTGTTTGGTCTTGGCCATAGTGGAGTTTGGAGTGTGACTGTTTGAGGTTGTGGACAGGTGTCTTTTATACTGATAACAAGTTCAAACAGGTGCCATTAATACAGGTAACGAGTGGAGGACAGAGGAGCCCCTTAAAGAAGAATTTACAGGTCTGTGAGAGACAGAAATCTTTCTTGTTTGTAGGTGACCAAATACTTATTTTCCACCACAATTTGCAAATAAATTCATTCAAAATCCTACAATATGATTTTCTGGATTTTTTTTCCCTCATTTTGTCTGTCATAGTTGAAGTGTACCTATGATGAAAATTACAGGCCTCTCTCATCTTTTTAAGTGGGAGAACTTGCACAATTGGTGGCTGACTAAATACTTTTTTGCCCCAAGGTAGCCACGGGAGGGTTTTTCAATACCGTCAATACCTTTTTGAAATGCACAAATCAAATGTTATTTGTCACATGTGCCAAATATGCGCCATCCTTTCAGTCTCCTGAGGGGGAAAAGGTGTTGTCGTGCCCTCTTTGTGACTGGCTTGGTGTGCTTGGAACATGATAGTTTGTTGGTGGGGTGGACACCAAGAAACTTGAAGCTCTCGACCTGCTCCACTACAGCCCCGTTGATGTGAATGGGGGCGTGTTCTGCCATCCTTTTCTGTCCTCTTCCACAATCAGATCTTTTGTCTTGCTTACATTGAGGGAGAGGTTGTTGTCCTGGCACCACACTGCCAGGTCTCTGACCTCCTCCCTGTAGGCTACCTCATCGTTGTCGGTGATCAGGCCTACCACTTTTGTCGTCAGCAAACTTAATGATGGTGTTGGAGTCGTGCTTAGTCACACAGTCGTGGGTGAACAGGGAGTATAGGAGGGGACTAATCAGGCACACCCGAGGGGCCCCCGTGTTGAGGATCAGGGATCAGGGTCCTTAGCTTAGTGATGAGCTTTGTGGGCACTGTGGTGTTTGAATTCTGAGCTGTAGTCAATGAACAGCATTCTCACATAGGTGTTCCTTTTGTCCAGGTGGGAAAGGGCAGTGTGGAGTGCGATTGCATCATCTGTGGAGCTGACAGGATGGTATGTGAATTTGAGTGGGTCTAGGGCTTCCGGGATGATGGTGTTGATGTGAGCCATGACTAGCCTTTCAAAGCACTTAATTGCTACCGACGTGAGTGCTATTTAGGCAGGTTACCTTTGCTTTCTTGGGCACAGGGAATATGGTGGTCTGCTTGAAACATGTTGATATTACAGACAGTCAGAGGTTGAAAATGTCAACGAGATACTTGCCAGTTGGTCCAGACATGCTCTGAGTACATATCCTGGTAATCCGTCTGGCACTGCAGCCTTGTGGGGCGGCAGGTAGCATAGTGGTTAGAGCATTGTTCTAGTAACCGAAAGGTTGCAAGATCAAATCCCTGAACTGACAAAAAATAAAATCTGTCTTTCTGCCCCTGAACAAGGCAGTTAACCCACTGTTCCTAGGCCGTCATTGAAAATAAGAATTTGTTCTGAACTCACTTGCCTAGTTAAATAAAGGTAAAATAAAAATATATATAAAAAATGTTGACCTGTTTTAAAGGTCTCGCTCACATCGGCTAGGGACAACGTGATCACCCAGTCGTCCGGAACAGCTGGTGCTCTCATGCATGCTTCAGTGTTGCTTTCCTCGAATCGAGCGTAAAAGGCATTTAGCCTGTCTGGTAGGCTCACGTCACTGGGCAGCTTGCAGCTGGGTTTCCCTTTGTAGTCCGTAATAGTTTGCAAGCCCTGCCACATCCAACGAGCATCGGAGCCATTGTAGTATGATTCAATCTTAGTCCTGTATTGATGCTTTGCTTGTTTGATGGTTCGTCTGAGGGCATAGCGGGATTTCTTAAGTGTCCCGCTCCTTGAACGCAGAAGCTCTAGCCTTTAGCTCGGTGCGGATGTTGCATGTAATCCATGGCTTCTGGTTGGGATATGTACGTGTGGGGACGACGTCGTAGATGCACTTATTGATGAAGCTGGTGACTGAGGTGGTATACTCCTCAATGCCATTAGATGAATCCCAGAACATATTCTAGTCTGTGCTAGCAAAACTGTCCTGTAGTGTAGCATCTGCCTCATCTGACCACTTCCATATTAAGCCACTGGTACTTCCTTCTTCATTTTTTGCTTGTAAGCAGGAATCAGGAGGATATAATTATGGTCAGATTTGCCAATTGGAGGGCGAGGGAGTGCTTTGTATGCATCTCTGTGTGGCGTAAAGGTGGTCGAGTTAATTTTCCTCTGGTTACTCATGTGACATGCTGGTAGAAATTAGAGGTGGACCGATTAATCGGCATTGCCAATTGGCCGAAGTTTTCATAACAATCGGTAATCTGCATTTTTGGATGCCGATTTACATTGCAATCCACGAGGAGACTGCGTGGCAGGCTGACCACCTGTTACGCAAGTGCAGCATCAAAAGGACCTGGTGGCTGCAAGGAGCCAAGGTAAGTTGCTAGCTAGCTTTAAACTTATCTTATTAAAAACATTAAATCTTAACATAATCACAAGTTAACTACACATTGTTGATGAAATTACTAGTTTAACTAGCTTGTCCTGTGTTGCATATAATCAATGCGGTGCCAGTTCATTTATCATCGAATCACAGCCTACTTCAACTGATAATTTAACAAAAGAGCATTCGTGAAAAAAGCACAATTGTTGCACCAATGTACCTAACCATAAACATCAATGCCTTTTCTTAAAATCAATACACAAGTATATATTTTTAAACCTGCATATTTAGTTAAAATAAATTCATTTTAGCAGGCAATATTAACTAGGGAAATTGTATCACATCTCTTGCGTTCCGCGCAAGCCGAGTCAGGGTATATGCAGCAGTTTGGGCTGCCTGGCTCTTTGTGAACTGTCTGAAGACCATTTCTTCCTAACAAAGACCTTCATTCATTTGCCAGAATTTGACATAATTACAACATTGAAGGTTGTGCCAATGTAAGCAATATTTAGACTTAGGGTTGCCACCTGTTCGATAAAATACGGAATGGTTCCGTATATCACTGAAAGAATAAACGTTTTGATTCCGAAATGATAGTTTCCAGATTTTACTATATTAATGACCTAAGGCTCGTATTTCTGTGTTTATTATATTATAATTATGTCTATTATTTGATAGAGCAGTCTGACTGACTTGCGGAAGGCTCGTAAGCATTAATTCAAACAGCACTTTCCTGCTTTTCCCAGCAGCTCTTAGTCATGCTTGAAGCACAGCGCTGTTTATGACTTCAAGCCTATCAACTACCGAGATTAGGCTGGCAATATTATGTGCCTATAAGAACATCCAATATTCAAAGGTATATAAAATACAAATGGTGTAGCGCGAAATAATTGATTCGTCATAATGCCTATAATAATGACAACCTAAAACTTAACTGGGAATATGGAAGACTGATGTTTAAAGGAACCACCAGCTTTCATATGTTCTCATGTTCTGAGCAAGGAACTTAAACGTTAGCTTTTTTACATGGCACATATTGCACTTTTACTTTCTTCTCCTACACTGTTTTTGCATTATTTAAACCAAATTGAACATGTTACATTATTGTTTTGAGACTAAATTGATTATTTGTGTATTATATTAAGTTAAAATAAGTGTTCATTGTTCATTCAGTATTGTTGTAGTTGTCATTATTACATATATCTATATCGGCAGATTAATCAGTATCAGGTTTTTTTGGTCCTCCAATAATCGGTATTGGTATTGGCATGGAAAAATCATAATCGGCCAACCTCTAGTAGAAATGAGGTAAATACAGATTTAGGTTCATAGCTCTATGACTCACAGAAAGTGCAATGAGGAAAAAAATAACCCCATCCATGGAGATGAGACCAGCAATCAACAATCTATCTCTTCTCCCTTATTCTGTCAATACTGAATATTCCTCCCCCTCTTCTTTCTCTTAATCCAGGAAGGAACGTCCCATCTCCATGGGGTTATTCCAGTTACCAGGAAGTGATTTGACCCCTGACCCACAGAGGGAAACCGTGGAAAGACCGTCTGAACCCTGGAGATATAACGACCTGAGCCACCCTCACTCCAACACCAGCCTTAAGGTAACAATCTACTTCCCACCTGTCAATCGCTTTCCTCCGGTGCCAACGTTGTTCTATCATGCAGCCACTGTTTTGGACAGACTTTTCACAAATTCACTGTGTGAGTACAAAGTGTACTCGGTGGTTTAAGTCTGCAATCTAAGATGAATGACTGTACCCTCAGACCTGACCATCCCCCATGCCTCCTCTTAACATTTCCCAGAACTCAGAGGGGTGACGTAAGGCAGGGGTAATTTGGCCCAGAGTAGATACTCTGTGTCTTTGTGGAAACATACGCTTTCAACCCATCACCCTGCCGGAGGACGGGAAGGCTTATTGAAAAGGAAGCTTGATTCAGTGTGTCTGCAGTACCAAAGCACGATTGAGAGGGAGACTTGAATCAGTGTGCCTGGAATGCCTAAGCAGGGGGGTGGGGTATGAGTGTGTCTGTGTGTGGCTGAGGGCCCATGGGGAGAGAGGAAGTGGTACCATTCGGGGCCAGGAGCAGGGGAAGGGTAGAACAGAGGAGAGAGGGAGAGAAGAGGGGAACAGAGGAGTGAGAGAAGAGGGGAAGAGTCTAACAGAGTGTCTGAGCAGACCGAAGGGCTGCTTTCTGCCAGGGCCATGCTAGAACCTCCCCACAGTTGCCCATAGAAACCACGCTGTGAGAACAGTTATATTATGAATACTCATTCATGATGGGCTGATTTTAAGTAGTCATTTGTTGTGATATTCTTCTACACGGGGGTCAAATGGAATAATTCAGGTACCAGGAAGAGGGGTATTTCATGTCAGAGATTGCAAGACAACATTTGACGTAAGATATGGGACTGGCACTTAAGTTTTATCTATTCATGTTCAAGCTCAGTCCTGGCTGCTGCTAAATCATATTTTCTACATAATACTCCTCCCTTCTTCTCTCTATCAAACCTTTGCTTTCTCAATCCCTGATCCCACTAAACTGTCTCTTTCTCACTTTAGATGCCTCTGGCACAATAGAGGTGTCACTGTGGATCTCTCATGCTGACTTTTTAGCACACACACAGCCTTTTCATCAGGCTCCCACAGTTCAGACTCACAGGGATGCCTTTGTGTGACACCTCCGATTCGACATTTCCCAAAGATTTACAGTTTTTGGTTACACTCCTCCCCCTCTCCCACGGTCTCTTTCTCTCTCTCCCTCTCTTTCTCTCTCTCCCTCTCCCCCGCTGATTCTATCTGTCTCCAGTTTGCACACACCAGTGTTTCGCATAGGATTTGTTTTCAGTACTGGTGGGTGTTCCCATAGACTTCCAGTCATTAAGCCAACAACTACCCATTTAAAAGCGTGTCTCGCCAGGAAAAAATAAGTGTGTGTGTATATTTGCATACAGACGTGTATATATGTATATACAGTTTAAGTCATAAGTTTACATACACTTAGGTTGGAGTCATTAAAACCTGTTTTTCAACCACTCCACAAATTTATTGTTAACAAACTATAGTTTTGGCAGGTCGGTTAGGACATCTACTTTTTGCGTGACACAAGTAATTTTTCCAACAATTGTTTACAGGCATGTTATTTCACTTATAATTCACTGTGTCACTATTGCAGTGGGTCAGAAGTTTACATAGAGTAAGTTGACTGTGCCTTTAACCTGAAAGGCCGCTCAGCAAGGAAGAAGCCACTGCTCAAAAACCACCATAATAAAGCCAGACTACGGTTTGCAACTGCACATGAGGACAAAGATCGTACTTTTTGGAGAAATGTTCTCTGGTCTGATGAAATAAAAATGTAACTGTTTGGCCATAATGACCATCCAACAAAGTCAAGGTATTGGAGTGGCCATCATAAATCGCTGACCTCAACCCTATAGAAAATTTATGGGCAGAACTGAAAAGGCATGTGTGAGCAAGGAGGCCTACAAACTTAGTCGGACTCTGTTACACCAGCTCTGTCAGGAGGAATGAGCCAAAATTCACCCAACTTATTGTGGGAAGCTTGTGGAAGGCTACCCAAAACGTTTGACTCAAGTTAAACAATTTCAAGGCAATGCTACCAAATACTAATTGAGTGTATGTAAACTTCTGACCCACTTTCGGCCTTTCAGGTTATGTCGATTATAGGACTTTTGTACCTGTTTCCTCCAGCATATTCACAAGGTCCTTTGCTGTTGTTCTGGGATTGATTTGTTTGAACAGATGAATGTGGTACCTTCAGGTGTTTGGATATTGCTCCCAAGGATGAACCAGACTTGTGGAGGTCTATAATTTTGTTTTCTGAGGTCTTGGCTGATTTCTTTCGATTTTCCCATGATGTCAAGCAAAGAGGCACTGAGTTTAAAGGTAGGCCTTACAATACATCCACAGGTACACCACCAATTGACTAAAATGGTCAATTAGCCTATGAGAAGCTTCTAAAGCCATGACATAATTTTCTGGAATTCCCAAAGCTGTTTAAAGATAGACTAAGTTGACTATGTAAACTTCTGACACACTGGAATTATAAGTGAAATAATCTGTCTGTAAACAATTGTTGGAAAAATTACTTGTGTCATGCACAAAGTAGATGTCCTAACCGACTTGCCAAAACTATAGTTTGTTAACTTTTTCAACCACTCCACAAATTTCTTGTTATGACTCCAACCTAAGTGTATGTCAACTTCTTATTTCAACTGTAGGTGTACAGCAGCCCATTAACAGCAACCATCACTCCTGTGTTCCAATGGCACGTTGTGTTTGCTAATTCAAGTTTATCATTAGAAAACCCTTTTGCAATTATGTTAGCACAGCTGAAAACTGTTGTGCTGATTTAAAGAAGCAATAAAACTGTACTTCTATAGACTGGTTGAGTATCTGGAGCATCAGCATATGTGGGTTCGACTACAGGCTCAAAATGGCCAGAAACAAAGAATTTTCTTCTGAACTCGTCAGTCTTTTCTTGCTCTGAGAAATGAGGGCTATTCCATGCGAGAAATTGCCAAGATGCTCGCCTTCTAGGCATTGTTCTTCTGTCCAGTGTCTGTTTATTTTGCCCATCTTAATCTTTTCTTTTTATTGCCCAGTCTGAGATATGGCTTTTTCTTTGCAACTCTGCCTAGAAGGCCAGCATCCCGGAGTCGCCTCTTCACTGTTGACGTTGAGACTGGTGTTTTACGGGTACTATTTAATTAAGCTGCCAGTTGAGGACTTGTGAGGCGTCTGTATCTCAAACTAGACACTCTAATGTACTTGTCCTCTTGCTCAGGCCTCCCACTCCTCTTTCTGTTCTGGTTAGGGCCAGTTTGCGCTGTTCTGTGAAGGGAGTAGTACACAGCGTTGTACGAGATCTTCAGTTGAGGACTTGTGACGAGTTGCTGAAGAAAGTCCTTTGTTTCTGGCCATTTTGAGCCTGTAATCGAACCTGGAAATGACAGGTTTCAACAGGTATGCCTTGGTAAAAGTTAATGCATTTGAGCCAATCAGTTGTGTTGTGACAAGGTAGGGGTGGTATACTATTGGTAAAAGACCAAGTCCATATTATGGTAAGAAATGCTCAAATAAGCAAAGAGAAACAACAGTCCATTACTTTAAGACATGAAGTTCAGTCAATCCGTTAAATTTCAAGTGCAGTTGCAAAAACCATCAAGTGCTATGATGAAACTGGCTCTCATGAGGACCGCCAGAGTTACTTCTGCTGCAGAAGATAAGTTCATTAGAGTTAACTGCACCTCAGATTACAGCCCAAATAAATGCTTCACAGAGTTCAAGTAACAGAAACATCTCTACTGTTCAGAGGAGACTGCGTGAATCAGGCCTTCATGGTCAAATTGCTGCAAGGAAACCACTACTAAAGGACACCAATAAGGAGAGGAGACTTGCTTGGGCCAAGAAACATGAGCGATGGACATTAGACCAGTGGAAATCTGTCATTTTGGTCTGAGTCCACATTTTTGGGTTCCAACAGCATTCAACAGCATTCTGCAGCGATACGCTTTCCCATGTGCTTTGTGGGCCAATCATTTGTTTTTCAACAGGACAATGACCCAACACACCTCCAGGCTTCGTAAGGGCTATTTGACCAAGAAGGAGTGGGATGGAGAGCTGCATCAGATGACATTTATTTCTCTGGCAGCAGCTCTGGTGGATATTCCTGCAGCCAGCATGCCAATTGCAATCTCCTTCAACTTGTGGCGTTTTGACATCTGTTGCATTGTGTTGTGACAAAACTGCACATTTTAAAGTGGCCCTTCATTGTCCACAACACAAGTTGCACCTGTATAATGATCATGCTGTTTAATCAGCTTCTTGATATGCCAGACCTGTCAGGTGGATGAATTATCTTGGCACAGGAGAAATGCTCACCAACAGGGCTGAAAATACATTTTTATTTCAGCTCATGAAACATGTTGCATTTTATTTTTGTTCAGTGTGTAAATATCGATAGATACTTAATGACTTTGCAATAATCTTGTTTCAACATAAATCTGTTGTTCTATCTCTTCTGATTGCCCCCCCCACCCCCTTTGTAATCTTTATACCTCTGTGGTTTGATTATGTGGCCAGTTGTGATTGCGGCTCTAAAACAGGCCTTCGTTGTAATTTTTCTCTTAACCAGTTGGGGGCGCCAGACTCCCCAAGCAGATGGCAGAGGCTTTCGGCCAATCAGCAGGCTAAACAGAACCAGGTCCAAACTACCGCGTTGTTGTTTTTATGGCCTGTAATTGCTGTGTTGTTGACGACGAATACGACGTCGTCTCATAAAAGCGTAATCTAGCCTTTATGCCACCATAGATCATAGTACATTGCCAGCTCCATGCAACCCAAGCAGGTTCCTCACCTGGACCAGGGTGTGACCGTGGGGCTGAATCTTAAATGATCCCTATTCCCTATGTAGTGCATTACTTTCAGCCCTATGGGGCTCTGACCAAAAGTAGTGCACTATATAGGGAGTAGGGTGCCATTTCAGATGCATTGCAATCTTTCAGGGGTTCAGACAGCTTGCTAGGATTACTAATGCATAGAGAGCACCAACTGTACTTCAACCCAATCAACTAGCCGTAGCTGTAGAATATACTACAACATGTTTGTTTTGTTTTCTAACTGTGTGATCTAATGACTTTGATCTGAATTTAGATGTTTTTCTGGTTGATTTAAACTGCATTTAGTTTTCTTGTTTTGTTTTATGCACTTTTATACCATTGCCTTTACCATTGTCTTTTGACTGAGCATTAATGGTTTTGTTGCATTGGCTAACTTTTTTTCAAATATGCTTATTCCTTTTTGAGAGAAAGAAGCTGACTTGAGAATGACCATCTGTCATTATTGAATTTATTCTTCCTCTTTCTCTTCGGTAGGATGAGATGTCAAATGCTAACCGTGGAGGCTCCAAGTCCAACCCACCTATGTCTCCTAAAGGGGGCTCTAAGTCGGGGACCCCCATGTCCAGCCAAGGAGCAGGCTCCAAAATGTCCTCGCAGCAAGGTGGCTCTAAATCGGCCACCCTGATGTCTTCTCAAGAAGAGTCCAAATCCAGTACCCCTATTTCATCTCAAGGGGTGGACTCAAAGTCGGTTACCCCAATGTCCACGCAAAGCGGCGGCTCCAAATCTGTCTCCCCAGTGTCCAGTCAAGGGGGCAGGTCTATGTCGGCCACTCCCATGTCTACTTCTGCGTCCGATGTTGCCATGGCATCTGTGGGCACGCCCCACCACGAAGAGTTAGAGGAACTGAGCGAGGGTCTGAACAGGAACCTGGACAGAAGCGACAGGAAGCCAGATAACATCAGCAGTAAGAACACCACAGTACAGGAGGGACAGGACTCCGAGCTGAGAGGAGCAGGAGCCAGAGGAGGGTCAGGACCTCTCACAGGTCAGAACTGTAGCTCCAGGGCATAAACTGAGATAACATGGGGATTGGCTATGTTGGGGGACTTGGATTGTGTTACATTAGAAAACCTACTAAAATGTGTTTGGCATCACATTGGCCTCACCACATTGGCCTCCCAGAAGGTTAGTACTCTAACATGTTATTCCATCTCCTCTATAGACGCAGCAGATGATAACACTGAGTCATCAGAGGTGCAGTCCATCATAGACTCCACTCCTGAACTGGACATGGACCTCAGTGGCTACAAAGACGCCAGGTAGGGTCAACAGGAACTAGTGTTTCTATCTCCATCTCTGCATCTCTATCCTGAACACTCAATCATCATTTATCTGTCAAACTGTACAGACAATCACTTCCAGCTTGGTCCTTGCAGCCGGATATGAAAACAAACACTTTATTTCATGATGCAGTGTATTGAAGCTGTGGTCACTCAGATGACCTCCCGCTCTCTCCCTCCCCCCATCCATCTCTCCCCCTTCCACCTCCCATCCCTCTCTCCAGTACTCCTTCTAAAGGAGTAGGTATAGAAAACATGGCGTTCGACAGGAACACAGAGTCTTTGTTTGCGGAGCTGTCCTCGGCAGGACCCGACATGGAAGTAGACATAGCAGACATGGACGAGGGGGCCGACCTGCTCGGTAAGACACGTCCCCTGTAGACACTTGCCGCTTACCTATTCCAAGACCATCATCTCATACCCACACCTTGGGTAAATCTGGAAAACTTTACCTCAGTCCCAAATGAATGGCAAAAACTCGACTGGCACTTGTGTGTACTTGCCATAAATACTAGGATGGACTCCCCTTTCTACAGAAAATATTTGCTATTTCTCCCCTTTCACATTAACTTTATTTCCGTACTGCATACTTCATCTCATTATTTCATATTTTCCTGGTTCTTCTCTTCAGATGAGTTTTCTGGTGTGTATCAACCATTCCATTCACACCCCTTGCATTTTCTCCCTTATCACTTATCACCCTCTCCCTAGTTCTCCCTTTTTAGCTTCCAAACTATGACTAAAATATACAGTGGGTCTCCCTTTTAGTGAGGTTGTAGGTTAGGTGTTCTTTAGGCTGTATATTGACCTGGTGGAGTCCCCATAGAGTCAAGTCGTGCTGTAAGACGATCTTGTCAAGTTAATCAGTTTTGTTTTCTACCTCACATTGCCAGCATGGGTGTCAGACTCAGACCTTAACTTTCTTGGTAAGACTGAAGGAATGTGTGTATCATGTTTTATATCGTTCCATTTGAGGGGAATTCTCATTTCTTATTAAAAATGTTTCTTTTTCATCCCTCCTTTTCCTCAAGGTATGGGTCGTGAAGTGGAGCACCTCATCCATGAGAACACTCAGCTGCTGGAGACCAAGTAAGGCGTGTTTTCAAATCACCTCCATCCATGCTCAAGAAATCAATGGAACATTATTAATTTGCCAGAGCAAGAATGTCCCACGTTGTGTAGTAAATTCACACTACTGCCACCTTCTGTTCACAGAGGGATTTAGCTTTCGTCAAAGAGTTCACCTAGCGCAGTGTTTCTGAATCCTGGTCCTGGACCCAAAGGGGTGCACATTTCTGTTTTTGTCCTAGCACTAAACACCCAATTCCATTAATCAAAGTTTTGATTATGAGTTGATTAGTGGAATCAGGTGTGTAATGATAGGACAAAAACAGAAATGTGCACCTCTTTGGGTCCCCAGGACCAGGATGCAGAAACAGTGGCCCAGAGAAAGTTGGTGTAGGGCCTAATGATCATGCTGACTAATCTCTGTCCTCACGGTTGGTCAGAAATGCGTTGAATGTGGTGAAGAATGACCTGATAGCGCGTGTAGATGAGCTGTCGTGTGAGAAGGAGGTGTTGCAGGGAGAGCTGGAGGCTGTGACTCAGGCCAAGACCAGACTGGAGGAGAAGAACAAGGAGCTAGAGGAGGAACTCAGGAGGTCAGTCTTCACTCTGCCTTCCTTCTCTCTGTCTGTTCGTTCCCCAGTTGAGATTAATATGGGATCCCCAGGCATCTCCTGTGTGTGTTCATCTCAAGCATGTGTGTGTCTGGGGTGTGTGCATCTCCGGTATGTGTGTCCCCGATGTGTGTTCATCACATGGTGTGTTTCTCTCTTAGGGTTCGGGTGGCAGAGGAAGACAAAGTGAAGACCAAGAGTGAAGAAGATGTGAGTTTGTGTGTGTGAGTTGTTTGTGTGTGTGAGTTGTTTGTGGAAGTGTCTAATGAGGGTGCTGATACCACTCCTGGCAGGCGGATGTTCCCACGGCTCAGAGGAAGAGGTTCACCAGGGTAGAGATGGCCAGAGTCCTCATGGAGAGGAACCAGTACAAGGAGAGACTGATGGAGCTACAGGAAGCTGTACGATGGACAGAGATGATACGGTGAGGGGAGGGAGAGGGAGGAGGGGAGTCTTGTAAATAAGAGCCAATTTATGCTTGATTCAAAAAGGCTTCGTATGGATGATGTGACTCAGTTGCGGAGCCTCCGGAGGCATGCAGAGGCCAAATTTAGTGTCGCTGTGGGCCTTCCAAATTTTGTAACAATGCGGAGGGCTCCGTATAGCTCCACATTGACAGGATTGGTTGACGGTAGGTGGCGGCTGGAGGTCCTGTATAAACATAAACTCACTTGACGACAGCTCTGCTCAAAACCTCTGCACTGCTCTGTGAAGCGCAAGAAGTATGAATGCCCTGACTTCTGCAGAGGCCGCATGACCGCCAATGCAGACATCGGATTGACCAAGCAGCGCCTTTTAAAGCTGAGCTACTCCAAAATAAAGTGATGCATATTGAAGAGTTTTTGTCTTCTGTGTTCCACCCACACATTGTTCTTATTGATAAACATGCACCCCTTCTAGTGCGTTCCGTCTTTGGCGACTAGCTAGTTGAGTAACAAGATTGTTTTTGTCTCAGCTGAATAGTGATGACTGCATGAAATATGTTATCTTCCCTCAGAGCATCTAGAGAGAACCCTGCCGCCGCAGACAAGAAGAAATCCAGCATCTGGCAGTTGTAAGATTCTCTCCTTTTTCACCATCACTCCTTTCCTACTACCACTCCTTTCCTACTACCACTCCACTCCTTTCCTACTACCACTCCTTTCCTACTACCACTCCACTCATTTCCTACTACCACTTCACTCCTTTTTCACCACCCCTCCTTTTTCACCATCACTCCTTTCCTACTACCACTCCTTTCCTACTACCACTCCACTCATTTCCTACTACCACTTCACTCCTTTTTTACCACCCCTCCTTTTTACCACCCCTCCTTTTTTACCACCCCTCCTTTTTCACCACCCCTCCTTTTTCACCACCCCTCCTTTTTTACCACCCCTCCTTTTCACCACCCCTCCTTTTTCACCACCCCTCCTTTTTCACCACCCCTCCTTTTTCACCACCCCTCCTTTTTCACCACCCCTCCTTTCCCCATTGCCCCTCCTTTCCCTATTGCCCCTCCTTTCCCTGTTGCCCCTCCTTTCCCTGTTGCCCCTCCTTTCCCTGTTGCCCCTCCTTTCCCTGTTGCCCCTCCTTTCCCTGTTGCCCCTCCTTTCCCTGTTGCCCCTCCCTTTTCTACTACCACTTCTTTTTCTACTACCACTCCCTTTTCTACTACCACTCCTTTCTATCTAATTTTCTTTACTCTTTTCTTTTTTGTCGCTTTTTTTGTGTTCTCTTTGTATTTCTCCGTACACTCCTCATCTCAGAGGTGTCATACCATACCTGAAGCTAAAGTCACTACGATGATTGTTGACCATCATTGATTCTGTTTTCCCCTTTTTGTTTTCAATTTTGTCTTTATTATATATGGTTTTTTTTACATCGCGTTTTGATCTCCAGCGTGTAGGTAAACCTTTGCCATGCTAAGTGTCTTCTTGAATCTGGTTTTTAACAAACAACATTAACAAAACATGCAGGGAGTGCCTGCCTGATCAGGGAATGTCTTTTTACTTCAAGTGACATTTTGTTTTCATTTAAAGTCGGAGTGAGCTCACATTTTTTGAAAACTCATAAGGAAAACCAACACTTATCCTCTTTGTCAAAAGTTTTGAATACGATTCACCTACAAACAGAAGGTGTGTGTACCTAGTACGCATATGAAATGTATTTAACTTCAATGTCTTGTAAATAGCCATTTCCCAATACAGGCTCTCCCTGTTGAGTTTCAGTAGGAATGGCTATGGTGTGTGGTTAATTTATGAATGACATGTATTGTTGGAGAGGGGTGTAATGCATCTGACTAATAATTTACTTATATTTTAGGCAGAGGGTAAAGCATTTATTTGTTGAAGAGGCGGTGTGTGCGTGAAATGTTAAATGCATGTTTATTGATGAAGAAATCCCTTGTCTTTCCTGTTGCCCTCTGGTCCCTCTGTCTCTGTTATCATGCCTGTGGTGGTTGTTTGTCATATGTGTGCAGGAGGTGTGTTGGGATGTGGGAGGGTGTGTGTGATGGGGTTGTGATGAGAAACTGGGCATAAGGTGGAATAGATGGTTGAATTCCAGAGTCAGGTGCAGTATGCCATCTGTGATTGGACAGATTTATGAATTGACAGACTGAGGTTGTTACCAAAAGGGAAGGCTATTTTCTGCTATATGGAGAGGGTCATAAAGTCTATGTTTTGACCTGATGGACTGTAGATATTTGATCTTAAACAGAAAGAATCCTGATATTTTTGGATCTAGCCTTATCTCACTCTTACTTAAAAAGCGTTGTCTAGAGTTGGGATTAGCAGTAATAGTTTGTAATTTTTGTTGTGTTCTGTGTTGACATACTAACTGCCTGGTTTATGTTACAGTATTAACCAATGCATTCCCTGCTCTCCCAACCCCTGTAAAATTGCTGAGTGGAGGCTGGCTCGCTGTTAAACCCTCCTTTTGGTCGTTGGTGTAGTCTTGGGGGTGGGGGGGTGTAAATCAACCCTTGATTTGAATATTTATCCCTTAAACCCTGCCGCTGCTGCTTTGTCCACCCCTCTATATGTGTCTCTGTCTGCTCTTTCTTTCTACCTTCTCTCTCCCTCCATCCCTGTATCCCTCTCTCCATCCCTCCCTCCGTCCTCCAGTTTCAGCCGGTTGTTCAGTTCAAGTGGTGGAGCAGCTAAGAAACCGGCGGAGGCGGCTCCAGTCAATGTGAAGTACAACGCCCCCTCGTCCCAGGTCCAGCCCTCCGTGAAGAAGAGGAGCGCAGCGCTGCAACAGCTACCCAGTGACAAGAGCAAGGCCTTCGACTTCCTCAATGAGGAGTGAGTGTTGGAGACATCTACTCATCTCTCCATTCACTCATGATCCTCCCAATTATTAATGCAGCCTTTCCTCCTTTGGCCCCACCTCCATGCCCCCATCTATTCTGTTTATTTATCTATCTATGCCAGATTGTGTGTCCAGAATAGATGGGAGTTTTTTTTATGCATCCCCCCGTTCAGGTCTGAGGCAGGCAACATGGTGTCTCGTAGGGAGCAGAAGAGAGCCCAGTACAGACAGGTGAAAGCCCACGTTGAGAAGGAAGAGGACGGCCGGGTACAGGCCTATGGGTGGAGCCTGCCACAGAAATTCAAGGTAGTTCAAGTCTCCTTGTGAATTACTTAATATGGCTGACTTTTAATATACGGGCTGTAGGTTACGTTAGGTTAAGTGACTCCAGGTATTTTGACCACACAATTTTATTTTACAGGTGGCCAACGGTGGTCAGACGTCAGAGAACAAGATGAAGAATCTACCTGTACCGGTCTACCTCCGACCACTGGATGAGAAAGATGCTACCATGAAGGTGTGTATACCAGAGTATGTGAGCTAGAGCGGAGCGTGCCCAATTTGACTGGAGCGTGGAGTGAGTTTCCCGAAGGCTGGCGCTTCGGCCTTCTCGCCCACTCCAGTAGCGCTCACTTCACAAGCTCAGGCCATGCCCAGCCCAGCATGCATTTGTAGTTTATTTGTGTGCTGCTAATAGCCCTTGCTTTAGTTTCTGTCATCTAGTATGCTAAATATTTTCATAAAGAAACTGATAAAACACACAGGTGCAAAATCAGGTGACTTCCAAAGATGAAAAGGTCCAAGCACAAGAGAGGGCAGGGCGTGTGGTAATGTAGTGCCCACAACTAAAAAATCATTATGGGGTCAGGAAAGACTGGTATCCCGAAAGTACTTAGTATGTGTACATACTAACAGAAAGGAACGAGGTGAGTAGCTAGCTGTGTCATTGTAGCAAAGTATTTATAAACTAAAAATCAGATCTCTTTAAGTTTTGTTGATTTTTGTTCTATTATCTATACAATAGGTCATCATTGATTTTTATCCCAATAGGCCAGGCATATTACCTCTTTCAAGGAGATGTATCTGTTTTGATAGGGTTGTTTTACCTAAAATCCTTTTAGGCCTACCTACAAACAAAAAAAAACTAATTCCTGCCCAACCTGGCAAGAACGGCCCAAAGGGTGTTTAGTGTCCCCAGTGGCTCTACAAGTGGTTAGAGGGTAATTCTCCACTGCTGGCCTGTTCTCCAGGCACCATCACATGAGCCTGAAGTCACAGACTGGCCAAACTCATGTTTCTAAAAGTGAATTCAAAGGCACTGTAGACTGAGCCTAATAAGGCATTTTTTGTTTAATTTGTAATGAATTCTAAGTAAGTCATAGCATATATATGCAAATTATAGAATATAATTATTTAATGTTGGGTTGTAGTTTGAAATACTTTCTAAACTAGTAGTTAATGGTTACATGTATGAGGAATGTATATGGTGGGATCAATGGAGGGTGGATAAGAAGTATGGGTCTGGAGAGTTACAAAGTAAGGGAAAAGGAAATCACTTGGTTGCGGTCACTGATAAAGTTGGATAGTGAGGAATGTGGACCGAGGTCAGATGAAGGGAGAAGGAACTTTTTTTACATTTTTATTATTACACGTAACTTAACATGCCGGACAACAAAGATGTAGTGTTTAGAGGTGCAAGGAGGAGACTCTACCTAAAGGAGGGTATAATTACTTGTGCTGGGGGAGACATATCTTTGTCTTTTCAGCTGTTTGACCCAGTTGGTGAATAAACTTGATTTAAGCTTTGATTAGTTGTCTGTTAGGTTCTGACAAACAGAGTGAAAAACTAACAAATACAACAAAATGTTGTTTTCAAATGCTGAGCACTTAATGTCCCTGCCAGCCTGGTGTAGTGCTCGCTAATGCTTCACAATATATTTCTTTGTAGCCTATAGCCTTGACATTTTTAAAATAATATAGTAATTAATTGAAAGTAATTCAATTTTGTTCCTTCTTAGGCTCCCTGTCTGGCTCCTGACCTATTTAGATTGTTTATATGCTGTTTAATATGACATGTAGCCTATGACATGTTTATTCAAATACTTTTCCTTCAGGTCATATGGTTTGGTTTCAATACTTCAAAACAAAATGGTAGGTCTGGGTAGTCACAAAAATAATGGGTGTTGGTTCAATTGTGATTTTTAATGAATGGAGCGAATTTGGAGCAGCAGTTTCTCTTCCTATGAGCGATGAGTGGTTTTTAGCAGAGCAGTAGGAAAGGACCGCCCAGCTCCACTCACAAACTGGTCTCTACACCTATTCTTACCTTGTATGTCTCTCTATATATAGGGACATATTGCTAACTGTGTGTCTCCCCCCCGTAGCTGTGGTGTGCTGTAGGTGTGAACCTGTCAGGGGGTAAGACTCGTGACGGGGGGTCAATAGTAGGAGCCAGTGTGTTCTACAGTGACCTGACCAGCCCTGGTCCTGAGAGCCGTTGCAGGAAGACAGGATCACAGAGCAGTCTGGACAAACTGGACCAGGACCTGAAGGTACATGTACACAACACACATGGTCAGCCAGCATACACACACACACATGCGCTCATGCAATACAGGCACGCTCATGCAATACAGGCACGCTCATGCAATACAGGCACGCTCATGCAATACAGGCACGCTCATGCAATACTTGTGTGTGGTGTAGGAGCAGGAGAAGGAGCTGCATCACCAGGAGGAGCTGTCCTCTCTGGTCTGGATCTGTACCAGTACTCAGGCCACCACGAAGGTCATCGTCATCGACGCCAACCAGCCTGGGAACGTCCTGGAGAACTTCTTAGTCTGCAACTCCCACGTCCTCTGCATGGCCAGCGTGCCAGGTCTGTCTTTGTGTGCGTTTTTATATGAGCACTCAAGACCCAGCAAAATACGTATATTTATTTTGATTGTAGCTAACCATAACATGTTTGTTTGTACACGTTTATATATGGTGGTCTTGGGTGTATATGTGCTTGCGTGTGTGTCAGGTGCCAGAGAGACTGACTACCCGGCAGGGGAGGAGGTACCCCATAACCCGGAGGCGGGGTCAAGTGCTGAGGGCGGGACTCTCGAAGCCAGCACAACCAGTAGTGGCTCAGGGGGCGAAGCTGGAGTGCTGGCAGGGATCAATGTGGTTGGCTGCTCTACTGAGGGGGCGGTGGCTACCCCCCAGACAGCAAGCCCAGAGAATGAGACCGACACAGGTAAGAGCCGTCCCTCTGAAGTTTCTACTGATCTAGTCACACTGGACTGATGTGCCGAGTTAGTAGATACTTTGCTAGTTCCAGAGGTGGGTGATTGCTGGGTTTGCTAGCTAGACGAGAGGTCATGGACCCGGACGAACCCGAGAACAATCAGACCGGAACCCGAATGGAACCTAGACCCGATTGGACCAGAGTGACAAAAATGTTATGTTTATCAGCCAAGGTGGTCAACTGGTTAACAAGTAGGTCTTTATATGTTGACTAGGCCTTCTATAAGTTAATACATTCGCCTTATTAGCGTAAAATAAATATGCTATAGTCTATGCAGAGCTGTGGTCAAGTCCATTCAGTCTGTCAGCTGTAGGTACGTAGACTGAGACCCGATGACAATCAAACAGGACCCGACCCGGTCCCGAGGGACAAGTTACGACTGTCGGGTATATCAGGCCCACTCGGACCAGTGAAGACCTCTAAACTAAACCCTTTCCCCCCACTTTCTCCATGGAATGATCCACTGAATTCCTAGGTCTACCCTACAGGGTTATAGAAACATGTGATTTGGACTATTGGTTCCCAAATGGGATTCCCGGTCCATTTAAAAAGTATTCTACTCTTCTTCTCTCTCCCTCCTCCCTGTGTAGACTCCAAGGCTGCAGAGGAGGCTACTGAAGCTACAGAGGCCAGTGCAGGTCCCGCAGGTCCGGAGCATGACTTAAGTCAGAGGGGAGTCTACACTGAACATGTCTTCACTGACCCTCTGGGTGTTCAGAGTACTAGCCCTGGGAAGTCGCCAGCCAACTACACACAGAGGTATGGACAAACACACACACACGGACAAACAAAAACACACACACAAACACACATTATACATTCTGTTTCCATTCTCAGGGAGTCTGATCTGGTAAAGGATGGTGTGAGCTCCAACCCTAACCCAGAGGAACAGGACCTGATGAGAGAAGAAGCCCAGAAGATGAGCAGTGTTTTACCCACCATGTGGCTGGGGGCACAGAACGGATGGTGAGACGCCAATCTGCTAATTAATTAATCAGATCTGTTTATCAATCTCATATTGATCTCATCAGTCAAACGTGTGTGTGTGTCAGTGTGTACGTGCACTCGTCAGTGGCCCAGTGGAGGAGGTGTCTCCACTCTATAAAGCTGAAGGACTCTGTCCTGGGCATCGTCCATGTGAAGGGGAGAGTGTTGGTGTCTCTGGCTGATGGAACACTGGCTATCTTCCACAGAGGAGTGGGTAAGGCTGACGTGTTTCCATATGCTTTCTTACATTTGTTTGTGTGTCCGTTGATCTACTTGAATCCCATATAAGGGGATTCACCTGTTTTTGCTTTGTCATTATGGGTATTGTGTGTAGATTGAGGGTGGGGAAAAAAAGAAAAGATTTAATGCATTTTTAGAATAAGGCTGTAACATAACAGTGGAAAAAGTTGAGGGGTCTGAATATTTTCTGAATGCACTGTATATGCTGGTGCTAACCCCCACCCCTTCCCCTCCAGATGGTCAGTGGGATCTGACCAACTACCACCTGTTAGACCTGGGCAGACCCCACCACTCTATCCGCTGTATGACCGTGGTTCACGACAAGGTCTGGTGTGGCTTCAGGAACAAGATCTACGTTGTCCAGCCCAAAGCCATGAAGATAGAGGCATGCCTGACACACACACGGAATCATGCAGGCTCAGACGGACTGACTCGCATTCTAAACACACAGGCTGACGGACTGACTCGCATTCTAAACACCCAGGCTCAGACGGACTGACTCGCATACTAAACACACAGGCTCAGACGGACTGACTCGCATACTAAACACACAGGCTCAGACGGACTGACTCGCATACTAAACACACAGGCTCAGACGGACTGACTCGCATACTAAACACAGGCTCAGACGGACTGACTCGCATACTAAACACAGGCTCAGACGGACTGACTCGCATACTAAGCACACAGGCTCAGACGGACTGACTCGCATACTAAGCACACAGGCTCAGACGGACTGACTCGCATACTAAGCACACAGGCTCAGACGGACTGACTCGCATACTAAGCACACAGGCTCAGACGGACTGACTCGCATACTAAGCACACAGGCTCAGACGGACTGACTCGCATACTAAGCACACAGGCTCAGACGGACTGAGCACACAGGCTCAGACGGACTGACTCGCGTACTATACACACAGGCTCAGACGGACTGACTCGCGTACTGAACACACAGGCTCAGACGGACTGACTCGCGTACTGAACACACAGGCTCAGACGGACTGACTCGCGTACTGAACACACAGGCTCAGACGGACTGACTCGCGTACTGAACACACAGGCTCAGACGGACTGACTCGCGTACTGAACACACAGGCTCAGACGGACTGACTCGCGTACTGAAGACCGGCTCAGACGGACTGACTCGCGTACTGAACACACAAGTCTAACCATCCACAGATTATAGTTGTCACCCTCCTCTCCTTTTCCATCCTCTCTCATCTCTCTCCCCCCGTAGAAGTCATTTGATGCCCACCCCCGTAAGGAGAGCCAGGTGAGACAGCTGGCGTGGGATGGAGATGGTATCTGGGTGTCGATCCGACTGGACTCTACTCTGAGACTGTTCCACGCCCACACACACCAACACCTGCAGGATGTCGACATAGAACCCTACGTCAGCAAGATGCTGGGTGAGGAACCCAGGGCATTTAAACACATGTTGTTGTGTTTTATGCTTCTAATGCAACTTGTTTGAGTTTGTGTCCTCGTTAGCTGATTAATATGGAACAGGGATTCATGGCGTTAGAAAGCCCAAGTCACGTACAGGAAATATAGACCCGTACTTCATTATTTATTTTCTTAATAATGAGTCATGTTGATCTCCCTCAGGTACGGGGAAGCTGGGCTTCTCGTTTGTCAGGATCACAGCTCTCATGGTGTCCTGTAACCGTCTCTGGGTCGGCACTGGCAATGGAGTCATCATCTCTATACCTCTCACTGACAGTAAGGGGAAGTAATGCATCTCTCTCTCCATCACCGTCTCTTTGCCCATCTCTTTCCCCTCTATGTAATTTTTAATTTATCTCTCATCCCTCCATCTATTCACCCTTTCTCTATTTAATGATTCATCTCTCTCTCGCTCTGTCTCTAGCCAATAAGGTGACGGCGGGGCCAGGTAAACCTGGTGGAACAATCCGTGTGTATGGTGATGAGAACAGTGACAAGGTGACAGCTGGAACCTCTGTACCCTTCTGCTCCATGGCTCACGCTCAGCTCTGTTTCCATGGTCACCGAGATGCCGTCAAGTTCTTCACGGCTGTCCCAGGTAATTTCACTTCTCTTCCCTCTTCTTCTCCTCCTCCTGCCTTTTAACTGGATGAAGGTCCTCCCTCCCCCAGGTCAGGTGATCCCATCAGGTGCTGGCGGAGCAGCAGAAGTGGGGAGTGACAAGTTGCTAGAGGAGCACCCTCAACAACAGCAGGAAAGGTCTGTTCTAGTGATGAGTGGTGGAGAGGGATACATTGACTTCAGGATGGGTGAGTTGGCTAGGACCGTATTATCAGACAATCAATTGACAAGTACTGCCCGTATATGGCAGGGAATGAAAACATACAGATTTGTATAAATTGAAGTGGCTTAATGTTTGTCTGTGTGTAGGTGACGAGGCTGGGGAAACTGAGGAGCCACTGGATGAGCACACTCTGAAGCTGCAGCCTTTCCTGGCTAAAGCTGAGAGGAGTCACCTGATCGTCTGGCAGGTCATGGGCAGTCAGGCCTGAACTTTTAACCCTTGATCTCTAACCCTGCCACAGAGATGAAGAATGGGAGGAGCCTGCTCGAAGCAGGAACAAAGCTGGCCAATCAGATTCACTCCTATGCATGTTTCTTTTTGTTTTACGGTTATTTTTTATTTAATTTGTAATTTACTGATTGTATTGAATTTTAAATCTGATACAAGCCTGTTGCTCTTCTATTATTACTATTTTTATTATTATTGAAAACTAAATCATTTCTGTTTATTTAATTTTCTTAGGTCATGTTTTACACTTGGTTTTATATTGTATGCCTAGTGTCCAACCCCTTTGTCCAAATACTGCGTGGCGATTGGTGGGAATCAATGTAGGTTCAAGGTATGTCTTTGGCCACACCCCTGTCCTCATCTTTGCTTCCTTTCAGTAAAGGACCAATGGGACAGAGGGGACAATACTGTATGAAACTGTACGAAACACCTGCACACAGGAGAATAATAATGTCGGTGTTTGAACTGCAAAACCAAATCAACTGCATGATGTCCAATAAGAAAGCAAGTATTACAGGACAATCCAGCGATGGAGCCAATCGTGTGTGTCCTAAATGATACAGGTGTGCTCTTCTTGCATGATCATTTTTATTTTATTTTGTGAGAACATGGATGTTGCAATACAGTTTAATCAATTGTCTGTTTTCTGGACTTGGGATCAGTGTTGTTCTCCATGACTATGGTCTATGGAAAACCTGATAGATCGCAGATCAATCATGTCTGCAGCTGCAGGGTCAGAGAATCACCCTATTCCAATACCTAAAAATGCATCCTCCCTTCCTAGGGGTAATTACAACTGGGTTGGATTGATGATTGAGACAGATTAGTAGTTAATTACCTCACGGAAGGTAGGTAGGAAGGCAGGGTTGCACTTTAAGTGTGTTGGAACAGGGTCTCTGACTTTAGTTTCTGGGCCGCTGCTCTCCCATCCTGCTCTCCCATCTTCCTTCCCATCAGTTAGAGCTTGCAGACATTTTACAAAAATCAACTGTTGCCTTAGGTTTGAAAGTTTTTAAAAAAGAAGGAAAAAAAGGAAATGTTTAAAACTGCATTATGGACTTTTGAAGTGTGACTGAGTATGTATACCTATGTGAAAGAATGTTACCAAAGGAAAAATAATTTCAGTTGATCAGAATAAAGTAAATGTACAGTGTTGTAGCAGTATTTTCAACCCGTCTCTCTGTAGATACAATAACATTTTGACAGACCGTCTTTGTTATAAAGTTTGTGGTGTATGGATAGATATATTTTTAAGCCATCTCTGCAAATGCAGAGATGTGATTGTGTATAATAGCTGGTTTCTCTGCGCCTGGAGTCTTTTGTATGCTCAGAGTAGATGTTACCCATAGGCACAGATCTAGGATCAATTTACCCTCCGCAAATCCCAATGTGAACAATTAGGGGAGGAACAACTCAACACTGACATTAGATAAGCGTCTAGGGGCAACGTCTTCCTTTTACCTTTTGTACACTAGGGGACAGAGTGACTGATCTCTGACCAAACAGGATCCCTCCTGATAGGTTGATAGTCTCTGAACACTTCAGTATCATATTTGAAGCCTATTTTTATTATTGACTTTTTGTCTTTTCGACCCTAATCTGTGGTTGTGTCTAGATGCGGAGTAAAGTGTCATTTGACACACTCTGCCGGAGTCTGGTCTGTGTACCAGCAGATTGTGCTGGTGAGTGACTACGGTGTCTGTCGTGAGGAGTGAACAAGGGCGTGTGTTTTGCCTTTGCTGGTCTGTGTGTGTGTGTGTGTCTGTCTGTCTGTCTGTCTGTCTGCTCTCCAGGAGAAGAGACGTTTCATATCGCAGTTTAGCCATTTCAGTATTTATTTCTATGAAAGAGTCTTTGCAGTTCAGAATGTAACTTTGTACAATATGAAATATGACTATGAATATAAATTGTATATGAAACATTGAAATGGCTTGGGTTTATTGTTTTGACAATGATTGTAATTGGAATGGTTGAATTAGAGAGAGAGACTACTGCGCTATACACTACCCTGCTTGTACAAAACATTAACACCTTCCTAATATTGAGTAGCACCCCCTTTTGCCCTCAGAATAACCTCAATTTGTCTGGGCATGGATTGTTCAAGGTATCAAACGTTCCACAGGGTTGCATGTTGACTCCAATGCATCCCACTGTTGTCAAGTTTGCTGGATGTTCTTTGGGTGGTGGTGGACCAATCTTGATACACACAGGAAACTGCTGAGCATGATAAACCATTCTTACCCATTTATCCTCTGAATGCCACACATATATACACAAGCCATGTCTCAATTGTCTTGAGGATTAAAAATCGTATTTTAACCTGTCTCTTCCCCTTCATCTACGCTGAATTGAAGTGGCTTTAAAAAGTGGCGTCAATAAGCTTCCAACTGGATTCCCCTTGTCAGTCTGTCATGGAAAGAGCAGGTGCTCCTAATGTTTTGTACACTCCAGGGGGGAGGTTGAGTGCACTGGGCAGAAGTTGGCATTAGGCACAGATCTGGGGCCAGTGTATCTTCACAAAATCCTTAATTACTGCTAAGGTAAAATGTGAAACTGACTTTAGGTCAGTGCCTAAGATCAACTTCTTCCAACTCCTGTGTTGAACAGGTCAATGCCCCCGCCCCCCCAACTTGTGTTGCTGTGACTGGTTGTCCTCAATAACAGTACATCCATCACCTATCTATGTACTGATACAGCATATCTTTAGCCTTTAATTATTTTAACTATCAATTAAACTGACTTGTGGGGAAACTTGTGTGTCTCTGCTTTTTGCAAGATTTTCAAGAATTTTGGAAGCACTGTCAGCTGCTTGTTAACAGACCTGGGTCTTTCCAATACATGAAGTGTGTTTAAAATCGACCTCATGAAATATACATTGTTTTCAACGCATACATGCAGTGAGCTCAAAGTATTGGGACAGTGACAAATGCTTTAATTTGAGAGTATTTTCATCCATATTGAGTGAACCATTTCAGAATTACAGCACTTTTGGTACATGGTATCTCATAGCTCTGGTTCATCGTGAGTCTCCTGTAACGCCCTGGACCAGAGCTAATCGGGTACCAGTGTCCAAGAGGTTGCTACAATCACAGCTGCATCCTGTAGAGCACTCAAACTCAACTCTGGACATCAAAGCCAGTACCACTACGTGTTTTCATTTGTTGCCCTCTAATTGGGAACTGATTTAGACAAGGGACACCAGGTGGGTGCAATTATCAGGTAGAACAGAAAACCAGCAGGCTCTGAACCTCGTAGGGTCGCAGTTGAATAACCCTGGTATAGAGTATAGCGATAGTATAGCATGTAGTAGTTTTAGTGACCACTAGATAGCACCAGTGTCTTGTATATAGCCAACCTCTTCAGGAGTACTTAGTTACTATGCAAGCTCAATGCTCTATGGCAGAGAAAAATACTTGCTTGCTTTATGTGCATGTAACACTGGGATTCCTGACCTGGCGTGGGATCAGAGAAAGTTTTACCTGAGAATTCTAACACTTCCGGGAATGTTTCAAATAATTTCGATTTTAGGTGAGAGTCAAAAGAAGCCCATGCAACTAGTGTAGGCTAGTCATTTAAATTGGGTGCGTTTTAGATTATACTTAATATTAATTTGACAAAGGCTGTGTAGAGAAATACGGTATGGTCCTGATATGATCATTGTACATTGGCCTGTCTGACTGTGCACTGGGCAGGAGCTGTCCCCTCCGCTGTGGTGCTGAGTATAAGAACGTTCGGGATGGCGAGAATCCGGGTGCCATAGCCACGATCATCCCAGAGCAACGCGCAAGAGCAGCGACATGATTAGGGAATTGTAAAGAAACAGTGATAAATTAAAACTCCAATAATAGGCTAATAACTTGGGCCAATACATCTGGAATGTCAATCAGTGTACCTTGCTGGGAGGGTTTTCCCGCGATCGTGTAGGTTTAGAGACGTCATGATGATGCTCACTCTTATTGGTTAAGGGACTGCCATGTTCTGAATTAGCATAAAGGACGCAACTGGAAAAGGATCCACTTGGGGGTAAGCTGGTGATGCGTCACAGCCCTTGGTGAAAGAGAGAAAAAAAAAAAGAACTCAAAATATCGACAAACCTGCGAATCAATGCGTGCCAATGGCAACGAAACCATTCGTGATCTCAAAACGGAACACAAACGTGCTACAGGTGATTCGAGGCATGAGCATTGGAATCGAAGATATCCGGGGTCCCAAGTTCCATAAACAACTTATACAAACGTTCCATAGAAACTTGACATGGAGTATTCGCGGTTGAAGTCCTACACCGTGTAGAGAAGAGCACAATATTTCACCGCATCACTTCTATAGACCATGAAACAGCACCGAATGTGAGCGCGAGGGAGTGAAACAAGAATAAGTTGAGGCTGAGAAATCCACCAACCGCCGAAGAAGCCAGCAGCCTCGCGCGCTGTCAGAAAATCACAAGGAGAAAAGTTCTAAGCCTGCTGCGCCTTTGTCTTTCGCATTGCGTAAGTGAACTAAAAAACAGCTACATAAATGTACAGGGACAGTATTATCTGTCTTGCTGAGATATCAGAATAGCAGCAGAGAGCAGAGGAAAATAAAACAACAACTGCTGTTTTGTATTGACAACAACAATAATAGCAGATCATCATGGATACAGGGGAGTCCTCCGGGCTGGCCAAATCAGCCGCTGTAAAACTGTCCGAGATGGGAGAAAGAACGAAACAGTTTGGCAACGCAATGAAAGCCCCGGACCATCAAAGACGGATCATTTTAGTGATCGTCTGCGTGGCTCTTCTTCTAGACAATATGCTCTATATGGTTATAGTCCCGATTATACCCGACTACCTTGCTGATTTAGAGCTTGAGCAAGCAGAGCACGTCCACGTAGTTATACATCCTAATTCTTCAATCAACAGCACAATGAGCTCAGCCCAAGCTAAAAGCAACAGGGACAATTTAGACGTCCAAATAGGAGTACTTTTTGCGTCGAAGGCTATCTTGCAGCTATTGGTGAACCCTTTGTCAGGAACTTTCATAGACCGCGTTGGATACGACATTCCACTCCTGATAGGACTAACCGTCATGTTCTTTTCCACATGTATATTTGCTTTCGCTGAGAACTACGCGACGCTGTTTTTTGCCCGTAGTTTGCAAGGTCTGGGCTCAGCTTTCGCCGACACCTCAGGAATTGCCATGATAGCAGATAAATACACCGAAGAATCGGAGAGAAGTAAAGCCCTTGGTATCGCCCTGGCGTTCATCTCTTTCGGGAGCCTGGTAGCACCTCCCTTCGGGGGTATCCTGTACGAGTTTGCCGGTAAAAGAGTACCGTTTATCGTTCTCGCCGTTGTTTGCCTTATAGACGGGATTCTGCTCTTGACCGTGATCAAGCCGTTCTCGAACAGGACTAGAGACAATATGCCGGTGGGTACCCCCATCTACAAACTAATGGTTGACCCCTACATAGCTGTCGTGGCAGGTGCCCTAACAGTGTGCAATATCCCCCTGGCCTTTCTGGAGCCCACCATAGCCAACTGGATGGAGAGCACCATGCATTCAACTAAGTGGGAAATGGGATTATGTTGGCTGCCTGCTTTCTTCCCACATGTTCTGGGTGTCTACATGACCGTCAAACTGGCTTCTAAGTACCCCAACCTGCAGTGGTTCTATGGAGCCTTGGGCATGGTCATTATCGGGGCCAGCTCATGCACCGTTCCAGCATGCAAAACATTCGGCCAGTTAATCGCCCCGTTATGCGGCATATGTTTCGGCATTGCTCTCGTGGACACTGCCCTGTTGCCAACACTTGCCTTTCTGGTCGACGTGCGTCATGTGTCCGTGTACGGCAGCGTCTACGCTTTAGCTGACATCTCCTATTCTGTCGCGTATGCCATGGGTCCTATCGTGGCGGGGAATATAGTGCACAACTATGGGTTTGTCCAACTCAACCTGGGCATGGGCCTCGTCAATGTCCTGTACGCACCGGCGCTTCTGCTGCTCCGTAATGTGTGCCAAATGAAGCCGTCCTACTCCGAGAGAGATAACCTGTTGGTGGACGATGATGAACCCGAGGGTCTGTATGATACCATGAAGATGGAGGAGCGGAAAGGCAAGAAGAAGGGTTATAGTTCGGCAGGGAACTGCTTGCCTGTGGTGGTGGTGGATGAGAATGGAGGGTTTGACCCGTTTAGAGCACAAACACGTGCCTCTTCAGAGGAATCCTTTGGTCCAGAGTACAGTTAGAATACTCAGAGTACAGCTAGAATACTGTATCGCAACATAGAACTACACCTAGAATGGAGTACAACTTAGAACGTCCCCGAATACACTGAGAGTTCGAGAGTTATGATTTATGGACCTGCCAAAAGAGGGTATACAGTCACTTCACTCTGTAATATACTCATGTGCAATATAGAAATACCCAATCACCCAATCATACTTGTGTGACCCGTTTCCAAAGTTGATTTAATTTCATCGTAATTGAACAAGTCTTCTCTGTATGTATTGTTTCTTATGGTCGTCTAAATGGAGTACTATTGTGAGAGGTCTATCAAATACAGTTGACTATGTGTGCATTACTACTGCAGAGTATTGTAAAAAAAGTAAATAGATAAATGTATGTACAATATTATATTGATATTATAAATACACGTCCAACTGCCAACGCATCAACTAGCCTTTTGTGCAAAAAACAACAACTCCTTTTTAGTACTGGCAACCCTTGATTTCCTTTCTTAATTTCGTTGACATATTGACTATCATTTGTATTTTGCTTTTGTTTTGTTTTGTTTTCCTTTTCCATATCTAATATCGAAACGTTGCCTAATTGTGACCTCTGTATTTTTGTAATTTCTTTTTGTGATGTTTTTGTTTTTCTTCGTGAAATGTAGTGTATTATAAACAAATGCGTGTTGTACATATGTGGATATTTACATAGTAAATGATTCAATTGTATTTGGGCCTATGCATATTTGAGTGTGTGCGTGATGTATGCGTGTATGTTGAAACGGTGTATTGTCAAAACGTAATGAAGTGATTATCCGTCATAGCTCATTAACAACTTCCTAAATTGAGCACATATATGTTAATATATCGATAATAGTTATAATAAAATTGTATTTAAATATAAGGTGTTTTGTGTGTGTCATAATTATTTATAGTGAGATTATAAAATCATCTTTAAATCATGTTCTGAATCAAACGAATAGCGTTTGATTAGGTGCGTAATGGTCGCTAGCTAGCAATGTTACCAAATAAACTGGTGGATAGAAATCCTTAATGTTGTCTGTCCTACACCCAATGCCTATGTTGAAGAGAATAGACAAGACGATGAAGTTAATACACAAGCCCCCTTCGGATCCTGGTTGAATCAACAGTTTAGTTACAGACATTAGTTAACAATCTCTATTACAAACATTACCATTTCTGTGCGTAATTTTGATTTAGGTGTAAACGCTTTGTAGTCAGAGATTTGAGAGAAAATTACAGTTACAGGGGTGGATTGTTATTCTACCCATACTGTAAAGATAACGAATAGTTTGCCCTTTTGAAATACGGGTATTGAATATGATACTTCAACCAACTGATCGTTTCACTGTGGGGCTTATAGATTACATCATTCATCAAAAGCTTTACACACGAGAAACAGAGAGAGAGAGTGCGTGTTTTATGGGTGTGTGAGTGAGAGGGGCAGAGAGAGAGAGAGAGAGAGAGAGAGAGAGAAATGCGAACCGTATTCTTATTATTTAAGAATGATTTAGTTCCTGTAATGTCATGTAAACGTCTACTTGGTGGTGCGTAAAGTCATGGTGCAACTAGCTTGTGCTCAGCGCTGTCCGTGGTTCTGAAAGTTGACACGCGCTGTGAAAGCTCGCAGCAGACGCCCCACAAGGAGAACGGTTCTAACGATATTGTTCTCTCCACAACCAAGTGTAGGTAGTCAACCTATTCGTTGATTTTCAGCTCTCAAACTCAGAAAAAGCCCCTTCTTTCCCCCGACACACTCTAAATTCAACAATAAAGTCATACGGGCTAACCCGGATTGTAGCTACTACAATCTCAAGATCATTTTCATACTTTGTCAGAGGTGGGCAGGGGAAGCAAGCCAAGCTGTCAAATAATATGTTCCACGAATAGATTTCGATGGGAGGAGTTTGCTGCTTGCGGGTTAGGTAGAGACAGACAAACACCTAGAGCATCTTTATTAAGCAAGCGCGCTTTAAAAGTCAAAGCCTTGCAATGGGTGTGAGATAGGAGTGAATATCATGAAGCGTGAGACAGAATGGGGAACGATCATTCGTTCGCGTCAAAGGATTTAGTTATGTTAGTTCTATGCACGTACGCGGGACAATATTTAATCTTGTTGCAAACCTTTTTGACCTCTTGAGGAGTGAAGGAAGACATCAATTTCTCAGGTAAGCGGAAATCTTTTCTCTTATCCTCATTATTCACAAATATGCCTAGTTCAGTAAGTTAACAGGTGCACGATGTGCTTAGTTTGGATGACTTGGAAGGAGACAGCTCCTCGATTAATACTTATGGATAGATTGTGATTGTGGTTATGTATCTATAATCTATCTATGCTGAATACAATAATACATTATATTTAACACTAATGCATACCATATCAAAACCTGGTGATAAGATTTTGTTTTATAATTCAATTTATAATACGATTTATAATACAAACTCGACAGTGACAGTTATAACGTAGCACTCCTATTTTAAAGTAATACATTTTTTCCTTTGTTTTGAATGATTTGGATGTACCGGCTTCATGCAGAATGCTGAACTTCAACCAACTCTTGTGAGTTTGAATTCCTCCTGACGGATCCTGGCTGGATAACAACATGCCTATCCTGGAGAGAGAGCCGCCGAAAGGCCGAAGGGAAAGCTATGTATGAAAGTCTTAGGTTATATATATATCGATATACTAATATTCTTTATGCACTAAATCGATACATTCAAATTGTTTAAAGCACTGAGGGTAATGAATTGTTTAGTAAGGATTGTGTCTGGCTGTAACTTGCTATCAACTATTTCTAAAAACAAATCTTTGCTTTATCTATACGGGCATATTATGAAAATGTAGGCTTTATCGGACAACATTATAAGGTGAATTGTAATAGGTCTATGTTATTCAGGTCGTCGCAGAAGTGAGTAACAATAACTGAATCGATAGTCATTTATTGGTGGATAATTAGCATAATCTAAAATCTGCTTGCTTTACTTGTTTCACTCAGTTTACATTGTTGCTGTTTTATCACAATGTTGCTTGTGACTGACAAAATACCGTTGCTGAGACACTATTTTAGGGAATTCGTTTCTTACCTTGACATGTACCACAGTCCTTTTTGTAGCCTTAATTGTTTTCCAAAGTATGCACTTATTGATACAAATTGGCTTCTTACTTGTTCTATTTCTTAACAATTTGTAATGAGAAGTGATTTTCACAAGTGTCTTGCAGAACTAACGCACTGATTATCAAATGAAAACTATGCAGCAACAAGCTTGAAAGCTATTCCAAGTGTAACAGGTACAGGCGCTGCCTATGGGGCTGAAAATAACATGGATGCTGAAACGCTGTGTCCTTGTACTGACCGCTAGGGGCAGAAACTAGAGAACTGGAAGGCTTTTATTATACTGGTATTAACAAAACTGGGAAATTAAAATACACTCTCAGATTTGATGTAATGCAAATGTATGATCCAACACAGAGCTTTGGAAGCCGTGATACTTGCGCCCAAATTATTGTTCTCTGTCTAAACTTTTATAATGTAAAAGCCAATTTATCGAGGCTTTTTTTGTTGTTGGAAGATATACACATTCTGCGAATTGTAAAGAATACCGAGAAGTAATCCGGGAAGTCAAACGTCTCAACAATTCACGTTTCTGTTGGCAGAGCACTTTAGCTATATGCTACTAGAATTTACACAGCACCATTGGTTTAGGTTACGGCGAATATGAACGAAGCACAAGCCCGTGGTGTGACACTTCAATTGCCCACTGGGGATCAATTAATTAAACAAAATTGAATTCAGAACGATACGATTCAAATGGATCTCGCCCAAGAGTGGCCATTCGCTTGGGGCTAATTCTAAGGTAAAATATCACCAACATATCCATTCAATCATACCTATTTCACATTTGATTTACACACTAAAAATAAGGGTTCCTCAAAGGTCTTTGGGAAGGGTGATGGTTCTATGTGGAACCATAATGACCCAAATAATCCCTTCGAGCCCTTCAATGGTTATTTGCAGTTCAGATAAGGGTTCTTTCCTCTTTTAGTGATGATTAACATGTAGGGCATTTGGTTCATTAGAATATGTTGGGGCGTGGTTTGCGCACAGCTCTTTTTGTGCAACCGTGAGTGAGAGTGTCATTCCAGTTTATTTAATATGTTGTGTTGTATTATAGTATGTTGTGTTGTATTGTAATATAATATATCACTTATGCCTCTGGCCAGTGATTGTGTCTTGTTAAAGACTAAGATATGGCCTTGTGTCAATTGAGAACGGTTGACTAAATGCTGGCACACTTTATTCAACCCATCAATAAAAACAGTAATAAAGTCTTGTGGAAGTTTAACAATGCATTATGGCTATTAAACCCTAATTAAAAACACTGTATTGTTCTTCAAAGAACATTTCAGATTGAAACCATTATTTATAGAACCATTCTCCATAAATGTTCTATATAGCACCAAAAAGGGTTTCACTATGGTTACAAGCCATATTAATCCTTTTTTGGCACTATATAGAACCCTTTTATTTTAGTGTGTAGTTAACCCATTCTCACAAGTTACACTGGCCAGAATGACAGAACTGATTCAAACATTTCAGGCCAAATTGGGACAAATAATTAGTCAACACTCAACACACTTACTCCCACTCCATATACAGCACTTTCCATTAGCATTTTATCCAATATAAAATAACCATAGCTGTTTCGATCAAAAGGAGCGTTTTCGTTTCCCACAGGGCGCTGTAAAATTAATTCTCGACTAGGCTTCAAGCAGTTCGAATGAATAATTCACTCAGGCTCTAAGAATACAAGCTTTAAAGAGAAACTTCCTGAAGAAAATGAGGTATTTTAATGTTCAGACGAATGAATACATGCCTACAGGCAGGAAAACAGCTTCCTTATAATGATGAACACATTTTGTCCTTTTGGGTGCAGCATCATTGAGTCAATATTTATCCCAATCCAACCATTACAGAGGGTCTGATTGATTGATCTCACAATGTTAGGTCCTGCCCAAGGTGCCTGTCCCACCCCTGAAACAGACTCTGGACATGTACCTGAGCTGTATGAAACACCTGGTGAAGGAGGAACAATATCAGAAGACTAAAGCCATCGTGGTGAAGTTTGGAGAGCCAGGCGGCACTGGAGAGCTGCTGCAGAAGAAACTACTGGAGAGGAGTGACAAGACATACAACTGGGTAAACTCCCTCCCTCCCTCCGACAAGCATTGTGTCCCAAATGGCACCCTATTGCCTATATAGTGCAAGGGCTCTGGTCAAAGGTAGTGTGCACTATAGGGAATAAGGTGTCATTTGGGAGGCAGACAAGACCCTCTAGTAAATGTAAACATGACACCTTATACATTCTGTTAGCCACTGTGGGAGTGTGATCCTTGTTAGGTTTCTATTGTTTTGAAACAGAAGTCAGATTTGGTGTGGGATGGGATGCCAGTTTACCTTTTAGTTCCCACATGTGTGAAGCATGCAAAGTAGTATACCCGTGTACTTCTACACTCCTTGAAAAAAATGGTGCTATCTATAATATTTTTTGTTGCAATTAGAACCCTTTTAGTTCCAGGTAGAACCCTTTTGGTTCCAGGTGGAACCCCTTTGGGTTCCATGTACAGTGCCTTCAGAAAGTATTTACACCCCTTGACTTTTTCCATATTTTGTTATGTTACAGGCTGAATTTAAAATGGATTATATTTAGATTTAATGTCACTAACCTATACACAATACCCCATAATGTCAAAGTTGAATGAAGTTTTTCCAAATGTTTCCAAATTAATTAAAAAAGAAAATTCTGAAATGTATTGGGTCAATAAGTATTCAACCCCTTTGTTATTGCAAGCCTAAATACTTTCAGGAGTAAAAATGTGCTTAACAAGTCACAGAAGAAGTTGCAGGACAATAATAGTGTTTAACATAGTTTTTTAATGACTACCTCATCTCTGTACCCCAGATATACAATTATCTGTAATGTCCCTCAGTCGAGCAGTGAATTTAAAACATAGATTTAATCACAAAGACCAGGAAGCTTTTCCAATGCTTCGCAGAGATGAGTAAAACAAATTTAAAAAATAAGCAGACATTGAATATCCCTTTGAGCATGGTGAAGTTATTAATTACACTTTGGATGGTGTATCAATACACCCAGTCACTACAAAGATACAGGTGTCCTTCCTAACTCAGTTGCCGAAGAGGAAGGAAACCTCTCGGGATTTTACCATGAAGCCAATGGTGACTTTAAAACAGTTACAGAGTTTAATGGCTGTGATAGGAGCAAACTGAGGATGGATCAACAACATTGTAGATACTCCACAATACTAACCTAATTGACAGAGTGAAAAGAAGGAAGGCTGTACAGAATAAAATATTCCAAAACATGCATCCTGTTTGCAACAAGGAATGAAAGTAATACTGAATTTTTGTCCTGAATACAAAGTGTTATGTTTGGGGCAAATCCAATACAACACATTACTGAGTACCACTCTCCATATTTTCAAGCAAAGTGGTGGCTGCATCATGTAATGGGTATGTTTGTAATCCTTATGGACTGGGGAGTTTTTTCAGGATAAAAAAAATACTGACTGGAGCTAAGCAAAGGCAAAATCTTATAGGAAAACCTGGTTCAGTCTGCTTTCCACCAGACACTGGGATACCTTTTTTCTAAGAGTGTACAGTATACTTCGACATCACTTCAGGTTGAAACATTGTAGAGCACAAGTAGAAGTAAACACGACCTAAAGGTGTGATATATCAGGAGTGTGTCGATAACGGAAAGCTAAACAATCTCCTTTGATAACCCATTGGAGACCTGTCCATAAAGACTGTAGAGTCTCCACACTGTGATTGAAGACACTATCAACTTCATAAATGGCCCAATACACTTGGACCATCAATAACAGCTGGCAACGGAAGGAGGAAAGAACTAAAGCTGTGGCCATAGATCTATCAGATCTGCCACTTGGTGTCTGCAGGACCGATCCATCACTGGCCACTTAGATGATCAGTCAGTCCTGAATTAAAGTAGCTTTCTGATATCTATCAAATTCCCACTCCTCCGCCACAGCCTCTCCCCTCCTCGAGTTCTTTTGTCCTCTCTTTCTCTTTGTTCTCTATCAAACTCCCACTCCTCCTGCTGCAGCCTCTCTCCTTCTCTCCTCCTGTAGTCTTTTTGTCCTCTCTTTCTCTCTGTTCTCTATCAAACTCCCACTCCTGCTGCTGCAGCCTCTCACCTCCTCTACTCCCCTCCATCTTGCTATGATATCCAGTGCACTCATGATATTGATGGCTTCTCACACTGATGCCCATGAGATTCCCTTCTAAGAATACGTTTTCAGTATTGTGTTTAAAGCCAGTTCAACAAAGTCACAGTTTAAAAACCTGCAGGAGCAGCTCTTGGCACCTTGTCAACATGGATGGACAAAGTGGAGGCCTTGTGCCTGTGTTCTCTCTCTCTCTCTCCCTCTCTCTCTCTCTCTCTCTCTCTCTCTCTCTCTCTCTCTCTCTCTCTCTCTCTCTCTCTCTCTCTCTCTCTCTCTCTCTCTCTCTCTCTCTCTCTCTCTCTCTCTCTCTCTCTCTCTCTCACCATCTCTATCTCTCGCTCTCTCAGGTTTATGACTACTGGCTAGAAGATATGTATTTGAATCAGAGATTGGCCCTACCAGTCAACTCCAATCCTGCCATGGTCTTCCCAAAACAAAACTTTAAAGATCGCAAAGACTCACTCAGGTATGTGAAATACTCCCTCAGGTACAGTGGGGAGAACAAGTATTTGATACACTGCTGATTTTGCAGGTTTTCCTACTTACAAAGCATGTAGAGGTCTGTCATTTTTATCATAGGTAAACTTCAACTGTGAGAGACGGAATCTAAAACAACAATCCAGAAAATCTCATTGTATGATTTTTAAGTAATTCATTTGCATTTTATTGCATGACATAAGTATTTGATCACCTACCAACCAGTAAGAATTCCGGCTCTCACAGACCTGTTAGTTTTTCTTTAAGAAGCCCTCCTGTTCTCCACTCATTACCTGTATTAACTGCACCTGTTTGAACTCGTTACCTGTATAAAAGACACCTGTCCACACACTCAATCAAACAAACTCCAACCTCTCCACAATGGCCAAGACCAGAGAGCTGTGTAAGGACATCAGGGATAAAATTGTAGACCTGCACAAGGCTGGGATGGGCTACAGGACAATAGGCAAGCAGCTTGGCGAGAAGGCAACAACTGTTGGCGCAATTATTAGAAAATGGAAGAAGTTCAAGATGATGGTCAATCACCCTCGGTCTGGGGCTCCATGCAAGATCTCACCTCGTGGGGCATCAATGATCATGAGGAAGGCGAGGGATCAGCCCAAAACTACACGGCAGGACCTGGTCGATGACCTGAAGAGAGCTGGGACCACAGTCTCAAAGAAAACCATTAGTAACACACTACGCTGTCATGGATTAAAATCCTGCAGCGCACGCAAGGTCCCCCTGCTCAAGCCAGCGCATGCCCCGCCCCATCTGAAGTTTGCCAATGACCATCTGGATGATCCAGAGGAGGAATGGGAGAAGGTCATGTGGTCTGATGAGACAAACACAGAGCATTTTGGTCTAAACTCCACTAGCCGTGTTTGGAGGAAGAAGAAGAATGAGTACAACCCCAAGAACACCATCCCAACCGTGCATGGAGGTGGAAACATCATTCTTTGGGGATGCTTTTCTGCAAAAGGGACAGGATGACTGCACCGTATTGAGGGGAGGATGGATGGGGCCATGTATCGCAGATCTTGGCCAACAACCTCCTTCCCTCAGTAAGAGCATTGAAGATGGGCCGTGGCTGGGTCTTCCAGCATGACAACGACCTGAAACACACAGCCAGGGCAACTAAGGAATGGCTCCGTAAGAAGCATCTCAAGGTCCTGGAGTGGCCTAGCCAGTCTCCGGACCTGAACCCAATAGAAAATCTTTGGAGGGAGCTGAAAGTCCGTATTGCCCAGCGACAGCCCCGAAACCTGAAGGATCTGGAGAAGGTCTGTATGGAGGAGTGGGCCAAAATCTCTGCTGCAGTGTGTGCAAACCTGGTCAAGAACTACAGGAAATGTATGATCTCTATAATTGCAAACAAAGGTTTCTGTACCAAATATTAAGTTCTGCTTTTCTGATGTATCAAATACTTATGTCATGCAATAAAATGCTAATTAATTACTTAAAAATCATACAATGTGATTTTCTGGATTTTTGTTTTAGATTCCGTCTCTCACAGTTGAAGTGTACCTATGATAAAAATTACAGACCTCTACATGCTATGTAAGTAGGAAAACCTGCAAAATCGGCAGTGTATCAAATACTTGTTCTCCCCACTGTATGTGAAAGACTCAATCAGGTATGTGAAAGACTCACTTCCTCAGTGTGAATAAGATTAGTGGTATTTCACTGACAACCAGTTTAATTATACTTGACAACAGGGAGTCATGTACAGTACATACTGTAGTAATCTCGGCACCCAAACCGAATCAGCTACTCTGACGAGAGTATGTACATTGAGATGATTTTGACTGTTTGAACTAGGTACTTACTTATTTAGATAGTTAATAGTTAGTTAATAGTTAATAGATAGTTTCTTTATTTATTTTTGCATTTTCTCATCCTGAATCCCTCCACAACTTAGAAGCTGTCCAACTATATAATGGTAAATACAATATACAGAGTACAACATTGTATTATTCTGCAATATGCAATGCAATACATGGCTACTATGCTTCCTGTCCTGTACTGTAAACCACATTTGGTGAGAGATTTACAACAATGTTTTTAGCAGGCTTAAACCAAACCAGATTTACAACAATGTTTTCAACAGGCATAAACCAAACCAGATTTACAACAATGTTTTCAGCAGGCATAAACCAAACCAGATTTACAACAATGTTTTCAGCAGGCTTAAACCAAACCAGATTTACAACAATGTTTTCAGCAGGCATTAACCAAACCAGATTTACAACAATGTTTTCAGCAGGCATAAACCAAACCAGATTTACAACAATGTTTTCAGCAGGCATAAACCAAACCAGATTTACAACAATGTTTTCAGCAGGCATAAACCAAACCAGATTTACAAGCTGCAGTACGTGGAGGGTATCAGTAGCCAGTCTGCATCATCTCTTCTCTGCATCTCTGCTGCTTATTAAATGAGCTGTGGTCTGCCAGCCTGACAGACAACACACAAACACACACACACAAACACACAATTACACACACACACACACACACACACACACACACACACACACACACACACACACACACACACACACACACACACACACACACACACACACACACACACACACACACACATGCACAAACACAAGCACACACATACACACACACACGCAAGACCATCCAGATACAGACTGTGTACTGTTGGTCAACATTAGCTTTTGTCAGCTTACAGTGAGCTAAGTGAAAACTAGCAGGACCTCCAGAACAGCCTGCTAATAGACCGACAGAGACTCTTATTAGATTAGGAGTGAAAGATCTAAGCAGTCCGCTGAGACTGGTGGCCTGCTTAGCTGGCTGCCCTCCTCCTCCCCATCCTCAGCCTCCATACAGGGGTGTGGTGGTGAATGTGTGGTTGGGGGGGTGTAATAAGTATCTGTGTGTGTATGTTTGTGTGTGTGTGGTGTAGCCCACTTTGTATATTGATCTGGGGTTTGAACACATAAACACTGAGACAAATGACAGAAAACACCAGGGCTGACGTGGCGCTGTGTTTTGCTCCTTATCTAGATACACACACACACGCACACACACGCACACACATACACACGCACACACGAAAACACACATGCACGCACGAAAACACACACACGCACGCATGAAAACACACGCACACACGCACGCACGCACGAAAACACACACGCACGCACGCAAACACACACACGCACGCACGCAAAAATACACACGCACACACACACACACACACACAAACGCACGCACACAAACACGCGTGCACACACACGCGCACACACAGCATAGCCCTATAATCTAGTAGAAATGTAATTATAGCTCTCCAATGAGAAAAGGGGGGAGTGGGTTGTGGTGTGTCTTGCGTGCATTTGAAGCATCGTGAGCAGATGGAGATGTTAAAGTAACAGCCTGGAACTGTTTGTCAATCAGTATATGTGGATATTTAAATTAGGGATATGGATGAATAAAATATCCACATGCAGAACAATTATATAGTTACAATTCAGTAATACATATTTTAATTATTTATTTAACCAGGCAAGTCAGTTAAGATCAAATTCTTATTTACAATCAAGGCCTAGGAACAGTGGGTTAACTGCCTTGTTCAGGGACAGAACGACAAATTTTTACCTTGTCAGTTCAGGGATTCGATTCAGCAACCTTTCGGTTACTGGCCCAACGCTCTAACCACTATACTGTACATATGTGGAGAAAAGTGTAAGGAGAAGAGTATATTGCAGTGTATAGTGTGGAGTATATTGTAGGGTATAGTGTACAGTATAGTGTACAGTATAGTGTAGAGTATATTGTAGAGTATATGGTAGAGTATAGTGTAGAGTATATGGTAGAGTATATGGTAGAGTATAGTGTAGAGTATAGTGTAGATTATATTGTAGTGTATTTTGTAGAGTATTTTGTAGAGTATATGGTAGAGTATATGGCAGAGTATATGGCAGAGTATATGGCAGAGTACAGTGTAGAGTATAGTGTAGAGTATAGTGCAGAGTATTTTGTAGAGTATATGGTAGAGTATATGGTGGAGTACAGTGTAGAGTATTGTGTGGAGTATATGGTAGAGTATAGTATATAGTATATTGTAGAGTATATGGCAGAGTCCAGTGTAGAGTATATAGTAGAGTATATTGTAGAACATAGTGTATAGTGCAGAGTATAGTGTAGAGTATATTGTAGAGTATAGTATATAGTATATTGTAGCGCATAGTGTGGACTATAGTGTAGTGTATAGTGTGGAGTATCGTGCAGAGTATAGTGCAGAGTATAGTGTAGAGTATATTGTCGAGTATATCGCTGAGTGTATCGTAGAGTTTAGTGCAGAGAATTGTGTAGAGTATATTATTGTATGTTGTAAATTGTATAAGAAGGGTATATTTTAATAATGGATGCCAGTAATTTAATGAATCTACTGTTACATGTACACTTTGTATTGTGCCAGTCCTATTGATGTTGTGTGCTGTGTGCTGAATCAGTCTTTCTATTCTCTATCTTCTCAGATTTGCTGCTCACCTCATCACAGGAGTTCTGGAGTACAAGGAGCGTATTGACACGTGAGTGCCCTTAAATACAGTTTGTCCACTCTAGTCTATTCTATACCGTAGAAGGTGAGTATGAAGATAATCTATATTCTACAATATAAAGGGGAAAAATAACACTTTTATTTCTAAAAACAATATACAGACAATCTAGAACAGGGGTATTCACCTCTTATCTTACGAGGTCCAGAGCCTGCTGGTTTTCTGCTCTACCCGATAACTAATTGCACACACCTGGTGTCCCTTGTCTAAATCAGTCCCTGATTAGAAGAGAACAATTAAAAAATGCAGTGGGACTGGCTTCGAGGTTCAGAGTTGAGTTTAAAGGATCTAGAATGTAAGTGGATAAAACGGTCCTGTAGAGCAGCTGAGGTTGTCTGAAGTCCCATGCCTCTGTGTGTTTCCTGGGCCTGCTGCCTGACAGGTGGGCGTTGCCTGTGTACTATTTATCATAAACATAAATAACACATAGAAACAGAGTACACAGACCTCATCTAGAAAATAAAACAAACAAATATTTATTTATATATACAGAAACAGAGTACACATACCATGTAGAATATAAATGTCCTCTCCAGAGCAGCTGAGGGTTGTCTGAGTCTCTGTGTCTGTGTGTCTCCTGGGCCTTGGGGTCTGACAGGCGGGTGTTGCCTGTGGACTTTGCTCGGGGCCAGCTGGCAGGGACCCCTCTGTGTATGAAGCAGTATTACCGTCTCTTCAACACATACCGTCTGCCCGGCCACAAGAGGGACACCCTCGTCATCCACAAGCCTGGGTCGACTGAGCAGGAGCACATCATCGTGGCATGCAAGAACCAGGTCAGAGAGAGACTAAGGGCTCGATTCAATCCGTAGCGGTGTGATTGAAATGTAAAGATAATTTACGATTGAGCCGACGTATACAGCGTTTACCGTGAATGCAGTCTCAGCGAATGCGGGAACAATGCCTTTAAATTTATATTATGCTGTAGCGCAGGTCTTTAGCGCTACGGATTGAATTGAGCCTTAAGATTGCGTATCAAATGGCACCCTTTTCCTATCCTTATGGGTCCTGGTCAAAAGTAGTGCATTATGACCTCCCGGGTGGCGCAGTGGTCTTGGGCCCAGGCTCTGTTGCAGCCGGCCGTGACCGGGAGGTCCGTGGGGCGACGCACAATTGGCCTAATTTCGTCCGTCGTCCAGGTTAGGGAGGGTTTGGCCGGTAGGGATATCCTTGTCTCATCACGCACCAGCGACTCCTGTGGCAGGCCGGGTGCAGTAAGCGTTTCCTCAACACATTGTTAGGGAGTACGCATGGCTTTCGACCTTCGTCTCTCCCGAGCCCGTACGGGAGTTGTAGCGATGAGGCAAGATAGTAACTACTAACAATTGGATACCACGAAATTGGGGAGAAAAGGGGGTAAAATAAATAAATGTTAAAAAAGTAGTGCATTATATCAAATCTAATTGTACAATTTTCTTCGTAAACAACAGGTATGGACTAACAGTGAAATGCGGGCCCTTCCCAATAATGCAGATAGAAAGAAAAGATTTAGTCAGAACAGAGAATATTGTTTCTCAGGATCTGAAAGTCTTTAGGTGCCTTTTGGAAAACTCCATGCGGCTGTCATGTGCCTCTTACTGAGGAGTGAGTGGCTTCCGTCTGCCCACTCTACCATAAAGTCATGATTGGTGGAATTCTGCAGAGATGGTTGTCCTTCTGGAATGTTCTCCCATCTCCACAGAGGAACTCTAGAGCTCTGTAGGAGTGACCATCAGGTCCTTGGTCACCTCCCTGGCCAAGGCCCTTCTCCCCTGATTGCTCAGTTTGGCCGGATGGCCAGCTCTAGGAAGAGTCATTGGTGGTTCCAAATTTCTTCCATTTAAGAATGTTGGAGGCCACCATTGATTTGATTTGATTTTGATTTGATTTTGATTTGATTTGATCTCAAGGATTATCAATGGAAACAGGATGCACCTTAGCTCAATTTTAAATCTCATAGCAAAGGGTCTGAATACTTATGTAAATAAGGTAAATAAGGTATTTTATATTTGCAGAAGTTGCAGAAGGGTCGGAATACTTTCCGAAGGCAATGTATATAATTTATGTCATGGTTCAAAGTTCATAAAGGGAAAACGTCAGAAACATCAACATAAACAATAAATGTGAAGACGGTTAAAGTAACCATGACTATTAGGGTGGGAAGCCAAGAGTTATCTTTTACAATGAATCTCACTCCCGCCACATGAAAAGGCTGAAAGGGAGGTCGAGGAAAAGAGAGTCTTTCCGTACCTAGTGATGGTTCCAGGAACTATCAATCAGTGGTACATATTAAGAAGCCATCCATGTGGAGAAATGGAATATTAAATTAAATTACTGATTGAATCTGCCATTTTGCCAGAGAGCCACCTTGAGTCACAAGGACAATTGATCAGGTTGCGTCCCAAATGCCCCCCTATTCCCTATGTAGTGCAATACTTTTGACCAGGACCCATAGGACTTTAATTAGCCAGCTGCCATATGGACCGATATACAGCCGGACTTTAGTTAGCCAGCTACCGCATGGACCGATGTACAGCAGGACTTTAGTTAGCCAGCTACCGTATGGACCGATGTACAGCAGAACTTTAGTTAGCCAGCTACCGTATGGACCGATGTACAGCAGGACTTTAGTTAGCCTGCTACCGTATGGACCGATGTACAGCAGGACTTTAGTTAGCCTGCTACCGTATGGACCGATGTACAGCAGGACTTTAGTTAGCCTGCTACCGTATGGACCGATGTACAGCAGGACTTTAGTTAGCCTGCTACCGTATGGACCGATGTACAGCAGGACTTTAGTTAGCCAGCTACCGTATGGACCGATGTACAGCAGAACTTTAGTTAGCCAGCTACCGTATGGACCGATGTACAGCAGGACTTTAGTTAGCCTGCTACCGTATGGACCGATGTACAGCAGGACTTTAGTTAGCCTGCTACCGTATGGACCGATATACAGCAGGACTTTAGTTAGCCTGCTACCGCATGGACCGATGTACAGCAGGACTTTAGTTAGCCTGCTACCGTATGGACCGATGTACAGCAGGACTTTAGTTAGCCTGCTACCGCATGGACCGATGTACAGCAGGACTTTAGTTAGCCTGCTACCGTATGGACCGATGTACAGCAGGACTTTAGTTAGCCTGCTACCGTATGGACCGATATATAGCAGGACTTTAGTTAGCCTGCTACCGTATGGACCGATGTACAGCAGGACTTTAGTTAGCCTGCTACCGTATGGACCGATGTACAGCAGGACTTTAGTTAGCCTGCTACCGTATGGACCGATGTACAGCAGGACTTTAGTTAGCCTGCTACCGTATGGACCGATGTACAGCAGGACTTTAGTTAGCCTGCTACCGTATGGACCGATGTACAGCAGGACTTTAGTTAGCCTGCTGTACAGCAGGACTTTAGTTAGCCGTCTACCGTATGGACCGATGTACAGCAGGACTTTAGTTAGCCAGCTACCGTATGGACCGATGGCAGGACTTTAGTTAGCCTGCTACCGTATGGACCGATGTACAGCAGGACTTTAGTTAGCCTGCTACCGTATGGACCGATGTACAGCAGGACTTTAGTTACTTTGGACCGATGTAGCCTGCTACCGTATGGACCGATGTACAGCAGGACTTTAGGCCTGCTACCGTATGGACCGATGTACAGCAGGACTTTAGTTAGCCTGCTACCGTATGGACCGATGTACAGCAGGACTTTAGTTAGCCTGCTACCGTATGGACCGATGTACAGCAGGACTTTAGTTAGCCTGCTACGGTATGGACCGATGTACAGCAGGACTTTAGTTAGCCTGCTACCGTATGGACCGATGTACAGCAGGACTTTAGTTAGCCTGCTACCGTATGGACCGATGTACAGCAGGACTTTAGTTAGCCTCTACCGCTGTACAGCAGGACTTTATGGACCGATGGACCGATGTACAGCAGGACTTTAGTTAGCCAGCTACCGTATGGACCGATGTACAGCAGGACTTTAGTTAGCCTGCTACCGTATGGACCGATGTACAGCAGGACTTTAGTTAGCCTGCTACCGTATGGACCGATGTACAGCAGGACTTTAGTTAGCCTGCTACCGTATGGACCGATGTACAGCAGGACTTTAGTTAGCCTGCTACCGTATGGACCGATGTACAGCAGGACTTTAGTTAGCCTGCTACCGTATGGACCGATGTACAGCAGGACTTTAGTTAGCCTGCTACCGTATGGACCGATGTACAGCAGGACTTTAGTTAGCCTGCTACCGTATGGACCGATCTACAGCAGGACTTTAGTTAGCCTGCTACCGTATGGACCGATGTACAGCAGGACTTTAGTTAGCCAGCTACCGTATGGACCGATGTACAGCAGGACTTTAGTTAGCCTGCTACCGTATGGACCGATGTACAGCAGGACTTTAGTTAGCCAGCTACCGTATGGACCGATGTACAGCAGGACTTTAGTTAGCCGTCTACCGTATGGACCGATGTACAGCAGGACTTTAGTTAGCCTGCTACCGTATGGACCGATGTACAGCAGGACTTTAGTTAGCCAGCTACCGTATGGACCGATGTACAGCAGGACTTTAGTTAGCCAGCTACCGTATGGACCGATGTACAGCAGGACTTTAGTTAGCCAGCTACCGTATGGACCGATATACAGCAGAACTTTAGATTAATCTATTTTGAGGTCCTATAATAAAGCACATCAAATCAGATGTATGTTTTAACCTGTAAATATTCTAACACCTTTTCATGTTTATGACAAATTTCCGCTCGGGTACAATAAAATTAATCCTAATCCAAACATTTTTGTTTTTCCTCTTCTCAGTTCTTTGTGTTGGACCTAGTTGTAAATAAGAAAAAGCTGAAAGAAATGGACATCTTAACCCAGTTGGAGAAGATAGTGAAGATGGCGGAGAACTCAGAGGAGAGACAGCCTCCATTTGGTCTGCTGACATCTGATGGAAGAACAGAATGGGCCCAGGCTAGAGAAGTGCTCATCAAAGGTTTCACTTCAGACACCTTACAGTCTGCATTATATCATAACTATAATAATAACGCAGATATCAAGTAGTAATATCCTCATAGTAATAACTCGAAATAAATCTCGGCAAGACTATGAAAACACATATATTTGCATAAACTCACCTAGTCTGTCTGTCTCCCTTCCTCCCTCCCTCCCTCCCTCCCTTAGATTCGGTAAACAGAGAGTCATTGGCTGTGATTGAGAAGTGTCTGTGTGTGTTGTGTCTGGACAACCCCAGTGGGATGGAGGTTGGGGATACGAGCCGAGCCCTGCTGATGCTCCATGGAGGAGGCCATGAGAAGATGGGGGCGAACCGTTGGTATGACAAGCCAATGCAGGTAAGGCCATGCCAATGGCACCACGACCCGTATTCATACAGTGTCTCAGAGTCCGAGTGCTGATCTAGGACCAGTTTTTCCTTTTACAGAAGATAATACAGAATAAGATAATATGGATGGGGTTGACCTGATCCTATATCAACACTTATAAATAAAGGCCCTGGGCCCGTGGAATGGAATAGAAAGAAGCGTAGACAGTTCCATGTAGGATGTGTAACCCTCCTCTATTTCAGTTTATTGTAGGGGAGGACGGAGTCTGCGGAACAGTGTGCGAGCACTCACCCTTCGAAGGCATCGTTCTGGTGGCATGTACTGAATACCTGATGAAATTTATGTAAGCAAAGGAACAAAACATGAATGCATCCTTATGGTGGTAGATTTATGTCGAGTTGACAACTGGTATCCCCCAAGGTTCTATTGTGGGTTCTATGCAATATAGTTAACAGCCAGTTCATTACATTATACATCTTAAATCAGATCATTCACATTTACAGCTAATGTATTAATCAAATTGTATTATTTGAGGTCTGTCATAAAGCAGCATGCTGTTGATGAATAATACATTTATAAATAATAATACATGATTCTAAGGAAGTCATGTGACGTGCTCTCTCCACAGGACTGGAAGTCCCTCCAAGATGGGGAGGGCCACCAGCGTGTCGGAGCTTCCTACTCCTGCCAGACTGCTCTGGAAGACCACACCTCACATCCAGGACCTCCTGAAGGCCTCTGCTGAGAGACTACAGAGGTAAGACACACACACACACACACACACACACACACACACACACACACACACACACACACACACACACACACACACACACACACACACACACACACACACACACACACAGCATAGCCCTGCCATCTAGTAATCTACCCTTAATCTTACCCCCTCACTGCAATAACCAATGCATTTTGAATCCAAACGTTGTTTCTTATTCATTAATGTTTTCTATTCCTCAGGCTGGTTAGAGATCTGGACATGGATGTGCACAAGTTTGAGGTCTATGGAAAAGAATTCATCAAGAAACAGAAGATGAGCCCAGATGCATACATACAGGTGGCTCTACAGCTGGCATTCTACAGGTACATAACATGTGGTTGGTTGTTTTGACAAATTATACTGTATCAGCACACTATTAATTTTAATACATTGTTTGCTAATTAATGATAGTCATTTTAAAACAACAAAAACCTCAAGGAACTTTGTTTCGTTGGTCACACATAAAGTGAATTTATGGAAGTGTCTCCATTGATATACAGTAATTATATATATTTTATTTTTGATTTGTCAGATGCAATGGAAGGCTGGTGTCCACTTATGAAAGTGCATCTATCCGTCGTTTCCATGAGGGCCGGGTGGACAACATCCGCTCAGCTACCTCCGAGGCTCTGGCCTTTGTGAAGGCCATGACGGACGAGAAGGCATCTCTCTCTGTGAGTCATTTTTCTTACTTAGTCCCCCAATTACTGGGCTACTCCCATTATACTGTTCATCATGTCCTCTTAACTGGTGCCACCGCCTCCCTCCCACCAGAGTCGAGAGTCCGTTGTTCCAGCCACAAACACACAAGCAATGCACACACACACACACACACACACACACACACACACACACACACACACACACACACACACACACACACACACACACACACACACACACACACACACACACACAAAACACACACACACACACACACAAAAAAGCAGCTGATCCCTCTACATATTTCAAGCACAATCTCTCATATGACTCCTTGTCTCCTCTCATAACATGTTCAAAGTGGAGTAATCATATTTAGCTCATAAGACTTAATGTAATTATTTATTGTGATCTTGTTTGTATTACATTTTACAGGATTCTGAAAAGATGAAACAATTGTGGGATGCAATTAACGCCCAGACAAATTACACAATCACAGTAAGTGCAGATATTTGAATAAACTGTCCATTGCATAAGTCAATTTGATAAAGAGAAACATCTTTTTCAAGGCCTAGATTCAATCAGATCAAGCATTAACCGCTGCTCTTGTGATTCTTGTCACAAAGCCACACCCGCCCCACTCGCATTAAAGGTTCAGAACGAGAGAGTGTAGCCTATACAGAAATAATGACGCGAAATTGAAAATCATTAAACTAAATAATGAGGATTTCTATCAGCCTAATCGAGGTGTAGATTACATCTCACATTCCAGTGTTCGAACTTGTAAACAAGGCTGCATGGGATTTCTCTTAATGCAACTCTGTGCTTCCAGTGGCAATGTCCGCTTTAGTTATAATGCCGGTAGCCACTTGTGGATTTGACAGCTCTAACACAGTTCCACCTCAGACACCGCCAAAAGCTATGCACATGTTGGCTAAAACAGATCTGATTGAATTGGGCCCTAACTAGCTTAAATGCATGGAGCGCTAAGGGTTCTTGGTGTTTCACAGGCTATTACAGGGTTGGGAATAGACAATCACCTTCTCGGACTCAGAGAGATCGCACAAGAGCTCAAGATGGAGAGGCCGGAGATCTTCACAGATGAAACCTATGTGGCCAGTAACCAGTTCATTCTCTCCACCAGTCAGGTATACCCTCTAGTCATCGCTTTGCTATGTGGCTATTGCTAGTGCAGCCATAATATATGCTATATAATATGTGCAATTTAGCAGACACTTTTATCCAAAATCATGCATGCATACCTCTAATCTCAGTATTTGACAAGCAGCTAGATGACAATAATATTATTTCAACCAATTGTGTTATAACTATTTATTACATATATATATAAATCATCTATGAAGTAATCAGTAACAGTTTATATAACTACTTATAAATCCCTAGTTAAAGTATACCTGAGTATACCTGAGTAGATGGCAGTGGCAATTTTAGCAATATTAACACTGAGCTAAAGGCTAGAGCTGCCGCTTTCAAGGAGCGGGACACTAATCTGGACGTTTGTAAGAAATCCCGCTATGCCCTCTGATGAACCATCAAACAGGCAAAGTGTTAATACAGGACTAAGATTGAATCCTACTACACTTGCTCTGATGCTCGTCGGATATGGCAGGGCTTGCAAACTATTGCCAACTACAAAGGGAAACCCAGCCGCAAGCTGCCCAGCAACGTGAGCCTACCAGACGGGCTAAATGCCTTTTATTCTCGCTTTGAGGCAAGCAAAACTGAAACATGCATGAGAGCCCCAGCTGTTCCGGACGACTGTGTGATCACGCTCTCCGTAGCTGATTTGAGCAAGACCTTTAAACAGGTGAACATTCACAAGGCCGCGGGGCCAGACGGATTACCAGGATGTGTACTCAGAGCAAGTGTCTTCATTGACATTTTCAACCTCTCCGAGTCTGTAATACCTACATGTTTCAAGCAGACCAGCATAGTCCCTGTGCCCAAGAACGCGAAGGTAACCTGCCTAAATGACTACTGCCCTGTAGCACTCACATCTGTAGCCATGAAGTGCTTTGAAAGGCTGGTCTTGGCTCAAACAACACCATCAACACCATCATCCTGGAAATCCTAGACCCACTCCGATTTGCATACTGCCCCAACAGATCCACAAAGATAACACAATCGAAATTGCACTCCACACTGCCCTTTCCCATCTGGACAAATGAAACATATATGTGAGAATGCTGTTCATTGACTACAGCTCAGCATTCAACACCATAGTGCCTACAAAGCTCAGCACTAAGTTAAGGACCCTGAGACTAAACACCTCCCTCTGAAACTAGATCCTGGAATTCCTGGCGGGCTGCTCCCAGGTGGTAAGGCAAAAACACATCTGCCACGCTGATCCTCAACACGGGGGCCCCTCAGGGGTGCGTGCTTAGTCCCCTCCTGTACTCCCAGTTCACCCACAACTGCGTGGCCAAGCACGACTCCAACACCATCATTAAGTTTGCTGATGACACAACAGTGGCCTGATCACCGACAACAATGAGAGCCTATAGGGAGGAAGCAAATACCTGGCAATGTGGTGCAAGGACAACAAACTCTACCTCAACGTGAGCAAGACAAAGGAGCTGATCGTGGACTACAGCTGCAACATCGAGAGCATCCTGACCAGTTGCATCACCTCCTGGTATTGCAACTGCTCGGCATCCGATCGTAAGGTGCTACAGAGGTTAGTGTGTATGGCCCAGTACATCACTCGGGCCAAGCGTCTTGCCATCCAGGACCTCTATACTAGGTGTTGTTAGAGGAAGGCCCCAACATTTTTTAAAGACTCCAGTCACTCAAGTCATAGACTGTTCTCTCTGCTACTGCACGGCAAGCGGTCCTGGTACGCCAAGTATGGGTCCAAAAGGATCCTTAGCAGCTTCTACTCCCAAGCCATAAGACTGCTGAACAATTAATCAAACGGCCACCCAAACTATTTGCATTAACCCCCCCCCCCCGAAAAAAACATGGTCGAATCATGATGTCAGTGATCTTCAGGTTGGAGAGAGAGGCGCGAGTTCCCGACTTCGGAATTCCCAGTTGGATGACCGTTCAAAACATATTTTCTCAGTCGGAACTCGTTTTTTCCAAGTTCCCAGTTGTCTTGAATTCACCGAAGTCTGAGATTTCCCAGTTCCAAGTTTCCAGTTGTTAGGAACGTGGCAGAAGTCATGCTGGATTGAAAGCATGGCCAATGTATTCAACCTTTTCTGGCCCATGGTGTTGCATGTGAATGTTTATCCTTTTAAGCTTGGAAAAGAGACCCTTAAACCCAGACTTGGACTACACACACTCTCCACTGAATAGCTGGCTACTGACTGCTTTGCAATGCTTGCAGTTAGCCCCTGATTCCTTCCAACCCATCATTGTTGAATTTGAATGTTTATGTCCAATAGCCGATGAGCACCGATACGTTTTATCTATAATTTTTCTTCAAATGACAAGGATTGAAAAGGATTTGCCAGTAGATTGTCGACTTGATTCATGATAATGACTGCTTGTCTAGCTTGCCAGCTAAGATTGTGAAAGTATGATATTGACATGATCAGTCCAATCAAAGCTACGGTAGATTTGACGTCATTTTATCTGCATCCAATGATCTTGAGCTTTCTTGGATGGGCATTACCAATCCCTACACTCTGGGTTGTCCGCTGGCTGCCCCTCCACCACAGAAAGCACTGATCTAGGCTGAAACACCTGCATTTGGGAGCTGCCTTACACAAGAAAGCCAAAAATAGACAATGCTTGTATGTGGCTTTATTAACTGAATTATTATTTACATTGTTTACAAACTGATATGTGACACGTATTAATGCCAAAATAACATGCAAGACAGACAACAAAAGGGTGCCCCACCTGCCCTGAATAACGAGGCAGGTAGATGGGTATTAACCACTGGTAGATGGGTATTAACCACTGGTAGATGGGTATTAACCACTGGTAGATGGGTATTAACCACTGGTAGATGGGTATTAACCACTGGTAGATGGGTATTAACCACTGGTAGATGGGTATTAACCACTGGTAGATGGGTATTAACCACTGGTAGATGGGTATTAACCACTGGTAGATGGGTATTAACCACTGGTAGATGGGTATTAACTGGTATACATCCTCCTCAGGTCCCAACCACAGTGGAGATGTTCTGCTGCTATGGCCCGGTTGTTCCTAACGGCTACGGGTGTTGCTACAACCCCCAGTCAGACCACCTCCTCTTCAGCGTGACCAGCTTCCACGGTAGCACCGAGACTTGCTCTGCAGTGTTCATCAAGGCTCTAGACGAGGGCCTCGTAGAGATGAGGGATCTGTGCAGGAAGAGTAATAAGCCTCAGAGCAGCGCTGCTCCTGCTGCCTCGAAGGCGGTTGTGAATAACCAAGGAGCAGGCAGCAAGCTTCCAAGCACACTTCAGAAAACAGGAAAGTAATTCATGCCAATGTAGCTTATGATGGCTTCACACTCAACTTCCGCCGCATCCCGGTATGTCGTAAAAGGAGCATTAACTAGTTGTCCTGTGTGTATTTTCATGTTTGTGCAATCAGGTTTTTGTTTTATGACTTATTCTCTCAATTCAATCAGAAAATATGAAGCCATAACTATGTAACTATGTACATAAAACGAAGAGTTAATAATTAGCTGTAATGACTACAAAGAATTAAACATGGAAAAAAACATAGTTGTAGACTCTCATTCATCATTGACACTGTGTGGGAGTCAAGACAGAGCAGAGATATCTGGTCTACTAATAGGAAACTAAAGCCATGCCTGCTATTTCAGCACTGTAGTGACGGACAGCTCCTCTTCACCGAGAGGATGAATGAACTAGCTCCTAAATGATCTCAGTGTATGTACGCTCAACATATATTCATCAGCTTTGTTGAAACAACTCCTAAATATATACCGGAATATACCATTATTCACATTTGTCATGCAAACAATCATATTGTATCTAATGGGATTAAAGTAAACTAGGTTTAAGATCGTCAATATAAGGACGATGACAAAAAGGGATTTCTATCAGGTAAAGTCTAAAGGATGACAGGCACTTTAATGTTCTATATGTTTTACTTACGTTTGTTAAGAAATTATATGAAATACATGATATGTGAAGAATAACAGTTGACGGATATACAGGAGCTCATTGCTTGAGAAAAAAAATACTTCAATGATTCTTAATTCAGTAGCAACCGTTGCTATGTATCAGTATATTTGTGCTGTGAACCATATTTGTCATGTCCTATATGTGTGTATATATGACGCAATAGTTTGAGTAATGAAAATGTCTGTGTTACCTTACTGCATCAGTTCAGTAGGATGAACTGAGCTTTACTCACTAAGGGGTGATAATGTAACGTGACTCATTATGTGTATGTTTCTATAGTATACCAGTAGTAGTGTAGAAACATTAAGAATAAAATACAGTCATTCAAGGCTTTACTGTGCAATAATAAAATAGCTTACGCAGCAAGGCTTGCACATGCAATTCATATGAAATCTATTCATTATCTTAGCTATTTTTGGTATTCAGCAATATTTTGGTCACAGTAGAATGTAGAATGTGTTAGACCATATAATACAGTAATGTCCTCTTGTGTGTAATAGAGAAGTGTCTTATTGTAACAAGCAAAACCCTGCATGTTTTAGATGATGGTCTCATGTTCAAAACCTGTCAGTTTGTCCTTGTAAATGTTCCATTACTATCACAAATATCGAAGTCAAGAATGTTTAAATGTTAATTGTTGCTGTTACATGTTATTGTTGTTTTGTGTTAATAATGTATTTTGCTGGACATTTGAAAGTGAACCAGGTGACAGCGCAAGTATTTTATCAGATGTACTTCTTCTCACTTCATACCTCACATAGTCACCCTATCCTCCTTTCTCTCTCTAGTTCCCTATGCGTGCACAATGAGGAAAACAAGTCTTAGAAATGCACGTTAAGTGCACTTAAAAAAGCTTACAAATCGATAAAAAAAGGTCTGCTTGTTGTTGTACCTGTATATGAGTCCATACAAAACATAAACAGATTTGCCTTAAACCTTGGACTGATGCTTACAGTACAGTATTTCTAGAGGTATTTCCATAGGTATAGGTAGTAGAGATTATGTGCGGGATTGTCTCATACCGTTTCATCAAGTGGATGTGGTGATTCTGTGGAAGAAGAAATGTGTTACCTGTTTGTGTGACGTATGGAAATGAATAGGAATGTAGTAGTGGTGTTGATAGGCTGGTTTTTGAGTTTCATATATGCTTCCCTAATGGCACCCTTTTCCTTTTATATTGCACAACTTTTGACCAGGACTTTGCTCAAAAGTAGTGCACTATATAGGGAATAGGCTGCCATTTGGGATACATACTTTCTATATTGATAATGGTCTAATGTGTGGTTCCACTCATATTATGGAATCTAAGGCATTGATTGATACTGATTGCAGTAGCGCAGAATATCAGCGTTATAGCTTGATTCACATTTAAAGGCAAGGTTTCCCCCTTTCCTCTATTCACGGTAAATAATGCATGTCAGCTCAATCGGAAATTAACTTTACATTTCAACCATGCTACAATGCAGATCTTCAGTGCTACAGATTGAATCGAGCCCTAAGTCCATGCTCATGTTATCGTTAGTGATAGGGAGAGTACTGTAGTTTATGCTGTATCAATTGTATTTATTTTATATAGTCAATTGAATTTTCAGTGAATGCATACAAATCTAGTAAAACACTGAAAAGCTTATTTATTTTTGTAGTTAAATACATACATTTATTTTCATCCAAAAACCGATATGATATACGCACTTGAATTGTATTGGAGATATTTATGAGAATATATTGTAAGCTTTTGCTGTGTAGAGAATACTGCAATAAATAAAATTAATTCCAAAATATCACGAGGCTAGCTTCTCCTTGGAATAACACACTCAATTCCTATGTCAATCCTCAGCTGTGAATGGGGGTGCAAGAGAGCGAGTGTATCCCAAATGACACCCTATTCCCTACGTAATGCTCTAACATGAAAGTACTGCACTCTATAAGGAATAGGGTGCCATTTGGGATGAACAAGGACACAATCCGTTAAATATAAAGTGTATGGGAGTAGCCTACAGTATACTGTCGTAAGTCTCTCTAATGAACATCTGTGTCAACTGCCACCACAATTGGAGGTATAACAACCAGCCTGTTTTGCCTGAGTCAATCTGTGTGTATTATAACATCACATCTGTAACCCATAGAAATATCAAAACTAGAATGGAGATCCATTCAGTGGTATATTCAAAATGGCCGCCAGTCCACCCATCACAGAACATAGACTTGAATGGGTATCTCTATTCTACTCATTCAATTTCAATGTTTTACCTATTCCATAGACGGGTTGGTTGTTTAGCCACAAAACCTATGCGTGCACAACTATGGGGCAAAACAGACGAGGTTGGCTTAGATTTTTGACAACATGTAAACTATATTTAGTCTCAATGTTTATTGAAAACATAAATACATTTGCACAATGAACACTTGTTGTCTCTCAAATACATTGTTACAGTTGTTGGTTACTTAGCTAGCCAATATTAGCATTGACATGAAATCAGTCAAAACAAGACATGGTATAAAGAACAAGATAAAACAAGCTGAAACTAGCCACCTACGATTCCCTAAATGGCAGCTTCTTGTCATTGTTGCTAGCTATCTGATCGTTCAGAATCATAACAATACGCGGCTTGCGGCCACATCGATGCGCGCTTCATTTTCGTGACGTTGTCAGCCAATCCGTCAAAACAGCAGATGGCTTAGTTCCACTGGCATCTGATTGGGTCTAAATTATTTTATGTGTGTAACGGCCGTCGTTGGAATGAGGTGAGGACCAAAGCGCAGCGTGGTAAGGGTTCATCATATATTTATTAAACCGAGAACACTAAACAAAATAACAAAGGCGAAACGAAACAGTTCTGAAAGGTGACATACACATAACAGAAAATAATCACCCACCACTCAAAGGTGAAACCAGGCTACCTAAGTATGGTTCTCAATCAGGGACAACGATTGACAGCTGCCTCTGATTGAGAACCATACCAGGCCAAACACAGAAATCCCAAATTATAGAAAAAATTACATAGACTGCCCACCCCACTCACACCCTGACCATACTAAAACAAAGACAAAACAAAGGAACTAAGGTCAGAACGTGAGAATGTGAGAGAGATACACACACTATGAAACTGTACCTCACAGCACAACAGCCAGGAAGTCTATGAGCTCTGGAGCTTTCCAGAGAACTATCTAAGTTGATATATTATATGACAGTATTTCTCAACTCCAGTCCTTGAATACTAATGGGCTCCCAAGTGGCACAGCTGTCTAAGGCACTGTGTTAGAGGTGTCACTAGAGATCCTGGTTTGATTCCAGGCTGTATCACAACTGGGCTGTAATTGGGGGTACCATAGGGTGGTGCACAATTGGCCCAGCATTGTCAGCTGTCATTGTAAATAATAATTTGTTCTCAACTGACTTTTCTAGTTAAATAAATAAAATCCCCCGAACAACACACACTTTTGTTGTAGTACATCTTTTTGTTGTACTACAACAAAAGCACAACTGATTCAACTTGTCAAGGATTTGATGATTAGTTGACAGGTGTAAATAGGTGTGCTTGTCCATGACCACATCAAAAGTATGTACTGTTGGGGATACTGGAAGACCGGAGTTGGGAAACATTCTGATATGATACTGTATTTAATTATATAAATTCTATGAATTTGTACAAATGACTACATAAAATGATGGATGTCACTCTCCCCACATTGAGGCACCTTACAGCACCTGAAGCCAACTGAGAAGAGCTGAAAAGTCAAACTTGACAACACAAAATCTCCTGGAAGTCCTGGAAGGTGACAATGCTCCAGTACCGGAGACAAAATCTTCCATTATACTAGATTATCCACACATGTACCTTAACATTTTGATATTTTTGTACCCCAGAGAACAGAATTGTACCCTAACTGTACCCTTATTTCTGAGAATGTGGTAGAGTGTGTGTTATTATTATTATTATAACAATGATATTTAATTAAGCAGACGCTTTTATCCAAAGTGACTTAGTCATGCGTGCATATAGTTTACGTATCGAACCCATTATCCTAGAGCTGCAAGCGCCATGCTCTACCAACTGAGCTGTTGACGAGGCAGCCTTGACGAGGCAGCCTTGACGAGGCAGCCGTTGACCAGTCCAGGCGGACTTGGACAGGTTAGGATCCATGGATGTAGGAAGCCCACCTGTGGATGGGTGATGTGGGAACATCAGTGCTGATCGGTGTCTGCCACGCAGCAGACAGAAAGACAGGCTCACCTGCTGACTGCTATTGACTGACTGGTGCTCAGAACTGACCTCTACACTGTTGTGTACATCTCTCCCCTGTTAGGAGACAGGCTGATTATGTGGTTCTGTTATGAAACAGTGTTCTAGAGCAGAGCAGAGCAGAGTAGAGTGGAGTGAAGAAGAGTAGCAGACTCATTTACTCAAAGCAACAAACAGAACTGTCAACATGGACAGGGACACATATTCAATACATGTGGCCCATGCAGGAATTGAACCATAACCCCTGCTGCTATTTGTATTTGTATTTATTATGGATCCCCATTCCCACTCTTCCAGGGGTCTAGCAAAATTAAGGCAGTTTATACAATTAATTTTAATTTTAATATAATACCCATTTGAAAGCAAATGGGTACTTTTAGGTCCATCTCTGAGAGACATACACTGTTAATACAGTACAAGACAGTACAAGCCTATTCTATTCTGTTTTATTCTTTTCTATTCTATTTTATTCTATTGTCTCAGACAGGATAGAAACTAGATGAGTTCAAATGCCCAGCCCACACACAGTACGTTCATAATGACCATTTATTCAATAGGCTGTCCTTTGTCATCATTTGTACAGTATTCAGCTCTAATGTTGCAGCAGCTGATCACCCTGTAGTTTGAATCACCTTCTCTAATTGAGCATTTGCACATGGATGAGAAATGATAGCCACAAGGAAACCATGAGTCCATTCAATGGGCAATTATCCTGTTTCATACCAACCAAAACTATAACTGTCATCTAAATATGTTGTTCAACTCCATTGATTTATGAATATGATTCAGAGCTTCAACAACAGTCATGATGTAGCCAGTCATCTCTGAAAAGCAAACTGAGCATGATGACATTTCTATTTCTTTCCGGAAATGAATCTAGATGTGCATCTCAAATGGCATACTGTATAGTGCACTACTTTTGACCAGTGCTCTATGGGCCCTAGTCAAAAGTAGTGCACAAACTAGGGAATAGGGTGTGATTTGGGACACATACTAGATAGCAAACATTCTCACACCGTCGCCTTGTGTTTCAGTTATTCAGACAACTCAGTCAGTGACATTTAAAAGTAAATTTAAAGAAAATAATACTGTCTACCACACTAGACTGCCATTCTTAAAATCGTTCAATTAAGCCAGACTATGGCTGTCTGTTTTCCTCACTAAAGGATCTTGATAATAACCTTCCTGGCATTCATGAAGGAGCTGTTCTTGAGGAAGAGGTTCCTATCTTGCTAAGTTTTTATACAACGTCTCAGAGCCTAATTGGCCGAGAAGTGAAGGCCTATTAACTAATAGCTTTCTGTTACAGTTATATGCCAAGAGCTGAGTGAAGGACTCCCTCCCAAATGGCACCCTATTCACTATTTACTGCAGTATGGGTAAAGAAGTGCACTAAATAGGGAAAAGAGTGCCATTTGGGAAGCAGACCAGGTATTGTCATGTATCCCCACCTCAGAACTCAGATCTCAGAAGTCCATTTAAAAGTCATAGATAGACGTAAAGGTACTGATATGTACCTCTTGTCACTTTATCCAATCCTCCACAGACATTCTTACACTGAAAAGTATTTGTTTTATTTTGACTGGTTGCTTTTAAGACTTGGACTACTTTGAAATAGTTGTATTATTAATGTTGGCTATAGAATGGAAGTTATACTGTATCCATAGAAAGCATTGAAAATAAACCCTAGTAATGGTTGAGTGCTCAATCTTTCTGCACATGAATAACCAACAAGTGGGTGCTTTTTTAAAACTAATCACATCCCAAAAATAGATAAGGATAGGATTGGAAAATGTCGGTAACCTTCCCAATATTACCAGGTTTTCCAGAAATTCTGGTCGGAGGTATCTTTATTTCCAGCTTATAAAAAAGTTATGGTAGAAGACATAATTTTCACAATGCGGCATTCTAATGTCAGAAAGATTCTCCTCAAACACTTATCTTCAGTGTATTACTATTACTATACTGTTTTTTAATTATATGGTTTGTCAAGAGGTAAAGCCTGAGAATCTCTTTCAATGTAATTTCACACTATACATTGTATCATGATTACTCCATTTTTAATGGCACCTATGCATTTATTTCCTTACAGTACCTAAACAAATATCTTCAAGTGCATTTCAGCTCTAATCCAAATCATATTACTATAAATATATCTAAACAGTGTTGGCAACACGTGATTCATATCCTCATCTTTCTAAACAGTGTTTGCAACACGTGATTCATATCCTCATCGTAAAATCAATAACCAATTTGAGGGTTGACATTGTGGAGTGGTTCCAGATTGCAGGCCATGCTTAGACATGGGTGTAAATCTTAGCCTATTGTACGCTGTGCAGGACGAGGATGCCATTGGAGTGATTTATGCTTTTGTGTGTGCGTGTGTGTGTGTGTGTGTGTGCCGCAGTGTTCGGGCTCCTACTAAATGACCGGGGTTAATTTGAGTGGTCTACGAGATGGATAGATAGAGGCCCCTGGGTGACCAGCGGGAGGAGCTGGTTGGTAAAACAGCACGGTGTGTGTGTGTGTGTGTGTGTGTGTGTGTGTGTGTGTGTGTGTGTACAAAGGTACGGGACATGAGGCAGGCGGGGGTCTTAGTCATCAACAGGAAAGGCCCCAGCAGGGCTCTGATTATTAAGGAGATAAGAACCCCTAATGAGGGACCCACTAGCATCTTCATCTGCATCATTCACACCCATCATTCATCATCATCAGGTCTGATTCCTATTTTCCACTGATTTCCCGTCCTCAGAAAAAATGTAATAGTACTGTAGACTCAGTTGGAAGTGAATAGAGAAGACTGTGTTATTTTACTGTACCGTTTGTATAGATTTGGATAGTATGTAATCTGTGCCCACGATACAACAGAACAGGATACCCTTCTGGACTACAGTCTTGAACAGGATAAGGGACTGTATATAATTCCCCCTATACATGCCAAACCAACTCAGCTATCACACTCTGCATCTCTCTATCACTTTATCCATCTATCTATCTAGAGAGAAACAGAGAGAGCGAGATGGAGAGAGAGAAAGATAGAGATATAGATAGAGAGAGATGCAGAGTGAGCAGCCACATGACTAGATGAGAGTTGAGAGTCTCTCAGGAGAATAAGTGGTTGTGCCAGGCTGTCATCTTAAGAGGAGACTCAACCATCCACAAAAGCATTACAAGGAGACAATCATTTAATTCTAATCTTCGCATCAGAGTAACGATTCTGGGCTGCCTGCCCTGGTCTCACAGCGTAGCATGAGAGGAGAGAAGCTCAGAGAGGAGAAGAGAGGAGAGCCAGTTGCATAAGTATCCACTATATAGATCAATCCGAGTCGCCAGGACAGAGAGAGAAGTTAAGATAGAAAGCTCCTCATTAAGGACAGTGCATAAAGACTCCTCTACTGCTTGTCTCACAAGCCCTGTCTCACTGATGCATATTTGTGGACTGGTGAGTTCTCTGAAGGACATTGCCGCATAGTTGTCGTGACTTGTAGGTGAACAGAGACTGTATATACGCCACTAATATCCCACTTGTCAAGGGAGGGTAAACCAGAATGCATAAGTTTGCAGTTTGTATGCATATAGACTGTCATTTAGGTCATATGGACCTATACTGCTGTTAAGGTAATTTCCCCCAACTTTCTACTTCTGTGTACAGATGAGTTGTGAGGGGGGTGGAAAAAGTCAGATGGAGGGAGAGGGATGGAGGGAGTGGGATGGAGGGAGAGGAATGGAAGGAGTGGGATGGAAGGAGTGGGATGGAGGGATGGAAGGAATGGGATGGAGGGAGAGGGATGGAAGGAGAGGGATGGAAGGAGAGGGATGGAAGGAGAGGGATGGAAGGAGAGGGATGGAAGGAGAGGGATGGAAGGAGAGGGATGGAAGGAGAGGGATGGAGGGAGAGGGATGGAGGGAGAGGGATGGAAGGAGAGGGATGGAGGGAGAGGGATGGAGGGAGAGGGATGGAAGGAGAGGAATGAGGGAGAGGGGTGGAGGGAGAGGAATGAGGGAGAGGGATGGAGGGAGAGGAATGGATGGAGGGAGAGGGATGAGGGAGAGGGATGGAGAGAGAGAGGGATGGAAGGAGAGGAATGAGGGAAAGGGGTGGAGCGAGTGGGAGAGAAGGATGGGAATGAGAGAGAAGGATGGATGGAGAGGGATGGAAGGAGAGGGATGGAAGGAGTGGGATGAGGGAGAGGGGTGGAGGGAGAGGGATGGAGGGAGAGGAATGAGGGAGAGGGATGGAGGGAGAGGAATGAGGGAGAGGGATGGAGGGAGAGGAATGGAAGGAGAGGGATGGAGGGAGAGGAATGAGGGAGAGGGATGGAGGGAGAGGAATGAGGGAGAGGGATGGAGGGAGAGGAATGAAGGAGAGGGATGGAGGGAGAGGGATGGAAGGAGAGAGATGGAAGGAGAGGGATGGAAGGAGAGGGATGGAAGGAGAGGGATGGAAGGAGAGGGATGGAAGGAGAGGGATGGAAGGAGAGGGATGGAAGGAGAGGGATGGAAGGAGAGGGATGGAGGGAGAGGGATGGAGGGAGAGGGATGGAAGGAGAGGGATGGAGGGAGAGGGATGGAGGGAGAGGGATGGAAGGAGAGGAATGAGGGAGAGGGGTGGAGGGAGAGGAATGAGGGAAAGGGATGGAGGGAGAGGAATGGATGGAGGGAGAGGGATGAGGGAGAGGGATGGAGAGAGAGAGGGATGGAAGGAGAGGAATGAGGGAAAGGGGTGGAGCGAGTGGGAGAGAAGGATGGGAATGAGAGAGAAGGATGGATGGAGAGGGATGGAAGGAGAGGGATGGAAGGAGTGGGATGAGGGAGAGGGGTGGAGGGAGAGGGATGGAGGGAGAGGAATGAGGGAGAGGGATGGAGGGAGAGGAATGAGGGAGAGGGATGGAGGGAGAGGAATGAAGGAGAGGGATGGAGGGAGAGGGATGGAAGGAGAGAGATGGAAGGAGAGGGATGGAAGGAGTGGGATGGAAGTAAAGGGATGGAAGGAGAGGGATGGAGGGAGAGTAATGAGGGAGAGGGATGGAGGGAGAGAGATAAGGGAGATGGATGGAAGGAGTGGGATGTAAGAGGGATGAAGGGACAGTCAGCAGCAGGGCAGGAGAGGCTGACTGAGGAGAGAAAAGGAGTAGAGCTTCATTACAGACCGTGGATGGTCCCAGCACTGTGTCCCAGACGAGAGAGGCTGTGTAAGGAGACAAACAGAGGCTCTGTCATGAGCAGCCAGACCCAACACAGGCTCTCCCCACAGTCCAAGCCCACCACAACCCCACAGCAGACCCCCATCCTCACAAACAACAGCCGTCCCTCGAGCCGCTCCCCAGCCCAACGACCACAGTCCCCCAACCAACCTCCACATACACCCCCCACCCCCAGCCAGCCAACCATACCACCAACCCCCATCCCCAGCCTCTCCCCAGCCAACATTACATCTCCGCATCCACCCCCACCTCCCACCCCCACCTCCCACCCCCAGCCAACCATCACTTCCCCATAGCTGTTAGCTACTCCATCAATCAGTCCTCATCCCACAACCACATCCCGTAGAGCATCTGATCACTACTCGCTAGCCCACAACACAGGCCGCAACCAACAACTCAGCCAATTATAGTGATCCATTAAAGCATGAGCAACTGACGGGTGCACAAAAAGATGGAAGCACCGCCCCAATGCCACGGCAACGGTAGCCAGTGTGTTCCAGTGCTCCATCTACAGCCAGCCAGTTTGTTGTTGTTGACAGAGAGAGAAGAGACAAAAGCTATTCTGCTGTTGATACACGTCCTGTCCTCCGACCAGGGGAGGAGAATAAATCACAAGGCCAGAACGAGTGGAGAGGAGAGATTAATAATGTCTTGCTTGGTGTGTTTGGGTTGTGTCAAGCCTCACCTTTTCTATGTTCCTTAAAAAGAGGTAATGTCCCAATTGACACCCTATTCCCAACATAGTAGACTAGCAGCCTTATAAGAATAAAAACAACAGTAAAAAGACAGCGAAAAATAATAGTAGCAAGGTTATATACAGACACCGGTTAGTCGGGCTAATTGAGGTAGTATGTACATGTAGGTATGGTCAAAGTGACTATGCATATATTATAAACAGAGGGTAGCAGCAGCGTAAAAGAGGGGTTGGGGTGGGGTGGGACAATGCAAATAGTCCGGGTAGCCATATGATTACTTGTTCAGAAGTCTTTAGGCTTGGGAGCTGCTGAGAAGCCTTTCGGTCCTAAACTTGGCGCTCCGGTACCGCTTGCCATGCGGTAGTAGAGAGAACATTCTATGACTGGGGTGGCTGAGGTCTTTGACAATTTTTGGGGCCTTCCTCTGACACCACCTGGTGTAGAGGTCATGGATGGCAGGTAGCTTAGCCCCAGTGATGTACTGGGCCGTACGCACTACCCTCTGTAGTGCCTTGCGGTCTGAGGCCGAGCAGTTGCCATACCAGACAGTGATGCAACCAGTCAGGATGCTCTCAATGTTGCAGCTGTAGTACCTTTTAAGGATCTGAGGACCCATGACAAATCTTTTTAGTTTCCTGAGGGGGAATAGCCTTTGTTGTGCCCTCTTCACGACTGTTTTGGTGATTTTGGACCATTCTAGTTTGTTGGTGATGTGGGCACCAAGGAACTTGAAGCTCTCAACCTGCTCCACTACAGCCCCGTCAATAAGAATGGGGGTGTGATCAACCCTCCTTTTCCTGTAGTCCACAATCATCTCTGTTGTCTTGATTATGATAGGTTGTTATTCTGGCACCACCCGGCCAGGTCTCTGACCTCCTCCCTATAGGCTGCCTTGTCGTTGTCAGTGATAAGGCCTTTCACTGTTGTGTCGTTGCAAATGTAATGATGGTGTTGGAGTCGTGCCTGGCCACAAAGTCGTGGGTGAACAGGGAGTACAGGAGGGGACTGAGCACGCACCCCTGAGGGGCTCCACTGTTGAGGATCAGTGTGGCGGATGTGTTGCTACCTACCCTCACCAACTGGGGGCAGCCCATCAGGAAGTCCAGGATCCAGTTGCAGAGGGAGGTGTTTAGTCTCAGGATCCTTAGCTTAGTAATGAGCTTTGAGGGTACTATGGTGTTGAACGCTGAGTTGTAGTCAATGAACTGCATTCTCACATAGGTGTTCCTTTTGTCCAGGTGGGAAAGGGAAGTGTGGAGTGCAATAGAGATTGTGTCATCTGTGGATCTGTTTGGGCGGTATGCAAGTTGGAGTGGGTCTAGGGTTTCTGGGATAATGGTGTTAATGTGAACAATTACCAGCCTTTAAAAGCACTTCATGGCTGCGGAAGTGAGTGCTACAATTCAGTAGGCATTTAGACAGGTTGCCTTAGTGTTCTTGGGCACAAGGACTATGGTGGTCTGCTTGAAACATGTTGGTATTGCCTCCCGGGTGGCGCAGTGCTGTACTGCAGCGCCAGCTGTGCAACCAGAGACTCTGGGTTCGCGCCCAGTCTCTGTCGTAACTGGCTGCAACCGGGAGGTCCGTGGGGCGACGCACAATTGGCCTAGCGTTGTCCGGGTTAGGGAGGGTTTGGCCGGTAGGGATATCCTTGTCTCATCACGCACCAGCAACTCCTGTGGCGGGCCGGGCGCAGTGCGCACTAACCAAGGTTGCCAGGTGCACGGTGTTTCCTCCGACACATTGGTGCGGCTGGCTTCCGGGTTGGATGCGCACTGTGTTAAGAAGCAGTGCGGCTTGGTTGGGTTGTGTATCAGGGGACGCATGACTTTCAACCTTCGTCTCTCCCGAGCCCGTACGGGAGTTGTAGCAATGAGACAAGATAGTAGCTACTAAACAATTGGATACCACGAAATTGGGGAGAAAAAGGGGTAACATTTTTTTTTTAAAGAAACATGTTGGTATTACAAACTCAATCAGGGACATGTTGAAAATGTCAGTGAAGACACCTGCCAGCTGGTCAGCACATGCCCGGAGCACACATCTTGGTAATCCATCTGGCCTTGTGATTGTTGACCTGTTTAAAGGCCTTACAGAGAGCGTGGTTTCAGAGAGCGTGATCACACAGTGGTCCGGAACAGCTGATGCTCTCATGCATGCCTCAGTGTTGCTTGCTCGTGTCACTGGGCAGATCACGGCTGTGCTTCCCTTTGTCGTCTGTAATATTTTGCAAGCCTTGCCACATAAGACAAGCATCGGAGCCAGTGTAGTACAATTCAGTCTTAGCCCTGTATTGGCACTTTGCCTGTTCGTCAGACAGCATAGCAGGATTTCTTATAAGCTTCCAGGTTAGTTAAGTTCAGAACAAATTCTTATTTACAATGATGGCCTACCCTATGGGACTCCCAATCACAGCCGGATGTGATACAGCCTGGAGTCAAACCAGGGACTGCAGTGAGATGCAGTGCTTAGACCATTGCGCCACTCGGGAGCCACACCATAGAGAGCAGGACACATGGGAGTCTTTGATCAAAAGCACACATTACACAGTATGGCCCACTAGGGATCCCAGTGCAATAAACTTCTTACCCACAACACACTGGCAAATTATGAGATATGATAAGAGAGCATTAAAAAACCAATGGGCCATACAGCCCATAAAGTAACATTGGTGATTTTCACAGCTAGGCTATGGCTCAGGAGCTTTACCTCAGACTTTGTGTGCATTCCACATGGCCCCCTATTCCCATATAGTGCACTCATTTTGACTAGAGCCCTATGTGCCATAGTAAAAAGTAGTCAATAGGAAGAAGGGTCCCATTTGGGATGCAGCCTCTGTTTACAAGTGAGTTGTTTATATTTACTTCCATCAGGGCTGTTATATGAAGACTGTAGGAGGTGAAGTAGTGAAGGTATATAGAAAGCGGACACTTTTAAAGTAATGAGTCCTTTGATAGGAGGCTGGGGACAGGACAGCATTGGTTGGTGACAGAGAGAGATAGAAAGAAAGGAGGAAGAAAGAGAGAAAGAGAGAGAGAGAGAGAAAAAGAGAGAGAGAGAGAGGTACTCCATCATGGCGGAGGCTAGGAAACTCATCCTATGACCCTAAATCACAGTGTTATTGCTCTAAACAGATCACAGCACCAAGATGGCTCCCCTGGGACCACTGCTCAGCTCCAGGTTTATAGGTTACTTGGGTAATTGAACAGCAGGAGGTAAAATGTTTAATACACCAATCTGTTAAGGGAAGTGTAGCTTCAGCTACTCACTAAACCATGGGTAGATGGAGTCTTTTTCTCTCTCTTTCTATCTGTCCCTCTCTGTCTTTTCCTTGCTAGATGTCTTTTATCTTCTTCTCTCGTTCTTTATCTCACTCCTTGTTGTTGTGTTCTTGTTGTGATGGGGCCTGGCTTTAGAGGGATGGAGAGACGGAGGGATGGTATCATAAGTGGGATGTATGTCTCAGTGTAAATAAGCCTGCCACACAGCACAGATGGGGTCCTTGCTGTGGATTGGTGATGGTTCCTGTAGCTACTGCAGAGTAGAGGGATGGCTGTGTCTTCACTTTATTGCTTTTAGGAGGGAAACTTGTCAGGAAAACTAGCTCTGAGCAGGCTGGAGTGTGGACAATGAATGACAACATTTTTGGAAAGTAGCCATATAACTGCAAATTGTCTCCACATGTTTACAGTTACCCAAAATAAACACATATCAAAAGTTGTGTTAAAACAAACTGGAAGGAACTGTTCTCATTTGCATATGGTTGAGTTTGATTATTGCCAAGTCACTGCGTTGCCTCTGGGAAGATGTCACAGTAGGCAATGTTCTTCGCTTCTAGTATGCTTGTGACGATTGTCACCTAAGCTAAAGTTAGGCCTGATTATGAATAACCAGACAATGCTAATGAAACTGTTTATTAGACGTACATGTACTTTCTGAATATAATGTGGGATTAGCGATGTATTTCAATGTCTTGATTGTTGATCACCTGCAAACATGTGGTCGAATGCTGTCAATGGGTTTATGTGAGCAAAACCTGTTGTCATGCGTCGCCCAGTATAGAACTTTATCACAGGAGGTCGGTGGCACCTTAATTGGGGAGAACGGGCTCGTGGTAATGACTGGAGAGGAATTTGTGGAATGGTATCAAATATATCATACACATGGTTTCCAGGTGTGTGATGCCATTCCATTTGCTCCGTTCCGGCCATTATTATCAGCCATTCTCCCCTCAGCAGCCTCCTGTGAACTTCATGTTCATGTATTTATGATCAAGAAGTACAACTGTGATATAATGATGTTTGATGATTAAATTGTGAGGGTTATCCTTAAATGTAGATGCTTACCTTGTTTTCCTTGTTTATTAAAGAGGGTTCATTTCCTGGTCTGAGAATTGACAATCAAGAGCGCATAGAGCAGGGGTGTCAAACTCATCCCATGGAGGTCCTAGTGTCTGCTGGTTTTGGGTTTTTCCTTTCAATTAAGACCTAGACAACCAGGTGAGGGGAGTTCCTTACTAATCAGTGACCTTAATTCATCAAGCAAGTCCAAACCATTAGTGTGGGAACTGGAAAGGATATAGGCACTTGTCAAATGTTTGCAGACGGGAGAAATATTGTATTGAAGATGTTGCAACTGTGGTGGGGATCATACTCTGGACTTCCTTGAGTGCCCTGTTAGGTGGCCCTGTCAATAGCCTTCATTTCTCAGCACAAGAATAGACTGACGGGTTTCAGAAGAAAGTTCTTTATTTCTGGCTATTTTGAGCCTGTAATCGAACCCACAAATAGTGATGCTCCAGATGCTCAACTAATCTAAAGAAGGCCAGTTTTATTGCTTCTTTAATCAGCACAACCGTTTTCAACTGTGCTAACATAATTGCAAAAGGATTTTCTAATGATCAATTAGCTTTGTAAAATGATCAACCGGGATTAGCTAACACAACGTGCCATTGGAACACAGGAGTGATGGATGCTGACAATGGGCCTCTATACGCCTATGTAGATATTCCATAAAAATAAGCCGTTTCCAGCTACAATAGTCATTTACAACATTAACAATGTCTACATTGTATTTCTGATCAATTTGATGTTATTTTAATGGACAAAAAAATGTTTTTCCTTCACAAACAAGGACATTTCTAAGTGACCCCAAACTTTTAGATGGTAGTGTATGTCAAAAGCCCTCGTCAGCTCTACTACTAGTCAACGTGTCTACAGCTAGAGATGCTAGGGCTGCCAGGGATTCCAGGACCAGGGCACCCCCCCCTCCACGTCTCCCCCTTCACCCCCAGGCAGAGAGCTGTTCACTGGGGCCGTGGCATGGTGTGCTGCCCTGCCACCCCCAACCCCAGCCCAGCAGTGACAGCTCCTTAATGAGCCTAGTGCATGGAGAGGACCTGGAGGTCCACTCTGCCAATACAACACTGACTAGCCTGACAGCCACTCAACCCCCTGTTTACAAAGCCGGTGGAGGTCCTTGCCACACACTCCCACACACACACTCTCTCTATTCTCTCCACAGGCCAGTGTCACAAAGCCAAAGGTACAGGCCCCACTGTATAACATTAACAGTGATAAATAAATATGGCAAGGAAAGGACTGCACCTGACCAGTAACTACCCAAATCTAACAAAGTCCAAACAGCAATCCCTCTGCAAAACTTCCTTGCTAGACTGCAACTTTCTCCACTGAAAAGTCTTATTTCCCCTCTGAAACAGATGTGTAGGGAATCTAATCATATCCTAAAAAAATTATCAAGGGCCAAAACCTGGCAAAATGTCTCCTTTGAAATGTGGAAGAAAACATCTGTCAATGGCTGCTTTGATATGACAGAAACACAGCTGTCTCTGCTACGCTGTTGACTTCGGTTGACTTCCATAGCTTTGCATGGCAATATAGTCAACATTATACTGCACACCTGTCCTCTCCCTGACGGCCTTACTGAACCCTAGGATTCCAACATCCTGATCCTATTAGAAACTCTCATGCAATTTTTAAAGTTAAAATAACGTTCCCTTGTGTTCCCGTAATAAGCTGCTGCCTGTGGCACTTTGAAATCACTGCCAGAGGAGAGAGAGAGAGAGAGGGGAAAAGAGAGAATCTGTTTTGCTTTCTGATATGATTGGTCGACTCTAGTGTGGACACAGAGCAGATGGTGTTATGTAGTGCATGGAGAGAAGACGTTGCAACAAGTGTGCAATTACAGGCCCAACGAGGTGCTACTGCTGGGGTTCAAAACAAGCTCCAGGAGAGAAAGATTATTCAATGGCAATGCAAAACTAGACTTCAAATCTAGCCTGTGCCATTGGACAGTTTCGGGCTGAGTCCCATTTGGCACCCATCCCCTATATAGTTTGCTACTTTTGACCAGAGCCTGTATAGGGAATAGGGTGCTATTTGGGAGGCAGCCTGCATGTATGCCCCCCCCCCTTGACTTGACAACAAAAATGGTAATTCAATGTTATAATCATCATGCTACTGTCTTGTGAAATGCTGACAATCAGTTTATTTATGCAGCCCCTAAGTGGTAGGCACTAGTGTCATATTATTATGTGAATGTGATCATGTACATGTATCATTACTGTCAAAAAGTTAATTTGGCAATAATATGTCATCTTTCCCACGCAGACGCCAGATCATTTCATTTGCTCAGCCAGCTGTTTTGTTACACTTGGTGAAATTGTGTGTTTTATTTTGAAGTATGAATACTGAATGTCTTCAACCAGGCGTCATACTAAACTCAGATGTATGGTATTGGGTCATCCTGCTTGGCCATCAGCGCTCAGCTGCCTCAGACTTCACCTCCAGCTACCTCAGTCAATATCCATCCTCCCTCACTGTCATCAAGATGAGAAAAAAATGAACTCACCAAATGCCGGATGTGATTTCCCAAACCAAACTATTTTCGCTGCATGGCCTTGAGCGTGTCTGAACTCTGACCTAAATATTTCACTTTCATTCTGTCTTCCTCTTTCTCCTCTGCTTTCCCCTCCTCTCTTCTCATCCGCGGATTTTCAGAGGTAGGAACGGCACCTCTGTTCCTGCCCGGGTGGTGTGTGAGGATAATTTGTCTCTCCTGTGGCCCTGGCTGTAACACGCTGAGATGGTTCCTGGTCCAAAGGCAACTTCCTCCTTCAGAACCACTGATTCTGCAGTATTCTGATTATAACCTCGAGTCAAACAATGAGGAGAATACACGAAGGAGGAGTGGAAATCCGAGCCATCAGCAATGCTATTGTTTATGTGTTCTAAACAGGCAAGCCTACAATAGCATAGTACTCACTAGTATCATACTCATTGTCACACTATGCATAGGGTTGATACCAAAACAACTCTTGCTAACCTCTACATTGTGTAACAACTGTTTGGCTGATGTTGCAATGTCAAAGATGAACTGCACCAAAGACGATTTAGCGAAATACCCTGCACATCAAACTATTTCTACTAACGCCCATTGAGTACGTTGCCCGTGTGGTGTCAATGGGCTGTGCAGTGCATTCTGGGAGATTCTGGTTCAAGGAGTCAATTGGCCTATGAGTCAACTTGTTCTCTGTAAAATTGTATATATTTGGAATCTTGACATTACATACTCTGGAGCTAAATAAGCAGTTCCTCAACTTTCTACAAGGGATGCTCCAAGCATTATTCATTTCTCCACTCATTGGCCAAAAAGATTAGCATCTTCTCATTTCTTAGAGTATCTTTGACTGTACAGTCATCCAATGTGCTAGCAACCCTCCAGCAAGAGATAGCAATGATGGGAAACTTGCCAAAATACCAATTTCTTCCATCACGTGGACTGGGACATGTTTCGTATTGCGTCAGATAACAATATTGACGAATACGCTGATTCGGTGTGCGAGTTCATTAGAACGTGCGTTGAAGATGTCGTTCCCATAGCAACGATTAAAACATTCCCTAACCAGAAACCGTGGATTGATGGCAGCATTCGTGTGAAACTGAAAGCGCGAACCACTGCTTTTAATCAGGGCAAGGTGTCTGGTAACATGACCGAATACAAACAGTGCAGCTATTCCCTCCGCAAGGCTATCAAACAAGCTAAGCGTCAGTACAGAGACAAAGTAGAATCTCAATTCAACGGCTCAGACACAAGAGGCATGTGGCAGGATCTACAGTCAATCACGGACTACAGGAAGAAATCCAGCCCAGTCACGGACCAGGATGTCTTGCTCCCAGGCAGACTAAATAACTTTTTTGCCGGCTTTGAGGACAATACAGTGCCACTGACACGGCCTGCAACGAAAACATGCGGTCTCTCGTTCACTGCAGCCGAGGTGAGTAAGACATTTAAATGTGTTAACCCTCGCAAGGCTGCAGGCCCAGACGGCATCCCCAGCCGCGCCCTCAGAGCATGCGCAGACCAGCTGGCCGGTGTGTTTACGGACATATTCAATCAATCCCTATACCAGTCTGCTGTTCCCACATGCTTCAAGAGGGCCACCATTGTTCCTGTTCCCAGGAAAGCTAAGGTAACTGAGCTAAACGACTACCGCCCCGTAGCACTCACATCCGTGATCATGAAGTGCTTTGAGAGACTAGTCAAGGACCATATCACCTCCACCCTACCTGACACCCTAGACCCACTCCAATTTGCTTACCGCCCAAATAGGTCCACAGACGATGCAATCTCAACCACACTGCACACTGCCCTAACCCATCTGGACAAGAGGAATACCTATGTGAGAATGCTGTTCATCGACTACAGCTCGGCATTCAACACCATAGTACCCTCCAAGCTCGTCATCAAGCTCGAGACACTGGGTCTCGACCCCGCCCTGTGCAACTGGGTACTGGACTTCCTGACGGGCCGCCACCAGGTGGTGAGGGTAGGCAACAACATCTCCTCCCCACTGATCCTCAACACTGGGGCCCCACAAGGGTGTGTTCTGAGCCCTCTCCTGTACTCCCTGTTCACCCACGACTGCGTGGCCACGCACGCCTCCAACTCAATCATCAAGTTTGCGGACGACACAACAGTGGTAGGCTTGATTACCAACAACGACGAGACGGCCTACAGGGAGGAGGTGAGGGCCCTCGGAGTGTGGTGTCAGGAAAATAACCTCACACTCAACGTCAACAAAACTAAGGACATGATTGTGGACTTCAGGAAACAGCAGAGGGAACATCCCCCTATCCACATCGATGGAACAGTAGTGGAGAGGGTAGCAAGTTTTAAGTTCCTCGGCATACACATCACAGACAAACTGAATTGGTCCACTCACACAGACAGCATCGTGAAGAAGGCGCAGCAGCGCCTCTTCAACCTCAGGAGGCTGAAGAAATTCGGCTTGTCACCAAAAGCACTCACAAACTTCTACAGATGCACAATCGAGAGCATCCTGGCGGGCTGTATCACCGCCTGGTACGGCAACTGCTCCGCCCTCAACCGTAAGGCTCTCCAGAGGGTAGTGAGGTCTGCACAACGCATCACCGGGGGCAAACTACCTGCCCTCCAGGACACCTACACCACCCGATGTTACAGGAAGGCCATAAAGATCATCAAGGTCATCAACCACCCGAGCCACTGCCTGTTCACCCCGCTATCATCCAGAAGGCGAGGTCAGTACAGGTGCATCAAAGCTGGGACCGAGAGACTGAAAAACAGCTTCTCATCTCAAGGCCATCAGACTGTTAAACAGCCACCACTAACATTGAGTGGCTACTGCCAACACACTGACAATTACACTGACTCAACTCCAGCCACTTTAATAATGGGAATTGATGGGAAATGATGTACATATATCACTAGCCACTTTAAACAATGCTACCTTATATAATGTTACTTACCCTACATTATTCATCTCATATGCATACGTGTATACTGTACTCTATATCATCGACTGCATCCTTATGTAATACATGTATCACTAGCCACTTTAACTATGCCACTTTGTTTACATACTCATCTCATATGTATATACTGTACTCGATATCATCTACTGTATCTTGCCTATGCTGCTCTGTACCATCACTCATTCATATATCCTTATGTACATATTCTTTATCCCCTTACACTGTGTATAAGACAGTAGTTTTGGAATTGTTAGTTAGATTACTTGTTGGTTATTACTGCATTGTCGGAACTAGAAGCACAAGCATTTCGCTACACTCGCATTAACATCTGCTAACCATGTGTATGTGACAAATAAAATTGGATTTGATTTGATTCTTCATGAATCCCTTCAATGGTTAATTAGCTGTGTACCACCTGTATCATCTGAATAATTTCTATTGATATAAAAAAAATCCAGTCTTGTCAGTTACTGTAGCTACCAGTATCTAGGTTTTGAAATTGGTAGGTGCTAATGCCATAGCATTGAGATGCACTTCACATAAAGCTATCCTAGTTATTGAAACAGTTAACATTAACAAAACTAGGGAAAATAAATATAAAGTGTACAAAACATGAAGAACACCTGCTCTTTCCATGACTCAATAATAGGAAGATGTTCTTAATGTTTTGTACACTCAGTGTACAGTTGAAGTCGGAAGTTTACGGAGTCATTAAAACTCATCCACAAATTTCTTGTTAACAAACTATAGTTTTGGCAAGTCAGTTAAGGCATCTACTTTGTGCATGACACAAGTAATTTTTCCAACAATTGTTTACAGACAGATTATTTCACTTATTTAACACAATTCCAGAAGTTAACATACACTAAGTTGACTGTGCCTTTAAACAGCTTGGAAAATTCCAGAAAATTATGTCATGGCTTTAGAAGCTTCTGATAGGCTAATTGACATCATTTGAGTCAATTTGAGGTGTACCTGTGGATGTTTTTCAAGGCCTACATTCACACTCAGTGCCTCTTTGCTTGACATCATGGCGACATCAAAAGAAATCATCTAAGACCTCAGAATTTTTGTTTCAGACCTCCACAAGTCTGGTTCATCCTTGGGAGCAATTTCCAAACGCCTGAAGGTACCACGTTCATCTGTACAAACAATAGTACGCAAGTATAAACACCATGGGACCACGCAGCCGTCATACAGCTCAGGAAGGAGACACGTTCTGTCTCCTAGAGATGAACGTACTTTGGTGTGAAAAGTGCAAATCAATCCCAGAACAACAACAAAGGACGTTGTGAAGATTCTGGAGGAAACAGGTACAAAAGTATCTATATCCACAGTAAAACGAGTCCTATATTGACATAACCTGAAAGGTCGCTCAGCAAGGAAGAAGCCACAGCTCCAAAACCACCATGAAAAAGCCAGACTACGGTTTGCAACTACACATGGGGACAAAGATCATACTTTTTGGAGAAATGTCCTCTGGTCTGAAGAAACAAAAATAGAACTCTTTGGCCATAGTGACCATCGTTACATTTGGAAGAAAAAGGGGGATGCTTGCAAGCTGAAGAACACCACCCCAACCGTGAAACACGGGGGTGGCAGCATCATGTTGTGGGGGTGCTTTGCTGCAGGAGGGACTAGTGCACTTCACAAAATAGATGGCTTTACGAGGAAGGAAAATTATGTGGCTATATTGAAGCAAAATCTCAAGACATCAGTCAGGAAGATAAAGCTTGGTCGCAAATGGGTCTTCCAAATGAACAATGACCATTGACAATGATAAAAGCTGAAATAAATAATTCTCTCCTATTATTCTGACATTTCATTCTTAAAATAAAGTGGTGATCCTAACTGACCTAAGACCTCATTTTTACTGGATTAAATGTCAAGAATTGTGAAAAACTGAGTTTAAATGTATTTGACTAAGATGTATGTAAACTTCCGACTTCAACTGTATATGGTTGTGTATTTTATGTCTTTTTCCTTGAATGGATAGATAATTTAAAATAACCAAATAAAAATTGTTGCATCAAACAGATCAACATTCTGTTGATAATGTCTCTTATCTGGAGCCAACGGAAGCTTGAAACCATCCTCCACGTACTGCAGAGATCCATCAGTTGTTATCAAATATACCATGCAAATGCTATGCAAATAAGATCAATATGAATTTCAACATCTTGGGTATTCACTATAAATACAACTACGTTAGCAATTAACTTTTGGGATACAACTGTATAAATGACATGAAGATTGAATTGCTTTTTTTCCAGAATGAACTTCAGTTGTGGCAAGTTGGATAAGATTGAATATATAGTAGGCATACAAGAGCAACATTCACATGACTGACATGACAAATCCTGACAAGGTATATACAAGATAAATGTAAGTCACAAAAAACATTTTAATTAAAGAGCCGTGTTGTACAAGATAAACACAAGTCACATATACATTTTCATTTTAAAGCCATACTGATGCCAATATAATACTATTAGTGGCTCTCTTGGGGTTTAAGCGGTAAAGACCGGAGTCTGTTCCCAGATGGCAGTACATATTGGTAGTTCAGTGGATGTGTAAGATCCATAATGATTACTTTACCCCTCTTACATGCTCTCGTTGTAAATGTCTTGAATAGCCTTTTGCTTTCTCCCTACAATCTTACCACTGTCCTGCACAACCTCCTCCAGGGTATTCTGACTTGCCCATGTTAGGGAGCCAAACCAGGCAACGACACTAAATGTTAAAACAGGCTCTATAAAACATCTGTAAAAGGACTAAATAATCAACTCCACTCTACTGGACCTCAAAAGGAATAAATAGCCCACAATAGTAAACATGTCTTATATAATATATTTTCTGTGGCACAACTGTCATGGTTAATGTATTTACTTCTGTGAGATAACAGTTGGTTTGTTTAGGGGCTGATGATGCAGACATAGAAATAGAATGAATAGGATAGAATCACTATTTATTTGGATACAGGTTGGGTAGAGGCTGGTTCAACGGCAGTAGAATCACAGCAGTCCTGTATACTGCAGTGTGTTGGGTTGGTGAGCTCTGGTTTCAGGATCCCTCTTTGTCTGTTCAGACACCATCCTCCTCTCTGTCTCTCTCTCATTCTGTCTTTCTCTCTCATTCTCTCTCTCTCTCTCTCTCTCTCTCTCTCTCTCTCTCTCTCTCTCTCCCCATGACAAGCCAGCGCACTCCCCAGTACAGTCCACCCCAAAAAAGCACTCCCTGCAGGAGTTAGCCTCACAGTGTTTGACTTCCCTTAGCTTTATTCAAAACACAGCAAATACAGTTGAAGTCGGAAGTTTACATACACCATAGCAAAATATTTAAACTCGGTTTTTCACAATTCCTGACATTTAATCCTAGTAATAATTCCCTGTCTTAGGTCAGTTAGGATCACCACTTCATTTTAAGAATGTGAAATGTCGAGAGTAGAGAGAATGATTTATTTCAGCTTTTATTTCATTCATCACATTCCTAGTGGGTCAGAAGTTTACATACACTCAATTAGTATTTGGTAGCATTGCCTTTAAATTGTTTAACTTGGGTCAAATGTTTTGGTTAGCCTTCCACAAGCTTCCCACAATAAGTTGGGTGAATTTTGGCCCATTCCTCCTGACAGAGCTGGTGTAACTGAGTCAGGTTTGTAGGCCTCCTTGCTCGCACAAGCTTTTTCAGTTATGCCCACAAATGTTCTATAGGATTGAGGTCAGGGCTTTGTGATGGCCACTCGAATACCTTGACTTTGTTGTCCTTAAGCCATTTTGCCACAACTTTGGAAGTATGCTTGGGGTCATTGTCCATTTGGAAGACCCATTTGCAACCAAGCTTTATCTTCCTGACTGATGTCTTGAGATGTTGCTTCAATATATACACATAATTTCTCCCCCTCATGATGCCATCTATTTTGTGAAGTGCACCAGTTCCTCCTACAGCAAAGCACCCCCACAACATGATGCTGCCACCCCCGTGCTTCACGGTTGGGATGGTGTTCTTTGGCTTGCAAGCCTCCCCCATTATCTTCCAAATATAACAATGGTCATTATGGCCAAACAGTTCGATTTTTGTTTCATCAGACCAGAGGATATTTCTCCAAAAAGTACAATCTTTGTCCCCATGTGCTGTTGCTAACTGTAGTCTGGCTTTTTTTATGGCAGTTTTTGAGCAGTGGCTTCTTCCTTGCTGAGAGGCCTAAACAGCTTGGAAAATTCCAGAAAATTATGTCATGGCTTTAGAAGCTTCTGATAGGCTAATTTGAGTCATTTGGAGGTGTACCTGTGGGTGTATTTCAAGGCCTACCCTCAAACTCGCGTTCTGTCTCCTAGAGATGAACGTATTTTGGTGCGAAAAGTGCAAATCAATCCCATAACAACAGCAAAGGACCATGTGAAGATGCTGGAGGAAGCATGTACAAAAGTATCTATATCCACAGTAAAACTAGTCCTATATCGACATAACCTGAAAGGCCGCTCAGCAAGGAAGAAGCCACTGCTCCAAAACCGCCATAAAAATGCCAGACTTTTTCTTAAAATAAAGTGGTGATCTTAACTGACCTAAGACAGGGAATTTTTATTCGGATTAAATGTCAGGAATTGTGAAAAACTGAGTTTATATGTATTTGGTTAAGGTGTATATAAACTTCTGACTTCAACTTCTGATCTCAACATTCTAATAATTATTTAGAACACTAAAGCTTAGCAGTTACAGTAAGATATGAAGCCTTTTCAGTACAGGGCTTCCTCTAATCAATGTTTAGTAGCACTCTAAAACTGAGATGGTAAGCAAGATATCAAACTTTAATTTATGATAATGCTGTGCAAAAACTGCCCCTGATCACTTACATGATAAACATGTAAGTGATCATGTTTGGTGACAGATGGTGTCTGAAAGGTCACAGACACACACGTATGGGGTCCCATCAAAAAAGGAACAATCCATGAGCTTCTCTGCTTTGCTCTGGAGGGTCTCCTTTGTGAAGGCTGCCACCAAAGAGCCTTTTGATATCAGCATGCTACAGAGGTAGGCCCCCACACCAGGCTCTAATTCCATAGACACACATCCCCCTTCCCTGTGGATGGAGGGAGATATTGCTGTCATTCACATATACCCGGTGAGCAGTCGATACTCAACACCCTGCGGAAGCATTCATTGGATATTCATCCTGTTTCGTGTATAATAATTATTATACATTACAGGACCGGGGCATTTATTCCTCATACAAACAAATTATCTATTAATATCTCAAATGTCTTTGAAAATGCTAAATCATGCATTCTCCATCAATAATACCAAAGATTGTCTATTATAATGACAAGATAGTTGAGTGACCGCACTACTTTAAAAATGGAGGAAGCTTCAATGGCATTGTCCATGCTAAAACAGGTTATGTCCATGATGAGTTCTCCATCTATCCCTATTACAACAGGCACAACTCGATATATATATATTTTTTTCAAAGTTGAGTAAATGCATTCGTAACAACCTAAACATTACGAAACACCTATTCAATGAAATAAGCCTCACGTAGCAAATGTTTAATTACATTTTTTGTTGTCGCCACTCTCTCATTGATCTCCATAAAAAAATTACTTACTTCGTGGGCTTATTTTCGTGGACAGATTTTGGGCTGAGTAAAACCTCTCACTTTGCCTCTTTCTCTCTGATAATACTATGCTTTTATGAGTGTTTGGATATTTCACAACTGATTACACACTAAACCAAAATCAATAAAAAACTGTAGAAAGAGTCATGTTTGTGTCTTTCTTCACAAAACATCACCAATATCAGCTGTTGTTATCTTTGACAGCTGTGAACATCTTTTATCAACAAACTGAGAGACACTTCACACACTGTAGTGGAGAGTTGGGTAAGTTGAGCCAAAGGGGTAAATTGAGCACCCTTGTTTCTAGGAAACCATACACAAAATTAACCATCTGACCAAATATTTAGGAAGAGGTAATCATTTCATGGAGTCTGTGAAGGAAGAAACCACATGGAAAAATTAGTAGTAGGCAAGTTAGGTCCAAAAAAACTATTTTCACCAAGTCAAATCAATTTGTTTTAAGAGGTTTCATGATGCTTGTATCTATTCCAAAGTAGATATTTTTAAGATTGTTCTATACATCAGTTGGGGTCTATAAGCTTCAATATGAGGTCCCAAAAATAAAAATCAAGTTAATTCTTGTAGCCGTATGGGCTAATATAATCAAAATGTTTGCCTTGGGGTAAGTTGAGCCAATAGCCATGGGATAAATTGAGCAAATTAAAGTGTTTTCTTCCCAAGCATAATGCAAGGCATTATCGATGGGATATGAGGTAACAACAGGGACTGGCCTATGTTAAATGTGTAAAACAAAGTACAAAGTGTTTGTTAGGTGTTAAGCTTGTGTTAAAATATCCTCCTGAGTGGCACAGCTGTCTAAGGCACTGCATCTTAGTGCAAGAGGCTTCACTAAAGTCTCTGGTCTGAATCCAGGCTGTATCACATCCGCCCGGGATTGGGAGTCACATAGGGCGGCGCACAATTGGCCCAGCGATGTCCGGGTTTGGCCGGGGTAGGCAATCATTGTAAATAAGAATTTGTTCTTAACTGACTTGTCTAGTTAAATAAAGGTCAAATTAAAATGATTAAAAGACAAAGTGATTGGGATTATGTTGAATTGTGTTTGGGAAATAAAGATAGGCAAGGTTTTAAAAAGGTGGTGGTAATATTTAATTCAGTACAGAAATGTGTATGCAGCTCAACTTACCCCATACCCTGGGTAAGTTGTACCAAGATACCACTTTTTTAGGACAAACTGTCCCGGATTATCGCTTATTATGTTACATCTACTCCTGAGTCCAGGTTGAAGTATTGTACTATATGCGACTCATTTCAGGAAACTAAGCGTATGTCGTGCGTCACTATTTCACAGGAGAGCCATCTGAACATAAATACAAATTGTTTTATCAAAATGCATTTTTTGGGCAGAAAGGCCTTCTGGAACATGTGAACTTTCATATACCTTAATAACAAACTTGTTTGTATGCCATCTGTAAATACAAATAAAATTGTTAAATTATGAGCCTAGTTGGTTTAGCCAAGGAAAAATATTGCAACCTTCCCGCTAGCCATGATTGGCTGAGCTAATGAGTGGGCTGGACATGCCGAGAGATGAGTTCAGATTTGTCTGCCATGTAGCATGCTTCTGTCTATAATATGAGTCAGTATGTGTAGGTAATCCTTTCTAACACGGCTTTTTTGAAAGATATCACGTAGTAGAACTGCATAACTGTTGCTCTCCACTTTCTGGAGGACCGAGTTTGGAAATCAGTGGAATTAGAGTATGATAGCTACGGAGATGTAGAAAATTCTGGCATTTGATTGCAAACAGGCAGAGTCAAAAAGAGAACACACAGAAGGATCTGGATTACATTTTCAAACTGAAGGCAACCATGGCATCCGTGACAGAAAGGGGGTAGCGTCCATCCATGTATACGGGTAAGAGCTAGCTACATTGTCAGATATTACACGTTTCTAACTTAGTCAGAAAGTCATTCTCATTTCAAGTTAAAGAATACTTTTAGCTAGCTAGCTAATGTTAGCTGGCCAGCTAGCTAATATTATGTGTATGGTCTGTGTAGTACTATTATTTGTTTCTCAGAGCCATTTGCATTTCTAGTTATAGCCTAATGTTAGCTAGCTAATATTGAACCTGCTTGGTTAGCTACCTGCAGATTCATGCATGGTAGAAATGTTATGAGTTGGGATTATAGTTCATTGTTTAGCTAGCTACATGTCTAAACAAAAGACTCCACTATGCAAGTAACTGTTTCAATAGACTGTGTATGATGTTACTGTGACAACTGTCGATAGACGTATCTGGTAAATTCACTCTGGCTATCTACTCCGAATTCGCAGAATAACTGACAAATTTACGAATACTCAATACCCGTTGAATATGGCCGGTGTCAGTAAACGTTGACAAAAAAACGTTATTAAATGTTGCCAGCAGCACAGTTGCAATCACCAACTATGGATAACATAAAAACTGCCTAACCAGCTCTGCTAGGGTGAGTAAAATGGTCAGAGTGAGCTGTTCTCTCATTTGTGTCTGGAAGTTCCAAGCAAGCTAGCCAACGTTAGCCAGTTAGCTTGGGAGCTTGACTGTTGCGGTTAGGTCAAAAAGTTCTGATCAACCCTACTTTTCAGCCAGAGCGTCCAGTGTGCCCTCTGAACACTCCGAAAGTGAAAAGCTCTGAATTTACGAACAGACAATCTGAAAACGCTCTGAGTTTACAAACGCGCAGAGCACACTCTGGTGCTCTAGATTAAATTTACGACACACCCATAGTATAAATCAGCCTTTAGTCTTGACATCTTTGGTTGTTTAGTACATTGCCTCACATGTGAATCCTTAAAGAGATGGGTGGGGCTAAAGCTTAAGAGGGTGTGTAAGTACCCAAATATTCAAATCAAATTTAATCAAATCAAATGTCTTTATATAGCCCTTCGTACATCAGCTGATATCTCAAAGTGCTGTACAGAAACCCAGCCTAAAACCCCAAACAGCAAGCAATGCAGGTGTAGAAGCACGGTGGCTAGGAAAAACTCCCTAGAAAGGCCAAAACCTAGGAAGAACCTAGAGAGGAACCAGGCTATGTGGGGTGGCCAGTCCTCTTCTGGCTGTGCCGGGTGGAGATTATAACAGAACATGGCCAAGATGTTCAAATGTTCATAAATGACCAGCATGGTCAAATAATAATAATCACAGGCAGTACAGTTGAAACTGGAGCAGCAGCACGGCCAGGTGGACTGGGGACAGCAAGGAGTCATCATGTCAGGTAGTCCTGAGGCATGGTCCTAGGGCTCAGGCCCTCTGAGAGAGAGAAAGAAAGAGAGAAAGAGAGAATTAGAGAGAGAGCATACTTAAATTCACACAGGACACCGAATAGGACAGGAGAAGTACTCCAGATATAACAAACTGACCCTAGCCCCCCGACACATAAACTACTGCAGCATAAATACTGGAGGCTGAGACAGGAGGGGTCAGGAGACACTGTGGCCCCTTCCGAGGACACCCCCGGACAGGGCCAAACAGGAAGGATATAACCCCACCCACTTTGCCAAAGCACAGCCCCCACACCACTAGAGGGATATCTTCAACCACCAACTTACCATCCTGAGACAAGGCCGAGTATAGCTCACAAAGATCTCCGCCACGTTACAACCAAGGGGGGGCGCCAACCCAGACAGGAAGATCACATCAGTGACTCAACCCACTCAAGTGACGCACCCCTCCTAGGGACGGTATGAAAGAGCCCCAGTAAGCCAGTGACTCAGCCCCTGTAATAGGGTTAGAGGCAGAGAATCCCAGTGGAAAGAAGGGAACCGGCCAGGCAGAGACAGCAAGAGTGGTTCATTGCTCCAGAGCCTTTCCGTTCACCTTCACACTCCTGGGCCAGACTACACTCAATCATATGACCCACTGAAGAGATGAGTCTTCAGTAAAGACTTAAAGGTTGAGACCGAGTTTGCGTCTCTCACATGGGTAGGCAGACCATTCCATAAAAATGGAGCTCTATAGGAGAAAGCCCTGCCTCCAGCTGTTTGCTTAGAAATTCTAGGGACAATTAGGAGGCCTGCGTCTTGTGACCGTAGCGTACATGTAGGTATATACGGCAGGACCAAATCAAAGAGATAGGTAGGAGCAAGCCCATGTAATGCTTTGTAGGTTAGCAGTAAAACCTTGAAATCAGCCCTTGCCTTGACAGGAAGCCAGTGTAGGGAGGCTAGCGCTGGAGTAATATGATCAAATGTTTTGGTTCTAGTCAGGATTCTAGCAGCCGTATTTAGCACTAACTGAAGTTTATTTTGTGCTTTATCCGGGTAGCCGGAAAGTAGAGCATTGCAGTAGTCTAACCTAGAAGTGACAAAAGCATGGATGAATTTTTCTGCATCATTTTTGGTCAGAAAGTTTCAGATTTTTGCAATGTTACGTAGATGGAAAAAAGCTGTCCTTGAAACAGTCTTGATATGTTCTTCAAAAGAGAGATCAGGGTCCAGAGTAACGCCGAGGTCCTTCACAGTTTTATTTGAGACGACTGTACAACCATCAAGATTAATTGTCAGATTCAACAGAAGATATCTTTGTTTCTTGGGACCTAGAACAAGCATCTCTGTTTTGTCCAAGTTTAAAAGTAGAAAGTTTGCAGCCATCCACTTCCTTACGTCTGAAACACATGCTTCTAGCGAGGGCAATTTTGGGGCTTCACCATGTTTCATCGAAATGTACAGCTGTGTTTCATCCGCATAGCAGTGAAAGTTAACATTATGTTTTCGAATGACATCCCCAAGAGGTAAAATATATAATGAAAACAATAGTGATCCTAAAACGGAACATTGACGAACACCGAAATGTACAGTTGATTTGTCAGAGGACAAACCATTCACAGAGACAAACTGATATCTTTCCGACAGATAAGATCTAAACCAGGCCAGAACTTGTCCGTGTAGACCAATTTGGGTTTCCAATCTCTCCAAAAGAATGTGGTGATCGATGGTATCAAAAGCAGCACTAAGGTCTAGTAGCACGAGGACAGATGCAGAACCTCGGTCTGATGCCATTAAAATGTCATTTACCACCTTCACAAGTGCAGTCTCAGTGCTATGATGGGGTCTAAAACCAGACTGAAGCATTTTGTATACATTGTTTGTCTTCAGGAAGGCAGTAAGTTGCTGCACAACAGCCTTTTCTAAAATGTTTGAGAGGAATGGAAGATTCGATATAGGCCGATAGGGGCCATTTTCTCAAAAGTAAGGTTATAAGTTTTCAACTTTCAAAGAAGAATTACTTTCCCATTGTTCCTCAACTGTAGTGTATGATATACCATTTTCTAGCTCTGAGTCTCTTCTTTTATCCAATGTAAAAAAACACCATTTAAAATGTTGCTACATTAGACTGAATCGAGCCGGTCAGTCACATAATAGGGAATAGGGTGTCATTTCAGATGCAGTCCTGCTCTTGATTCATATGAAAATAAGACAAATTTCTAGCTGGCACGGAAATCAACCTTCATCCTCCCTCTAGCTAGCAGCCTGACTGAGACTGACTAGATCTTGTCATTACTTAATGAGGTGTCATGTACAGTTTATATAAAAGGTATGACCTTATTAAACTATGAGTGAAAGGGCAAGGCGATGGTTCTGAGAGGATTTAAAACATTAAAGCTGAGCTGTATGGGGACTGGAACTGCCTGGGAATCGGCCTGTCTATAACCTAATGTCCACCGAAATAGAACCGTCAGTCATTGACGTTGTTAAGGTGACAATATAATCTGTACCGTTGTTTCTGTGAATATAATTCATGGACATTTTTGTAGGGTTTGATACATTTTTTGTTTGGGCAAATCAAGTCTGACATTTTATAGTTTAAATTACAAACTTTATGAAGTATTAAAAAAGCCATTTGAAATACAGTACAATGTTATATTCATTATTGGTGCCTAGGATCATACAACAAACTGAAGACAGAAACCATATGCATATAAAAGAGACTGACAATAATATAACCACTTAATGGAGGTCCATGGTCAAGATATTCTGAAATATTTTAAAGAAACTAAATGATCATGGCACACACACGTGATCATTCCCGCATACAGTAAGCTTCTATCCAGTGCAGAAAAGAGTCCAACTAGCCGAAGACTGATGATCATTTCCCGAAGAGCAACTGGAGAAATCTAGCTTTAAATCAAAATCTCTTTTAGAGATTGCTCTGAGCTCTCTCCTCTCTAAGAACTGCTCTATTCATTATTTCCTTTTACTGGATTTCTGACAACCAATTCAATTAGTCTGGATATGTGTGGGCGTAAAAAAAAGGAAACATGACAGACTCAAAAGATGGATGGCAACCTTTGCTTCACCATTAAAAATCACAATCACACCGTATCGAAGCTCCATCCATTTGTTTATTAGCTACTACCAGCAGAATTAGAAGACTAACTTTCACTGGAATGGCACGTGGGGAATAGCGGACTGAAACACTTCCTCTGCCATTCTATTAAAATGTATTTCTCCATGAACTTCGAAATTAACAGCCAACAGTGGACAGCAGATGACGTATCAAATGGCATTTCCTCCATTTACTATATGGTCGTAAATAGAAATGTATGAATCACAAGAAGGTAATAGATCAGCTATGGACCTGTGTTACTGTAGCTTCTCAGTATGGTGAGGAAGAGATGGTGACTCATCATCCACCTGACCTTAGTGGCAATCTGTGGGGACGGTCTGTCTGGCTTCTGTGGCGCGGGCGGTATAGGGGGTGGCGCCTGTGTGTGTGTGTGTGTGTCTATGGTCTAGGGGGAGCCAGAGCCGACCTCCTGGTAAATGAAGGAGTAGAGGCTGATGTCAGGACAGCGGATGAGGCATCTCTGACACACTGAGCTGTAGTACTGACCCAGGAGACCAAACACATCCCTAAAAACAAGAGACTACGTCAGATACAAATGTTGGATCTTAATTTGACCAGTTTCCCTCAGCAGGAAAATAATCCTGCAGCAACAAGAAATATTAATTATTGTGTGGATTATAGGGGTTGATACATTTTTCTTTAGGGAAAATCAAGTATGACATTTTATAGTGTAAATGACACATTTTAGAATCCTTTTAAACCTTGAATACACTACAAGTTTGTATTTCCTACTGTGTAGGACATGTCCTGCATCAACAGGGTGATCAAATTAAAATACTATATCTCATTCACCAAGCACCAAAGTGTCTGACCTAATGCAAGACCAGCTGATCATCTAACAGAGGACAAACATTCAAAAATGGTATTGTAATTTTTATTGATTGTACAGTTCATGTGATTTAGTAAAACCAATTCTTCACCAAAAATACAAAATACTATAATCAATATCATCACAAGGTGTTTGACTTTGCAATGTGCAAAATCCTCCAATACATTTCAGTTTTGTATGTAAAGAGCCATGTGATTACACCAGACATGGAGAGAAAAAAACAACAGACTACAGTACAAGCTTCATTCATTCATTCATTCATTCATTCATTCATTTGTCAAAGCAAAGGGTCTGATGTGAGCCGAGGGAGTACCGTAGACAAGCTTGAGAGGGAGATGTGTTTTTAATACGGAGAAGCTGCACATCAGACTTTTCCCAGATCAGACTACTCCAGGCTGTTTTTTCCCCGGACTAAAGATCCGGAAGCTTCTGCGTAAGTGCGGAACACGTTCTGGATCACATTGTGGATCACGTTCTGGGTCACATTCTGCGCCTGTTTATTCTCTACTCATATAGAACTGGCTACTCTGTTGAACGGTGCTTGTTTAATAAAGGTAGATCAATCTGAATCAATGTCTGGCTGAATCAATGTATTCTACATAACATAACTGAATTTAGTAGCATAGTAGAACATTACTGTAAGACAACAACACCACATTTTTCTTTCATGTGGCCAAAACTCAACAGCGTGCACCACTAGGCAAAATAGACAGGTAGGCTACGCTACAGTACACCATCTGCTCTAAAATACGCTCACTGTGCATCATTCAAAACAACACTTTAGATTACTTCAAAACTACACTGTATAACTCAAGAAGATCTAAATGCATATCCCCATGAATCTGATTCAAGTCACATGGTTGGTGTGCAGATGCTACATGGGAGTTTCACCTGTAACACTTGAAGAATGATCAATTAAAATGAAGGGAAGGAGACCACAACAATTGTGTGCTTAAAGTAGAGGTAAAGAAACACGTGCAGAAGCTTCAGGATAAAAATGTCTGAGATAAGTCAGATACGCAGCCTTTAAAAAAATCAAATGCCTTTCAGTATTACAGTATAGAGAGAGCACCATGTGAGGGTTAGGGACATGGTAGTACACATGTCAGATATAGAGAAGGACTGTGCACGCGCGTGTGTGTGTGTGTGTGTCTTACCTACGCTGACTTGTCTCTGTGTGAGGAAGGAGTGCATGGTGTGGAAGTCTGTCATCAGGTCGCTGTCACCGTAGGTGAAGTAGGCCACGTCTCGGCCCGCCTCGGCAGCTGCCAGCATCTGGAGCAGAGCTGGGAGTGGGTGGGGGGAGATTGAGAGAAAGAGGGAGAGAAACAGAGAGAGAAAGAGAGGGTGAGAGACAGAGAGAGAGAGGAGAGAGAGGGAGAGATTGACCAATGCTTTCTACAGACACAGTACAACACCGGATGACAGGATCATAGGGTTCATGTTCTAAAGACAGCAACAACTCTCACACAAACAGATACAGCCAGCGCAATTTCAACTGGCTGTGGAAGTCATTGTCTCAAACCAGGGCTGAACTTGAATGTTTAAGGGATATACAATGAGTATACAAAACATTAGGAACACCTGCTATTTCTGTAATATAAACTGACCAGGTGAAAGCTTTGATCCCTTATTGATGTTAAATCCACTTCAATCAGTTTAGATGAAGTGCAGGAGACGGGTAAAAGAAAGGATTTTTAGGCCTTGAGACAATTTAGATATGGATTGTGTATGTGTGCCATTCAGAGGGTGAATGGGCAAGACAAAAGATTTAAGTGTCATTGAAAGGGGTATGGTAGTAGGTGCCAGGCGCACCAGTTTGAGTGTGTCAAAAACTGGTCCACCACCCAATGTACATCCAGCCAACTTGACACAACTGTTGGAAGCATTGGAGTCAACGTGGGCCAGCATCCCCGCGGAACGCTTTTCGAAACCGCGTAGAGTCCATTTACTAATGAATTGAGTCTGTTCTGAGGGCGAAGAGGGTGCCAGTCAATGTTAGGAAGGTGTTCCTAATGCTTAGTACCCTCAATGTATGATCCTGGGGATAGGTTGATTCCACCCCCATTTCCTCAGTCCCCCCCTGAGGAGCCAGCCCTAGAACGGGGGATGACAGGGTCTGGCCCCAGAGACAAGTGTATGTTTAATAAAGAGGCTGATTAATGAAGTAACCGGGTACAGAGAGAAGCAACGGTAACACGCTACGAACACTGCTGAATAAACATCTTCAACAGTGGGGGCTGAAGCTAGTTTATTTTTCTTTCGCACTCTCCTTTCCTTCTTTTTCCTGTTGTCATCTCTCTTTCAACTATTCCCACAATTCTAAGTATGGATAGAGCTATTTGAGCGAGACCAGGCAAATAGAGGGGCACATTGGGATATATTACGTTTCTGTTCTCCCCAGAGGCATGCCATTATGAAGACAGTGGGGTAACAACACTGCCAGTTGACTTCATAGAGAGAGGGGCCCTCCCTGTCTGGCTCTGGACCTATGCTAGGCTAATTAACTAACTGGGATGCATGCTGACATATATATACATAAGGAAGTACCGATGATGAAGGTGGAAAGAAGGAAGAGGATGGGGATAAAAACACAGAGGAAGATTTTGGCAATTAAGTCATTTCTTACCCAGAGCCAGATGAACTCATTGATACTATTTTTATGTCTAGCCGTTCTGGTAAACTTCCAGTCATTTTTTTGCAGTTTGAATGAAATATTATGATATATATCCATTGATTATTGGAGGATATAACCCAAATATAGTGGCAAGAAAAAGTATGTGAACCCTCTGGAATTACCTGGATTTCTGCATAAATTGATCATCAAATTTGATCTGATCTTCATCTAAGTCACAACAATAGACAAACACAGTGTGCTTAAACTAATAACACACCAATTATAGTATTTTTCTTGTCTGTATTGAATACATCATTTAAACAATGCAGGTTGGAAAAAGTATGTGACATCTCCAAAAGCTAATTGGAGTCAGGAGTCGCTAACCTGGAGTCCAATCAATGAGACGAGATTGGAGATGTTGGTTAGAGCTGCCTTGCTCTATAAAAAACACTCACAAAATTTGATTTTGCTATTTACAAGAAGCATTGCCTGATGTGAACCATTCCTCGAACAAAAGAGATCTCAGAAGATCTAAGATTAAGAATGGTTGACTTGCATAAAGTTGGAAAGGGTTACATAAGTATCTTTAATAGCCTTGATGTTCATCAGTCCACACACAGTAAGACAAATAGTCTGTAAATGGAGAAAGTTCAGCATTGTTGCTACTCTCCCTACGAGTGGCCGTTCTGCAAACATGACTGCAAGAGCACAGTGCAGAATGCGCAATGAGGTTAAGAAGAATCCTACAGCGTCAGCTAAAGACTTACAGAAATGCCTGGAACATGCTAACATCTCTGTTGACGAGTCTACAATACATAAAACACTAAACAAGAATGGTGTTCATGGGAGGACATCACAGAAGAAGCCACTGCTGTGGTTGCATCATGGTTTGGGGCTGCTTTGCTGCCTCAGGGCCTGGACAGCTTGCTATCATTGATGGAAAAATGAATTTCCAAGTTTATCAAGACATTTAGCAGGAGAAAATAAGGCTATCTGACTGTCAATTGAAGCTCAACAGAAGTTAAGTGATGCAACAGGACAACGACAAAAAACACAGAAGTAAATCAACAACTGTTTGGCTTCAACATAAGAAAATACGCCTGCTGGAGTGGCCTGACCTCAACCTGATTGAGATGTTGTGGCATGACCTCAAGAGAGCAGTTCACATCAGACATCCCAAGAATATTGCTGAACTAAAGCAGTTTTGTAACGAGGAATGGTCCAAAATTCCTCCTGACCGTTGTGCAGGTCTGATCCACAACTACAGAACATATTTGGTTGAGGTTATTACTGCCAAAGGAGGGTCAACCAGTTATTAAATCCAAGGATTCACATACTTTTTCAACCCTGCACTGTGAATGTTTACACGGTGTGTTCAATAAAGACATGACAACATATAATTGTTTGTGTGTTATTAGTTTAAGCACACTATGTTTGTCTATTGTTGTGACCTAGATGAAGATCAGACCAAATTTCATGACCAATTTATGCAGAAATCCAGGTACTGTATTTCCAAAGGGTTCACATATTTTTTCTTGCCACTGTATTTGGGTTCCATTTGTTTGATGCCATTCCATTTGCTCCTTTCCAGACATTATTATGAGACGTCCTCCCCTCAGCAGCCTCCACTGCCCCAGATATATGCCTCATCACAATTCTATCTTGATCTACGGACATTTCTTGGACTTCATGGTATAGTGTCTGCTCTGACATGAACTGTCAACTGTGGGACCTTAGATAGGTGTGGTAATTTCTAAATCATGTCCAAACAACTGAATTGGCCACAAGGGATTCCAATCAAGTTGTAGTGACTTCTCAAGGACGATCAAAGGAAATTGGATGCACCTGAGCTCAATTTGGTGTGAATCCTGATGTAGAGTGCATTCGGAAATTATTCAGACCCCTTGACTTTTTTCACAGCCTTATTCTAAAATTAATTTAAGCCAAAATGTTCTTCATTTATCTACACACAATATCCCATAATGACAAAGCAAGTACAGGTTTTTAGAATTTTGTGCAAATGTATCAAAATAAAAACAACGAAATATGTTATTTAAATAAGTATTCAGACCCTTCCCTATAATGCATCCTGTTTCCATTGATCATCCTACAACTTGATTGGAATCCACCTGTGTTAAATTCAATTGATTGGACATGATTTGGAAAGGCACACACCTGTCTATATACGGTTCCACAGTTGACAGTGCATTTCACAGTAAAATCCAAGCCATGAGTTTGAAGGAATTGTCTGTAGAGCTCCAAGACAGGATTGGGGGAAGGATACCAAAACATTTCTGCAGCATTGAAGGTCCCCAAGAACACAGTGGCCTCCATCACTCCTAAATGGAAGAAGATTGGAATCACCAAACTTCCTAGAGCTGGCCGCCTGACTGAGAAATCGGGGGAGAAGGTCCTAGATCAAGGATGTGACCAAGAACCCAATGGTCACTCTGACAGAGCTCCAGATTTCCTCTGTGGAGAGAACAACCAACTCTGCAGCACTCTACCAATCAGGCCTTTATGGTAGAGTGGCCAGACGGAAGCCACTCCTCAGTAAAAGGCACACGACAGCCCGCTTGGAGACAGCCCGCTTTGCCAAAAGGCACCTAAAGTACTCTAATACTTGATGAAACCAAGATTGAAATCTGGCCTGAATACCAAGCGTCACGTCTGAAGGAAACCTGGCACCATTTCTATGGTGAAGCATGGTGGTGGAGGCAGGGACTGGGAAACTAGTCAGGACAGAGGGAAATATAAACAGAGCAAAGTACAGAGAGATCCTTGGTGAAAACCTGCTCCAGAGTGCTCAAGACCTCAGACTGGGGCATAAGTTCACCTTCCAAAAGGATAACTACCCTAAGCACACAGCTAAGACAACACAGGAGTGGCTTCGGGACAATTCTCTGAATGTCCTTGAGTGGCCCAGTCAGAACTGGACATCAACCCGATTGAACATCTCTGGAGAGACCTGAAAACAGCTGTGCAGCGACGCTCCCTATCCAACCTGACAGAGCTTGAGAGGATTTGCAGAGAAGAATGGGTGAAACTCCCCAAATACAGGTGTGCCGAGCTTGTAGTGTCATACCCAAGAAGACTCGAGGCTGCCAAAGGTGCTTCAACAAAGTACTGACTAAAGGGTCTGAATACTTGTGTAAATATGATGTGTCCGTTATTTAAAAAGAAATGTGCAAAACATTCTAAAAAACAGTTTTTGCTTATAGGGTATTGTGTGCAGATTGATGAAGAAAACACGATTGAATCCATTTGAGAATAAGGCTGTAACGTTTACAAAATGTTGAAAAAGTCAAGTGGTCTGAATACTTTCCGGATTCACTGTAATTGAGCTATTTCTGTCTTTTATTTCAAATACATTTGCCAAAATTTCTAAAAACATGTTTTAACTGTTTTCTTGTCAGTTATTGTGTGTAGATGGGTGAGAAAAAAATATATTTAATCAATTTTGAATTCAGGCTGTTCAGACTGTTACAACGAAATGTGGATTAAGTCTAGGGGTATGAATACCTTCTGAAGGCACTGTAGGTCCATAATGGATAGGTGGGCTGGGGCAGGCGATCAATTCCCCTATTAATGAAAAATATTAACGTTGTCATTTGATCAATAAGAGGTGGGCAGACAAATAGGTCTTGAGTAAATGAACGTGTTCCATAGCCAAAACTAACCAAAGAAAGGCCATACTAACTGGCCTGTGTCCCAAATGGCACCAAATGGCACTCTATTTAGTGCACTAAACTAAACAAAAGGAGTGCACTATATTGTAGGGGATTGGGTGCCTTTGGGACTCATACATTACCTGTTGGAGCTTGGCTTTTCATGCTCGTCTCTCCTTTACTCAGCAGCGCAGTCCACATTGGATCATGACAACACAGAGTTACAGAAAAAGAATGTTCATTCTTAAAAGTCTAATCCATTGGGGGTGGGGGGTTCTAAGCGGACACATATAATTGTTTTATGATGGTCATACTATGAATCATATAGCTATTTGATTTAGCATTTTAGGTATGAAAATATTACAATTACATTGATAAAATATTGAATTTGGCCTTTACTACTACAGACCAGAGGAACGCATTGAACAACATTCATGAATGGCAGCGGTCTAAGGCACTGCATCTCAGTGCCAGACGCGTCACTACAGCCATCCTGTTTCAAATCCAGGCTATATCACAACCGGCCGTGATTGGGAGTCCCGTAGAGCGGCGCACAATTGGCCCAGCGTTGTCCGGATTTGGCCAGTGTAGGACGTCATTGTAAATAAGAATTTGTTCTTAATTGACTTGGCTAGTTAAAAAAAGGTCAAATGAAAAAGGTTTTGAAGTGTCTGTCCTACAGTATCAGTTAAAAGTTTGGACACATCTACTAATTCAAGGGTTTTTCTTCATTTTCACTATTTTCTAAGTTGTAGAATAATAGCGAAGACATCAAAACTATGAAATAACACATATGGAATCATGTAGTAACCAAAAAATTGTTCAACAAATCAAAATATATGTTATATTTGAGATTCTTCTCAAATACCCTTTCCCTTGATGACAGCTTTGCACACTCTTTGGATTCTTTCAACCAGCTTCATGAGGTAGTCACCTGGAATGCATTTCAATGAACATATGTGCCTTGTTAAATGTGAATTTATGCGTTTGAGCCAATCAGTTGTGTTGTGAAAAGGTAGGGGTGGTATACAGAAGATAGACCTATCGGTAAAAGACCAAGTCCATATTATGCCAAGAAAAGCTTGAATAAGCAAAGAGAAATGACAGTCCATCATTACTTTAAGACATGAAGGTCAGACAATACTGTCACGCCCTGGTCAAAGTATTTTGTGTTTATCTTTATGTATTTGGTCAGGCCAGGGTGTGGCATGGGGTTTTTGTAATTGTGGTGTGTTTGTCTTGGGGTTTTGGTGGTGGTATTGGGATTGTAGCTTAGTGGGTTGTCTAGCAAGGTCTATGGCTGTCTGGAGTGGTTCTCAATCAGAGGCAGGTGCTTATCGTTGTCTCTGATTGGGAACCATATTTAGGCAGCCATATTCTTTGAGTTTGTCGTGGGTGATTGTCCTTAGTGTCCTATGTGTACTCTCTGTTAGTTTGCACCAGATAGGCTGTTTCGGTTTCGTTTATTGTTTTGTGTAGTGTTCGTGTTTTCTTTGTTGTATTAAACATGGATCGCAATCGACACGCTGCAGTTTGGTCCGACTCTCCTTCATCACCACTAGAAAACCGTTACAGAATCACCCACCACCAACGGACCAAGCGGCGTGTCAACAGGCAGGAGCAGCCGAAAAAGGAGATGCTCAACAAGGATCTCTGGTCATGGGAGGAGATCTTCGACGGGAGAGGACCCTGGGCTAAACCAGGGAGTGTAGCCGCCCAAAGGAGCAACAGGAGAAGAGGCAACAGAGGCAGCAGCAGCAGGAGCAGCAGCAGCTACAGTGGGAGAGGTTGCACCACCTGGAGATATGGACATGGGAGGAGGAATTGGACGGTAAAGGACCCTGGAATGAGCCTGGAGATTATTGTCGCCCCAAAGCCGAGCTGGAGGCAGCAAAAGCAGAGAGGCGGCATTATGAGGAGCTAGCACGGCAGAGCGGATGGAAGCCCGAGAGTCAGCCCCAAAAATTTCTTGGGGGGCTCACAGGGAGTATGGCTATGCCAGGTAGGAGACCTGCGCAAACTCCCTGTGCTTACCGGGGGCTGGAGAGACCGGGCAGGCACCGTGTTATGCTGTGGAGCGCACGGTGTCTCCAGTGCAGGTGCACAGCCCGGTTCTGTATATTCCAGCTCCTCGTATCGGCCGGGCTAGAGTGGGCATCGAGCCAGGTAAGGTTGGGCAGGCTCGGTGCTCAAGAGCTCCAGTGCGCCTGCACGGTCCGGTCTATCCAGTACCACCTCCACACCCCAGCCCTCCGGTAGCAGCTCCCCGCACCAGGCTTCCTGTGCGTGTCCTCGATCCAGTACCAGCAGTTCCAGCACCACGCACCAGGCCTTCAGTGTGCCTCGCCTGTTCAGCGCAGCCAGCGCTTTTCTCCTCTCCTGCGCTGCTGGAGTCTCCCGCCTGTTTAGCGCAGCCAGAGCCTTTCTCCTCTACAGCGCTGCCGGAGCCTCCCGCCTGTTCAGCGCAGCCAGAGCCTTCCTCCTCTACAGCGCTGCCGGAGCCTCCCGCCTGTTTAGCGCAGCCAGAGCTTTTCTCCTCTCCTGCGCTGCCGGAGTCTCCCGCCTATCTAGCGCTGTTAGAGCTTTCCTCATCTCCAGCACTGCCGGAGTCTCCCGCCTGTTTAGCGCAGCCAGAGCCTTCCTCCGACACAGTGCTGCAGGAGTCTCCCGCCTGTTCAGCGCAGCCAGAGCTGCCAGTCTGCATGAAGCAGCCAGAGCTGTCAGTCTGCATGGAGCAGTCAGAGCTGTCAGTCTGCATGGAGCAGCCAGAGCTGTCAGTCTACATGAAGCAGCCCGAGCTGCCAGTCTGCATGAAGCAGCCAGTCTACATGGAGCAGCCAGAGCTGTCAGTCTGCATGGAGCAGCCAGAGCTGTCAGTCTGCATGGAGCAGCCAGAGCTGTCAGTCCGCATGGAGCAGCCAGAGCTGTCAGTCTACATGAAGCAGCCCGAGCTGCCAGTCTACATGAAGCAGCCAGTCTACATGGAGCAGCCAGAGCTGCCAGTCTGCATGAAGCAGCCAGAGCTGTCAGTCTGCATGGAGCAGTCAGAGCTGTCAGTCTGCATGGAGCAGCCAGAGCTGTCAGTCTACATGAAGTAGCCCGAGCTGCCAGTCTGCATGAAGCAGTCAGTCTACATGGAGCAGCCAGAGCTGTCAGTCCGCATGGAGCAGCCAGAGCTGCCAGTCTGCATGAAGCAGCCAGAGCTGTCAGTCTGCATGGAGCAGTCAGAGATGTCAGTCTGCATGGAGCAGCCAGAGCTGTCAGTCTACATGAAGCAGCCCGAGCTGCCAGTCTGCATGAAGCAGTCAGTCTACATGGAGCAGCCAGAGCTGTCAGTCTACATGAAGCAGCCCGAGCTGCCAGTCTGCATGGAGCTGCCAGTCTGCATGGAGCTGCCAGTCTGCATGGAGCTGCCAGTCTGCAAGGAGCTGCCAGTCTGCACGGAGCTGTCAGTCTGTAAGGAGCTGCCAGTCTGCAAGGAGCTGCCAGTCAGCACGGAGCCGCCAGAGCGGTCAGTCTGTAAGAAGCCGCCAGAGCTGTCAGCCTATATGGAGCAGCTAGTGCCGCCAGTCTGCCCAGCGCCGCCAGTGCCTCCAGTCTGCCCAGCGTCGCCAGTCTGCCCAGCGCCGTCAGTCTGCCCAGCATCGCCAGTCTGCCCAGCATCGCCAGTCTGCCCAGCACCGCCAGTCTGCCTAGCACCGCCAGTCTGCCCAGCGTCGTCAGTCTACCCAGCGTCGTCAGTCTGCCCAGCATCGCCAGTCTGCCCAGCGCCGTCAGTCTGCCCAGCACCGCCAGTCTGCCCAGCACCGCCAGTCTGCCCAGCGTCGTCAGTCTGCCCAGCGTCGTCAGTCTGCCCAGCGTCGTCAGTCTGCCCAGCATCGCCAGTCTGCCCAGCGCCGTCAGTCTGCCCAGCACCGCCAGTCTGCCCAGCACCGCCAGTCTGCCCAGCGTCGTCAGTCTGCCCAGCGTCGTCAGTCTGCCCAGCGTCGTCAGTCTGCCCAGCGCCGCCAGTCTGCCCAGCGCCGCCAGTCTGCCCAGCGCCGCCAGTCTGCCCAGCGCCGCCAGTCTGCCCAGCGCCGCCAGATCTGCCAGTCAGCCAGACTTCCAGATCTGCCAGTCAGCCAGACTCTTCCAGATCTGCCAGTCAGCCAGACTCTTCCAGATCTGCCAGTCAGCCAGACTCTTCCAGACTCTTCCAGATCTGCCAGTCAACCAGACTCTTCCAGATCTGCCAGTCAACCAGACTCTTCCAGATCTGCCAGTCAACCAGACTCTTCCAGATCTGCCAGTCAACCAGACTCTTCCAGATCTGCCAGTCAACCAGACTCTTCCAGATCTGCCAGTCAACCAGACTCTTCCAGATCTGCCAGTCAGCCAGGATCTGCCAGTCAGCCAGGATCTGCCAGTCAGCCAGGATCTGCTGAAACCACCAGCCAGCCAGGAGCTGGTAGATCTATCTACCTGCCTGAGCTTCCTCTCACTCCTGAGCTTCCTCTCACTCCTGAGCTTCCTCTCACTCCTGAGCTTCCTCTCACTCCTGAGCTTCCTCTCACTCCTGAGCTTCCTCTCACTCCTGAGCTTTCTCTCACTCCTGTGCTTTCTCTCACTCCTGAGCTTTCTCTCACTCCTGAGCTTTCTCTCACTCCCGAGCTTCCCCTCAGTCCCGAGCTGCCTCGGTCCCGAGCTGTCCTTCAGTCCCGATCTGCTCCTCAGTCCAGTGGGGTTCTGGGTGAGGACTACTAGGCCATGGTCGGCGGCGAGGGTGGACTATCCAGGGACGAAGGGAGAGGGGACTAAGACATTAAAGGAGTGGGGTCCACGTCCCGCGCCGGAGCCGCCACCATGGACAGACGCCCACCCGGACCCTCCCTATTGTTTTGAGGTGCGTTCGGGAGTCCGCACCTTAGGGGGGTTCTGTCACGCCCTGGTCAAAGTATTTTGTGTTTATCTTTATGTATTTGGTCAGGCCAGGGTGTGGCATGGGGTTTTTGTAATTGTGGTGTGTTTGTCTTGGGGTTTTGGTGGTGGTATTGGGATTGTAGCTTAGTGGGTTGTCTAGCAAGGTCTATGGCTGTCTGGAGTGGTTCTCAATCAGAGGCAGGTGCTTATCGTTGTCTCTGATTGGGAACCATATTTAGGCAGCCATATTCTTTGAGTTTGTCGTGGGTGATTGTCCTTAGTGTCCTATGTGTACTCTCTGTTAGTTTGCACCAGATAGGCTGTTTCGGTTTCGTTTATTGTTTTGTGTAGTGTTCGTGTTTTCTTTGTTGTATTAAACATGGATCGCAATCGACACGCTGCAGTTTGGTCCGACTCTCCTTCATCACCACTAGAAAACCGTTACAAATACGGAAAATTGTAAAAGTGCAGTCGCAAAAACCATCAAGCGCTATGATGAAACTGTCTCTCATGAGGACCGCCACAGGAAAGGAAGACCCAGAGTTCATTAGAGTTACCAGCCTCAGAAATTGCAGCCCAAATAAGTGCTTCCCAGAGTTCAAGTAACAGATACATCTCAACATCAACAGTTCAGAGGAGACTGATTGAATCAGGCCTTCATGGTCAAATTGCTGCAAAGAAACCACTACTAAAGGACACCAATAAGAAGAAGAGACTTGCTTGGGCCAAGAAACACGAGCAATGGACATTAGACAGGTGGAAATTTATCCTTTGGTCTGATGAGTCCAATTTTGAGATTTTTGGTTTCAACCGTTGTGTCTTTGTGAGACGCAGAATAGGTGAACGGATGATCTCCGCATGTGTGGTTCCCACCGTGAAGCATGGAGGAGGAGGTGTAATGGTGTGGGGGTGCTTTTCTGGTGACACTGTCAGTGACTTATTTATAATTCAAGGCACACTTAACCAGCAATGCTAACACAGCATTCTGCAGTGATACACCATCCCATCTAGTTTGCACTCAGTGGGACTATCATTTGTTTTTCAACAGAACAATGATCCAACACACCTCTAGGCTGTGTAAGGCTATTTGACCAAGAAGGAGGGTGATGGAGTGCTGCATCAGATGACCTGGCCTCCACAATCACCCGACCTCAACCCAATTGAGATGGTTTGGGAGGAGTTGGACCACAGAGTGAAGGAAAAGCAGCCAACAAGTGCAATGTGGGAACTCCTTCAAGATTGTTGGAAAAGCATTCCACGTGAATCTGGTTGAGGGAATGCCAAGAGTGTGCAAAGCTGTCATCAAGGCAAAGGGTGGCTACTTTGAAGAATCTAAAATCTAAAATATATTTTGATTTGTTGAAACTTTTTTGGTTAGTACATGATTCCATATGTGTTATTTCCTAGTTTTGATGTTGTCACTATTATTCTACAATGTAGAAAATAGTAAAAATAAAGAAAAATAGGACCTGCATGTAACGGTTTTCTTCTATCTCCTCCTCTGAAGAGGAGGTGTAGCAAGGATCGGACCAAAATGCAGCGTGGTAATTTTGATACATGTTTAATAACGAAAGAACACGAACAATACAAAAACGTAACGTGAAAACCGAAACAGCCTATACTGGTGCAAACTAACACAGAGACAGGAACAATCACCCACGAAACACTCAAAGAATATGGCTGCCTAAATATGGTTCCCAATCAGAGACAACGATAAACACCTGCCTCTGATTGAGAACCACTCCAGACAGCCATAGACTATGCTAGAAAACCCCACTAAGCCACAATCCTAATGCCTACGAAAAACCCCAAGACAAACACACCACATAAAAAACCCATGTCACACCCTGGCCTGACCAAATTAATAAAGAAAACACAAAATACTAAGACCAGGGCGTGACACTGCAGGACCTGGTCAATGACCTGAAGAGAGCTGGGACCACAGTCTCAAAGAAAACCATTAGTAGCAGACTACGCCATCATGGATTAAAATCCTACAGCCTACGCAAGGTCCCCCTGCTCAAACCAGCGCATGTCCAGGCCCGTCTGAAGTTAGCCAATGACCATCTGGATGATCCAGAGGAGGAATGGGAGAAGGTCATGTGATCGGATGAGACAAAAATAGAGCTTTTTGGTCTAAACTCCACTCGCCGTGTTTGGAGGAAGAAGAAGGATGAGTCCAACCCCAAGAACACCATCCCAACCGTGAAGCATGGAGGTGGAAACATCCTTCTTTGGGGATGCTTTTCTGCAAAGGGGACAGGATGACTGCACCGTATTGAGGGGAGGATGGATGGGGCCATGTATCGCAAGATCTTGGCCAACAACCTCCTTCCCTCAGTAAGAGCATTGAAGATGGGTCGTGGCTGGGTCTTCCAGCATGACAACGACCCGAAACACACAGCCAGGGCAACTAAGGAGTGGCTCCGTAAGAAGCATCTCAAGGTCCTGAGTGGCCTAGCCAGTCTCCAGATCTGAACCCAATAGAAAATCTTTGGAGGGAGCTGAAAGTCCGTATTGCCCAGCGACAGCCCCGAACCTGAAGGATCTGGAGAAGGTCTGTATGGAGGAATGGGCCAAAATCCCTGCTGCAGTGTGTGCAAACCTGATCAAGAACTACAGGAAATGTATGATCTGTAATTGCAAACAAAGGTTTCTGTACCAAATATTAAGTTCTGCTTTTCTGATGTATCAAATACTTATGTCATGCAATAAAATGCAAATGTATTACTTAAAAATCATACAATGTGATATTCTGGATTTTTGTTTTAGATTTCCGTCTCTCACAGTTGAAGTGTTAACTATGATAAAAATGACAGACCTCTACATGCTTTGTAAGTAGGAAAACCTGCAAAATCAGCAGTGTATCAAATACTTGTTCTCCCCACTGTACCTAGGAGATATAAGAAAGCTCAAGAAATATATATATTTAAAAAATATATACAGTATATATATATTTTTTACACATATTTAAACCATTTTTTGGGGGTAAGAACAAAACTACCTCCATACTTCCATACATTTTTTAAAATCGGTACCGGTTACCTTCAGACGAGTTCCGTGACACTTGTGGGGGTCATAGAGCAAAACATTGTGTTCGTGAGAATCTCCACTTTTCACAGGGCTTGTAGCCCAAACGGTTCGGATGCTACAAACAGAAGTTGGCACAACGACTGTACCGACTTCAGATGGGTTCCCTGACACTTGTGGGGGTCGTAGAGCAAAACGGAGAACACCATCGTGACAGTCTCCCCTTTCCACAGAGTGGTCATAGTTTTTAGGTCAAACCGTTCAAGACACTACAGATGTTTTTGTGAGAAGACAGATTTTTGGGATGTCTCATGGTCTGACAAACTCCACTCCAGCTCTGTCAGTGTGACATCGGCAGATGTGGTTGATTGATAAGCATCCAATGCAAAAACATATCTCGAGCTTAAATTTTCAGATTTTGATAGGGATTATTTTATTATGTTAGATCGACTTTTGGGGGTTTTAAAGGATTCATGGATTAATCAGAATATGTGTTTTTCATGTTATACTGATAGGGGCCATTTTTGGGAGCACTCCAAATAAAAATTCCACGTAATAAAGTGTTCATAATTGATTTGTAAATAGTTTATTCACCATGTATTAATCTTTACTTTGGTAATGTTAGTAAAGCAGTTATTCAAACATTTATAAACAACTTTTACAGTATGTAATAATGATTTTTAAGGTCATCATAAGATGTTTAATATAGGTCCTTATAAAACATATACTAATCATTTGTAAAGTATATTTGCATGGCTTCATCTAAAATGAGGGCTATTTATACTTTATAAATACCTTGCAAATGTTTTGAGTGTTATTATTACTCATCCATTATATAAATGCTTCATTACATGGAGTTACCCCAAACGCCCCACAGCCCCAGTTCCCTGTAGCAACCGCAGAGAGATTCTGACTCCTCTCCCCCGAGCGGGAGAAACCACAGTACGCCTGAGGGAGAAGGGAGAGGGAGCGGGAGAAACCACAGTACACCTGAGGGAGAAGGGAGAGGGAGCGGGAGAAACCACAGTACGCCTGAGGGAGAAGGGAGCGGGAGCGGGAGAAACCACAGTACGCCTGAGGGAGAAGGGAGAGGGAGCGGGAGAAACCACAGTATGACTGAGGGAGAAGGGAGAGGGAGTGGGAGAAACCACAGTACGACTGAGGGAGAAGGGAGAGGGAGCCCACAGTACGCCTGAGGGAGAAGGGAGAGGGAGTGGGAGAAACCACAGTACGCCTGAGGGAGAAGGGAGAGGGAGCGGGAGAAACCACAGTACGACTAAGGGAGAAGGGAGAGGGAGCGGGAGAAACCACAGTACGCCTGAGGGAGAAGGGAGAGGGAGCGGGAGAAACCACAGTACGCCTGAGGGAGAAGGGAGAGGGAGCGGGAGAAACCACAGTACGCCTGAGGGAGAAGGGAGAGGGAGCGGAGAAACCACAGTACGCCCGAGGGAGAAGGGAGAGGGAGCGGAAGAAAGGAAGAGAGTGACTTTAGAGAAGATATACAAAAAACAAGACCAAAAAAAGCAGCCAGAAATGTATCAAATTAACTCAAACAATGGGGCCATATAAAGTGCAGTGGTGATAAACAATGAGGGCCATATAAAGTGCAGTGGTGATAAACAATGAGGGCCATATAAAGTGCAGTGGTGATAAACAATGAGGGCCATATAAAGTGCAGTGGTGATAAACAATGGGGACCATATAAAGTGCAGTGGTGATAAACAATGAGGGCCATATAAAGTGCAGTGGTGATAAACAATGGGGACCATATAAAGTGCAGTGGTGATAAACAATGAGGGCCATATAAAGTGCAGTGGTGATAAACAATGGGGACCATATAAAGTGCAGTGGTGATAAACAATGAGGGCCATATAAAGTGCAGTGGTGATAAACAATTAGGGCCATAAAAAGTGCAGTGGTTATAAACAATGAGGGCCATATAAAGTGCAGTGGTGATAAACAATGGGGACCATATAAAGTGCAGTGGTGATAAACAATGAGGGCCATATAAAGTGCAGTGGTGATAAACAATGGGGACCATATAAAGTGCAGTGGTGATAAACAACAGGGACCATATAAAGTGCAGTGGTGATAAACAATGAGGGCCATATAAAGTGCAGTGGTGATAAACAATGAGGGCCATATAAAGTGCAGTGATGATAAACAATGGGGTCATATAAAGTGCAGTGGTGATAAACAATGAGGGCCATATAAAGTGCAGTGATGATAAACAATGGGGACCATATAAAATGCACTGGTGAGAAATAAACTGAACCCTTCAGTTGGTCAATGCTGATGTGACATTATGCCAAGTCAACAGATCATCAGTCATGGCAGGCCTGGCTGCCAGTAAGTGAGTCGAAGATGATATCTCATTTAAGTACAGTAAAGGCGGAAGGAAGCAGCCTATTTAGCCGCAGGGCTACGATCACTGTTCAGTGTAGTTCCACGTCACAGGTTACTGGTATGTTTCATAACACAATCATGACAACTCCAGTAAAATCCCATACATTCACACATACAGTGGCAAGAAAAAGTATGTGAACCCTTTGGAAAGACCTGGATTTCTGCATAGATTTGTCATATAATTTGATCTGATCTTCGTCAAAACAATAGACAAACACAGTCTGCTTAAACTAATAACACACAACAATTATACGTTTTCATGTCTTCATTGAACACATTGTGTAAACATTCACAGTGCAGGGTGGGAAAAGTATGTGAACCCTTGGACTTAACAACTGGTTGACCCTCCTTTCTGCAGCAATAACCTCAACTAAACATTTTCTGTAGTTGCGGATCAGATCTGCACAACGGTCAGGAGGAATTTTGGACCATTCCTCTTTGCAAAACTGTATCAGTTCAGCAATATTCTTGGAATGTCTGGTGTGAACTGCTCTTTTAAGGTCATGCCACAGCATCTCAAACAGGTTGAGGTCAGGACTATAACTGGGCCACTCCAGAAGGCATATTTTCTTCTGTTGAAGCCATTCAGTTGTTGATTTACTTCTGTGTTTTTTGTCGTTGTCCTGTTGCATCACTTAACTTCTGTTGAGCTTCAATTGACAGTCAGATAGCCTTATTTTTTCCTGCTAAATTTCTTGATAAATTTGGGAATTAATTTTTCCATCAATGATTTGAAGCTGTCCAGGCCCTGAGGCAGCAAAGCAGCCCCAAACCATGACGCAACCACACTATACCACACAACACTTTACAGTTGGGATGAGGTTTTGATGTTGTTGTTCTGTGCCTTTTTTTTGTGCAGAAATTATTTTTTTGAACATCAGTGGCTTCTTCCGTGATGTCCTCCCATGAACACCATTCTTGTTTAGTGTTTTATGTATTGTAGACTCATCAACAGAGATGTTAGCATGTTCCAGGCATTTCTGTAAGTCTATAGCTGACACTCTAGAATTCTTCCACTCCTAGGGAGAGTAGCAACAGTGCTGAACTTTCTCCATTTACAGACTATTTGTCTTACCGTGGACTGATGAACATCAAGGCTTTTAAAGATACTTATGTAACCCTTTCTAGCTTTATGCAAGTCAACAATTCTTAATCTTAGATCTTCTGAGATCTCTTTTGTTCGAGGAATGGTTCACATCAGGCAATGCTTCTGGTGAATAGCAAAATCAAATTTTGTGAGTGTTCTTTATAGAGCAAGGCAGCTCTAACCAACATCTCCAATCTCGTCTCATTGATTGCACTCCAGGTTAGCTGACTCCTGACTCCAATTAGCTTTTGGAGAAGTCATTAGCCTAGGGGTTCACATACTTTTTCCAACCTGCTGTAAGGGATTTCCTCCTCTTCTTCCGAAGAGGAGAGGCGAAAAGGATCGGAGGACCAATATGCGGCGTGGTAAGTGTCCATGGTTCTTTTAATATGAAATAGTACACATGAACAACTGAATACAAAAACAATAAACGTGGAATGAACGAAACCCAAAACAGTACCGTGTGGTGAAAAACACAGACACGGAAACAATCACCCACAAACACATAGTGAAACCCAGGCGACCTAAGTATGATTCTCAATCAGAGACAACTAATGACACCTGCCTCTGATTGAGAACCATACTAGGCCGAAACATAGAAATACCCAAATCATAGAAAAACAAACATAGACTGCCCACCCCAACTCACGCCCTGACCATACTAAATAATGACAAAACAAAGGAAATAAAGGTCAGAACGTGACACCTGCACTGTGAATGTTTAAATTATGTATTCAATATTGACAAGAAAAATACAATAATTGGTGTGTTATTAGTTTAAGCACACTGTGTTTGTCTATTGTTGTGACTTAGATGAAGATCAGATCAAATTTGATGACCAATTTATGCAGAAATCCAGGTAATTCCAGAGGGTTCACATAATATTTCTTTCCACTGTACATGAAATATATAACATAGCAATGTCATTCCATTTGCCTGCAGGGCCTAAAGCTTGGCACATTATTCAAGGTAATGCATGCTGCATGCGTAAAAGCCCAGAGGAAAGATCCGGTTTACCTGAGTATTAACAACTTCACAGTTCACACAGAGCTTGATTTCTTTCCAGCCATTTAAATGTTATATATTTGAAAATGACACCTAAACAGAACAATCAGACCTATAGAACATTTACATCAACAAGGGCTTTTGATATTGATTGACATGAAATGAGTCATCTAGGCAAATTAAATGATGGATATAAGCAGGCGCTCTAGATATCAATTGTTGCATGATAAATGAGGTGAGTAGAGTCAGAATGAATGGTGAGTACCCCTCCTCCACAGCTGCATCCCAAATGGCACCATATTCCCATTGGCCCTGGTCAAAAGTAGTGCAAGACATAGGGAATAGGGTGCCATTTGGGACGCATCCACACCCGTCTGTCCAGTGGTGCATTCTAGGGGTTTAAAAGGGCAGATGTGACACTTAACTAAACAACCCTCTAAACAAGATTGATCTCCATGTTCGGATGTTACACCTCCTGTCAGAAATGTCAAATGTATTTCCGTTGCTTTCTGAAGTGAGACTTGACAACATCAATGTAACGTCTTGATTGCACATTGTCAATTTCTATCAGAGAGAGAGTACTATGAGAGGAACTGGACACCTGAATAATTCTGATTCAATTCCCTCCACTTGATTTGGATCAAATCATGTGAATAGTTATAGTAGTAGCAATAAGGATCAGAATGTCGTATTAATAAACTCAGCAAAAAAACAAACATCCCTTTTTCAGGACCCTGTTTTCATTGTAAAGGGTTTGAACACTGTTTCCCATGCTTGTTCAATGAACCATAAATAATTAATGAACATGCACCAATGGAACGGTTGTTAAGATACTGTAACGGTTTTCTTCTGGGGAAAGAGAGGCGGACCAAAATGCAGCGTGGTGGTTATTCATGTTTAATTTATAAAGACACTATACATGAATAAACTAACAAAAACAATAAACGTGCGAAAACCTAAACAGCCCTATCTGGTACAAAACACAGAGACAGGAACAATCACCCACAAAACACTCAAAGAATATGGCTGCCTAAATATGGTTCCCAATCAGAGACAACGAGAATCACCTGCCTTTGATTGAGAACCACCTCAGGCAACCATAGACTTTTCTAGACAACCCTACTAAGCCACATTCCCAATACCTACTAAAACCCCAATACAAAAACACACCACAAAATAAACCCATGTCACACCCTGGCCTGACCAAATAAATAAAGAAAACACAAAATACTAAGACCAGGGCGTGACAGATACTAACAACTTACAGATGGTAGGCAATTAAGGTCACAGTTAAGAAAACTTAGGACACTAAAGAGGCCTTTCTACTGACTCTGAAAAACACCAAAAGAAAGATGCCCAGGGTCCCTTCTCATCTGCGTGAACTTGCCTGCAAGGAGCCATGAGGACTGCAGATGTGGCCAGGGCAATAAATTGCAATGTCCGTACTGTGAGACACCTAAGACAGCGCTACAGGGAGACAGGATGGACAGCTGATCATCCTCGCAGTGGCAGACCAAGTGTAACAACACCTGCACAGGATTGGTACATCCGAACATCTCATCTGCGGGACAGGTACAGGATGGCAACAACAACTGCCACCAGGAATGCACAGTCCTCCCATCAGTGCTCAGACTGTCCGCAATATGCTGAGAGAGGCTGGACTGAGGGCTTGTAGGCCTGTTGTAAGGCAGGTCCTCACCAGGCATCACTGGCAACAACGTCGCCTTTGGGCACAAACCCACCGTCGCTGGTCCAGCCAGGACTGGCAAAAAGTGCTCTTCACTGACAAGTCACGGTTTTGTCTCACCAGGGGTGATAGTCGGATTTGTGTTTATCGTTGAAGGAACGAGCGTTACACCGAGGCCTGAACTATGGAGCAGGATCGATTTGGAAGTGGAGGGTCCGTCATGGTCTGGGGCGGTGTGTCACAGCATCATCGGACTGAGCTTGTTGTCATTGCAGGCAATCTCAACGCTGTGCGTTACAGGGATGACATCCTCCTCACTCATGTGGTACCCTCCCTGCACGCTCATCTTGACATGACCCTCCAGCATGACAATCCCACCAGCCATACTGTTCGTTCTGTGCGTGGTTTCCTGCTAGACAGGAATGTCAATGTTCTGCCATGGCCAGCAAAGAGCCCGGATCTCAATCTCATTGAGCACTTCTGGGACCTGTTGGATCGGAGGGTGAGGGCTAGGGCCATTCCCCCCAGAAATGTCCAGGAACTTGCAAGTGCCCTGGTGGAAGAACTGGCAAATGTGGTGCAGTCCACGAGGAGGAGATGCACTGCAGTACTTAATGCAGCTGGTGGCCACACCAGATACTGACTGTTACTTTTGATTTTGACCCCCCCTTTGTTCAGGGACACATTATTCCATTTCTGTTAGTCACGTGTCTGTGGAACTTTTTCAGTTTATGCCTCAGTTGTTGAATCTTGTTATGGTCATACAAATATTCACACATGTTAAGTTTCCTGAAAATAAACGCAGTTGACAGTGAGAGGACATTTCTTTTTTTGCTGAGTGTAGTAGTAGTAGTAGTAGTAGTAGTAGTAGTAGTAGTAAAATGTAGTAGTAATAGTAGTAGAATGTAGTAGTAATATTAGTATAGAATGTAGTAGTAGTAGTAGAATGTATTCGTAGTAGTAGTATGTAGTAGAAGTAGTCGTATTAGTAGAAGTAGCAGTAGAAAGTAGCAGTGGTAGTAGTAGTAGAATGTCGTAATAGTAATAGTAGAAGTAGCAGTATAATGTAGTAGTAATAGTAGTAGTAGTAGCAGTAATAGTAGTAGTAGTAGTAGCAGTAATAGTAGTAGCAGTAGGAGTAGTAGTAGAAGAAGAAGCAGTAGAAAGTAGTAGTAGTAGTAGTAATAATAGAAGTAGAATGTAGTAGCAGAATGTAGTAGTAGTAGAATGTAGTAGTAATAGCAGTAGTAGTAGTAGAATGTAGTAGTAATAGTAGTAGAATGTAGTAGTAATAGTAGTAGTAGTAGAATGTAGTAGTAATAGCAGTAGTAGTAGTAGAATGTAGTAGTAATAGTAGTAGAATGTAGTAGTAATAGTAGTAGTAGTGGAATGAAGTAGTAATAATAGTAGAATGTAGTAGTAATAGTAGTAGAATGTAGTAGTAATAGTAGTAGTAGTAGAATGTAGTAGTAATAATAGTAGAATGTAGTAGTAATAGTAGTAGTAGTAGAATGTAGTAGTAATAGTAGTAGTGGTGGAATGTAGTAGTAATAATAGTAGAATGTAGTAGTAATAGTAGTAGTAGTGGAATGTAGTAGTAATAGTAGTAGTGGTGGAATGTAGTAGTAGTAGTAGTAGTAGTAGTAGTAGTAGAATGTAGTAGTAATAGTAGTAGTAGTACACTGTGGTAGTAATAGTAGCAGTAGTAAAATGTATCAGTAGTAAAATGTATCAGTAATAGTAGTAGCATTAGTAGTAGTAGTAGTAGTAGCAGCAGCAGTGGTAGTAGTAGAATGTAGTAGTAGTAGTAGTAGTAGTAGTAGTAGTAGTAAAATGTAGTAGTAGTAGCAGTAGTAGTAGAATGTAGTAGTAACAGTAGCAATAGTAGTATAATGTAGTAGTTATAGTGGCAGTAGTAGTATAATGTAGTAGTAATAGTAGTAGTAGTACTAGTACAATGTAAACGTAATAGTAGTAGCAGTAGTAGTAGAATGTAGTGTGGTAATAGTAGCAGCAGTAGTAGCAGAATTTAGTAGTAATAGTAGTAGCAGTGGTAGTAGAATGTAATAGTAGTAGTAGCAGTAGTAGGAGAATGTAGTGGTAATAGTAGCTATATAATGTTGTAGTAATAATAGCAGTAGTGGTAGTAGTAGAACGTAGTAGTAGTAGTAGTAGTAGTAGTAGTAGTAGTAGTAGTAAAATGTAGTAGTAATAGTAGTAGCAGTTGTAGTAGAATGTAGTAGTAATAGCAGTAGCATTAGTAGAATGTAGTAGTAGTAGTAGTAGTAGTAGTAGTAGTAGTAGTAGCAGCAGTGGTAGTAGTAGAATGTAGTAGTAGTAGTAGTAGTAGTAGTAGTAGTAGAATGTAGTAGTAATAGCAGTAGCATTAGTAGTAGAATGTAGTAATAACAGTATCAATAGTAGTATCATGTAGTAGTTATAGTGGCAGTAGTACTATAATGTAGTATTAATAGTCATAGTAGTAGAATGTAGTAGTAATTTTCATAGTAGTAGAATGTAGTAGTAATAGTAGAATGTAGCAGTAAGTAGTAGAATGTAGCAGTAATAGTCGTAGTAGAATGTACTGGTAATAGTAGCAGTAGTAGACTGTAGTATTAGAATGCAGTAGTAATAGTCTTAGTAGTAGAATTTAGTAGAAATAGTAGAATGTAGCATTAAGTAGTAGAATGTAGCAATAATAGTCATAGCAGTAAGTAGTAGAATGTAGTAGTAAAAGTAGAACGTAGCAGTAATAGTCATAGTAGTAGAATGTAGCAGTAATAGTCGTAGTGGTAGAATGTAGTAGTAATAGTAGTCGTAGAATTTAGCAGTAGAATGTAGTAGTAATAGTAGAATGTAGCAGTAATAGTCGTAGTAGTAGAATGTAGTAGTAATAGTAGTAGTAGTAGAATTTAGCAGTAGAATGTAGTAGTCATAGAAGTAGAATGTGGTTGTATTAGTAGAATGTAGTAGTGATAGTAGTAGTAGTAGAATGTAGTAGTAGTAGTCACAGTTGTAGAATGTAGTAGTAAAATAGTCATAGCAATAAGTAGTACCTTAGTAGCAGTATTGTAGTAGAATAGTCGTAGCACTGTAGTGGATTGTAATGACCATGGAATATGATAATTAGGCCCAACTAGCCTAACCACTCAATATCCTTTCATTGAAGATGACATGCTCCACACTCCACCTCCAGGCTTGAATCTAGTACAATGTTTACCTAAGGAACAGTAAACATGTTAGTCATTTCAGTTAACATTTGGCAGTAGCGATTATGAAATCATTGCGTTGTATTTGTCTGAATGTATGCAATGGCCTGACACTAAAGCTATTACATCAATGTGAGGAGGCTAATTTGAACTTAAATGCCAATTAAGGTTCTTTGTGATGCATATAATTATTTTAAGGCATGAGGCACAACACATACACCCAGATGGAAGATCAAAGCCTAACATCAAAGAATGGTAGCTGTAGTGTGTCCCCCTCCTTACTTCCACAGTCATTAATAATACAGAATGTTCATATTTGTGTCTACATTAAAACGGACAACACATTTCACTTAAAGCACTCCAGATATATGCAGAAGAGAATGTGTGCTCCCCAAATGGCACCCTATTCCAAAAGTAGTTAATACGTAGGGAATAGGGTGCATTTGGGATGCAGCCACAGCCCCAACCCCACACAACAACAATGTTAAGTTTGAAAGTTGCCTAAAGGTTACATCATGAATTGGTGTTTTATACTTTTTTGTACTGAATGATGTACTCTAATTAAGTATTTTGTACATTAATTGTGTTTTCTACTGTTTAGTATGCTTTTGTAGCCTACTTTTGGTTTAGTATAATTCTCACAAATCGCCAGCTACAAACCATACTCATTATATTGAGTATTTAGCTCTCTGTTCATTTTCTTACAGGCTGACTACACCACTCGCGCCAAGTGCACGAGCGTTGCAAAATAAATTTAGAAATCTATATTATTAAATTATTGCACCCACACTGCTCGCGCGCGTCAACGAGTGTCTTCATTGCCAAGGGCTAAAATAGAAGTCAGTTCTATTTCTGACGCAGATCACGCTGCAAGTCCTGCCTCTCCCATCTCCTCATCTCATTGGTTTATAGAAGCAGGTACCCACGTTCCATTTCCTCATTGGTTATACCCACGTGGGTGACTGAAAGACGAATGAGGTCAGTGGCGGTAATGCACCTGTAATTTCAGAAAATTGGGCAATCAATATTGTTTAACATTTCAAAGTGAAATCCCTTAAATATGTACAGTATATCACTGTCTGATTAGCAAGCAGCTTGGGTTCTTGTCCTGATGTTTTCTATCCCATGGGTAGCTCTCTGCGTAGCCAGTGTATGTACTGTACTGCTCAGTACCTGGGGGGCCCAACAGAACAGAAACCATTCAGAATCAGACCAATATCAACAATTAACCAAGATTAAAAGGACAGTGAGATTTAGCCAATTAAGCCGTTTTTCGATTTACCCAGGGTCAGGGATATAATGTTTATGTCTCTGTGTGCAGTTTGAAGGTAGTTTCACGGGACAATGCTAACTAGCATTAGCGCTATGACTGGAGGTCTTCCGGTAGACTTCCAGTCATTGCTTTAGCATTGGCAACTTCCTCCAACCTGCACTCAGAGACATAAAAATGGTATCCACGAGTTAATCTTACTCTAGGTAAGGGGAAATATCTTGAATTAAAGACTATAACATTCTTTAATGTTAGCCTATGGCACTTTCATTGAATGAGAGCATCAATTGAGCATAAATTACTGACAATTGACAGTGAAAGACAATGTACCAAAAATTTCAGGATAGCTGTGATTTTTACAGCCAGCCAATCTCTCTTTTTGTAATTGTACCATGTGAACTGATGAACTGATGCCACAGAAGAGCAGCTGGCTCCAACAACAGTAAGGTCAACTTATTACCGCCGTGGGTAGATGAGGGAGCTAGTTTGTGTCCCAAATGGCACCCTATTACATACATAGTACACTACATTTGACCAGACCCCTATCGGACCTGGTCAAAAGTAATGCACTATAAAGGAAATCTAAAGGATGCCGTTTGTGATGCACCCTAGCAACAGCCCTAGCAACAGCCCAGCCCACAAGGGAGGAAGGGATGGAGGGGAGCGTTCAGAACAAAACGAAGGCACAAATTAACCTCTCATTCATTAGGCGTCATTAGTACCTGCGGTAGCTGTGTGTGTGTGTGTATGTGTGTTTGCAGTGAGTGTACAAACAAGAGATGATTACTGGAGGAGAGCCCTCTGGTCAGTGGGTTAGTATCTCTGCTCTCCAGAAGGAGACATTTTATGAGCCATGTTATTTGACAAGCCCGGTAGGTCACTAATAATCAGCTCAGGATTTATATATTATTTTTCATTTGATGTATGTACAGTATGTACTTAACTAGGATCGTCCGCTCGGTAACAACTGCCACTGTTTCAAAGAGAGACCTGGTAAGTCCTGGTAACACTTGCCTCTCTAAGACGTTGATGCAGCATCTCTTGTGTGTGTGTTATTCCAGTTCTGATAATGATAAAAAAGGATTCATGCAAAATTAGTGCTCCAAAGAACTGTTCAAATCCTACTTAAGCTACATTTTGTTAAATTGAGATAACCACTAGCAATCTTTCTAATTCTTGCCTAAAGCTTTTAACTATTTTATTAAAACATTTTTCTTCAATGGTTGGTCATAATGGAAAGAGCTTTGTGATTTCTGTCTGTAAATGACAAACGCTCTACAAATAAAATGTATTCATAGTATTATGATGATTGCATATTGGCTGATTGCCTGATATTAAGATAACAGATGGTATCGATTGAGGTAAAGTAAGCTATACAATACAGTTATAGAGATTGAGCCAAGGCACTAAGAGCTTTGGAAATCTATTAAACTAGATGGCTTATGGCAGTCGGAGAGCAAGACGGCGTAACGCATCTACAAACTGTAAAAGGGAAATGCCAGCATCTGGACTGGAGAGGAGCTTGGTTAATAGATAAGGCTTGCGTCCCAAATGGCACCATATTCCCTATATAGTGCACTATAAAGGGAATAGGGTGACAATTGGGACGCATTCAAGGCCTTTGTCTTTATTGGCAGTTGAGAGATAACACATTCATTCCTGCACTTCAGGATGCAGATAGACAGATACATTTGACCTTCATCACAAGTGGACCATCAGAATAATTCCTTTCGAATGCTAAACTGTGTCTGTCTGACTCTGACTGTCACACCGCCCATTGAAGGGAGTAGTGTGATATTGATAGAGCATTGTCTTGGAAGACGAGGACCAAAGGTTCTTATTTGAGACAAAACAAACGTTTGGATTCTCTGGAAAGCCAATGGTTGGCATTTGATCTATTTCACCAGAGCAAGTTTCATAAGGCCACACATTCAAAATCAGTCTTTCCCTCTCTTACAATCACACAAACAGCTGTTTAATATGTGAGCAGCTTGATAGGGCACAGACCAGACTAGAGGCCCGGGACTGGCTTTGATGATTAGGACGTTCATTCACTTCAATGCTTTGCTGGGTAAATATGCCAGTTCTTGACATGTATTGTTTCTGACAAATATAGTCTCTCTAATTTGTTGAGGACTGGCCACTAGGGAGACAGAGAAAGGTCAGAAACAAATCTCATCTTCAGCTTTTCAAGGAACAACTAGGCAAGTGGAGGCGATTTCCCTCGAGAGGTTACTTTCAGTCTCAATATCAGAATGTCACTAAAACCTTTAGTATAAACATATTCAATGACCATCCACCTCTTTCCTTGCCCTTTAAAAGACCACTGTTACTGTGTACAGTACAATAAATGTATACAAACAGAGTACAAAAATACCCACCCACACGATGTACTGTCTGCAAACAAACTGTATACCAGCAGTATTCAGCAACATAAACAGTTTGTAGCCTTTATAAGCATGCATACATACTCTGCTGTACATATAGTCATTATACGAGCCTACACTTTGGATCTATATAAGCACAATAATGGCACTCTATTCCCTCTAGGGTGCTATTTGGGACACAACCTAGACCACATAAGTGAATGGGACCGTTCAACATCGCAACCAACTTGAGCCTGCGAGTCGAGACTGACTGATCAACAAATCACCTTGCATCAGAACAACTCAATATTGTTTGTAGATAGTCACAACTTACCCATGATACATCACAGTTCCGATTCTCACGGCCAATTCTGGGGCTATTCCTTCCAGGAACTCACAAGCACCCAGAGTTTTGTAGCTCCACCCACCTAATCAGTATTCTAACCCTCTCCACCAGCCAGCCAGGGAAAGGAGGGATGAAGGACAGGGTACTTCTTAGAGAGGAGTCACCTTCAGCCTCCCTCCGCTCCCCACCCGGCCCTGCCCCAATCTCCCCTATCCTCCTCTCCCCTCCACTCTCCTCTCCTCCACTCTCCCCTACCCACTCCTCCCCTCCTCTCTCCCCTCCACTTACACCACTTAGTGTTATTACAGCAGCATCAGAATTCATTACCTCAGTGCATGAAGACCTGTCCCTGTTCCCCTTCCGTCATCTTTATTAAACCTTCCCACCACCAGCAGCATTTTGTTGCCCCCCAAGTCTCAAGTCTGTTGTATCATTGCTAGCCGGTATTAAATCATGATATGTCTTGACATGAGTTGGTGGAGGACGGGGGGGACAGGGACGGGGATGGGGATGGGGGGGAGATGTTTAATGGCTCTTACCCCATTGAAATTTGCCAAAGTGCCCGGACCTAATTGAATTTGCCTTAATTGCCTGGCTAGGCTGTACTGTGTGTCTGCCATCAGGGCGGTCAAAAGTATAAATAGGATTAAGGGGAAAGCAGCTGATTCAGTCCTCCTGACCAGGAAACGACATGACGCAGAACAGAGCAGAACAATACCTCAGAAGAAGAAGTGACCTGTGGGGTGTTAAGACACAGTCAGCTACATACAGGAGGGTTGTTGATACATCATACTGTATGTTTTCAGCATTTCCCTGTGTGTGTCCTTGTAAAAGAACTTTAATAAAACAGATATTTTTCATTGTTTTGCAGTCTTTTAAACAAATAGTAGTTTACCACAGTGGGTATTTTTAAATGTGGGGGGAGGGGGGAGTGAGTGTCTGAGTGTGTGTACGGAGTGTTTGTGTATGTGTTTGTGTATGTGAATGTGTGTACGGAGTGTTTGTTTTCCTTTTTTGTGAGGGTGTGTACTGAGTCTTTGTGTGTGTGTGTGTGTGTGTGTGTGTGAGTGTTGTTAGTGCCTGCCTGTAGAGGGGGTGTCTGATTAAGAAAGATAGGGGAATCTTCACAGCGTGGTACCTGCCAGGCCGACTCACAATCAGCCTATGCGCTCACACACGCACACGCACACACACACACACACACACACACACACACACACACACACACACACACACACACACACACACACACACACACACACACACACACACACACACACAGCGTAGGCACTCTCTTCATCAAAATCTCACTAACCAACCCAGTCATCTCACCAAACTCTAGTCTCCGGGATTGATTCATCCTCACTTGTTGGGACTGACAGGTTCACATCGTTGAAGAGCTATGAGATCAGTCTGCAAAGTAATGGCCAATCACTTATGGCTGCGGCTAAATTCAAGCCATATATTTAGAGAAATTATACATGGATGACTAAGCCATTTTCTTTTCAACAGTGACATTAAAACCAATGCTGTAATGCTTTGGCCATACTGTATTTCTGGGAAAGTCAATATAAAATCGTTGCACAATTAACTGACAGAAACCGGGTTCTCACCGATGGAGATAGGAGTGAAACTTAAATGACAAATTCAGTGCCATTAAGCTATAAAAAAAACTACTTTTCTGATCATGCTATTTTCGTTCTTACTATTTCATCTTAACGCTTGCTTCAACAGGGCGAGATGGGTTTTACTGGGCCATTCAGCCAGCCAGTGTGCGCCCTGGGCTAAAATGCATCTCAGCCAGCGTTCGCTAGGCACTAGGCCGAGAGAGAGGGGAGTGAGCGCTAGCTACATTTGTCCTTGCATGCAGCCTTTCAATTCACTTCAGTTATCAAAATGCATTCAGACATGACCCCCTTTATATGCTCTTTATCAGGGCAGCAGAGATCTATCGGAGAGGAGAAGCCACATTCTTTAGTTACTCAGCTGTAAAATGGACACAGCACAGTATTGATTAAAACACACCAGAGCTGGGTTCAGCATAGACTCAGACCATGGATGTTGAAGGGTTTCTGTTCTGTTTTCAATGTTCAAGAATATGAATGTTCAGGTTCTAAATAATTCCGCTTTTGTGTGAAGTTGAGAAGCCCTTTATCAACAAGGACATCTTGATTATAACTACAGGACCGGTAAATAAATCCTTGTTTGTTTATTTGTCTATCAGGACTATACCATTCACAACATGCACCTGATGTAATCAGTAATTACCCCACACACAAACAGACTGAGCAATCAACAGTCCATATACAAACTTCTACATACGAACATCTTACAGACAAACAATGACTACATCTCATCTGCCCAGACCAGCATGCTCACCCCCCCATCCCTAGTGCCTGCATTATTGTTGGCTTTAAATTGTACTCATTTGTTTCTCTGTCGCCCATCCTAATTTCAATATTTAAATAATGAATCATTTGAATTTTCCATTGTGTTAATGATGGCAGATTGATTGATTTCCAAGTTTTTAGTATGTGTTTTTTCAAGATGAGTGATGAGAAGAGAATCGTCCAGCCCATTGTGTATCTCACTACACCCCCACATGCCATGTCTGGAAATATGCAGACAGACCGATTAAAAGTATGTTTACTACTAACCAGTCATTGATGGGGCCAATCTTCGGAAGAGCCAATTAGAGGAAATAACAGGGAGAGGGTACCCACTCCAGGAAGTGATTGTCACAGCAGTAGGTTCTCTGGGCTGATGCCTGAGGCTGTGAGAGCCATCTGACGAGTAGGACTGAAAGACTGAAGGGTTCTGTCATTTACAGCAACCCTGCTGTGAGTTACCTGTTGTCTGTTCTGTTGTTATTTCCTCCTTCAGATGATGGGTCAAGACTACACAGCATTATTAAGTACCCTAGCCAGCCATATACAGTGACTTCAGAAAGTACAGGGCATTCAGGAAAGTATTCAGACCCCTTCCCTTTTTCCATGTTGTTACATTACAGCATTATTCTAAAATGGATTCAATTTTTAAAACATCTTCATTAATCTACACACAATACCCCATAACGAAAAAGCGAAAACAGGTTTTCTTCATTTTTGCAAATTTATAAAAAATGTAAAATTCCTTATTTACATAAGTATTCAGACCCTTTTGCTATGAAACTCGAAATTGAGCTCAGGTGCATCCTGTTTTCATGGATCATTCTTGAGATGTTTCTACAACTGTAGAGTCCACCTGTGGTAAATTCAATTGATTGGACATGATTTGGAAAGGAACACAACTGTCTATATAAGGTCTCACAGTTGACAGTGCATGTCAGAGCAAAAACCAAGCCATGAGGTCGAAGTAAATGTCTGTAGAGCTCCGAGACAGGATTGTGTCAAGGCATAGACTTGGGGAAGGGTAACAAAAAATGTCTGCAGCATTGAAGATCCCCAAGAATACAGCGGCCTCCATCATTCATACATGGAAGAAGTTTGGAACCACCAAGACTCTTCCTAGACCTGGCCGTCCGGCTAAACTGAGCAATCAGGGGAGAGGTGCCTTGGTCAGGGAGGTGACCAAGAACCAGATGGCACTCTGACAGAGTGGCCAGATGGAAGCCACTCCCCAGTAAAAGGCACATGACAGCCCGCTTGGAGTTTGCCAAAAGGCACCTAAAGGACTCTCAGACCATGAGAAACAAGATTCTCTGGTCTGATGAAACCAAGATTGAACTCTTGGCCTGAATGCCAAGAGTCACGTCTGGAGGAAACCTGGCACCATCCCTACGGTGAAGGATGGTGGTGGCAGCATCATGCTGTGGGGATCTTTTTCAGCGGCAGGGACTGGGAGACTAGTCAGGATTGAGGAAAAGATGAACGGAGCAAAGAAGAGAAATCCTTGATGAAAACCTGCTCCAGAGGACCTCAGACTGGGGCAAAGGTTCACCTTCCAACAGGACAATGACCCTAAGCACACAGCCAAGATAATGCAGGGGGAGCTTAGGGACAAGTCTCTGAATGCCCTTGAGTGGCCCAGCCAGAGGCTGGACTTGAACCCAATTGAACATCTCTGGAGAGACCTGAAGATAGCTGTGCTGTGACGCTCCCCATCCAACCTGACAGAGCTTGAGAGGATCTGCAGAGAAGAATGGGAAAAACTTGCCAAATACAGGTGTGCCAAGCATGTAGCGTCATACCCAAGAAGACTCGAGGCTGTTATCGCTGCCAAAGGTGGTTCAACAAAGTACTGAGTAAAGGGACTGAATACTTATGCAAATGTGATATATTACACTTTTTATTTTTAATAAATTAAAACTAAAAACCTGTTTTTGCTTTTGTCATTATGGGGTACTGTGTGTAGACTGATGAAAAAACAGCAACTATTTAATCAATTTTAGAATAAGGCTGTAATGTAACCAAAATGAGGAAAAAGTCAAGGGGTCTGAATACTTTCCGAATGAAATGTATTCATACCCCTTGACTTATTTCAAATGTTGTTGTGTGACAGCCCGAATTCAAAATGGATGAAATACATTTTTTGCTCACCCATCTACAAACAATACGAAATAATGGCAAAGTGAAAACATGTTTTTGGAAATGTTTGCACAATACATAAATATCTTCTTTACTTAAGTATTCACACCCCTGAGTCAATACATGTTAGAATCACCTTTGGCAGTGATTACAGCTGTGATTCTTTCTGGCTAAGTCTCTAAGAGCTTTACACACCTGGATTGTACAATATTTGCACATTATTATTTTAAAAAGTTCTTCAAGCTCTGTCAAGTTGGTTGTTGATCATTGCTAGACGGCCATTTTCAAATCTTGCCGTAGACATTCAAGCCGATTTAAGTCAAAGCTGTAACTAGGCCACTCAGGAATATTCAATGTCTTCTTGGTATACTCCAGTGTATATTTGCCCTTGTGTTTTAGGTTATTATCCTGCTGAAAGGTAAATTTGTCTACCAGTGTCTGTTGGAAAGTAAACTAAACCAAGTGTTCCTCTAGTATTTTACCTGTGCTCTATTCCGTTTCTTTTCATCCCCCAAAAAACTCCTAATATTTGCCCCAAACATAACACTTTGTATTCAGGACATTGTTAATTTCTTTGCCACATTTTTTGCAGTTTTACTTAAGTGCCTTAATGCAAACAGGATGCATGTTTTGGAATATTTTTATTCTGTACAGGATTCCTTCTTTTCACTCTGTCATTTAGTTTAGTATTGTGGAGTAACTTCAATGTTGTTGATCCATCCTCAGTTTTCTCCTATCAGAGCCATTAGACTCTATAACTCTTTTAATGTCCCCATTGGCCTCATGGTGAAATTCCTAGTGGTTTCCTTCCTCTTCGGCAACTGAGCTAGGAAGGATGCCGGTATCTTTGTAGTGAATGGGTTTATTCATACACTTTTGAAAGTTACAAGCGAAACATTTTGGGACTTATAAAACAATTACCAAAATATTGTAAAGTATACACTGTAAAAAACTTTAAGAACACCTGCTCTTTCCATGACATATACTGACCAGGTGAATCCAGGTGAAAGCTATGACCCCTAATTGATGACCCCTAATTAAATCCACTTCAATCAGTGTAGATGAAGGGGAGGAGACAGATTAAAGAAGGATTTTAAAGCCTTGAGACAATAGAGACATGGATTGTGTATGTGTGCCATTCAGAGGGTGAACGGGCTTGACAAAACATTTAAGTGCCTTTGAACGGGGTACGTTAGTAAGTGCCAGGCACACCGGTTTCTGACAAGAACTGGCAACGCTGCTGGGTTTTTCACGCTCAACAGTTTCCCATGTGTATCAATAATGGCCCACCACCCAAAGGACATCCAGCCAACATGACAACTGTGGGAAGCATTGGAGTCAACATGGACCAACATCCCTGTGGAACTTTTTCGACACCTTGTAGAGTACATGCGCCGACGAATTGAGGCTGTTCAGAGGGCAAAAGGGGGGATGTGTATCTAAATATCAAGAAAGTGTTCCTAATGTTTGGTATATTCAGTGGATATGTCAACAGTCCGTCCCCCAAAGGACCCTGCTGTGGATTACATTTCATGAAAATCCCCAGAAAGCCCAGCGGTGTACTGTTGTACTAGAGTAGACAGTAGTGGTGATTGGTTTTAGGGGCAGAGTCCAGAGCAGAGACCAGAGCAGAGACCAGAGCAGCAGAGCAGAGACCAGAGCAGAGACCAGAGCAGCAGAGCAGAGACCAGAGCAGAGACCAGAGCAGCAGAGCAGAGACCAGAGCAGAGACCAGAGCAGCAGAGCAGAGACCAGAGCAGAATCTAGAGCAGAGAGTGCTGTCTGTCTACTCTGCAAATATGAGATTTCAGTTCGTGAGCAGTTGGCACAAATGACAGAGAGACAAAAATAATAAAACGTGAATCAATTAAAATGCCAAACAAAGTTATCTTTTGTCTTTCAGATATGATTGATATTGTGTAGAGGAAAAAATCAACAAAACCTCGTCAATCCCCCACCCCCTCATTCTGACAGGATATTTATGTTCTCTCAGGCTGATTGGGATGGTAGTGGCCCAGTGTGCTGGAGGGAGAGTGGCTGTTTAGACATCTGTCCCCTCGTGCCAAAATGACTTCTCCCTGGGAGCAGCACTTAGTTAGGAGCTGTCCATGCCAGCTCAGGAGACAGCCAACATCACAACAGAACAGAGCAGTACTACTGTCCTGCTCTCCGCACCCCAGTCACTCAAAAGCTTTGTCCCAAATGGCACCCTATTCTCTATATAGTCCACTGGTCAAAAGTAGTGCACTACACAATAAATAGGGTGCCATTTGGGACAATAATAGCCCAGTCCAGTTCCGATCCACTGCTGCTAAATTGAGGAGAGTGCCACTTGACAATCTATGTATGACGTCCTCCTTTTATTTTGTAAGATGAAGTTCTCCTTTTTCTCTGCAAATGAACTAAGTTCTATAACAGGCATAATGAAGCTGCCAATTTACAGCACTAGGTCTGTTTATTTCAATTGTTTACCATTTCCCAACAAAACAACAAACAAGATTCTTCAAGGCTTGATATAGACAGGAATACAGATTGTTTTGCTGCGTAGGAAACCATATAATCCACAATTTTCAGGACTGTCAGTTTTGGCTCACTGGCCCTCAGACAGCCCAGGCCAGGCAGGGCCAACCCGGTCTGTCTCACCCACTCTCACCCTTTCACACTAGACTCAGGCAGTGACTGGCAGTCTGTCTGACAGTCTGTCTGTCTGTTTGGCATATGATCCCACTGAACTGGTCACTCAACTCTGGGACAGTAGGGGGGCCCAGGATGCCGCACACACACACACACACACACACACACACACACACACACACACACACACACACACACACACACACACACACACACACACACACACACACACACACACACACACACACACACACACACACACACACAGTCTCCAAGTCTGCTGCTGTCTGTCTTTGACAGGCTGTCAGAGAGCCCCTCCTCACCAGAGGCTCAGTCACTCCGACGGCAGGCAGGGTGCCCCGGCCCCAACTAGATCTGGTCATGTGCACCCATCAGCTGTCAGCCCGTGGCACAGCCTCCGCAGGCAAACAAAAGGTGAAAGGGAGACAGGGAGAGAGTAGAACGGTCGGGGTAGAGAGCAGAGGGAGAGCAGGGCCTCGACCCCAGTCCCAGCACACATATACTCTGAGACATGCGCACACACACACACACACACACACACACACACACACACACACACACAAAGGAATGAACACCAGCATGCATACACACAGTAGTGCACTTTAAAGGGAATAGGATGCCATTTGGGACGTTGGCCATATACATACTCATATGGAGCGGTCAACTCTTCCATACATCTTATCTGTAGCATGCTGTACCCATTGTCTAGTTCCTACATGTTATGTGGAGCTTTGTGAGCCGAGTCGGTGCTGGAACACAGCTAAATGAATGGCCTTTTTAGCTCAATCACCATTCAGGGAAACATTTTCCCTTGTTGCTATTTGGATAAAATTCATATAATTATTGGATAGAATGGATAGGCAATCATTTCTCATGAAGTGCATTACTTTTTCCAATTTGGAGGATGATCCAAAGTTTATCTTTCAGTCCAGTATGTCCTGAAAGATAAAACAAACCACAAAGTTATATCAATCATCAATGCTTTTGGTTTGAAAACAATATAAAATAATTGACATAACATTGATTTAGTAATACAAAACCTTACCTTGCTCGGTTACACTTCTAAAATAGCACAGAAGTGTTTTAAGTTTCTCCATCTTCTTTGGAGAGGACCCCTCAAACAGCCTGAAAGTAAGAGTAAATGTTAAGTCTAAAAGTGAGTCTTTCAAAGGCTGAATAAATACACTTAAAATCTAGTTTACTTGTTTCTAACAGCGTAATTAAAAAGGTTCTGTATAATTTCAGCCAGTAGATTTGAAAGTAGTGCTCACGAGCCAAAACGGGTCCCCGAAAAATGTGCACAACTATGTAAAACGTCATCCATTTTGTATGATATTTTACATCCCCCAATTCTTATTTTTTTTATAACATACAAATTTGTAACATATACAAATTGCAGTAAGTGCTTAAGATCCGGTTCAATCTCTTATCAGTGTACATTGCATAACACTTTATAACACTTTATAGACAGTGCTTCTCTTTTCCAAGTGATTCTGGGGACACGACATCACAGCCATTAATATCAACAGCCACTTCTTTGATTTCATAACTAAAATAAAAAAATAACTGGAAGAGACAACATCCAGTGTCACCAGCACTAGAGAGAGAGAGAGAGAGAGAGAGAAAGCACACAGGCACAAGGCCTCCACTTTGTCCATCCATGTGAGTTCAGTCAAGCTTTAACTTTTGATTTGAATTAGAATCATCTTTCACTCACTGCAGCAGGTCCGGGACGGTTATGTAGAATGTCCTTCTTACATCGTTACAACAATGGCAGACGGCCCCAGGCCTCAGTCCCATCACAAAGTCACACTCATGTCACTGCACTCCACTCCACAGCACTCACACAAAAAGGAAAAGGATGAAAGAGAAAGAGAGAGAGAAAACCATGGCCCCCTTCCACCTCCCAGCAACCCCTGGGCTACATTAACAAGGCCCCATGTCCCTTTTAAAAGGAGCAGGGACCTCAGGAGGCTAAATGTCATCTCCCCTGGCCCGGAACAAAAGCTGCCTGCCTGTGGAGGTGCAGTAGTGGGGCTATTTGAACTGAATGTCTTCCTTCTAACCTAGTATTAAGGTCATCACCATCTCACTACCAATGACCAAGTCTATTGAACTCCTCTGTGTGTGTGTCCTGCGTTGCCCTTCACCGGCATGCCATTTCAATCAATCAGAGAGAGAGGAATTTTATGAGAGCAAAATTAAATAATGACAAGGCTTAATGCGAGGCTGAGAGCCCCCACAGGCCCAGAGAAACTCATTCATTTAAACCGATCCCTGGCTTTCATTTTTCTTTGCTGTCATTGTAGCCACTAGAAACAATCTTGCGTCATGTCAGCCATGTTGCCCACAGGACATCCTTTCTTTGACAGCCAATGGTTGGTAAGAGCAGGCTTTTAGTTCTAGAACACCAATATGAATATGGTCTTTTGGGAACAGGGAAATTAAGATAACAATTATGTAATGTAAAATAACAATCCATCAAAAGATTTTCATGTATAGATGTGATGTAACGTGTAACAAGTGTTGCAGAGTGCAGATGGTTTCCATTTGACTAGAACTCTACTCTACATAGAGAAAATGCTGGCTTGGACCGCAATAGACTACAAATTAAATTCATGAATCACAGATACATTTAAATTCAGTCAGTTTTAAATGATAGCTTGCTGAGGATGGTAGAAAACAATGCTTCCGTTTAATTTTATCACCCTAAAGCGGAGACCGAGGGTGCTGCCAAAACAGCACTCTTCTGAATGACCAATCATTGAGATCTACTAACAATGCTCTCCTCCTGGACACAACATCATCAGTAAGTGGTGTTGGCGGGGGTCCTTGGGTCTTGGTCCTTTAGGAGTTTTCCCTACCCCCTAACTTCTCTCAGGAACGTCCAGCCTGTCATGCCCTGATCTGTTTCACCTGTCCTTGTGATTGTCTCCACCCCTCTCCAGGTGTCGCCCATCTTCCCCATTATCCCCTGTAATGGGGAAGATCCCCAGGCAGAGAGGTCAGCCAGTCTCTCTTTTTCTCGCCCTCCTGGTTTTCACCCTTTCCTGTCCTATCGCTGAGCTCGCCTGCCTGACCTCTCTGCCTGCCCCTGCCCCTGCCTGCCGTCTTGTACCATCCTGTACCCCTTCTCTGGATTACCGACCTCTGCCTGAACTGACCCTGAGCCTGCCTGCCGTCCTGTACCTTTGCCCCAACACTCTGGATTATTGACCCCTGCCTGCCTTGACCTGTCGTTTGCCTGCTCCTGTTGCTGTAATAAACATTGTTACTTCAACGCAGTCTGCACTTGGGTCTTACCTGAAACGTTATACAGCCAAGGTTAATCAGACCTTAGCTAGTGCAGGGTTTCTTCTGGATCAAAAAGGGGCTTATGTGGTGGGCGTGGCGGGGGGGTGTAACAATGGGCACTGTTTGCCCATCTATGCAACTCAATTTGAGAAAACATCTTAGTGATGAGATTTTTTTGCAGTTTAAATCGAATTTCCTTCAAAAACCATTTTTAAAATTAAAGCTTGGAAAATATGCTTAGGCAGCCCACCCAAGCATTTCAATGGTAGATGTGTCCAAGTGTCACTAGAATGATCACTGGCCTCAGCCATTTACACGCATTCAACAATCAGTGCTATTGTGGTGTAGCCTGGGTAAAGGTCCTTGGGTGTTTCCCACATAGAATTAGTAAATAAAATACTACTATGGACATGAAAAGTTGTAAATACAACGAGTACTGATATTGTATCATATTATAACATTTACAGCTATCCAAGAAAACAAACATTGAGAAACGTATGGTCTGTTTACATACATTTTAGAGGCTATTTATAAAGAAATTGAGGATAAACCTGTATAAACTGCCTTTATTATTATATGACTTAGTATAGCAAAAATTATATTACACAATTTCTGATATCTCATGTGAATTACTTGTATTTTTCTGGATCAGTAAAAGCAGGGAATGCATCACCTACAGTATGCCTCTATTGACATTCATTCCAATTAGACTGGTTTGGAATTCAATCTGACCACAATGGCTGCCATTTTCTTACCATTCTAGAACTTTGAGGGTTTATGACAGTGTAGCCCCTCTAGTAATTTAATAGGATTCCTCTCGCAGGGGGGCTACCCTCTCCCTCCCCCAGGCAACTCAGCCAAGGTTAATCAGCCTTAGCTTGTGTCGAATTGCCACTAGAGTGACCGACTCAGCTCAGACATACAGGGTTTCTCCTACTGCTGTACAGTTACAGTCCATCTCAAATCAACTTTACCACCATGCTCATCCATCACCATTTACGTCTTTCGTCATCAGCAGGGTTGCAGATCAGTTCCAAATGTTTGTACTGTTAGCTAGTTAAGCTTCTATCTCAGTTCCAAAGTTTAGGACTTCTTCTTTCAAGAAAACCTTATCCTACCGGATTAATTAAATGGTTAGTCAGTAAGTAGACGCTAGTCTTACAGTCAGCAAACAGTCACTGATAGTCAGTAAGGGGCCGTTACAGTCTTAGTCAGCAAACAGTCACTGATTGTTAGTAAGGGGTCGTTACAGTCTTAGTCAGTAAACAGTCAATGATAGTCAGTAAGGGGCCGTTACAGTCTTAGTCAGTAAACAGTCACTGATTGTTAGTAAGGGGTCGTTACAGTCTTAGTCAGTAAACAGTCACTGATAGTCAGTAAGGGGCCGTTACAGTCTTAGTCAGCAAACAGTCACTGATTGTTAGTAAGGGGCCGTTACAGTCTTAGTCAGCAAACAGTCACTGATAGTCAGTAAGGGGTCGTTACAGTCTTAGTCAGCAAACAGTCACTGATAGTCAGTAAGGGGTCGTTACAGTCTTAGTCAGCAAACAGTCACTGATAGTCAGTAAAGGGCCGTTACAGTCTTAGTCAGCAAACAGTCACTGATAGTCAGTAAGGGGTCGTTACAGTCTTAGTCAGTAAACAGTCACTGATTGTTAGTAAAGGGTCATTACAGTCTTAGTCAGTAAACAGTCACTGATTGTTAGTAAAGGGTCGTTACAGTCTTAGTCAGCAAACAGTCACTGATAGTCAGTAAGGGGTCGTTACAGTCTTAGTCAGCAAACAGTCACTGATAGTCAGTAAGGGGTCGTTACAGTCTTAGTCAGCAAACAGTCATTGATAGTCAGTAAAGGGCCGTTACAGTCTTAGTCAGCAAACAGTCTCTGATTGTTAGTAAGGGGTTACAGTCTTAGTCAGCAAACAGTCTTAGTCAGTAAGGGCAAACAGTCACTGATTGTTAGTCTTAGTCAGCAAACAGGATTGTTAGTAAAGGGTCGTTACAGTCTTAGTCAGCAAACAGTCACTGATTGTTAGTCTTAGTCAGCAAACAGTCACTGATAGTCAGTAAGGGGTCGTTACAGTCTTAGTCAGTAAACAGTCACTGATTGTTAGTAAGGGGTCGTTACAGTCTTAGTCAGCAAACAGTCACTGATTGTAAAGGGCCGTTAGTCTTAAGGGTCACTGATTGTTAGTAAGGGGTCGTTACAGTCTTAGTCAGCAAACAGTCACTGATTGTTAGTAAGGGGTCAGTCTACAGTCTTTGTTAGTCAGCAAACAGTCACTGATTGTTAGTAAAGGGGTCGTTACAGTCTTAGTCAGTCTTAAACAGTCACTGATTGTTAGTAAAGGGTCTTAGTCAGCAAACAGTTACAGTCTTAGTCAGCAAACAGTCACTGATTGTTAGTAAGGGGTCGTTACAGTCTTAGTCAGTAAACAGTCACTGATAGTCAGTAAGGGGTCGTTACAGTCTTAGTCAGTAAACAGTCACTGATAGTCAGTAAGGGGCCGTTACAGTCTTAGTCAGTAAACAGTCACTGATTGTTAGTAAGGGGCCGTTACAGTCTTAGTCAGTAAACAGTCACTGATTGTTAGTAAAGGGCCGTTACAGTCTTAGTCAGCAAACAGTCACTGATAGTCAGTAAGGGGCCGTTACAGTCTTAGTCAGCAAACAGTCACTGATTGTTAGTAAAGGGTCGTTACAGTCTTAGTCAGTAAACAGTCACTGATTGTTAGTAAAGGGTCGTAACAGTCTTAGTCAGCAAACAGTCACTGATTGTTAGTAAAGGGTCATTCCAGTCTTAGTCAGTAAACAGTCACTGATTGTTAGTAAAGGGTCGTTACAGTCTTAGTCAGTAAACAGTCACTGATTGTTAGTAAAGGGTCGTTACAGTCTTAGTCAGTAAACAGTCACTGATAGTCAGTAAAGGGTCGTTACAGTCTTAGTCAGCAAACAGTCACTGATTGTTAGTAAAGGGTCGTTACAGTCTTAGTCAGTAAACAGTCACTGATTGTTAGTAAGGGGTCGTTACAGTCTTAGTCAGTAAACAGTCACTGATTGTTAGTAAGGGGTCGTTACAGTCTTAGTCAGTAAACAGTCACTGATTGTTAGTAAGGGGTCGTTACAGTCTTAGTCAGTAAACAGTCACTGATTGTTAGTAAGGGGTCGTTACAGTCTTAGTCAGTAAACAGTCACTGATTGTTAGTAAGGGGTCGTTACAGTCTTAGTCAGTAAACAGTCACTGATTGTTAGTAAGGGGTCGTTACAGTCTTAGTCAGCAAACAGTCACTGATTGTTAGTAAGGGGTCGTTACAGTCTTAGTCAGCAAACAGTCACTGATAGTCAGTAAAGGGTCGTTATAGTCTTAGTCAGCAAACAGTCACTGACCTCCTCCTCCTCCTTTCCCTCTTCTATTATCAGAGAGCCATCGCAGTCGATGTTAATCTCATCTCCTCCTCCATTTGGATAATCACACATCCGAAGTTGCTTCTTATTCCCTATATAGTGCACTACTTTTGACCAGGAACCATAGGGACTATAAAGAGTATGGGGTGCAGACAGAGACGGCTACAGAGCAGCAAGAGCAGGACTGCAGCTCCAGGCTCGGTTAAGGAGTTATTGAGATAGGCTAGTATTACATTACATTATATTACATTAATCCTATAAAGTCCATGTTAGAAGTTAAAGCTCCTCCATTAGAGTAAAACCGCACCACCACAGCAACAATAATGGGGGGGGGGGGTAATCAACTTCATTAATCCCACAAGGAGAATTTGGATTTGAATCATACCGCAACAACATAAACATGCATACATCAGAAATTGGAAATGCCAATTGACATTTTCAACTGATAGTGGTCATTCCTACACAAGTTTTAAAGCTATGGATTCTCATAGTTCATTCAAGATTATGTGGACTGGACACTTGAATGACCAAGAATGAGCAATGAATGACCATAGCAGTTATGGTCAGAACATGTCGACATGAAATGTTACAAACAAAGGAATAATACAGGTATGTGATGCGGGCGGACCACTTTGACCTCTGAACCAGAACAGAGCGCTATACTACAACACAGGTTCAATGAGTTAGTCAGCTAATTTGGATAAACAACTCAAAAAAGCTATTGATTTTCTGGTTCATGAGGAACTGATGTGTTGTTGTTTATTGAGTTAATTAATTAGATCAAGCCCATTTCAAGCTTATCTTTCTAAAAAATAAAAAGTTAATTCAGAACATTTAGGCAAGTTAGCTGGCTAAATCATTGATCCTGCTTTGTATTATACCCATCTGCTGTGAACCAGTTGGTTCATATGCTCATCTCTGGGGTTAATAGTGGGTAGAGGTCAACATTACTGTGACCTGCTGTATGATTCACATGTTGATCCTGATTGGAATAGAGTTCTGTAGCATGGTAGCACTGACCTGACAGAGAAATAGATACGTCTATAGATAATAGCCCTCTCTCATTCACTTTTGCCCTGAAAACACATTAAATAACAGCCATGCAATGTTGATATAAGTCAAATGTAATCATAAAGGTCTGCACAATATTGTAAATGTAATAATGAAATGAACGACACGCCAGTACAGTGGCTCTTAAAACATGTGCTCAATTGCATTCATGCTGAACTGTTCTATGTCCATTTGTTGTAGTGCTGTAGATAAAAGACATGCCAGCACTGTCTGTGTAATTGGGGAAGCTAACCTGATCCATAACAGATGATTTGGCTTCATATACAGTGCCTTCAAAAACTATTCACACCCCTTGACTTTTTCCACATTTTGTTGTTGTTACACTCTTGAGTTCAAAATGTATTAAATTGAGACTTTGTGTCACTAGCTTACACACAGTAACACATAATGTACAAGTGGAATTATGTTTTTTGAAATGTTTAATAATTCATTAAAATGAAAAGATTGAGTCAAGTATTCAACACCTTTAAGACAAGCCTAAATAAATTCAGGAGTGAAAATGTGCTTAACAAGTCATATAATAAGTTGCGTGGACTGACTATGTGTGCAATAATAGTGTTAAACATGAATGACTACCTCATCTCTGTACCCCAGACATACAATTATCTGTAAGGTCCCTCAGTTGAGCAGTGAATTTCAAACAGATTCAACCACAAAGGCCAGGGCGGTTTTCCAATGGTTCGCAAAGGGAACCATTTTTAAAAGAGCAGACATTGAATATCCCTTTGAGCATGGTGAAGTTATTAATTACACTTTAGATGGTGTATCAATACAACCAGTCACTGCGTAGATACAGGGGTCCTTCTTAACTCAATTGCCGGAGAGGAAGGAAACCGCTCATGGATTTCACCATGAGGCCTTAGGAGACTTTATAACAGTTTAATGGCTGCGATAAGAGAAAATGAGGATGGATCAACAACATTGTAGTTTGTACACAAAACTAACCCAAATGACAGAGTGAAAAGAAGGAAATCTGTGTAAAAATAAAAAAGATTGCAAAACATGCATCCTGTTTTGCAATAAGGCACTAAAGTAAAACTAAAAAAATTGTGTCCTGATGTCCTGAACACAATGCATTATGTTTGGGGCAAATCCAAAACACATCACTGAGTACTATTTCATATTTTCAAGCATGGTGGTGGCTGCATCATGTTATGGGTATGCTTGTCAGGGAGATTTTTTAGGATAAAAAGAAACAGAATATAGCTAAGCACAGGCAAAATCCTAAAGTAAAACCTGGTTCGGTCTGCTTTCCAACGGACACTGGAAGACAAAATGAACGTTTCAGCAGGACAATGACCTTAAACACAAGGCAAAATATTCCCTGGAGTTTCTTACCAAGACGGCATTGAATGTTCCTGAGTGGCCTAGTTACAGTTTTGTCATAAAATCGTCTTGAGAATCTATGGAAAGACTTGAAAATGGCTGTCTAGCAATGATCAACAACCAACTTGACAGTGCTTGAAGAATAATATTGTACAATGCACGTGTGCAAAGCTCTTAGACTTACCCAAAATATTCACAGCTGTAATCGCTGCCAAAGGTGATTCAAACATGTATTGACTCAGGGGGTTGAATACTTATGTAATCAAGATATATTCGTATTTTATTTTTCATATACAGTGCCTTTGGAAAGTATTCAGACCCCTTGAGTTTTTCCACATCTTGTTACGTTACGGCCTTATTCTAAAACTTTTTTTTTTAATCCTCAGCAATCTACACACAATACCCCATAATGACAAAGCGAAATCAGATTCTTAGAAATATTTACACAAGTATTCACCTGTCTATTTAAGGTTCCACAGTTGACAGTGCATGTCAGAGCAAAAACCAAGCCATGAGGTTGAAGGAATTGTCCACAGAGCTCAGAGACAGGATTGTGTCGAGGAACAGATCTGGAGAAGGGTACCAAAACATTTCGGCAGCATTGAAGGTCCCCAAAAACACAGTTGCCTCCATCATTCTTAAATGGAAGAATTTTGGAACCACCAAGACTACAGTCCTGCCAAACTGAGCAATCAGGAAAGAAGGGCCTTGGTCAGGGAAGTGACCAAGAACCCGATGGTAACTCTGACAGAGCTCCAGAGCTCCTCTGTGGAGATGGGAGAACCTTCCAAAAGGACAACCACCTCTGCAGCACTCCACCAATCAGGCCTTTATGGTAGATTGGCCAGACGGAACCACTCCTCAGTAAAAGGCACATGACAGCCCGATTGGAGTTTGCCAAAAGGCACCTAAAGGACTCTCAGACCATGAGAAACAAGGTTCTCTGGTCTGATGAAACCAAGATTGAACTCTATAGCCTGAATGCCAAGCGTCACATCTGGAGGAAACCTGGCAACATCCGTACGGTGAAGTTTGGTGGTGGCAGAATTATGCTGTTTGGGATGTTTTTCAAGTGGCAGGGACTGGGAGACTAGTCAGGATCGAGGCAAAGATGAACAGAGCAAAGTAGAGAATGACCTTTAACTTCTTATGGGCAGGTAGCGTCCCACCTGGCCAACATCCGGTGAAATTGCAGAGTGTGAAATTCAAATGACAGAAATAGAAATATTTAACATTCATGAAAATACAAGTATCATACATCACAATAAAGGTTAACTTCTTGTTAATCCAGCTGCTGTGTCAGATTTCAAAAAGGCTTTACCGTGAAAGCACACCATGCAATTATCTGAGGACAGCGGCCCGCATACAAAAGCATGAAAAACATTTTTCAACCAGGCAGGTGCGACACGGAAGTCAGAAATAGCGATATAATAAATGCCTTACCTTTGAAGATCTTCTGTTGGCACTCCAAAAGGTCCCAGTTACATCACAAATGGTCCTTTTGTTCGACTTTACCAATAAACTTATCCAAACAAGTCAAACAATGTTTATAATCAAACCTCAGGTACCCTAATATGTAAATAAACAATACAATTTAAGACGGAGAATAGTATGTTCATTTACCGGAGATAAATAACAAAGAACGCGCTTTCATCCACGCGCATAGAAACACTACAGCCAAAATGGGAGCCACTTAGAAAAACTACAATTTCTAGCTAATTGTTCCAAAAACCAGTCTGAAACTCTTTCTAAAGACTGTTGACATCTAGTGGAAGCCCTAGGAACTGCAATCTGGGAGGACTTCGCCTCATAATAAACATGAAAGTCATTGGAAACAGTGGTAGGCTGAATTGTTTTTGGGGGGATGGTTTGTCCTCGGGGTTTCACCTGCCATATCAGTTCTGTTATACTCACAGACATTATTTTAACAGTTTTAGAAACTTTAGAGTGTTTTCTATCCAAATCTACCAATTATATGCATATCCTGAAAATACTTCCCCCTACCCAAGAGAGGTTAATGAAAACATGCTCCAGAGTGCTCAGGACCTCAGACTGGGGCGACAGTTCACCTTCCAACAGGACAACGACCCTAAGCACACAGCCAAGACAACACAGGAGTGGCTTCAGGACAAGTCTCTGAATGTCCTTGAAAGAGATGGTGCAAAAGGCTAATAAGTCTGGCAGCACATCTGACTGGGGGCTTACAGCAAATTGAAAAATTATGTGACTAAACTCAATAAAAAGAAGAAGAAACTGTATTATGATGCCTTTGGAGTACATTAAATAAAATCATGGGCAGAAAGACAAATTCAACTCTATCTTTCAATTCATCACAAAACCACTTGATGTCAGCCATTATTCTAATGATTAATTCATTGGCAAAGTGGACAAACTTAGGCAGGAAATGCCAACAATGAACAGTGAGCAATCATATTCATGCATAAAAAAACAAATAACTCAAGAAATGCATTGCAAGTTTGAATTTTGTAAAGTTAGTGAGGGAGAGGTGGAAAATTATTGTTATCAATCAATAATGACAAACCTCTTGGCATTGACAACTTGGATAGAAAGCTACTGAGGATGGTAGCTGACTCTATATTCACTCCTATCTGTCATATCTTTAATCTGAGGCTGTCATGCCCTGGTCTTAGTATTTTGTGTTTTCTATATTTATTTGGTCAGGCCAGGGTGTGACATGGGTTTATTTTGTGTTGTATTTATGTATGGGGGTTTTTCATAGGTTTTGGGATTGTGGCTTAGTGGGGTGTTCTAGCAAAGTCTATGGTTGCCTGAGGCGGTTCTCAATCAGAGGCAGGTGATTCTCGTTGTCTCTGATTGGGAACCATATTTAGGCAGCGTATTCTTTGAGTGTTTCGTGGGTGATTGTTCATGTCTCTGTGTGTGTTAGCACAAGATAGACTGTTTAGGTTTTCACGTTACGTTTGTTGTTTTTGTTTTGTTCGTTTTTTCTTCGCTATTAAACATGTATCTAACTTACCACGCTGCATTTTGGTCCGACTCTCTTTCGACGGAAGAAAACCGTAACAGAATCACCCACCACACCAGGACCAAGCAGCGTGGTGACAGGCAGCGGCAGCAGGAGCAACCAAGGTTGGAATGTACGACTTGGGAGGAAATAGACAGGTGGGCGGTCGACCCAGAGAGAGTACCGGAGCCCGCCTGGGATTCGCTGGAGCAGTCCGAAGAGGGCTATAGGAGAATGGAATCGAAGAGACAAGCACGGCTGCGCTGAAGGAAGCCTGAGAGTCAGCCACAAAAATGTATTGGGGGGGGGGCTCAGGGAGAGTGCGGCAGAGTCAGGGTTCAAACCTGAGCCAACTCCCCCTGTTTATCGTGAGGAGCAGCGATCACAGGACTTCTGGACGTGGGAGGAGATATTGGACGGAAAAGGACCCTGGACACAGCCTGGAGAATATCGCCGCCCCAAAGAAGAACTGGAGGCGGCGAAAGCGGAAAGGCGCTGGTATGAAGAGGCAGCACGGCGACGCGGATGGAAGCCCGAGAGTCAGCCCCAAAAATGTATTGGGGGGGGGGCTCAGGGAGAGTGTGGCAGAGTCAGGGTTCAGACCTGAGCCAACTCCCCCTGTTTATTGTGAGGAGCCAAGGAGGAGACCAGAACCAGAGCCGGTGTTGGAGGTGAGTGAAGCAGAGACTGTGAAGGAGTTAATGGGGAAAGTGGAGGAGAGAGTTATGATGGAGTTGCTAGGTTGGTGCTTTAGATACGATATTCGCCCGACGGAGCGTGTCGGGATTTGATGGCACCTGGGTCAGCGCTCCATACTCGTCCTGAGGTGCGTGTTAGTCGGCTGGTGAAGAGTGTGCCAGCCTCACGCACTAGGCCTCCTGTGTACCTACCTAGCCTTGCACGTCCTGTGCCAGTCCTGCTCTCAGGCTCTCCAGTACACCTTCACGGTCCGGTCCATCCTGTGCCACCTTCACACACCAGTCCTCCGGTGGCAGCTCCTCGCACCAGGCTTCCTGTGCGTGTCCTCGGCCCAGTACCACCAGTGCCAGCACCACGCACCAGGCCTTCAGTGCGCCTCGCCTGTTCAGCGCTGCCAGAGCCTTTCTCCTCTCCAGCGCTGTCGGAGTCTCCCGCCTGTTTAGCGCTACCAGAGCCTTCCTCCTCTCCAGCGCTGCCAGAGTCTCCCGCCTGTTTAGCGCTGCCAGAGCCTTCCTCCTCTCCAGCGCTGCCAGAGTCTCCCGCCTGTTTAGCGCTGCCAGAGCCTTCCTTCTCTCCAGCGCTGCCGGAGTCTCCCTGCCTGTTCAACGCCGCCAGAGCTGCTAATCTGCATGAGCAGCCAGAGCTTCCAGTCTGCATGGAGCAGCCAGAGCTGCCAGTCTGCATGGAGCAGCAGAGCTGCCAGTCTGCATGGAGCAGCCAGAGCTCATGGAGCAGCCAGAGCTGCCAGTTTGGAGCAGCCAGCTGCCAGTCTGCATGGAGCAGCCAGAGCTGCCAGTCTGCATGGAGCAGCCAGAGCTGCCAGTCTGCATGGAGCAGCCAGAACTGCCAGTCTGCCAGCCAGAGCTGCCAGTCTGCATGGAGCAGCCAGAACAGCCAGTCTGCCAGCCAGAGCTGCCAGAGCAGCCAGAGCTGCATGGGAGCAGCCAGAGCTGCCAGTCTGCATGGAGCAGCAGCCAGAGCTGCCAGTCTGCATGGAGCAGCCAGAGCTGCCAGTCTGCATGGAGCAGCCAGAGCTGCCAGTCTGCATGGAGCAGCCAGAGCTGCCAGTCTGCATGGAGCAGCCAGAACTGCCAGTCTGCATGGAGCAGCCAGAGCTGCCAGTCTGCATGGAGCAGCCAGAGCTGCCAGTCTGCATGGAGCAGCCAGAGCTGCCAGTCTGCATGGAGCAGCCAGAGCTGCCAGTCTGCATGGAGCAGCCAGAGCTGCCTGTCTGCATGGAGCAGCCAGAGCAGCTAGAGCCGCCAGTCAGCCAGGATCTTCCAGATCTGCCAGTCAGCCAGGATCCACCAGTCAGCCAGGATCTTCCAGATCCGCCATTCAGCCAGGATCCACCATTCAGCCAGGATCCGCCAGTCAGCCATGATCTTCCAGATCCTCCAGTCAGCCAGGATCCGCCAGTCAGCCAGGATCTGCCAGAACCACCAGCTAGCCAGGATCCGCCAGTCAGCCAGGATCTGCCAGAACCACCAGCTAGCCAGGATCTGCCAGAGCCTACTACCTGCCTGAGTTTCCTCTCAGTACTGGGCTTCCTCTCGGTACTAGGCATCCTCTCGGTGCTGAGCTTCCCCTCAGTGCTGAGCTTCCCCTCAGTGCTGAGCTACCCCTCAGTCCCGAGCTACCCCTCAGTCCCGAGCTTCCCCTCAGTCCCGAGCTTCCCCTCAGTCCCGAGCTTCCCCTCAGTCCCGAGCTTCTACCTCAGTCCTGAGCTTCCCCATCAGTCCAGTGGGGTCCTTGGTGAGGGTTATTAGGCCAAGGTCGGCGGCGAGGGTCGCCAATCAAAGGACGCGTTACAGGGGGACTAAGACTTGGTTGGAGTGGGGTCCACGTCCCGAGCCGGAGCCGCCACCGTGGACAGACGCCCACCCGGACCCTCCCCTATGGGTTTAAGTGTGCGGCCGGGAGTCCGCACCTTGGGGGGGGGTTCTGTCACGCCCGGTCTTAGTATTGCGTGTTTTCTATATTTATTTGGTCAGGCCAGGGTGTGACATGGGTTTATTTTGTGTTGTGTTTATGTATGGGGGTTTTTCATAGGTTTTGGGATTGTGGCTTAGTGGGGTGTTCTAGCAAAGTCTATGGTTGGCTGAGGCGGTTCTCAATCAGAGGCAGGTGATTCTCGTTGTCTCTGATTGGGAACCATATTTAGGCAGCCATATTCTTTGAGTGTTTCGTGGGTGATTGTTCATGTCTCTGTGTGTGTTAGCACAAGATAGACTGTTTAGGTTTTCACGTTACGTTTGTTGTTTTTGTTTTGTTAGTTTTTTCTTCACTATTAAACATGTATCTAACTTACCACGCTGCATTTTGGTCCGACTCTCTTTCGACGGAAGAAAACCGTAACGGTGGCCTGGAGGGAAGCCAAAGTAATTCCGCTACGCAAGAGTGGTAAAGCGGCCTTTACTTGTTCTAACAGCAGACCTATAAGCTTGCTGCCAGCTCTTAGCAAACTGTTGGAAAAACTGTAATTCGTATTTGGTGTTTGACCAAATACAATGCTATTTCTCTATGAACAAATTAGCAACAGACTGTCAGCACGCTTATAGAGAAGGGCACTAAACATGTACTGCACTGACACAAATACCTGATGATTGGTTGAAAGAAATTGATAAGAAGATTGTGGGAGTTGTACTGTTAGATTTTAGTGCAGCCTTTGATATTATTGACCATAACCTGTTGTTGAAAAAACATATGTGTTATGGCTTTTCAACCTCTGCCATATCGTGGATTCAGAGCTATCCATCTAATAGAATTCAAAGGGTTTTCTTTAATGTAAGTGTACCGCAGGGCAGCTCTCTAGGCCCTCTACTCTTTTCTATTTTTACCAAAGACGTGCCACTGGCATTAAACAAATCATGTGTGTCCATGTATGCTGATGATTCAACCATATACGCATCAGCAACCACAGCTAATGAAGTCACTGAAACCCTTAACAAAGAGTTGCAATCTGTTTTGGAATGGGTGGCCAGTAATAAACTGGTCCTCAACTGAATATGGTAATGAATGGTGTGGTTGTTGAACAAGCTGAGGAGACTAAATGACTTGGCATTACCTTAGATTGTAAACTGTCATGGTTATAACATATACTTTAGATTCAATGGTTGTAAAGATGGGGAGAGGTCTGTCCGTAATAAAGAGATGCTCTGCTTTTTTGACACCACACTCCAAAAAGCAAGTTCTGCAGGCTCCAGTTTTGTCTAATCTTGATTAGTCGTGTGGTCCAGTGTTGCAAGGAAAGACCTAGTTAAGCTGCAGCTTGCCCAGAACCAAGCGGTACACCTTGCTCTTCATTGTATTCAGAGGGCTGATATAAATACTACGCATGCCTGTTTCTCTTGGCTAAGAATTGAGGAGAGACTGACTGCATCACTTCTTCTTTTTATAAGAAACATTAATGTGTTGAAAATCCCAAATTGTTTGCATAGTCGATTTACACACAGCTTTGAAACACACACTTACCCCATCAGACATGCCACTGGGGGTCTTTTCACACGTCCCAATTCCGGAACAAATTCAAGAAAGCGTACATTATTATATAGACCCATTATTGTACTGAACTCCGTTCCATCTCATATTGCTCAAATAAACTGGTTTCAAAAAACAGATCAAGCAACACCTCACGGCACAACGCCTCTCCCCTATTTGACCTAGATAGTTTGTGTGTATTGATATGTAGGCTACATGTGCCTTTATTTTCTTTAATGTAGTTCTGTCCTTGAGCTTTTCTTGTCTATTAATGTTCTGTATTATGTCATGTTTCATGTTTTGTGTGGACCCCAGGAAGAGTAGCTGCTGCTTTTGCAACACTTAATGAGGATCCCAATAAAATACCAAATACCCCATCCAACCTGACAGAGCTTGAGAGGATCTGCAGAGAAGAATGAGAGAAACTCACCAAACACAGATGTGCCAAACCTGTAGCGTCATATCCAATAAGACTCGAGGCTGTAATCACTTCCAAAGGTGCTTCAACAAAGTATTAAGTAAAGGGTCTGAATACTTATGTAAATTTGATATTTCAGTTTTACAGGTTTTAGAAATTCGCTAAAATTTCTAAAAACCTGTTTTTGGTTCGTCATTATGGTGTATTGTTTGTATATTGATGAGGGGGGAATATTATTTAATACATTTTAGGATAAGGCTGTAATGTAACAAAATGTGGAAAATGTCAAGGGGTCTGAATACTTTCCGAATGCACTGTATCTTTATTTTATTTTTACAAATGTTAGAACTGTGTAGTTTGTTGATAAAAAAAGTCAATTAAATGACAATTAAATCCATTTTAAATCCCACCTTGTAACAACAAAATGTGGAAAAAGTCAAGGGTGTGAATACTTTCTGAAGGCACAGTTTTCAATGTTTAAGTGCACCTGACCCCAATGCACTGATTATGTGGGGTTTGACATGAAAGCAGTACATATTGGGGAAGTTTACTGGTTGCCTTAAATTAGTCCTGGACTACAGATTAAGCCTAAACCTAGTCCTGGACTACAGATTAAACCTAGTCCTAGTCATACAGTTTTCTCCATCAAAAAATCCACCCTAAAATACTATATATACATAACAATTTGTTAAGGTTACTGAAACTTTTAAATTGCTCTCTTTTCAGACTAATATTAAGAGATATGCTGAATAACTACTCAGAGAGAAGGTTACAGATGACAAAGTGATTAGTGTGGAAAGCAAAGGCAGTAGGCTAGTGCCCCCTCATGGAAATGAGACTAGTTTCAGACATCTATATCTATCTGCAGTTGCTTTTTATAACTGCAGTGAGTGCACCTCCAGATGTCAACATCTTCTCAGAACTGTGAATATTCATTTCAATGACTTGTAAGAGATATTCTATTGGCCATTGCCTCTTTGATTTCAATAGATTATGTTCATAGATACACCTTTTAATACCCTAATGTTCGAGCCCAGAATGCTGAATGTCTGAAAGCCCTGGTATATGAGACCGTATTCTACGGGTACGACAAAACATTTATTTTTACTGTTCTAATGACATTTGTAACAAGTTTATAATAGCAATGCCACAGCTAAGGGCTGTATCTTAGCCGTGGTATATTGGCCAAATATAAAATAACAATTAAGACTAGGGCTAAATCAACTGAGCTACAGTGGTCTTCTGTAGCTCAGTTGGTAAAGGATGGCGCTTACAACGGCAGGATGATGGGTTTGATTCCCAGGACCACTTGTACATAAAATGCTAAAATGGCATACATTATACAAAGTAAATGAACTATTTTACAACAATGTGCCTCCTTTGTGACCAAAGAGGGGAGATGGCAACCTGGCTTTAACACCCCTGTAGAAGTCAATGTCAAGGGGGTTGGAGTGCATTGACATCCTGGAGTTGAGTAGGGGGAAGGTACAGAAGAAAGCATTGGCCAATAAACAGGCTCCTTAGACAGGTTGATGGAGTGGTCCATCCCTTCTTTAAGGAGAGGGATCGGCTGGGGAAAAGACAAGAAGTGATTACTTATTTTCAATGTTTTTATTGTAATTGTATACGATTTAGAGGGTCATTTCAAATAGTTAATATTATTTATGTATTTTTATTCCCCAGGGGAGAGGAAACCTGACAATAATGATGACAGTAAAGAGCCAAGCTGTGGAAAAGACAAGAAGTGATTTCTTGACTCACATTTACATTTTTGTCAATTAGCAGACACTCTTTTCTAGAGCGACTTACCCTTACAGTTGACTCAGACTTACTTGATTTATTAGTGTAGTAAATGCAGAGTAGTGGACTAAATGGCCAAAGGGGTGATTGAGGAAGGTCGACATAATTAGTTTGGTCATATAAAGGTGCAGTCTGCGATTCCAAAAACTACAAACCTTGGTCTGTGTCTGCTCCTAAGCCATGATGATTGATTGGTTCGTTCATTCCTTAAAGGAGAAGTTCACCTAAAATACAGAATTTCTGAAAGCGATTCCTTACATTGAAAGTAGTCCAGTGGAGTTTGCCTGCTCCCTCCCTGTCGTGGAGACCGCTGCAAAAATGGGTCATGTTACTCGTGATTAACTGGAAGCAGGCCTCTCTCTTCTCCACTGTGAGGGAACGGCTGTTTCAGGAATCTTCTAAATGTGGACAAATACGTTGTTTTATAGAAAGCCTATGGCCGAATTAGGTATTTTTCTCAAAAGTACCATTGGTTTTGAGTCAGGAAATGTGTAACAACTGAGCATGTGCTCTCTTTGGGGAATCCCTGCTATGTTTAATGACACTACTGTATATGCCCTTACTTTTCGGTGGGATGCGAGGGGCCTGCATCCAGATACTTCATGTGACCCATTTATTTTCAGCTTTCTCACTTCTACACTACATGGAGAGTGAGAGGGAGAGAGCAAACTCGACTGAACTAGTTGGAATGTATTGAATCACTTGGGAAATTCTGGATTTTAGGTCAACCTCCCCTTTAAGGAGAAGGCTCGACTTCGAGAAAAGACAAGGGTGCATCTGAAATGGCACCCCATGGCTCTGGTCGAAAGTAGTGCACTCTATAGGGCATTTTGGAAGCAGACAAGGAGTAAAACAATTAGTTTGGTCATTTAAGTAAACAAGGCTGGTGAATGATAATAAGTAAATATACAAGTGGTAGTAATTTGTGGCATAAAATGTAACTGATAAAGAGCTCAGTGGTAGGAGAATAATGTAGAATTGATTACACACATCATAGGCCTATCTACATCAATCGCCCAAAACCTGTTACAAAGGCACCATGAGGACAGAGAATCAACCTTTTCACAAATGAAAGGTTAAAGAAAGAATTATGAAGGTAGTTTTTTGTCCTTGTTCAAATCAAGGGAACTGACTTTCTGCACACAGGCCAACCATCCTAACTGCTGACCAATACAATACATAAATCAGGGCGCTAGAACGGAGCTAGCTCCCAATTTGGTGTTCGTCAGAGAGAGGAGGAACGTAATGGGGACCAAGCCCATTCGGATTGGGCCCTCCATTAATCTCTGCTCCAGGCTGCAGCAACACCTCACCGACAGGTAATAGATTTCATTAGGCTCTCTCTGAGGACCTCAGGCGGCTGCTCAATCCATCTCTGACTAGCTGCTCAATTTTCTGACTCATTATTGCCAAGTTAGCTCAAATCTGGGGGCCAAGATTCCACTTGTGCTGTTTGGTCTACGCAAAATCCACATGGTCTTTTTGTTTTGGGGAGGTTCACTGATGCTCTTTTCAGGGAATGGCCTTTAACATTTGAACACAGAGGCCTAAAATGAAATATATACCACAAATATGCATAGAAACATTTTACTTATGCATTTACACTGAACAAAAAATAAACACAATGTAAAGCTGGGATAAAATAATTTCCCCATATGCACAAAAAGCTTATTACTCTCAAATTTGTTTACATCCTTGTTAGTGAGCATTTCTCCTTTGCCAAGATAATCCATCCATCTGACATGTGTGGCATATCAATAAGCTGATTAAACAGCATAATCATTACACAAGGGCACCTTGTGCTGGGGACAATGAAAAGCCACACTACAATGTGCAGTTTTATCACATAACACAATGCTACAGAGATCTCAAGTTTTGAGGGAGCATGCAATGTATTGATTGCAGGAATGTCCACCAGAGCTGTTGAGATATTGGCAGTATATCCAACCGGCTTCACAACCACAGACCACGTGTAACCACGCCAGCTCACACCTGCAGGATCGTTTGAGACCAGCCACCCAGACAGCTGATGAAACGGTGTGTTTGCACAACCAAAGAATTTCTACACAAACTGTCATCACCAGGGTCTTGACCTGACTGCATTTCAGCGTCATAACCAACTTCAGTGAGCAAATGCTCACTTTTGATGGCCACTAGCATGCTGGAGAAGCGTGCTCTTCACGGTTGTATCCCAGTTTCATCTGTACTGGGTAGTTTGAATGCACAGAGATCCTGAGGCCCATTGTCGTGCCATTCATCCACAGCCATCACCTCATGTTTCAGCATGATAATGCACAGACCCATGTCGCAAGGATCTCTACACAATTCCTGGAAGCTGAAAATGTTCTTCCGTGGCTTGCACACTCATCAGACATGTCACCCATTGAGCCTGTTTGGGATGCTCTGGATTGATGTGTATGACAGCGTGTTCCAGTTCCTGCCAAAATCCAGCAAATTCTCATAGCCATTAAAGAGGATTGAGACAACATTCCACAGGCCACAATCAACCGCCTTATCAACACTATGCAAAGGAGACGTGTCGCACTGCATGAGGCAAATGGTGTTCACACCAGATACTGACTTGTTTTCTGATCCACGCCCCTACTTTTTTTTAAGGTACCTGTGACCAACAGATGCATATCTGCATTCCCAGTCATGTGAAAACTATACATTAGAGCCGAATGAATGTATTTAATTTGACTGATTTCCTTATACTGTATGAACTGTAGCTCAGTAAAATCTTTGAAATAGTAGCATATTGCACTTATATTTTTGTTCAATGTAAAAGTATACAGAATCAAACAAATCATATTCAAAAACGATCCCTGCACTTACTAACCTTTAAAAAGCAAATATTTTGTTCCAAAGGGAGATTGTTTTTGGTAAATTCCCTGACCCTCCCTCTGGGGAGCAACTTGATTACTGACTGCTTGGCTGACAGATTCTGGAGTGCCTGCTAATGAGAGTATTCCAGCTGAAGATGTACATTGTCCTTCATCATGGTCTGTGTCCACAATGGCACCCTATTCCCTGTATAGTGCACTACTTTTGATCAGAGCCCCCTATAGGGGGCTAGCGTGTAATTTCAGACGCAGCCATGGTCTTTCAGGCCAGCTGGCTGGCCACAGCTTCAGATGACTAATAGGACACAAACCTTTATTATGAGAGCATCTATACAGAGGTTTTTTCTGGATTAAAAGGGGGCTTAGGTGGTGGGCGTAACAGGGGTGTGGAAGGTGGCACACGTTGGTGCAGCTGAATTTTAGAGGCCCCCCATCTTGACTGTGTTGATAATTGTTTGAATTTTTAAGCCAATTCTCTGGAATTCTACACATTTCTATATCGAGCTAGTCCTATGTATGGCGTGTGAGAGAAAAATGATCTATTTACCTGCTTTGTTTAATATTAATAGTTAACAATGATATGCTTAACAATAGTAAGACATTTTCATAACTACTAATGCTGTGCTTCTGTAAAAGGATGGTTACCCTCTAGCTCCCTGCAGTTGGTCTGGGCATATCGTCAAGGACATGGTGTGACTCGAGAGTGAGGTAACTTGAGGAACAGAACAGACCTGTTATTGTTTCTAATCAACCTTTAGGGGGCTCCCTAGTGGCGCAATGGTATAAGGCACTGCATCTCAGTGCAAGAGGTGACACTACAGTCCCTGGTTTGAATCCAGGCTGAATCACATCTGGCTATGATTGGGAGTCCCATGGGGTGGTGCACAATTGCCCGGGGTAGGCTGTCATTGTAAATAAGAATTTGTTCTTAACTGACTTGCCAGGTTAAATAAATAATAATCTTCTGAGACACATGGTCACACAGCCAAAGACAAAGAGCCTCTTAGAGTGACCACAGCTCTTCAGTCCATCCTGTTTTTTTTTGTTTCTTTCAAGGGCATAACTGTGTGGCGATATGAAGAGAACAGAGGCTGGCTTGAGAAAAGGGAGTAACAGAACAGGCGGTATCACTTGTTTGAGCGCTATGACAAGCATTTCGCTACACCCATAATAACATTTGCTAAACATGTGTATGTGACCAATAACATTTTATTTTATTTTGATATGAACTCACACACCCAATAGTTTATGATGCCTTGATCTACCAGGGAGGGGTGGAACCAGCCATGACTATGCATTTTTAGGTCTACTATATAAGACTTCTGCATTTTCGGTATTGTTGAGCTTGTTATTCAGTGAATTGGTTATATGTTGGGGTGTGTTATTCAGTGAATAAGTTACATGTTGGGGTGTGTTATTCAGTGAATAGGTTACATGTTGGGGTGTGTTATTCAGTGAATAGGTTACATGTTGGGGTGTGTTATTCAGTGAATAGGTTACATGTTGGGGTGTGTTATTCAGTGAATAGGTTACATGTTGGAGTGTGTTATTCAGTGAATAGGTTACATGTTACAGTGTGTTATTCAGTTAATAGGTTACATGTTGGGGTGTGTTATTCAGTGAATAGGTTACATGTTAGGGTGTGTTATTCAGTGAATAGGTCACATGTTAGGGTGTGTTACTCAGTGAATAGGTTACATGGAGCAGAGTGTGTGTGATATCTTGGTATCGGCTAAGACACTCTACAATTGTGTGTCATGTTTTGACCTTTCAAGTGAACCCCTGTTCTAACAACTCGGTGTGTGAGTGATTCAGTGGGTACATAGGACAAGCGACAGACAGACTGTATGTGTAGTTACCTTGGTACACAGCTCAGACGTCCTCAGTGCTAATTGGACCATGTCTGGCTAATTTGACAATGTCTGGCAGCAGAGCCAGATGTTCCACAGCATCAGGCTCCAGAAGACGTTTGTTTCCGTTGGTTGTTTATTTACCACAAGGTGCTCAGCTGTGACATAGTCTATTAGGCTTTTGGGTTTTAATCCCGCATGATTAAACAATAACTTGATCATTTAGAATTTAAGCAAATAAATAAATAATATTGGTGACTAGAAAATATTATCTGGCAAAAGAGCAGGAACTAGGCTTAAATTGTCACCGAACCAATATGTTGTGTGCTTTGCTCACAGACACATTTTATCTACTGTATATACTGTGCAGATCCTCCGGTGGAGAATTTCTGCCGTTGTGGTACATTCATTCATAACAATATTGCAAGATCAAAACGCTTCTATGACATGCCAACCATCCATGAACTCGAAATATAGAAGATATTTACTACCATGTATTTATTTACAGCCATAACGGCTGCCAAATGTCAGCGTGATCAATCACGGAGCAATTTCATCAAGGTTGCAGGGAGGGAACAAGGGGGCTGTGATTGAACGTAGCGTCTTCCTGGAACCGATGCAAATGACCCAGCAGTGTGTGTGTGTGTGTGTGTGTGCGTGTGGGGATAGGACAGTGTGTTAACTTCCTGGACAGGGGGAGAGTAGCAACAGGGATCCTTGACTGGCGATTTAGTGTTGGGCCATGGGAAGGACGTTTATATTACAGCAAACAGGGCCTGACTAAATGCTGTCATAAGTAATGACCAGGGTGACATCATAAACCAGTCCTCTGGGCATAATGAATAAAGTAGGGCCTGATGGGATACAGCCGAGCTAGCATAGCCCCGGTTTGACTGTTAAATCACAGGGAGATATCAAATCAACTGAACTAACACTGGCTGTATGACTTGAAACAGGTCTATTCATCACATCGACCTGGCAAAGTAAATCAGGTGAGAGAAGAGGGGCCCGCCGGTGATGGAGAGAGACTCAAGTCAGGATTTACCACTACCGTTGCCTCTTCTACCCTCTTCTTCCCCTCCAGTCTTATACAATAAAGCATGAATGCTCGGCTGGCTGGCTCTCTGGATATGTGACCGTGTAAAGATGAAACACTTGTGTTCGCACATATCCACCAATACCAGAGAAAACAAATCTGATGCTGTCTATCACAGGCTTTTCTACTATTCATTAGGTGCATCTTCTACAATGCATATTCTATGAGAGTGCTTGCCCTGTCAACACCTGCCAGTCATCCCTCCATCTCACTCCTCACTTGTTCTCCCTGACACTCAGACCCATCATGCCCACTGACATGTCCACTCCAGCTCTTTAAACAAACAACAACAAAAATGAATGAAAGGAAAAACAAACATTTTAACCTGATTTACAAGTGGCCCCATCTCTTTGCATATATCACTTTTTTAATCGTATCAGAAGCAAACCCCTTATCTCCCTTCAGCCAGTCTGCAAATTGGGTTGCTAAAACAAAGATCAATTACTCAGTCAAGATGTGAATGAAATGGGTGGAAGTGAGAAAATTAAACAAACTTCATAGAAGTGTTTTCCCTCAGTGATATAAATCAGGAATCAATAAAACAGCCTAGGCCCCAGAGTGCATCCAAAATAGCACCCCATTCTCTTTATAGCAACCTATACCCTCTCCCCATTATATAGGGAATAGGGTCGATTTGGGATGCGTCGCATGATGACATTTATCATTAACTACAGCTGACACTTTAATTTGAGATTTGCACAGTGGTGATGTGCCGGTTGACTCATAACCCGCAGGCCCCAAGGTTATATCTGGGGGCAGCCGGGTTTAGGGTCATGCAATATTGTGGATGAAGGCCGGGTGGGTTGCGGGCATGCATGTTTTGGCTTTTTTGAATTTGTGTGTCTCGCACTCCAGGACTATCCTACTCTGCCTTGTTGGCCTCTGTAGTTAGTGTCTGCAAGAGCAGAAAGAGTCTCTTAACAACAAGGAACTTTGGTCCCAAATGAGGACCCAGCCGAGAAGAGATCAACATCCGACGAGCTTCTCCTTCACGTCTCTATGGATTAAAATGACAATTTTTTACGGGCGGGTTGAATAAAGAGAAAATCAATGCATTAAAAATCCATAAATGTATAATTCTTGTGCAATTCATAGGCCTATCTATAGCGTGCCAAATACATGGCAATTGCCAAATGTTTTTGGGAACTTGGGCAGAAAAAGTTTACATTGAGACAAAAAGGACAATGTCTGAGTTTAATTTAATAAGAGAAAAGATGCCAAATGGAGAGTTTAAAATAAAGAGAAGGGAGGGTTAGAATAGTGGTGTAATGTTTGGTTGTGTGGTAAAAGAGGATGGTAGCAGAGCCAGCAATGTAATGTGTGATGATTGTGAGGCGCTATACAAATTCTCCAGTCACAGGGACTTCAAAATGGCACGTCAAGGGATTGTGTATGTGTGCCATTCAGAGGGTGAATGGGCAAGACAAAAGATTTAAGTGCCTTTGAACGGGGTATGATAGTATGTTCCAAGCGCACTGGTTTGAGTGAGTCAAGAACTGCAAGGTGGCTCCCCTTCCCGTTCGGGTGGTGCTCGGCGGTCGGCGTTGCCGGCCTACTAGCTGCCACTGATTCTTTCCTCCCCCTCCTTGTCTGTTTATTGGTTACACCTGTTATGCATTGTGGTGATTAGTTGGGCTTTATTAGTCAGCCGGCCCGCCTGTTTCTTTGTGCGGGATTGTTTGTGTAACATTTGTGTATGTTGGAGTTGAACGTGTTTGTTCCTGTTCGTGGGTTTTGCTGGACTGTTTTAGTCTCTGTGTTTGGGGCATTTATTTTTTAGCGCCCAGTGTTTCGTGGGGTGGCCTATGTTCGCCGTGTGAGCATTAAAGAGCACTACCTTGAACTCTCTGTTTCCTGCGCCTGACTTCACACCCACGACACCCAGATCGTTACAGGTTAACAGTTTCCTGTGTGTATCAATGTTACGGATACAGTTATCCTGTGTGTGTATCCTGTGTGTGTGTTTCTTTTCTCTCCTGTCAGAAATGATGAGCAGAAATATAGGCCTATTTAAAATAAAAATCGCTCTGCCATCTGAGTCTACAGCGCATTTTCTATATTAGCGGGTTTGGGTTGGGTGCGGGTCTTAGATTTTCACTTTATCACATGTAGTTGGGCGGTTGCGGATGAATTATTAGCAAATGCGGGCGGGTGCGGGTGAACAAACAGCTGACCCGCACATCACTAGTACACGGTAAGTGTCCAGTACCATTGACTTACATAGCCCACAACTTACCACAATTTGTGTTTCTTTTTGTATGGCCACTATAAACTAAATTGTTGAGCTGTCAATGTAATCCACCTCTGAGATGTGTAAAGTGTTTTCGCAACAATCACTTACCAATGTTGTTGACATCCAATTAAGAGCCGGGATTTTATTAGAGTTCTATGGGCCATGGTCAAAAGTAGTGTACTATATAGGGAATAGGATCCCATTTGAGACTGGCCCAATGGATTTTCTTCAGACAGCTAGGGCAGTTTCATATGGCTTTGCTTTCGGCAAAACTGAGTGACGTTCACAAACACTTTTTTTGCTATACTGTGTTAGCTTGTCAGAGAGAATAGCAAAAAGTGTTTTGCTTGTTCTAGAATCTAAATCTAATATGTATTTGTTTTGGAACCTGTTTCATAAAATAGGCAAATCCTGTTACAAGTGGACAATGCTTGAATTACAGTGCCTTGCGAAAGTATTCGGCCCCCTTGAACTTTGCGACCTTTTGCCACATTTCAGGCTTCAAACATAAAGATATAAAACTGTATTTTTTGTGAAGAATCAACAACAAGTGGGACACAATCATGAAGTGGAACGACATTTATTGGATATTTCAAACTTTTTTAACAAATCAAAAACTGAAAAATTGGGCGTGCAAAATTATTCAGCCCCTTTACTTTCAGTGCAGCAAACTCTCTCCAGAAGTTCAGTGAGGATCTCTGAATGATCCAATGTTGACCTAAATGACTAATGATGATAAATACAATCCACCTGTGTGTAATCAAGTCTCCGTATAAATGCACCTGCACTGTGATCGTCTCAGAGGTCCGTTAAAAGCGCAGAGGGCATCATGAAGAACAAGGAACACGCCAGGCAGGTCCGAGATACTGTTGTGAAGAAGTTTAAAGCCGGATTTGGATACAAAAAGATTTCCCAAGCTTTAAACATCAAGGAGCACTGTGCACTTTTTTGTTAAAAAAGTTTGAAATATCCAATAAATGTTTTTCCACTTCATGATTGTGTCCCATTTGTTGTTGATTCTTCACAAAAAAATACAGTTTTATATCTTTATGTTTGAAGCTTGAAATGTGGCAAAAGGTCGCAAAGTTTAAGGGGGCCGAATACTTTTGCAAGGCACTGTATATTGTGTGAAAAAATATCACTTTATATTTCCTCATTATCAGTGTAAGAACAATGTAAATACTCCACTATATGAAATGATTTATGACATACATAGTGTTGTTCAATTGATTTGACAGGTTTAAGAATGGAATAATGCTTTGTGTTTCTAGGTGATGTCATGTCAGGCAAGTGTTTTCCTCTGACAGCCTACTAAACGTGACCTTTCGATGGAAAGGGATTAAATTACTTCTTGACTCCTGTTTCCCCTCAGTATGTACAGCTGCTACCACAGCACTGCAATTCTCAAACATACATGACATCCATTACACTGTTTTGTGCCAAATGATAAACACTGCTGACATTCTTGCATGAAAGGAATAGTAAGGGATATATTTCTTCTTGAGACGAGAACCATCAACAATAATGAATGTGAACAATTTCCATTATCCTGTTGCTGTACCTAAACTATACTATGTTAGAACAACATCAATGAATGAAATCTAGAAAGATTCAGAATTTGTTTTGTTAAGCTCAGTTGACAAAATGACTAACCAACCACTTAGAGCCATCCTCTATATTGAATTTTCAGGTCAAGATGTCACCTGTCTTTTTAAACAGAATATTTCCACTGCTACAATTCAGGCAGATTGATCCCATTTCTCTAGGGACTGTTTAGCTAGACAGCCGGCAGGTGCTGATGTTGTGTTTCTCTAGGGACTGTTTAGCTAGACAGCAGGCAGGTGCTGATGTCGTGTTCCTTTAGGAGGCTTTCTCTGACTGTACTGTAGCTACCAGCAGCACAGCAAGGGAGGGGGGGAGAGAGAGACAGAGAGAGAGGAGAGGGAGGAAGGGGGAGACAAAGGAAAGAGAGAAGAGAGGATGGATGGCCACTAGACAGTGCAGGTGCAGACTGGCGACAGAGAGAAGAGGGAAGAGAGGGACCAAAAAAGAAAGGAAGAGAGGAGATGAGTAACTACAGAAGAGGGAAGAGATAGGATGGATGGCCAATTGGCCACTAGACAGGCCACGCAGGTGCAGACTGGACTGGCGACAGAGCCCTGGCCAATTAAGCAGCTCTCTCGTCAACGTGAGTGAATCCAGGTCTTCCGTGCGCTGCCTGGCCTTGTAAATGACAACATCTATCCCAGACCCCATTTTTAAATAGCCTATGTAAAGTCAACGGAGTCTTGAGATTGAGACATAAATTGTAATAAAGAAGCAGAAAATAATATAACATAAGAATTCTGCAATAAACCAAACCAAATGAATTACTAGCGACTGACAGGAGCAAAAAAGAGACTGACAAACTATGAATACCTTATTTATCTCAGCACCTCTTTACTTCAAAACACTATTATTACAAGTCCTATTTTACCAAATATATACAGTGCATTCGGAAAGTATTCAGACCCATTCCCTTTTTCCACATTTTGTTATAGACTTATTCTAAAATGGATTGAAATGTTTTTTCCCCCCTCATCAATCTACACACAATACCCCACAAGGACAAAGCAAATACTGTTTTTTTGATATTTTTGCAAAAGCATTACAAATAAAAACCTGAAATGTCACATATATCAAATTTACATAAGTATTCAGAACCTTTACTCAGTACTTTGTTGAAACACCTTTGGCAGCAATTACAGCCTTGAGTATGACGCTACAAGCTTAGCACACCTGTATTGGGGGTTTTCTCCCATTCTTCTCTGCAGATCCTCTCAAGCTCTGTCAGATTGGATGGGGAGCGTCTCTGCCTGGCTATTTTCAGGTCTCTCCAGAGATGTTCGTTCGGCTTTGGCTGGGGCACTCAAGGACATTCAGAGACTTGTCCCAAAGCCACTGCTGCATTGACTTGGTTGTGTTCTTAGGGTCGCTGTCCTGTTGGAAGGTGAACCGTCACCCCAGTCTGAGGTCCTGAACACTCTGGAGGAGGTTGTCAGCAAGGATCTCTCTGTACTTTGCTTCGTTCATCTTTCCCTTGATCCTGACTAGTCTCCCAGTCCCTGCCGCTGAAAAACATCCCCATAGTATGATTCTGCCACCACCATGGTTCACCGTAGGAATGGTATTAGCCAGGTGATGAGTGGTGCCCGGTTTCCTCCAGATGTGACGCTTGGTTTTATCAGACTAGAGAATCTTGTTTCTCATGGTCTGACAGTCCTTTAGGTGCCTTTTGGCAAACTACAAGCGGGCTATCATGTGCCTTTTACTGAGGAGTGGCTTTTGTCTGGCCACTATGGTGAAAACTTGCAAGATTATGTTATAATACTTTTATTGCATCAAATGGTTGTTTTATGCATCAGAAAATAATATTCTTATAACTATTGTGTGTGTGTGTTCTACTGAGGATGGGCCTCTGGGAGATAACACTGACAGAGGAGATTTACCATGTCTTTTGGGTGACAAAACCTAAAGAGCATTCCAGAGTATGAGTTAATGTTTCTGTTCTATAAGGTACCAGGGAGACATGGTTCCAGTATGGAGTTGGGGGCAAGACACTGGTCTCTACACAATGAAAACTGACATAGCAGATACGGTCTGCTATGAATTATATGTATCTTTCATACAAATCTTAACCTTGTGACCCATTCTATACATCTGTTGTTCATCATGTAGGTTGAAAGGGGTGTATCTTGGCTATTGAACTTTTGTCTCTGGGCTCTCAAGTAATTATCTGAGCGTGAATCGTTGACGAGCCATCATTATCGTAGAGCACTCAATCGATTCACTTTATATGTGTGTGTTGTACTGACCTGCTCCCTTATTAATAAGTGATTAAAGATTTAGTTTAAGTATAACTCTGACTTGTGTGATAAGTTTCTCTCCTCATTTGATAGCAAAGAAATTAACCACCATACCAATCTACCATAAAGGCCTGAATGGTGGAGTGCTGCAGAGATGGCTGTATTTCTGGAAGGTTCTCCCATCTCCACAAAGGAACTGGAGCTCTGTCAGAGTGGCCATTGGGTTCTTGGTCACCTCCGTGACCAAAGCCCTTCTTTCCCGATTGCTATGTTTGGCCAGGCGGCCAGCTCTAGTAAGAGCCTTGGTGCTTCCAAACTTCTTCCATTTAAGAATGATGGAGGCCACTGTGTTCTTGGGAACCTTCAATGCTGCATAAATGTTTTTGTTACCCTTCACCAGCTCTGTGCCTTGACAAAATCCTGTTTCGAGAGATCTACAGACAATTCCTTTGACCTCATGGCTTGGTTTTTGCTCTGACATGCACTGTGAACTGTAGGACCTTATATAGACAGGTGGGTGCCAAATCATGTCCACTCAATTGAATTTACCACAGGTGGACTTCAATCAAGTTGGAGAAACATCTCAAGGATGATCAATGGAAACAGGATGCACCTGAGCTCAATTCCCGAAGCAAAGGGTCTGAAAACGTATGTAAATATGGTATCTGTTTATATTTAATACATTTCCAAAAATGTATAAAAACCTGTTTTTGCTTTATCATTATGGGGTATTGTGTGTAGATTGATGAGGAAAATGTAATCAATTTTAGAATACGGCTGTAACGTAACAAAATGTGGAAAAAGTGAAGGGGTCTGATACTTTCTGAATGCACTGTATAGTGCACTCATTTTGACCAGGACCCATAGGGCTCTGTTAGAAAGAAGTGCACTATGTAGGGAATAGCAGTTGTGGGTGAATGCAATCTTAGGCTATTCCATATAACGGTTGCTGTCCTTAGACACATGCAGATGTAGCCAGATGATTAAATGAAATTAAATCTTATTTTTCACATGCTTCGTAAACAACAGTTGTAGACTAACAGTGATATGCTTATTCACAGGCCCCTCCCTGACACACTCTGCCGGAGTCGGGTCTGTGTACCAGCAGATTGTGCTGGTGAGTGTTACTACGGTGTCTGTCGTGAGGAGTGAACGAGGGTGTGTGTGTGCGCCTTTGTGCAGGTCTGAGTGTGTGTGTGTGCCTGTGTATGTGTATGTATGTGTGTCTGTCTGTCTGCTCTCTAGGAGAAAAGACACCTCATATCGTTGTTTAGCCATTTCAGTATTTATTTCTATGAAAGAGCATTTGCAGTTCAGAATGTAACTTTCTACAATATGAAATATGACTATATATGAATATAAATTGTATATGAAATGTTGAATGTTTATTGTTTTGACAATGATTTATTAAAATTAAAACGATTGGAACCTGCTTAGTTTTGATATTTGTGATTGACTACAACGAATATCGCTCCGCCCTCAACTTCCGGACTTGTCTCCATGCTGTTTGTTGCTACCTGCCAAACTTTTTGCTTTTGACTTTTTTTTGTGTGTGAATTTTACCCCTTTTTCTCCCCAATTTTGTGGTATCCAATTGTTTTAGTAGCTACTAGCTCATCGCTACAACTCCCGTACGGGCTTGGGAGAGACGAAAGTTGAAATTCATGTGTCCTCCGATACACAACCCAACCAAGTCGCACTGCTTCTTAACACAGCACGCATCCAACCCGGAAGCCAGCCGCACCAATGTGTCAGAGAAAACACTGTGCACCTGGCAACCTTGGTTAGCATGCACTGCACCCGGCCTGCCACAGGAGTTGCTGGTGCGTGATGAGACAAGGATATCCCTACCGGCCAAGCCCTCCCTAACCCGGACGACATAGGCCAATTGTGCGTTGCCCCACGGACCTCCCGGTCACGGCCGGTTGCGACAGAGCCTGGGCGCGAACCCAGAGTCTCTGGTGGCACAGCTGGCGCTGCAGTACAGCACCCTTAACCACTGCGCCACCCGGGAGGCCCCGGTTTTTACTTTTAATACATTTACAAAGGTTTTAGTTTTTTCCTCGCTCAAATTTTTTCATTCAACTTTTTCACACTGGACGCTTTATCTGGACATGGTTCTACAAGACCTTCATCAGCCGAAAAAGCTAAGTAGTAACATTAACACAATACCATCTAATTGCTGTAGCTGTACTCATAACATACAGGAGAACTAACACCTTATGGTGAGGATAGCCGTGTTGCAAGCACATGTCCCCATTCCACCTGGTCATACTGCTCCAGTTTCAACTGTTCTGCCTGCGGCTGAGGAACCCTGACCTATTCACCCGTCGTGCTACCTTGTCCCGGACCTGCTGTTTTCGACTCTCTCTCTCTCTACCGCACCTGCTGTCTCGACCTCTGAATGCTCGGCTATGAAAAGCCACCTGACATTTACTCCTGAGGTACTGACCAGTTGCCCCCTCTACAACCACTGTGATTATTATTTGACCCTGCTGGTCATTTATGAACGTTTGAACATCTTGAAGAACAATCTGGCCTTAAATGGCCATGTACTCTTATAATCTCCACCCAGCACAACCAGAAGAGGACTGGCCACCCCTCAGAGCTTGGGTCCTCTCTAGGTTTCTTCCTAGGTTCCTGCCTTTCTAGGGAGTTTTTCCTAGCCACCGTGCTTCTGCCTCTGCATTGCTTGCTGTTTGGGGTTTTAGGCTGGGTTTCTGTATAGCACTTTATGACATCTGCTGATGTAAAAAGGGCTTAATAAATACATTTTATTGAATGGTTGAATTGGAGAGAGAGAGGGTAACTACTGAACTATGCACTTCACTAAGTGTACAAAACATTAAGAACACCTTCCTAATATTAAGTTGCACCCCCTTTTGCCCTCAGAACAACCTCATTTTGTGTCAAGCATTCCACAGGGATGCTGGCCCATGTTGACTCCAATACTTGCCACAGTTGTGTTAAGTTGGCTGGATGTCCTTGGTGTGGTGGACCATTCTTGACACATACGGGAAACTGTTAAGCATGAAAAGCCATTTGTATTGCCCATTTACCCTCTGAATGGCACACAGACACAATCCATGTCTCAATTGTCTCAAGGCTTAAAACCCTTCTGTAACCTTCTCCTCCCCTTCATCTACACTGATTGAAGTGGATTTAACAAGTGACATCAATAAGGGATCTTAGCTTTTGCAAGGATTCACCTGGTCAGCCTGTCATGGAAAGAGCAGGTGTTCCTAATGTTTTGTACACTCAGTGTACACTACATGGCCAAAAGTATGTGAACATCCCTTCAAATTATCTCCATAGACAAACATTGGCAGTAGAATGGCCCGTACTGACGAGCTCAGTGACTTTCATAGGATGCCACCCTTCCAACAAGTCAGTTCGTAAAATTTCTGCCCTGCTGGAACTGCCCCGGTCAACAGTAAGTGCTATTATTGTGAAGTGGAAACATCTAGGAGAAACAACGGCTCAGCCGCGAAGTGGTAGGCCACACAAGCTCACAGAACGGGACCACCTATTGCTGATTCGTTTTGCTCGTAAAAATCATCCGTCCTCGGTTGCAACACCCACTACTGAGTTCCAAACTGCCTCTGGAAGCAACGTCGGCACAAGAACTGTTCATCGGGAGCTTCATGAAATGGGTTTCCATGGCCAAGCACACAAGCCTAAGATCACTATGTGCAATGCCAAGCGTTGAATGGAGTGGTCTAAAGCTTGCCATCATTGGACTCTGGAGTGATGAATCACTCTTCACTATCATGCAGTCCAATGGACGAATCTGGGTTTGGCAAATGTCAGGACAATGCTGCCCCAATACATAGTGCCAACTAAAGATTGGTGGAGGAGGGGTAATGGTCTGGGGCTGTTTTTCATGGTTCGGTTTAGGCCCCTTAGTTCCAGTGATGGGAACTCTTAACTCTACAGCATACTATGACATTCTAGACAATTCAGTGCTTCCAACTTTGTTGATATTCGACAAGCAGGTGTCCACATACTTTTGGTCATGTAGTGTATGTGCATAAAGGTAGAGTGACTAGGCAACAGGATAGATGACAAACAGAAGTAGCAGCATATGTGATGAGTCAAGATTTAGTGCAAAAAGAGTAAATGCAGATAGTTCGGGTAGATATTTGGTTAGCTATTTATGGCTTGGGGGTAGAAGCTGTTCAGGGTCCTGTTGGTTCCAGACTTGGTGCATCGGTACTGCTTGCTGTGCGGTAGAAGAGAAAACAGTCTGTGACTTGGGTGGCTGGAGTCTGACAGTCTTTAGGGCCTTCTTCTGACACCGCCTGGTATATAGGTCCTGGATGGAAGGGAGCTCGGCCCCAGTGATGTACTGGGCCGTACGCACTACCCTCTTTAGCGTCAAAGTCGGATGCCAAGCAGTTGCCATACCAAGGATTGATGTTGCCAGTCAAGATGCTCTCAATGGTGCAGCTGTAGAACTTTTTGAGGATCTGAGGGCCCATGCAAAAGCTTTGCAGCATCCTGAGGGAGAAGAGGCGTTGTCGTGCCTTCTTCACGACTGTGTTGGTGTGTGTGGACCATGTTAATTCCTTAGTGATCCGAGGAACTTGAGGCTCTCGACCCGCTCCACTATAGGCCCGTCGATGTGGATGGGGGAGTGTTCGGCCCTCCATTTCTTGAACGCCGAGCTGTGGTCGATGAACAGCATTCTCACATAGTTGTTCTTCTTGTCCAGGTGGGAGAGGGCAGTGTGGAGTGCAATAGAGATTACGTCAACTGTAGATCTGTTGAATTGGAGTGGGTCCAGGGTGTCTGGGATGATGATGTTGATGTGAGCAATGTGCCTTTCAAAGCATTTTATGGCTACAGATGTGAGTGCTACGGGGCGGTAGTCATTTAGACAGGTTACCTTGGCGTTCTTGGGCACAGACTGTGACTGCCTCTGACTTACACAGCCAATATGATCATTGGATAATGAGCCATCTGTGCTGTGTCTGAACCTAGATCACTACACCACTAGCACTGTGGTTTGCTACCTTCTGCTGGGCAATCTGACTGGTATCATCATTATGGATAATAAACACTTGATTAGTTTAGTAGTGGTTCTCAAAACATAATGATGATTAAATATCGGATCACTAAATTATATTATTAGTGAAAAATTATATTATTTACGTGTATTGTTTTATATTGTCAGGTATTACTGCACTGTTGGAGCTAGGAACATAAGCATTTTGCTACACCTGTTAAATATGTGTACATGACCAATAAAATGTGATTTGATCATTACTCAAAAACATTATTTCTTACCTTGCTGCAGTACAAATGAATGACCCCTCTCTTTGCATGATTGGAATTGTATTTCAATATGGCATTCTAAAAAGGGGAACGCACACCAATAAATGTCATTAAAATTGTTCAGCACAGGAGGCCCTTGCTTTTTGTTGACAGTCACTGTCTTCGCCTTGATTTCTGGGATCTAGGCGCCACCATATGGCCACTTCAGGTAACAACATGTATTTCTACAACTGTGGATGTGATGGATCGTTTTCTCTTGAAAACATTTGACAGAACACCACAAACATTCTTAACACAAATAATGAATTCATGCATTTGGTCAAGAAGAGATGTGGTCCTATGTAGCTCAGTTTGTAGAGCATGGCGCTTGCATAAGGGTAGCAAAGGGTCGGAAACGCTCCGATACATTTCCAGAAATGTTCCATGAGAAGTTAAGCTCTGGAATTTGGGAAATTTTGCTTATATTCATCAAAAAGTTAGCTTATAACAGTGAACCTTTTTTGTGGGATACACATAAGGCAAATCTAGGTCTATTTTGGTTAAACTATCCCCAATTCAATTCAATTGCAACCCTCTGCATGCACAGTGCATTCTTCCATCACATGTGCAGTGCAGTGTTCCATCACATGATTCTGTTTCTCAAGAAAGGATGCAGAGTTTAACAGAGTTCAAGTGAAGGTTAAGCAAATCATAGATAAGCATACTGTATTGCAATCATCTCTGATAGGTGGTCGGATGTTCGTGGGCAAGGAATAATTAACTACATCATCTCCACCCCTCAAGCAGTATTCTACAAGAACACCGACACACGGGACAGCAGCCACACCGGTCTCTACATTGCAGATGAGCTGAAGACAGTCATCAAGGACCTTGGACCAAAGAAGGTATTTGCACTGGTGACAAACAATTCTGCAAACATGAAGGCTGCTTGGTATAAAGTGGAGGAGTCCTACCCTCACATCACACCCATCATGGCACTGAAAACAATGGATACGCTACAAGAGAGCCAAGGAAATGGTTATGTATGTGAGGGTCATCAAGTTATAGCAGCAATCTACCTCACCAAGCAAAGTGAAAAGAATAAGAGCACCACATTGAAGTTGCCCAGCAACACCTGTTGGGGTGGTGTCCTCATCATGTTTGACAGTCTCCTGGAGGGGAAGGAGTCTCTCCAAGAAATGGCCATATCACAGAGAGAGTGGTAAGCAGAACCATATGTGAAATGCATGACTAACATGCTGACTAAACCGGGTGCGTGCGATGAATTTGTCCATCCACACCAGACGTGATCAGGACACACAGGTTGAAATTTCAAAACAAACTGAACCAACCATATTTATTTAGGGACAGGTCAAAACGCATTAAACATTCATGGCGATTTAGCTCGCTAGCTTGCTGTTGCTAGCTAATTTGTCCTGGGATATAAACATTGGGTTGTCATTTTACCTGAAATGCACAAGGTCCTCTACTCTGACAATCACTCCAAAACCGCCATGAAATAGCCAGTCTTTTGCAACTGCACATGGGGACAATGACCCCAAACATACTTCCAAAGTTGTGGCAAAAGGGCTTAAGGACAACAAAGTCAAGGTATTGGAGTGACCATCACAAAGCCCTGACCTCAATCCTGTAGAAAATGTGTGGGCAGAACTGAAAAAGCGTGTGTGAGCAATGAGGCCTACAAACCTGACTCCGTTACACCAGCTCTGTAAAGAGGAACTTATTGTGGGAAGCTTGTGGAAGGCTACCTGAAACATTTGACCCAAGTTAAACAATTTAAAGGCAATGCTACCAAATACTAATTGAGTGTATGTAAACTTCTGACCCACTGGGAATGTAATGAAAAACAAGTTGGAAACAAGTTTAAATAAATCATTCTCTCTAGTACTATTCTGACATTTCACATTCTTAAAATAGAGGTGATCCTAACTGACCAAAGTCTGGGAATCTTTACTTGGATTAAATGTCAGGAAGTGTGAAACTGAGTTTAAATGTATTTGGCTAAGGTGTATGTACATTTCCAACTTCAACTGTAGGTGTATATTTATTTTGCAGCTCTTATAACATGCTGACTACACCGCCTGCGTTACGTGACGCGAGCGTTGCAAAATAAATGTACACATACATGTTATTCAATCATTGCACCCACACTGTCTGTCTCAACCTGCTGATACAACACTGTCTGTCTCAACCTGCTGGTACTACCACTGTCTGTCTCAACCTGCTGATACAACACTGTCTGACTCAACCTGCTGATACAACACTGTCTGACTCAACCTGCTGATACAACACTGTCTGTCTCAACCTGCTGATACAACACTGTCTGTCTCAACCTGCTGGTACTACCACTGTCTGTCTCAACCTGCTGATACAACACTGTCTGTCTCAACCTGCTGATACAACACTGTCTGTCTCAACCTGCTGATACAACACTGTCTGTCTCAACCTGCTGGTACTACCACTGTCTGTCTCAACCTGCTGATACAACACTGTCTGACTCAACCTGCTGATACAACACTGTCTGACTCAACCTGCTGATACAACACTGTCTGTCTCAACCTGCTGATACAACACTGTCTGTCTCAACCTGCTGATACAACACTGTCTGTCTCAACCTGCTGATACAACACTGTCTGTCTCAACCTGCTGATACAACACTGTCTGTCTCAACCTGCTGAAACAACACTGTCTGTCTCAACCTGCTGGTACTACCACTGTCTGTCTCAACCTGCTGAAACAACACTGTCTGTCTCAACCTGCTGGTACAACACTGTCTGTCTCAACCTGCTGGTACTACCACTGTCTGTCTCAACCTGCTGATACAACACTGTCTGTCTCAACCTGCTGGTACTACCACTGTCTGTCTCAACCTGCTGATACAACACTGTCTGTCTCAACCTGCTGGTACTACCACTGTCTGTCTCAACCTGCTGAAACAACACTGTCTGTCTCAACCTGCTGATACAACACTGTCTGTCTCAACCTGCTGATACAACACTGTCTGTCTCAACCTGCTGATACAACACTGTCTGTCTCAACCTGCTGGTACTACCACTGTCTGTCTCAACCTGCTGATACAACACTGTCTGTCTCAACCTGCTGATACAACACTGTCTGTCTCAACCTGCTGAAACAACACTGTCTGTCTCAACCTGCTGGTACAACACTGTCTGTCTCAACCTGCTGATACAACACTGTCTGTCTCAACCTGCTGGTACTACCACTGTCTGTCTCAACCTGCTGATACAACACTGTCTGTCTCAACCTGCTGGTACTAACTGTCTGTCTCAACCTGCTGAAACAACACTGTCTGTCTCAACCTGCTGATACAACACTGTCTGTCTCAACCTGCTGATACAACACTGTCTGTCTCAACCTGCTGATACAACACTGTCTGTCTCAACCTGCTGGTACTACCACTGTCTGTCTCAACCTGCTGATACAACACTGTCTGTCTCAACCTGCTGATACAACACTGTCTGTCTCAACCTGCTGATACAACACTGTCTGTCTCAACCTGCTGAAACAACACTGTCTGTCTCAACCTGCTGATACAACACTGTCTGTCTCAACCTGCTGATACAACACTGTCTGTCTCAACCTGCTGATACAACACTGTCTGACTCAACCTGCTGATACAACACTGTCTGTCTCAACCTGCTGATACAACACTGTCTGTCTCAACCTGCTGATACAACACTGTCTGTCTCAACCTGCTGAAACAACACTGTCTGTCTCAACCTGCTGGTACAACACTGTCTGTCTCAACCTGCTGATACAACACTGTCTGTCTCAACCTGCTGATACAACACTGTCTGTCTCAACCTGCTGATACAACACTGTCTGTCTCAACCTGCTGATACAACACTGTCTGTCTCAACCTGCTGATACAACACTGTCTGTCTCAACCTGCTGAAACAACACTGTCTGTCTCAACCTGCTGGTACTACCACTGTCTGTCTCAACCTGCTGAAACAACACTGTCTGTCTCAACCTGCTGGTACAACACAGTCTGTCTCAACCTGCTGATACAACACTGTCTGTCTCAACCTGCTGGTACTACCACTGTCTGTCTCAACCTGCTGATACAACACTGTCTGTCTCAACCTGCTGGTACTACCACTGTCTGTCTCAACCTGCTGAAACAACACTGTCTGTCTCAACCTGCTGATACAACACTGTCTGTCTCAACCTGCTGGTACAACACTGTCTGTCTCAACCTGCTGATACAACACTGTCTGTCTCAACCTGCTGATACAACACTGTCTGTCTCAACCTGCTGAAACAACACTGTCTGTCTCAACCTGCTGGTACAACACTGTCTGTCTCAACCTGCTGATACAACACTGTCTGTCTCAACCTGCTGGTACTACCACTGTCTGTCTCAACCTGCTGATACAACACTGTCTGTCTCAACCTGCTGGTACTACCACTGTCTGTCTCAACCTGCTGAAACAACACTGTCTGTCTCAACCTGCTGATACAACACTGTCTGTCTCAACCTGCTGATACAACACTGTCTGTCTCAACCTGCTGATACAACACTGTCTGTCTCAACCTGCTGGTACTACCACTGTCTGTCTCAACCTGCTGATACAACACTGTCTGTCTCAACCTGCTGATACAACACTGTCTGTCTCAACCTGCTGATACAACACTGTCTGTCTCAACCTGCTGGTACTACCACTGTCTGTCTCAACCTGCTGAAACAACACTGTCTGTCTCAACCTGCTGAAACAACACTGTCTGTCTCAACCTGCTGATACAACACTGTCTGTCTCAACCTGCTGATACAACACTGTCTGTCTCAACCTGCTGAAACAACACTGTCTGTCTCAACCTGCTGGTACTACCACTGTTTGTCTCAACCTGCTGGTACTACCACTGTCTGTCTCAACCTGCTGAAACAACACTGTCTGTCTCAACCTGCTGGTACTACCACTGTCTGTCTCAACCTGCTGAAACAACGCTGTCTGTCTCAACCTGCTGGTACTACCACTGTTTGTCTCAACCTGCTGGTACTACCACTGTCTGTCTCAACCTGCTGAAACAACACTGTCTGTCTCAACCTGCTGGTACTACCACTGTTTGTCTCAACCTGCTGGTACTACCACTGTCTGTCTCAACCTGCTGAAACAACACTGTCTGTCTCAACCTGCTGGTACTACCACTGTCTGTCTCAACCTGCTGGTAAAACCACTGTCTGTCTCAACCTGCTGGTACTACCACTGTCTGTCTCAACCTGCTGGTACTACCACTGTTTGTCTCAACCTGCTGGTACTACCACTGTCTGTCTCAACCTGCTGGTAAAACCACTGTCTGTCTCAACCTGCTGATACAACACTGTCTGTCTCAACCTGCTGGTACTACCACTGTTTGTCTCAACCTGCTGATATAACACTGTCTGACTCAACCTGCTGGTACCATCACTGTCTGTCTAACCTGCTGGTACTACCACTGTTTGTCTCAACCTGCTGATATAACACTGTCTGTCTCAACCTGCTGGTACCATCACTGTCTGTCTAACCTGCTGGTACTACCACTGTTTGTCTCAACCTGCTGATATAACACTGTCTGACTCAACCTGCTGGTACCATCACTGTTTGTCTCAACCTGCTGGTAAAACCACTGTCTGTCTCAACCTGCTGATACAACACTGTCTGTCTCAACCTGCTGGTACTACCACTGTTTGTCTCAACCTGCTGGTACTACCACTGTCTGTCTCAACCTGCTGGTAAAACCACTGTCTGTCTCAACCTGCTGGTACTACCACTGTCTGTCTCAACCTGCTGGTAAAACCACTGTCTGTCTCAACCTGCTGGTACTACCACTGTCTGTCTCAACCTGCTGGTACTACCACTGTTTGTCTCAACCTGCTGGTACTACCACTGTCTGTCTCAACCTGCTGGTAAAACCACTGTCTGTCTCAACCTGCTGATACAACACTGTCTGTCTCAACCTGCTGGTACTACCACTGTTTGTCTCAACCTGCTGATATAACACTGTCTGACTCAACCTGCTGGTACCATCACTGTCTGTCTAACCTGCTGGTACCACCACTGTCTGTCTCAACCTGCTGATATAACACTGTCTGACTCAACCTGCTGGTACCATCACTGTCTGTCTAACTTGCTGGTACCACCACTGTCTGTCTCAACCTGCTGATACAACACTGTCTGTCTGAACCTGCTGGTACTACCACTGTCTGTCTCAACCTGCTGATACAACACTGTCTGTCTCAACCTGCTGATATAACACTGTCTGACTCAACCTGCTGGTACCATCACTGTCTGTCTAACCTGCTGGTACCACCACTGTCTGTCTCAACCTGCTGATATAACACTGTCTGACTCAACCTGCTGGTACCATCACTGTCTGTCTAACCTGCTGGTACTACCACTGTCTGTCTCAACCTGCTGATATAACACTGTCTGACTCAACCTGCTGGTACCATCACTGTCTGTCTAACCTGCTGGTACCACCACTGTCTGTCTCAACCTGCTGATACAACACTGTCTGTCTCAACCTGCTGGTACTACCACTGTCTGTCTCAACCTGCTGATACAACACTGTCTGTCTCAACCTGCTGATACAACACTGTCTGTCTCAACCTGCTGATATAACACTGTCTGACTCAACCTGCTGGTACCATCACTGTCTGTCTAACCTGCTGGTACCACCACTGTCTGTCTCAACCTGCTGGTACCACCACTGTCTGTCTAACCTGCTGATACAACACTGTCTGTCTCAACCTGCTGGTACCACCACTGTCTGTCTAACCTGCTGATACAACACTGTCTGTCTCAACCTGCTGGTACCACCACTGTCTGTCTAACCTGCTGGTACCACCACTGTCTGTCTCAACCTGCTGGTACCACCACTGTCTGTCTAACCTGCTGGTACCACCACTGTCTGTCTCAACCTGCTGGTACTACCACTGTCTGTCTCAACCTGCTGGTACTACCACTGTCTGTCTCAACCTGCTGGTACTACCACTGTCTGTCTCAACCTGCTGGTACTACCACTGTCTGTCTCAACCTGCTGGTACTACCACTGTCTGTCTCAACCTGCTGGTACTACCACTGTCTGTCTCAACCTGCTGGTACTACCACTGTCTGTCTCAACCTGCTGGTACTACCACTGTCTGTCTCAACCTGCTGGTAAAACCACTGTCTGTCTCAACCTGCTGATACAACACTGTCTGTCTCAACCTGCTGATACAACACTGTCTGTCTCAACCTGCTGATACAACACTGTCTGTCTCAACCTGCTGGTAGCACCACTGTCTTTCTCAACCTGCTGGTAGCACCACTGTCTGTCTCAACCTGCTGGTAGCACCACTGTCTGTCTCAACCTGCTGGTAGCACCACTGTCTGTCTCAACCTGCTGGTAGCACCACTGTCTTTCTCAACCTGCTGGTAGCACCAATGTCTCTCTCAACTTGCTGATACAACACTGTCTGTCTCAACCTGCTGGTAGCACCACTGTCTGTCTCAACCTGCTGGTAGCACCACTGTCTGTCTCAACCTGCTGGTAAAACCACTGTCTGTCTCAACCTGCTGATACAACACTGTCTGTCTCAACCTGCTGATACAACACTGTCTGTCTCAACCTGCTGATACAACACTGTCTGTCTCAACCTGCTGGTAGCACCACTGTCTGTCTCAACCTGCTGGTAAAACCACTGTCTGTCTCAACCTGCTGATACAACACTGTCTGTCTCAACCTGCTGATACAACACTGTCTGTCTCAACCTGCTGATACACCACTGTCTGTCTCAACCTGCTGGTAGCACCACTGTCTGTCTCAACCTGCTGGTAGCACCACTGTCTTTCTCAACCTGCTGGTAGCACCAATGTCTCTCTCAACTTGCTGTTACTACCAATGTCTGTCTCAACCTGCTGGTTACTACCACTGTCTCTCTCAACCTGCTGGTTACTACCACTGTCTGTCTCAACCTGCTGATACAACACTGTCTGTCTCAACCTGCTGGTACTACCACTGTCTGTCTCAACCTGCTGGTACTACCACTGTCTGTCTCAACCTGCTGGTACTACCACTGTCTGTCTCAACCTGCTGGTACTACCACTGTCTGTCTCAACCTGCTGGTAAAACCACTGTCTGTCTCAACCTGCTGGTACTACCACTGTCTGTCTCAACCTGCTGGTACTACCACTGTCTGTCTCAACCTGCTGGTACTACCACTGTCTGTCTCAACCTGCTGGTACTACCACTGTCTGTCTCAACCTGCTGGTACTACCACTGTCTGTCTCAACCTGCTGGTACTACCACTGTCTGTCTCAACCTGCTGGTACTACCACTGTCTGTCTCAACCTGCTGGTACTACCACTGTCTGTCTCAACCTGCTGGTACTACCACTGTCTGTCTCAACCTGCTGGTAAAACCACTGTCTGTCTCAACCTGCTGATACAACACTGTCTGTCTCAACCTGCTGATACAACACTGTCTGTCTCAACCTGCTGATACAACACTGTCTGTCTCAACCTGCTGGTAGCACCACTGTCTTTCTCAACCTGCTGGTAGCACCACTGTCTGTCTCAACCTGCTGGTAGCACCACTGTCTGTCTCAACCTGCTGGTAGCACCACTGTCTGTCTCAACCTGCTGGTAGCACCACTGTCTTTCTCAACCTGCTGGTAGCACCAATGTCTCTCTCAACTTGCTGATACAACACTGTCTGTCTCAACCTGCTGGTAGCACCACTGTCTGTCTCAACCTGCTGGTAGCACCACTGTCTGTCTCAACCTGCTGGTAAAACCACTGTCTGTCTCAACCTGCTGATACAACACTGTCTGTCTCAACCTGCTGATACAACACTGTCTGTCTCAACCTGCTGATACAACACTGTCTGTCTCAACCTGCTGATACAACACTGTCTGTCTCAACCTGCTGAAACAACACTGTCTGTCTCAACCTGCTGGTACAACACTGTCTGTCTCAACCTGCTGATACAACACTGTCTGTCTCAACCTGCTGATACAACACTGTCTGTCTCAACCTGCTGATACAACACTGTCTGTCTCAACCTGCTGATACAACACTGTCTGTCTCAACCTGCTGATACAACACTGTCTGTCTCAACCTGCTGAAACAACACTGTCTGTCTCAACCTGCTGGTACTACCACTGTCTGTCTCAACCTGCTGAAACAACACTGTCTGTCTCAACCTGCTGGTACAACACTGTCTGTCTCAACCTGCTGATACAACACTGTCTGTCTCAACCTGCTGGTACTACCACTGTCTGTCTCAACCTGCTGATACAACACTGTCTGTCTCAACCTGCTGGTACTACCACTGTCTGTCTCAACCTGCTGAAACAACACTGTCTGTCTCAACCTGCTGATACAACACTGTCTGTCTCAACCTGCTGGTACAACACTGTCTGTCTCAACCTGCTGATACAACACTGTCTGTCTCAACCTGCTGATACAACACTGTCTGTCTCAACCTGCTGAAACAACACTGTCTGTCTCAACCTGCTGGTACAACACTGTCTGTCTCAACCTGCTGATACAACACTGTCTGTCTCAACCTGCTGGTACTACCACTGTCTGTCTCAACCTGCTGATACAACACTGTCTGTCTCAACCTGCTGGTACTACCACTGTCTGTCTCAACCTGCTGAAACAACACTGTCTGTCTCAACCTGCTGATACAACACTGTCTGTCTCAACCTGCTGATACAACACTGTCTGTCTCAACCTGCTGATACAACACTGTCTGTCTCAACCTGCTGGTACTACCACTGTCTGTCTCAACCTGCTGATACAACACTGTCTGTCTCAACCTGCTGATACAACACTGTCTGTCTCAACCTGCTGATACAACACTGTCTGTCTCAACCTGCTGGTACTACCACTGTCTGTCTCAACCTGCTGAAACAACACTGTCTGTCTCAACCTGCTGAAACAACACTGTCTGTCTCAACCTGCTGATACAACACTGTCTGTCTCAACCTGCTGATACAACACTGTCTGTCTCAACCTGCTGAAACAACACTGTCTGTCTCAACCTGCTGGTACTACCACTGTTTGTCTCAACCTGCTGGTACTACCACTGTCTGTCTCAACCTGCTGAAACAACACTGTCTGTCTCAACCTGCTGGTACTACCACTGTCTGTCTCAACCTGCTGAAACAACGCTGTCTGTCTCAACCTGCTGGTACTACCACTGTTTGTCTCAACCTGCTGGTACTACCACTGTCTGTCTCAACCTGCTGAAACAACACTGTCTGTCTCAACCTGCTGGTACTACCACTGTTTGTCTCAACCTGCTGGTACTACCACTGTCTGTCTCAACCTGCTGGTAAAACCACTGTCTGTCTCAACCTGCTGGTACTACCACTGTCTGTCTCAACCTGCTGGTAAAACCACTGTCTGTCTCAACCTGCTGGTACTACCACTGTCTGTCTCAACCTGCTGGTACTACCACTGTTTGTCTCAACCTGCTGGTACTACCACTGTCTGTCTCAACCTGCTGGTAAAACCACTGTCTGTCTCAACCTGCTGATACAACACTGTCTGTCTCAACCTGCTGGTACTACCACTGTTTGTCTCAACCTGCTGATATAACACTGTCTGACTCAACCTGCTGGTACCATCACTGTCTGTCTAACCTGCTGGTACTACCACTGTTTGTCTCAACCTGCTGATATAACACTGTCTGTCTCAACCTGCTGGTACCATCACTGTCTGTCTAACCTGCTGGTACTACCACTGTTTGTCTCAACCTGCTGATATAACACTGTCTGACTCAACCTGCTGGTACCATCACTGTTTGTCTCAACCTGCTGGTAAAACCACTGTCTGTCTCAACCTGCTGATACAACACTGTCTGTCTCAACCTGCTGGTACTACCACTGTTTGTCTCAACCTGCTGGTACTACCACTGTCTGTCTCAACCTGCTGGTAAAACCACTGTCTGTCTCAACCTGCTGGTACTACCACTGTCTGTCTCAACCTGCTGGTAAAACCACTGTCTGTCTCAACCTGCTGGTACTACCACTGTCTGTCTCAACCTGCTGGTACTACCACTGTTTGTCTCAACCTGCTGGTACTACCACTGTCTGTCTCAACCTGCTGGTAAAACCACTGTCTGTCTCAACCTGCTGATACAACACTGTCTGTCTCAACCTGCTGGTACTACCACTGTTTGTCTCAACCTGCTGATATAACACTGTCTGACTCAACCTGCTGGTACCATCACTGTCTGTCTAACCTGCTGGTACCACCACTGTCTGTCTCAACCTGCTGATATAACACTGTCTGACTCAACCTGCTGGTACCATCACTGTCTGTCTAACCTGCTGGTACCACCACTGTCTGTCTCAACCTGCTGATACAACACTGTCTGTCTCAACCTGCTGGTACTACCACTGTCTGTCTCAACCTGCTGATACAACACTGTCTGTCTCAACCTGCTGATACAACACTGTCTGTCTCAACCTGCTGATATAACACTGTCTGACTCAACCTGCTGGTACCATCACTGTCTGTCTAACCTGCTGGTACCACCACTGTCTGTCTCAACCTGCTGATATAACACTGTCTGACTCAACCTGCTGGTACCATCACTGTCTGTCTAACCTGCTGGTACTACCACTGTCTGTCTCAACCTGCTGATATAACACTGTCTGACTCAACCTGCTGGTACCATCACTGTCTGTCTAACCTGCTGGTACCACCACTGTCTGTCTCAACCTGCTGATACAACACTGTCTGTCTCAACCTGCTGGTACTACCACTGTCTGTCTCAACCTGCTGATACAACACTGTCTGTCTCAACCTGCTGATACAACACTGTCTGTCTCAACCTGCTGATATAACACTGTCTGACTCAACCTGCTGGTACCATCACTGTCTGTCTAACCTGCTGGTACCACCACTGTCTGTCTCAACCTGCTGGTACCACCACTGTCTGTCTAACCTGCTGATACAACACTGTCTGTCTCAACCTGCTGGTACCACCACTGTCTGTCTAACCTGCTGATACAACACTGTCTGTCTCAACCTGCTGGTACCACCACTGTCTGTCTAACCTGCTGGTACCACCACTGTCTGTCTCAACCTGCTGGTACCACCACTGTCTGTCTAACCTGCTGGTACCACCACTGTCTGTCTCAACCTGCTGGTACTACCACTGTCTGTCTCAACCTGCTGGTACTACCACTGTCTGTCTCAACCTGCTGGTACTACCACTGTCTGTCTCAACCTGCTGGTACTACCACTGTCTGTCTCAACCTGCTGGTACTACCACTGTCTGTCTCAACCTGCTGGTACTACCACTGTCTGTCTCAACCTGCTGGTACTACCACTGTCTGTCTCAACCTGCTGGTACTACCACTGTCTGTCTCAACCTGCTGGTAAAACCACTGTCTGTCTCAACCTGCTGATACAACACTGTCTGTCTCAACCTGCTGATACAACACTGTCTGTCTCAACCTGCTGATACAACACTGTCTGTCTCAACCTGCTGGTAGCACCACTGTCTTTCTCAACCTGCTGGTAGCACCACTGTCTGTCTCAACCTGCTGGTAGCACCACTGTCTGTCTCAACCTGCTGGTAGCACCACTGTCTGTCTCAACCTGCTGGTAGCACCACTGTCTTTCTCAACCTGCTGGTAGCACCAATGTCTCTCTCAACTTGCTGATACAACACTGTCTGTCTCAACCTGCTGGTAGCACCACTGTCTGTCTCAACCTGCTGGTAGCACCACTGTCTGTCTCAACCTGCTGGTAAAACCACTGTCTGTCTCAACCTGCTGATACAACACTGTCTGTCTCAACCTGCTGATACAACACTGTCTGTCTCAACCTGCTGATACAACACTGTCTGTCTCAACCTGCTGGTAGCACCACTGTCTGTCTCAACCTGCTGGTAAAACCACTGTCTGTCTCAACCTGCTGATACAACACTGTCTGTCTCAACCTGCTGATACAACACTGTCTGTCTCAACCTGCTGATACACCACTGTCTGTCTCAACCTGCTGGTAGCACCACTGTCTGTCTCAACCTGCTGGTAGCACCACTGTCTTTCTCAACCTGCTGGTAGCACCAATGTCTCTCTCAACTTGCTGTTACTACCAATGTCTGTCTCAACCTGCTGGTTACTACCACTGTCTCTCTCAACCTGCTGGTTACTACCACTGTCTGTCTCAACCTGCTGATACAACACTGTCTGTCTCAACCTGCTGGTACTACCACTGTCTGTCTCAACCTGCTGGTACTACCACTGTCTGTCTCAACCTGCTGGTACTACCACTGTCTGTCTCAACCTGCTGGTACTACCACTGTCTGTCTCAACCTGCTGGTAAAACCACTGTCTGTCTCAACCTGCTGGTACTACCACTGTCTGTCTCAACCTGCTGGTACTACCACTGTCTGTCTCAACCTGCTGGTACTACCACTGTCTGTCTCAACCTGCTGGTACTACCACTGTCTGTCTCAACCTGCTGGTACTACCACTGTCTGTCTCAACCTGCTGGTACTACCACTGTCTGTCTCAACCTGCTGGTACTACCACTGTCTGTCTCAACCTGCTGGTACTACCACTGTCTGTCTCAACCTGCTGGTACTACCACTGTCTGTCTCAACCTGCTGGTAAAACCACTGTCTGTCTCAACCTGCTGATACAACACTGTCTGTCTCAACCTGCTGATACAACACTGTCTGTCTCAACCTGCTGATACAACACTGTCTGTCTCAACCTGCTGGTAGCACCACTGTCTTTCTCAACCTGCTGGTAGCACCACTGTCTCAACCTGCTGGTAGCACCACTGTCTGTCTCAACCTGCTGGTAGCACCACTGTCTGTCTCAACCTGCTGGTAGCACCACTGTCTTTCTCAACCTGCTGGTAGCACCAATGTCTCTCTCAACTTGCTGATACAACACTGTCTGTCTCAACCTGCTGGTAGCACCACTGTCTGTCTCAACCTGCTGGTAGCACCACTGTCTGTCTCAACCTGCTGGTAAAACCACTGTCTGTCTCAACCTGCTGATACAACACTGTCTGTCTCAACCTGCTGATACAACACTGTCTGTCTCAACCTGCTGATACAACACTGTCTGTCTCAACCTGCTGGTAGCACCACTGTCTGTCTCAACCTGCTGGTTGCACCACTGTCTGTCTCAACCTGCTGGTAGCACCACTGTCTGTCTCAACCTGCTGGTAGCACCACGGTCTGTCTCAACCTGCTGGTAGCACCACTGCCTGTCTCAACCTGCTGGTAGCACCACTGCCTGTCTGAACCTGCTGGTACTACCATTTTCTTTCTCAACCTGCTGGTACAACCATTTTCTGTCTCAACCTGCTGGTACAACCATTTTCTGTCTCAACCTGCTGGTACCACCACTGTCTGTCTCAACCTGCTGGTACCACCACTGTCTGTCTCAACCTGCTGGTACCACCACTGTCTGTCTCAACCTGCTGGTACCACCACTGTCTGTCTCAACCTGCTGGTACCACCACTGTCTGTCTCAACCTGCTGGTACTACCACTGTCTGTCTCAACCTGCTGGTACTACCACTGTCTGTCTCAACCTGCTGGTACTACCACTGTCTTGTCTCAACCTGCTGGTAGCACCACTGTCTGTCTCAACCTGCTGGTAGCACCACTGTCTGTCTCAACCTGCTGGTAGCACCACTGTCTGTCTCAACCTGCTGGTAGCACCACTGTCTGTCTCAACCTGCTGGTACCACCACTGTCTGTCTCAACCTGCTGGTACCACCACTGTCTGTCTCAACCTGCTGGTACCACCACTGTCTGTCTCAACCTACTGGTACCACCACTGTCTGTCTCAACCTGCTGGTACCACTGTCTGTCTCAACCTGCTGGTACTACCAATGTCTGTCTCAACCTGCTGGTACTACCACTGTCTGTCTCAACCTGCTGGTACTACCACTGTCTGTCTCAACCTGCTGGTACTACCACTGTCTTGTCTCAACCTGCTGGTAGCACCACTGTCTGTCTCAACCTGCTGGTAGCACCACTGTCTGTCTCAACCTGCTGGTAGCACCACTGTCTGTCTCAACCTGCTGGTAGCACCACTGTCTGTCTCAACCTGCTGGTAGCACCACTGTCTGTCTCAACCTGCTGGTACCACCACTATCTGTCTCAACCTGCTGGTACCACCACTGTCTGTCTCAACCTGCTGGTACTACCACTGTCTGTCTCAACCTGCTGGTACTACCACTGTCTGTCTCAACCTGCTGGTACTACCACTGTCTGTCTCAACCTGCTGGTACTACCACTGTCTGTCTCAACCTGCTGGTACTACCACTGTCTGTCTCAACCTGCTGGTACTACCACTGTCTTGTCTCAACCTGCTGGTAGCACCACTGTCTGTCTCAACCTGCTGGTAGCACCACTGTCTGTCTCAACCTGCTGGTAGCACCACTGTCTGTCTCAACCTGCTGGTAGCACCACGGTCTGTCTCAACCTGCTGGTAGCACCACTGCCTGTCTCAACCTGCTGGTAGCACCACTGCCTGTCTGAACCTGCTGGTACTACCATTTTCTTTCTCAACCTGCTGGTACAACCATTTTCTGTCTCAACCTGCTGGTACAACCATTTTCTGTCTCAACCTGCTGGTACCACCACTGTCTGTCTCAACCTGCTGGTACCACCACTGTCTGTCTCAACCTGCTGGTACCACCACTGTCTGTCTCAACCTGCTGGTACCACCACTGTCTGTCTCAACCTGCTGGTACCACCACTGTCTGTCTCAACCTGCTGGTACTACCACTGTCTGTCTCAACCTGCTGGTACTACCACTGTCTGTCTCAACCTGCTGGTACTACCACTGTCTTGTCTCAACCTGCTGGTAGCACCACTGTCTGTCTCAACCTGCTGGTAGCACCACTGTCTGTCTCAACCTGCTGGTAGCACCACTGTCTGTCTCAACCTGCTGGTAGCACCACTGTCTGTCTCAACCTGCTGGTAGCACCACTGTCTGTCTCAACCTGCTGGTACCACCACTGTCTGTCTCAACCTGCTGGTACCACCACTGTCTGTCTCAACCTGCTGGTACTACCACTGTCTGTCTCAACCTGCTGGTACTACCACTGTCTGTCTCAACCTGCTGGTACTACCACTGTCTGTCTCAACCTGCTGGTACTACCACTGTCTGTCTCAACCTGCTGGTACTACCACTGTCTGTCTCAACCTGCTGGTACTACCACTGTCTGTCTCAACCTGCTGGTACTACCACTGTCTTGTCTCAACCTGCTGGTAGCACCACTGTCTTGTCTCAACCTGCTGGTAGCACTACTGTCTGTCTCAACCTGCTGGTAGCACCACTGTCTGTCTCAACCTGCTGGTAGCACCACTGTCTGTCTCAACCTGCTGGTAGCACCACGGTCTGTCTCAACCTGCTGGTAGCACCACTGCCTGTCTCAACCTGCTGGTAGCACCACTGCCTGTCTGAACCTGCTGGTACTACCATTTTCTTTCTCAACCTGCTGGTACAACCATTTTCTGTCTCAACCTGCTGGTACAACCATTTTCTGTCTCAACCTGCTGGTACCACCACTGTCTGTCTCAACCTGCTGGTACCACCACTGTCTGTCTCAACCTGCTGGTACCACCACTGTCTGTCTCAACCTGCTGGTACCACCACTGTCTGTCTCAACCTGCTGGTACCACCACTGTCTGTCTCAACCTGCTGGTACCACCACTGTCTGTCTCAACCTGCTGGTACCACCACTGTCTGTCTCAACCTGCTGGTACTACCAATGTCTGTCTCAACCTGCTGGTACTACCACTGTCTGTCTCAACCTGCTGGTACTACCACTGTCTGTCTCAACCTGCTGGTACTACCACTGTCTGTCTCAACCTGCTGGTAGCACCCCTGTCTGTCTCAACCTGCTGATACTACCACTGTCTGTCTCAACCTGCTGGTAGCACCACTGTCTGTCTCAACCTGCTGGTAGCACCACTGTCTGTCTCAACCTGCTGGTAGCACCACTGTCTGTCTCAACCTGCTGGTAGCACCACTGTCTGTCTCAACCTGCTGGTAGCACCACTGTCTGTCTCAACCTGCTGGTAGCACCACTGTCTGTCTCAACCTGCTGGTACCACCACTATCTGTCTCAACCTGCTGGTACCACCACTGTCTGTCTCAACCTGCTGGTACTACCACTGTCTGTCTCAACCTGCTGGTACTACCACTGTCTGTCTCAACCTGCTGGTACTACCACTGTCTGTCTCAACCTGCTGGTACTACCACTGTCTGTCTCAACCTGCTGGTACTACCACTGTCTGTCTCAACCTGCTGGTACTACCACTGTCTTGTCTCAACCTGCTGGTAGCACCACTGTCTGTCTCAACCTGCTGGTAGCACCACTGTCTGTCTCAACCTGCTGGTAGCACCACTGTCTGTCTCAACCTGCTGGTAGCACCACGGTCTGTCTCAACCTGCTGGTAGCACCACTGCCTGTCTCAACCTGCTGGTAGCACCACTGCCTGTCTGAACCTGCTGGTACTACCATTTTCTTTCTCAACCTGCTGGTACAACCATTTTCTGTCTCAACCTGCTGGTACAACCATTTTCTGTCTCAACCTGCTGGTACCACCACTGTCTGTCTCAACCTGCTGGTACCACCACTGTCTGTCTCAACCTGCTGGTACCACCACTGTCTGTCTCAACCTGCTGGTACCACCACTGTCTGTCTCAACCTGCTGGTACCACCACTGTCTGTCTCAACCTGCTGGTACTACCACTGTCTGTCTCAACCTGCTGGTACTACCACTGTCTGTCTCAACCTGCTGGTACTAGCACTGTCTGTCTCAACCTGCTGGTACTACCACTGTCTGTCTCAACCTGCTGGTACTACCACTGTCTTGTCTCAACCTGCTGGTAGCACCACTGTCTTGTCTCAACCTGCTGGTAGCACTACTGTCTGTCTCAACCTGCTGGTAGCACCACTGTCTGTCTCAACCTGCTGGTAGCACCACTGTCTGTCTCAACCTGCTGGTAGCACCACTGTCAGTCTCACCCTGCTGGTAGCACCACTGTGTCTCAACCTGCTGGTAGCACCACTGTCTGTCTCAACCTGCTGATACACCACTGCCTGTCTCAACCTGCTGATACACCACTGTCTGTTTCAACCTGCTGGTAGCACCACTGTCTGTCTCAACCTGCTGGTAGCACCACTGCCTGTCTCAACCTGCTGGTAGCACCACTGTCTGTCTCAACCTGCTGGTACCACCACTGTCTGTCTCAACCTGCTGGTAGCACCACTGTCTGTCTCAACCTGCTGATACAACACTGTCTGTCTCAACCTGCTGGTAGCACCACTGTCTGTCTCAACCTGCTGGTAGCACCACTGTCTGCCTCAACCTGCTGGTAGCACCACTGTCTGTCTCAACCTGCTGGTAGCACCACTGTCTGTCTCAACCTGCTGATACAACACTGTCTGTCTCAACCTGCTGGTAGCACCACTGTCTGTCTCAACCTGCTGATACAACACTGTCTGTCTCAACCTGCTGGTAGCACCACTGTCTGTCTCAACCTGCTGGTAGCACCACTGTCTGTCTCAACCTGCTGGTAGCACCACTGTCTGTCTCAACCTGCTGGTACCACCACTGTCTGTCTCAACCTGCTGGTAGCACCACTGTCTGTCTCAACCTGCTGGTAGCACCACTGTCTGTCTCAACCTGCTGGTAGCACCACTGTCTGTCTCAACCTGCTGGTAGCACCATTGTCTGTCTCAACCTGCTGGTAGCACCACTGTCTGTCTCAACCTGCTGGTAGCACCACTGTCTGTCTCAACCTGCTGGTACCACCACTGTCTGTCTCAACCTGCTGGTACCACCACTGTCTGTCTGAACCTGCTGGTACTACCACTGTCTGTCTGAACCTGCTGGTACTACCACTGTCTGTCTCAACCTGCTGGTACTACCACTGTCTGTCTCAACCTGCTGGTACTACCACTGCCTGTCTCAACCTGCTGGTACTACCACTGTCTGTCTCAACCTGCTGGTACTACCACTGTCTGTCTCAACCTGCTGATACTACCACTGTCTGTCTCAACCTGCTGGTAGCACCACTGTCTTTCTCAACCTGCTGGTACTACCACTGTCTGTCTCAACCTGCTGGTAGCACCACTGTCTGTCTCAACCTGCTGATACTACCACTGTCTGTCTCAACCTGCTGATACTACCACTGTCTGTCTCAACCTGCTGGTACTACCACTGTCTGTCTCAACCTGCTGGTAGCACCACTGCCTTTCTCAACCTGCTGGTAGCACCACTGCCTTTCTCAACCTGCTGGTAGCACCACTGCCTGTCTCAACCTGCTGGTAGCACCACTGCCTGTCTCAACCTGCTGGTAGCACCACTGTCTTGTCTCAACCTGCTGGTAGCACCACTGTCTTGTCTCAACCTGCTGGTAGCACCACTGTCTTGTCTCAACCTGCTGGTAGCACCACTGTCTGTCTCAACCTGCTGGTAGCACCACTGTCTCAACCTGCTGGTAGCACCACTGTCTGTCTCAACCTGCTGGTAGCACCACTGTCTCAACCTGCTGGTAGCACCACTGTCTGTCTCAACCTGCTGGTAGCACCACTGTCTGTCTCAACCTGCTGGTACTACCATTTTCTTTCTCAACCTGCTGATACACCACTGTCTCAACCTGCTGGTAGCACCACTGCCTGTCTCAACCTGCTGGTAGCACCACTGTTTGTCTCAACCTGCTGGTAGCACCACTGTCTGTCTCAACCTCCTGGTACTACCACTGTCTCTCTCAACCTGCTGTTACTACCAATGTCTCTCTCAATCTGCTGGTACTACCACTGTCAGTCTCACCCTGCTGGTAGCACCACTGTGTCTCAACCTGCTGGTAGCACAACTGTCTGTCTCAACCTGCTGATACACCACTGTCTGTCTCAACCTGCTGATACACCACTGTCTGTTTCAACCTGCTGGTAGCACCACTGTCTGTCTCAACCTGCTGGTAGCACCACTGTCTGTCTCAACCTGCTGGTAGCACCACTGTCTGTCTCAACCTGCTGGTAGCACCACTGTCTGTCTCAACCTGCTGGTAGCACCACTGCCTGTCTCAACCTGCTGGTAGCACCACTGCCTGTCTGAACCTGCTGGTACTACCATTTTCTTTCTCAACCTGCTGGTACAACCATTTTCTGTCTCAACCTGCTGGTACAACCATTTTCTGTCTCAACCTGCTGGTACCACCACTGTCTGTCTCAACCTGCTGATACTATATCACTGTCTGTCTCAACCTGCTGATACTACCACTGTCTGTCTCAACCTGCTGGTAGCACCACTGTCTGTCTCAACCTGCTGGTAGCACCACTGTCTGTCTCAACCTGCTGGTAGCACTACTGTCTGTCTCAACCTGCTGGTAGCACCACTGTCTGTCTCAACCTGCTGGTACTACCACTGCCTTTCTCAACCTGCTGGTAGCACCACTGCCTTTCTCAACCTGCTGGTAGCACCACTGCCTGTCTCAACCTGCTGGTAGCACCACTGCCTGTCTCAACCTGCTGGTAGCACCACTGCCTGTCTCAACCTGCTGGTAGCACCACTGTCTTGTCTCAACCTGCTGGTAGCACCACTGTCTTGTCTCAACCTGCTGGTAGCACCACTGTCTTGTCTCAACCTGCTGGTAGCACCACTGTCTGTCTCAACCTGCTGGTAGCACCACTGTCTGTCTCAACCTGCTGATACACCACTGTCTCAACCTGCTGGTAGCACCACTGTCTGTCTCAACCTGCTGGTAGCACCACTGTCTTGTCTCAACCTGCTGGTAGCACCACTGTCTGTCTCAACCTGCTGGTAGCACCACTGTCTGTCTCAACCTGCTGATACACCACTGTCTCAACCTGCTGGTAGCACCACTGTCTGTCTCAACCTGCTGGTAGCACCACTGTCTGTCTCAACCTGCTGGTACTACCATTTTCTTTCTCAACCTGCGGATACACCACTGTCTCAACCTGCTGGTAGCACCACTGCCTGTCTCAACCTGCTGGTAGCACCACTGTTTGTCTCAACCTGCTGGTAGCACCACTGTCTGTCTCAACCTCCTGGTACTACCACTGTCTCTCTCAACCTGCTGTTACTACCAATGTCTCTCTCAATCTGCTGGTACTACCACTGTCAGTCTCACCCTGCTGGTAGCACCACTGTGTCTCAACCTGCTGGTAGCACAACTGTCTGTCTCAACCTGCTGATACACCACTGTCTGTCTCAACCTGCTGGTAGCACCACTGCCTGTCTCAACCTGCTGGTAGCACCACTGCCTGTCTGAACCTGCTGGTACTACCATTTTCTTTCTCAACCTGCTGGTACAACCATTTTCTGTCTCAACCTGCTGGTACAACCATTTTCTGTCTCAACCTGCTGGTACCACCACTGTCTGTCTCAACCTGCTGATACTATATCACTGTCTGTCTCAACCTGCTGATACTACCACTGTCTGTCTCAACCTGCTGGTAGCACCACTGTCTGTCTCAACCTGCTGGTAGCACGACTGTCTGTCTCAACCTGCTGGTAGCACTACTGTCTGTCTCAACCTGCTGGTAGCACCACTGTCTGTCTCAACCTGCTGGTACTACCACTGTCTGTCTCAACCTGCTGGTACTACCACTGTCTGTCTCAACCTGCTGGTACTACCACTGTCTGTCTCAACCTGCTGGTACTACCACTGTCTGTCTCAACCTGCTGGTACTACCACTGTCTGTCTCAACCTGCTGATACTACCACTGTCTGTCTCAACCTGCTGGTAGCACCACTGTCTGTCTCAACCTGCTGGTAGCACCACTCTCTGTCTCAACCTGCTGGTAGCACCACTGTCTGTCTCAACCTGCTGGTAGCACCACTGTCTGTCTCAACCTGCTGGTAGCACCACTCTCTGTCTCAACCTGCTGGTAGCACCACTCTCTGTCTCAACCTGCTGGTAGCACCACTGTCTGTCTCAACCTGCTGGTAGCACCACTCTCTGTCTCAACCTGCTGGTAGCACCACTCTCTGTCTCAACCTGCTGGTAGCACCACTCTCTGTCTCAACCTGCTGGTAGCACCAGGTTGTTCTCATTGTTCAACTGAAAGCTTTGGTTCCACCGGAGTAGCTGACAATGGAAGAAATGTATCAGCTTCCTATCAACCAACATTTGTATTGACACGTGTAAACGTAATTGAGGATGTTCATATGATGAAATTCAATAAGCATAATTTTATACTATGCCCTTGGATGCATCTAAGGTGACTGGCTCTTACCTCCTGCATATTTTAATATAAAATGCAGTCACACAGAATTCTATATTAACACTAGAACAGCTACCAGTCATTTGGACTGCTCATGAACTTCATTTTTGTATTACTTTGACATTTTTAAAGTCCTGCCCCATCTGTCCTGGACTTTTCCTAAATAAATCTATACAACACACCGCCATTCGTAGAATCTTAATATCGTAAACAGAACTGGATAATTGATAATCACCCCGATAATTGCCTCAACTGAACCTAAACTATACCAAAACAAATTTAACACAACAGATCAAAGTAAAGTATGATGGGGAGAAAGGGGGAGTTGATGAGAGAGGGGGAAGATTAGAACCATTTTGTAATCACCAATTGTGAATGAAGAACAGGAGAGTCCACCGAATCCAAGCAGTCTTATCAGTGTACTCTGGCCTACTTGGAGTACACAGTGAGGAGCGTGCGTAATATACAATGGCAAGAAGACCAAAACGAATGCGCATGCTGTAATTAGCGTTGCTACAAAACCTGAATGAAAACGACTGAGATGATTGGGAAGAAATGTATCATGACGTCTGATGATAATATTTCTGGTTCTGAGCCTCAGCCTGAATAACCTACACCTCTGAGGCCTAAGCAGAAAAAATACAGAATAGTGTGCACTGAGCAGGTGCCTGCACCACCACCAAATGAAACAGGCCTACCTCAAACAACGAAAAAACGGAACTGGAGATACTGGAGATTAAAACCTCCAATCAGATTAACCAGAAAATAACTTATCTTCCCTGCTCAGGGACTGTTACCTTTGAAAGCCAATGACAATAGGTGTGTAGGACTCCTTCAGCCAGCAGGTGAGGGGAGGCCAACTTCAACCAGCAGTCATGCTACATGATGTAAAGAGTACCAGAAATAGAATAGATACAGAGCCCTGGTAGTCTGTTGATAAACCAACGTCACAGTGTCACTACCAAGAATTTGGTTGTCCATCACAGGAGGTTGGTGGCACCTTAATTGGGGAAGACGGGCTCGTGGAATGGTAGCAACAACACCAGACAAATGGTTTCTATGTGTTTGAGCCAATTCCATTCGCTCTGTTCTAACCACTATTAATGAGCCGTCCTCCCCGCAGAAGCCTCCACTGTTGTTCATAGTCCATACAATCATTGCTAGCTAGCTGTTCATGTCTTTGTACTGTAGCGAGCCATCCCAATCAACCTGTCAGTAATACCACTGACGCGTTTTTGTGATGTGTCCAGAATGGTTTCACACAGAGACCTTTCCTGAGCAGGCTAATGTTAGTGAATAATGTCATACGGCTTGCAGCCATTATGGCAATTAATCTATAGTTCAACAACACAAAATTCATGTATGTACAGTGCAATGGGACAAGTGGCCAAGGTCTCCGGTCTGACAACCAATGCCTGATAGTAAAACTGAAACCAATAGCTAGCCACTTTTAGCACGGAATAGGTAGCTAACGTTAGCTAGCTAGATGCAAACCTCAGCTTCAAAGTTTAACGTTGATGTCATGAGACATTAAACCAATGAGATGAAATAGTTAAACACGGTTTCGACTGTAACGTAGCACAAAACAGATTAGCAATAAGAATCCAACTTTTGTTCATTTCTTCTCTACCAGGGTTTCCCAAACTCGGTCCTGGGGCTCCCCCTGGGTGCACATTTTGGGTTTTGCCTTAGCACTACACTGCTGATTCAAATAACCAAAGCTTGATGGTGAGTTGGCTATTTGAATCAGCAGTGTAGTGCTATAGGGCAAAAATTAAAACGTGGACTCGGTGCTATGCCCGCCGCAGTATATGGCTGGGAAAATGTACGTCAATCCAGGGATGTATGATGCGTTCAAAGCAACTGGGAACTCGGAAATCTCGAATTTCTGACTTCAGTTTTTCAAGACAACTGGGATCTTGGAGAAGAAAACGAGCTCTGACTTAGACAGAATTAGACTTGGTTAAGCTTCTCTAGTGTCCGTGAGTTATTTACTCTGAAAAATAAGAACCTAACAACACACACACCTATTGATTGATGTATTCTGTTCAACTGTGTCTCAGCCCTTGAGCTACATTTCTCTTCACAATTGGAAATGGTAGTTGTTTGCCAGCATTTCTCTCATTCTCAGAGTTGTCTAGAGGGGTGTGGAGCTCCCCAGGACAGAGAAACTGAGACAAAAGCTGCACATTGATACAGAAGAAGTGGAACTGAAATATGAACGCAAACTACACTTCGGTGCACATACACACCCACATTATTTGACTAACATGTCTGCATCCCAAATGATACCCTGTACATTGTATAGTGCATTACTTTTGACAATAACCCTGCTCAAAAATAGTGCACTGTATAAGACATTGGGATGAATATTATATACATTCACATGGATTTTTTTATATTTTTTATTTGACCTTTATTTAACCAGGTAGGCTAGTTGAGAATAAGTTCTCATTTGCAACTGCGACCTGGCCAAGATAAAGCAAAGCAGTTTGACACATACAACAACACAGAGTTACACATGGAATAAACAAACATACAATCAATAATACAGTTGGAAAATCTATATACAGCATGTGCAAATGAGGTAGGATAAGAGAGGTAAGGCAATAGATAGGCCATGGTGGCAGAGTAAATACAATATAGCAATTAAACACTGGAATGGTAGGATGTGCAGAGGATGAATGTGCAAGTAGCTTTACTGGGGTGCAAAAGAGCAAGATAATTAAATAAATACAGTATGGGGATGAGGTAGTTGGATGGGCTATTTACATATGAGCTGTGTACAGGTGTAGTGATCTGTGAGCTGCTCTGACAGCTGGTGCTTAAAGCTAGTGAGTGTGGTAAGAGTCTCCAGCTTCAGAGATTTTTGCAGTTCGTTCCAGTCATTGGCAGCAGAGAACTGGAAGGAGAGGCACCAAAGGAAGAATTGGCTTTGGGGGTGACCTGTGAGATATACCTGCTGGAGCGCGTGCTATGGGTGGGTGCTGCTATGGTGACCAGTGAGCTGAGATAAGGCGGGGCTTTACCTAGCAGAGACTTGTAGATGACCTGGAGCCAGTGGGTTTGGCGAAGAGTATGAAGCGAGGGCCAGCCAACGAGAGCATACAGGTCGCAGTGGTGGGTAGTATATGGGGCATTGGTGACAAAACGGATGGCACTGTGATAGACTGCATCCAATTTGTTGAGTAGAGTGTTGGAGGCTATTTTGTAAATGACATCGCCGAAGTCGAGGATCGTTAGGATGGTATGTTTGGCAGCATGAGTGAAGGATGCTTTGTTGCGAAGTAGGAAGCCGATTCTAGATTTAATTTTGTATTGGAGATGCTTAATGTGAGACTGGAAGGAGAGTTTACAGTCTATCCAGACACCTAGGTATTTGTAGTTGTCCACATATTCTAAGTCAGAACCGTCCAGAGTAGTGATGCTGGACGGGCGGGCAGGTGTGGGCAGGGATCGGTTGAAGAGCATGCATTTAGTTTTACTTGCATTTAAGAACAGCTTGAGGCCAAGGAAGGAGAGTTGTATGGCATTGAAGCTCATCTGGAGGTTAGTTAACACAGTGTCCCACAAAGGGCCAGAGATATACAGAATGGTGTCGTCTGCGTAGAGTTGCATCAAAGAATCACCAGCAGCGAGAACAACATCATTGATGTATACAGGGAAGAGAGTCAGCCCGAGAATTGTACCCTGTGGCACCCCCTTAGAGACTGCCAGAGGTCCGGACAACAGGCCCTCCGATTTTCCATACTGAACTCTATCGGAGAAGTAGTTGGTGAACCAAGCGAGGTAATCATTTGAGAAAGCAAGGCTGTTGAGTCTGTCAATAAGAATGTTGTGATTGACAGAGACGAAAGCCTTAGCCAGGTTGATGAATACGGCTTCACAGTAATGTCTCTTATCGATGGCGGTTATGATATCGTTTAGGACCTTGAGCGTGGCTGAGATGCACCCATGACCAGCTCGGAAACCAGATTGCATAGCGGAGATGTGTACAGTGAGATTCGAGGTAAACTGTTTATTAACTTGGTTATCAAAGACCTTAGAAAGGCAGGGTAGAATAGATATAGGTCTGTAGCCGTTTGGGTCTAGAGTGTCTCCCCCTTTGAAGAGGGGGATGACCGTGGCAGCTTTCCAATCTATGGGAATCTCAGACGATACGAAAGAGAGGTTGAACAGGCTAGTAATAGGGGTTGCAACAATTTCGGCAGATAATTTTTATAAAGAGAGGGTCCAGATTGTCTAGCTGATTTGTAGGGGTCCAGATTTTGCAGCTCTTTCAGAACATCCGCTATCTGGATTTGGGTGAAGGAGAAGTGGGGGAGGTTTGAGCGAGTTGCTGTGGGGAGCGCAGGGCTGTTGACCAGGGTAGGGGTTGCCAGGTGGAAAGCATGACCAGTCGTAGAAAAATGCTTATTGAAATTCTCAATTATTGTGGATTTATCAGTAGTGACAGTGTTTCCTAGCCCCAGTGCAGTGGGCAGCTGGGAGGAGGTGCTCTTATTCTCCATGGACTTTACAGTGTCCCAGAACCTTTTTGAGTTTGTATTACAGGATGCAAATATCTGTTTAAAAAAGCTAGCCTTAGCTTTCCTAACTGCCTGTGTATATTGGTTCCTAACTTCCCTGAAAAGTTGCATATCACGGGGGCTATTCGATGCTAATGCAGAACGCCACAGGATGTTTTTGTGCTGGTCAAGGGCAGACAGGTCTGGACTGCACCAAGGGCTATATCTATTCCTGGTTCTAAATTTTTTGAATGGAGCATGCTTATTTTGGATAGTGAGGAAGGCACTTTTAAAGAATAACCAGGTATCCTCTACTGAGGTCATTGTCATATCTATGAGGGTGCCCGTGTTTACGGATTTGGGGTTGTACCTGGTAGGTTCATAGAAAATTTGTGTGAGATTGAGGGCATCAAGCTTAGATTGTAGGATGGCCGGGGTGTTAAAAGCATGTCCTGTCCCAGTTTAGGTCACCTAGCAGCACGAGCTCAGAAGATAGATGGGGGGCAATCAATTCACATATGATGTCCAGGGCACAGCTGGGGGCAGAGGGTAGTCTATAGCAAGCGGCAACGGTGAGAGACTTGTTTCTAGAAAGGTGATTTCTGTAGAAGTAGAAGCTCAAATTGTTTTTGTACAGACCTGGATAGTAAGATAGAACTCTGCAGGCTATCTCTGCAATAAATTGCAACACCGCCCCCTTTGGCAGTTCTATCTTGGTGGAAAATGTTATAGTTAGGGATGGAAATTTCTGTGTTTTTGTTGGTTTTCCTGAACCAGGATTCAGACACGGCTAAGACATCTGGGTTGGCAGAATGTGCTAAAGCAGTGAATAAAGCAAACTTAGGGAGTAGGCTTCTAATGTTAACATGCATGAAACCAAGGCTTTTACGGTTACAGAAGTCACCAAATGAGAGCACCTGGGGAGTAGGAGTGGAGCTAGGCACTGCAGGTCCTGGATTAACCTCTACATCACCAAAGGAACAGAGGAGAAGTAGGATAAAGGTACGGCTAAAGGTTATAATAACAGGCCGTCTAGCACGTTCGGAACAGAGAGTAAAGGGAGCAGGTTTATGGGCACGATAGCATAGATTCAAGGCATAATGTACAGACAAAGGTATGGTAGGAAGAGAGTACACTGGAGGTAAACCTGGGCATTGAGTAATGATGAGAGAGATATAGTCTCTAGAGATGTTTAAACCAGGTGATGTCATCGCATATGTGGGAGGTGGAACAACATGGTTGGTTAAGGTATATTGAGCAGGGCTAGAGGCTCTACAGTGAAAAAAGACAGTAATCACTAACCAGGACAGTAATGGACAACGCATATTGATATTAGGGAGAGGCATGCGTAGACAAGTGATCTTATGGGCCCAGTGAGTGGTTGGGCTGGCTGGGGACACGGCGATTCAGACAGTTAGCAGGCTGGGGCTAGCAAGCTAGCATAAAGGCCGTAGAGGGACGTCGCAATGGGGAAAGTCTGTTTTTGCCTCCTCGTGCGGTGACGTCGATAGACCAGTCGTGGAATTAGTCGGGTTCCAAGTAGCAGAGGGGTGCAAGTCTAATTGGCAAAATGGGTATAGTGGTCCAAGAAACTGACCGATAGATCAGCTAACAGTCCAATATGCTTTGATTGCTTTGATTTGAAATAAAATTTGATTTGATTTGATTTGATATGCTCTAGATAGCTAGCAGGCCGCGGTTAGCAGAATGGGCCTTCAGGGTACGTCACACCTGAGGGGCCTGTGGGGCCTGTTGGGATCCTCGGGCAGATTATGTTGGTATTCCTGTCGTGAAGGATCGGCAGGTTTCCATGACCCGTACTGGTAGTAGATATTGTAGCCGAGGAGTGGGCTTCAGGAGTAGCCCAGGAGCCCTAGCCAGGAGATGGGTCTAGCATGGGGTAGCTCCAGGCTAGTTTGTGCTAGCTCCGGGATGGAAACATTAGCCAGGAGCAGTCAACCCGGGTTTGAGTTTGCGGTAGGAATCCGGGGATATGGAGAGAAGAATAGGTCCAGTATGCTCTGGTTTGAAAAGCACTGTATGAACTCGCGAGAGCTTTCCGAGCTACAGGTTAGCTGATGACTGCTAGCAGTGGTTAGCTGACTGATAGCTGGTAGCTAGTTAGCTAGCTAACTTCAGTTGAGGTATTCCAGTTAGGAGGTAAATAGAAATACTTTAGAAAAAAAACAGATCCACACCACATTGGGTGAGGTGGGTTGCAGGAGAGAATTTTGAAGTTGAGGTTTAGGAAAAAATATTAAAAAGAATGCGAAGAAAAATATATATACATGGGACGAGACAAGACAAAGACGTCTGACTGCTACGCCATCTTGGAAAATAATGATGACACAGGGAGGTGATAATTCAAGTGGTATGGGATTTCATACTACAAATCATGATTCAGTTTATCAATAAGTACACTTTTGAAAGCAGAAAAACGTTGTGTTTTATTTTGTGTTTTATGACCTCAGAAAATAAAAAGAAGACGATGAAAGAAAAGTTATTTGTGTTATACCCACTTTTCATAATGATACATCACATTGAAGTCTAATTGAACACAGAAAGCTATAAAATGTCCTATTGCTAAACAGTCCATTGACTATGCAAATGCAGAGGATGTGTGTGTGTGAATAGCTGGTCATGGAAGGGGATGGGGTGGGGCTGGCTGCCTGTTTCAGTACAGTAAGCTGCTCTTTATAGAAGGCTGTGGTAGTTTCAAAACTGCACTGCAGTGAAGACAGCTCTGCTCCCAATGTTCCTTTCTACTGCTTCTCACTCTCTCTGGTAAGACCGATTTAACACTGAGTAACTACAGTAGGGTGAAAGCACTGACTGTAGATTATATTGTAAATATGAAGATTATTTCTACGTACCAATACCAGACCCATTGATGTACTCACAGCCAGTGAGAGGCATTGGAGGATTGTATTGTATGAACATGATTTGCATGAACTATCTACTGTATATTTCAGCAGGTCTGGAAGCTGTTCTCTGTGAACGTGGGAGATAATGTCAAATTATCCTGTGCTCAAAGCTCTGGCTCATGGACTATATCCTGGTACCAACAGAAGGCTGGAGGTGGACCAAGTTACTTGCTTGCGACAGGTACAAGCTCAGGCAGCAGAGCCAATGGTCTTCCCAACAGGTTCACATATTCTGGATCTGCTGGCAACACTCAGTATCTACACATCAATGGAGTTTAGGCTGAGGATTTGGCAGTGTATTACTGTGCCTGTGCTGGCTGTGGCCTAAACCACAGTGCTACAGTTCAATGAGAAGTGCATACAAAAACACAAAAGAGGGATTTAACATGGAATGAAAAGAACAAAGCTCTATGCCGACACAGAGTGTTAACCAGTTTAGTGGGATATGGGCTGTGTCTCATCCAGTATCTATATAATGACCATTATTGTCTGTGTCATGGATTTAAGATCTTTACACGTGGTGAATGAAGTGTGAAGTCAGAGCAAGAAAAGCACACTTCAGCATAGAGGTTTTTGTACGGACATTAATCACTGTGAGACTCTGGCTTTGGCGACGGAAATGAAGTCAACATAGGTGAGTGAAATTAATTGTGCTTTATCGAGTTGCAAAGGGAGTGAATATCCCTGTGAACTTTCTAAATGTACCAGCTATTTGGGGAATTTTCATAACATGTAAAATATATAGAGAGAAAAAAAAGGATTATAATATGAAACTCAATATTAGGAAGGTGTTCTTAATGTTTTGTGCACTCAGTGTATATGCCTATCCTTTATAAAAAATAAATACATGTTTTCACTGTCAATATATCTTTAATATAATGTTTTGGGGCAGAACTGGTGTCAGTTGTGAGAAAAATGTTAGTAGTATTTCTTTTAAATGAAATATTTCATGTTTAGATATTAGTTTTTTAAAATAATTTTTAAAATAATTTTTAAAATAATTATTTTCTCCTGAACCAGATGGTTTATCAAAACCTATGGACAATATGGACACATATGCACACATAAATAATTAGGAAAAAAATGTTTCAAAATAAGTTTAAAAAAAAATGTTTTCTTAGATTTCCAAAATTATCTGTTGATCAACTTTGTTAAATGACCTTGCACTTTTCTACCCCAGTGCTTTAAATAGAGGAATATACCATGTGTACACTTTGTGTAGAAAAATATATTATATTTTTATGTATATTATATGAAGCATTAGTAATACCACGCTTACATTACAATTTAATTTGTTTTCCATTTAGCTAAATATGTGTATGTATCTTATCTAAATGCTAGATTTAATAGATTTACCGTGCACTGAATAATATATCTTTAGCTAAGATGTGACGTTCAAACACCAGAACCTTTAGTTAATTTCTCAGGAGTAGACATTTTTTTCCAATTTTAAAGTTATCGACAATTGTCCTTGAAGGTATGTGTTCATTATTATAAGCCTATGCTTCATCATGATTTTCAACCACAGCACACATCTCTTTTCAGTTTATCAAACCCTCTCTGGTCCTGATGGCCCCAGCCCAGGCCCCTCTCTCTAGGGACAATACCACCCTGTTGTGCCCGGCACAGGGTTTCCACCCTGACGGTGCCTCCCTGTCCTGGTCTGCTGACAGTGGCTCTTTGACGAGCGCAGAAATCCAGAAGGACGAGTCTCAGCGCCAGCCTGATGGCACCAGTGTGCCCTCCACACACTGGAGCTCCGGACAGACCTTCACCTGTCGCCTGAGCCAGCATTTCATGATATGATGTTGCCATTATTTGATATTTCAACAACTAAAGCCATTCTTGGTTTTAAAGCAAACATTTACCACAGACAAATCGTTACAAAATGTTACGCAATTTTCAGAGAGAAAGAAAGAGAGTTAAAGTCTGGAGTGGGACCCAGTCCTACACCATTAGACCAACTAGACCATTATTACCAATGCCTACAAAAGTCCCCAGTGGCCCCAGTAGAGGCCGTGACATATGCTTTTTTGGCAGAGGCTACGAATCCGTAGGTACCCACCCATGATCCAAATCATGTTCTGCACATAAGATTCTTTACTCTACTTTACACACTTTACACATTTTTGCGGTCACCCTCTCTTCACATTTTGCACTGTCAATCGCCATGAGAGAAAAATGCGACCATTCACACAAATCATCCTAAAATCTCATAAGAAATTAGGTGGTGTTTTTTTGTCTTACAGTAACTTTATACTATGCTATTATTTGGTTATATTATGTTGAAAATTATCATTATGTGATCTTAGAGACATTGATTCAGCTTTCATCTAACTTTATTAAAGTGGGTACCATTCGCCAGAGTAGCCTGTTCTCTGAGCAGTCTAACGAATAGAACAAAGACTGGGTGTAAAGTAGAGTATCCCACACATGTGCAGAAGCTTCAGACCTTTATCTGTCTGGAAGAGGGGTCAAGAGAAGTCAGATCTGCAGCCACTCCAATGTACCTAGTTACCTCTGAACTTACCAAACAGCTATTATTTTTTCTTAGAGCTAAAGAGATATTTTGTGGAAAGACTCATTTGTTCTTGCCTAAAGTTGAGCTATTTTGAAAAAACAAAATCTAACATTTTCTAGTAAACATTTAGCTTGTTCTTGCTGGTGTCTCAGAGGTTATCATCCAGAGACAGAAGAGGAAGTGAGACATCCCACTCACAAATGTATTATGTTTCAATGAAAGTCAATGAACTAAGCAGACCATACCCAGCTGCTATTGCATTGGTGCAATGGTGCGCCTATCGGAGATCCACACCATTAAGCAGACTGGAAACATTTTTTCCAATGGTAAACGGCCTGAGTAAGTCATCTTCATTTATCCACCATCTTTGAAATCCAACAACACTTCCTCTTCCAATTATAATGTGGGGAGGTCAAAACAATGAAAAACTATCTAACAAATCTATTAATTTTAAAATCTTATTGTTGATTACTTCTCCTTGCCATTCATCTGATAATAGTGTGGGAAAATGGGTGTCCCTGGATTGCTGGTTTGCCTGGGCAAGAAAAGTTTGAAGACCCCTGCACTAGAGTCCCTAGAATACAAAATATAAGTTACAAATATTACATTAGAGGGAAAACGATTGATTTTGTGTCCATAAACCAAGATCAGGTCTAGGCATGCAAACAGGGCACTCACACTTCCGTGCACACATACTCACTATCTCTACACACACAGTACTTGTTAGCCAATCCCACATGTTAACAAGTTTTCAAGCTTAAAGACAATGGCCAGAGAGCTTACCCATGATGTTACACAATGATTTAAGTCAAACACAGCGAGCCAGACTACAGCCAAGCCAGATTACCGAAGGGAACTTGTACAACGCTCGCAATAGCACTAGCTAAAGGAAAGTACTTATTTCCAGCGTGTGAATGTGTGTTTTAGTTTTTAAATTGTTATCAGTATAGCCCCTCATTGTGCTTCTTGTGTTTCCCCGCCAGTTGCTGTCGGGAGTCACCGACTCAATGCTGAAAACTCCGGAACTCAAGAACTTGGATACCTGTGGCAACATCTGCAACGAACTAGCCAGCTCACTAGTTAGGTTGCAATGGAGCCCCCTTCACCTGGAATAGCTAACAAACGTTTCCAGCGCTGTGGAAGCTGTGTTCATTACGCTCTTGTCCGGGACCATATTGACAATCCGGAGTTCCAATGCGCCAATTGTTTGCTAGCGGGGGACTACAGGAATGAGGTGGCTATGCTTAGCAAACAAATCTAAATTCTGCGCTAATTTATTGGGAAAACGCAAATTGGAACTTTATCATTCTCAACTCATACTCATTTGGCAGGACTCACCTCGGGCCTAATGGATGTTTCCCTTTCTCTATCCGAATGGCCTGTGCTGCCTGGAACATGCCGGCCTAGGAAGTCGTATCCATCTGCTTCTCCTCCTTCATCCTGTAGTGAAGTAGACGGAGAACAGCAAGAAGAGTGTTCAGCACTGGTCCCATGTCACAAGTTGTGGAAACCGAAGGCAGCGGCATGCGAGAGGTTCGGAGCAGATTGAAATAAGGAATAGCTTCGCTGTACTATGCCTGATATACCCTTGCCTTCATTTCTGGGACTGCCTGTGCCTGCGATGGCAGGGCTAACTCCAACTACGCTGACTCCAGCAGCGGCTTCGTTGTTGAGTTCGGCTCCTTTCCCTCTCTCTGGATCTGACGGGGCACTGCCTGCTGTGGGAGGTCTGGACCTATCGCCGGGAGCAGCGGGCGTATGCTATCCTGCTTCTCGTGGGCCCGTGAAAAGCTCAACGAATTGTGTGAGGGGTGGGAATGTGCGGATTTCTCATTTCCCTTCTCTGGCCATTGTTTTTGGCAGTTCAATTGTGAGAAATGTCTCAGTCCCTGGAGCAAAGACTTTGTGCTACCCAGGAGCACTAGTACAGGACATCAGTAAGCTGCTTCCAAACATTTTAAACCAGCATCAGGAAATTGAGTCTATCATAGTTCATGTGGGATTCAATGACATTATAAAGGGCAGCTCAGAACAGCTGAAGATGGATTTTAAAGAACTGATTGGGTCACTACTTGTCACCAACAAACGCCCCATAATATCTGGCCCTCTGCCCTCCCTAAATCGTGGCATTGATCGGTTCAGCAGACTTTTAGTCCTCCATAACTAGCTCTGAGACTATTGCAGCTCTGTCGGTATAACATTTATTGACAATTTTGATATCTTCAGGAAACAAAGCTTGTATTATAAGGAGGATCCTTTCACAGCATTATAAGGCTGTGTTGAGACAATGACTTAACAATGACCCAAGCCCAGCTCATTTAATCTCTACCATTGTGTCGCTGAGTTGTCATAATGCTTCAGAAAATGTACATTATCCCAGGGGTGCTGGAAGACACAATGTAAGTAACCTAATGTATGCCCCTCTTACTGCCCTGAATGCCTCTGCTGATCCTACAGCTATTGTATGCAGTAATTATGTGCCTATGAACCAGAGTTATACTGTTAGCACTGAGGCGGTGTGCCCTAGTAGGAAGTCCACTGTGTGGAGCTCACCCTGCACTAACATAAATTACCTGAGCATGTCTACCTCTGCTAAGCTTCCCAGTAAAGAAATAAAAACAATGAAGCATCCCCGAAAAGTGCTAAAAATAGCCCACGTTAACATATGTATCTTAGGAAACAAGACTCATGAAATCAATAATTTGCTAGTAACAGATGTCATTCATATTCTGACTATCTCTGAAACTCACTTATATAATACCTTTGATAATACAGTGGTTGCAATACATGGTTATAAGATCTACAGACAAGACAGAAATGCCAAAGGTGGAGGTATGGACGTTTATATTCAGAACCACACATCTGAGCGCAACGTTTTTTGTTGAATACTGTTGAATGCCAAAAGCTGAACGAGAGACCTCGGTTTATTGTTTTGTAAAACTGACAGTGGTTTTCTATACTTTTATTTTATTTTGGATCCTGCGACTGTTGGGCTTAGTTGCTGTGAGCACTGCTGTCTATTTATGTCCCCCTAATTGCCCTGAATACCTTGATTAATCCTACAGCTATTGGATGCAGTAATCATGAGCCTATGAACCAGAGTTATACTGTTAGTACTGAGGCCGTGTGCCTTAGCAGGAAGACCACTTTGTGCAGCTCACCCTGCACTATCAAGTCTACTTCTGATAAGCTTCCCAGTAAAGCATTTTAAAAAATCAAGCAACCCAGAAAAGTGCTAAAAATGGCCCATATTAACATATGCAGCCTGAGAAACAAGGTCCATGAAGTCAATAACTTGCTTTTAACAGATGAACTTCATATTCTGACTATCTCTGAAACTCACTTTGATAATATCTTTGATGATACAGTGGTAGCAATACATGGTTATAACATCTAACGAAAAGACAGAAATGCCAACGGGGGCGGTGTTGCAGTCTATATGAAGGACCGCATTCCTGTAAGAGATGATTAGAGATTATCTAATGTTAAATAATGTTGAAGTAATATGGCTACAGGTTCATCTGCCTCACCTAAAGCCCATTCTTGGGGGAAGCTGCTATAGACCACCACCAAGTGCTAACAGTCAGTATCTGGATAATATGTGTGAAATGCTTGATAATGTATATGATATCAACAGAGAAGTATATTTTCTGGGGTATTTAAATATTGAGTGGCTCTCATCAAGCTGCCCTCTCAAGAAAAAACGTCAAACTGTAACCAGTGCCTGCAACCTGGTTCAGGTTGTCAGTCAACCTACCAGGGTATTTACAAACAGCACAGGAATTAAATCATCAACATGTATTGATCACACCTTTACTAATGCTGCAGAATTTTGCTTTAAAGCAGTATCCAAATCCATAGGATGTAGTGATCACAATATAATAGCCATATCTAGGAAAACCAAAGTTCAAAAGGCTGGGCCTAATATAGTGTATAAGAGGTCATACAAAAAGTTTTGTAGTGATTCATATGTTGATGATGTAAAGACTATTTGCTGGTCTGTGGTGTGTAATGAGAAGCAACCAGATGCTGCACTTGACACATTTATGACATTTCTTACTCCAGTTACTAATAAGCACGCACCCATTATTAAGAAAATGACTGTAAAAACTGTTAAATCCCCTTGGATTGATGAGGAATTGAACAATTGTATGGTTGAGAGGGATGAGGCAAAAGATATGGCAAATAAGTCTGGCAGCTCAACTGATTGGCAAACGTACTGCATATTAAGAAATCATGCGACTAAGCTAAATAAAAATAAAAATTAACTATACTATCCTATGAAACAAAGATAAGTTATATAAAGAATAATAGTAAAAACTTTGGAGCACCTTAAATGAAATTTTGGGGAAAAAAGCAAACTCGGTTCCATCATTCATTGAATCAGATGGCTAATTTATTACAAAACCCAATATCGCCAACTTCTTTAAAGGCTTTTTCATTGGCAAGATAAACAAACTTAGGGATGACATGCCAGCAACAAACGTTGACACCACACATCCAAGTATATCTGACCAAATTATGAAAGTCAAGAATTGTACTTTTGAATTCTGTAAAGTGAGTGTAGAAGAGGTGAATAAATTATTGTTGTCTATCAACAATGACAAGCCACCTGGGTCTGACAACTTCTATGGAAATTTACTGAGGATAATAGATAATAATAATAAATACACTCGTATTTGTCTAATTTTCAATTTAAGCCTACTGTGTGCCCTCAGGCCTGGAGGGAAGCAAAAGTAATTCCCTTACCTAAGAATAATTAAGCTCCCTTTATGGCTCATATAGCCAACCAACCAGTTTGTTACCGACCCTTAGTAAACTTTTCAAAAAAATTGTGTTTGACCAGATACAATGCTATTTTACAGTAAACAAACTGACAACAGAACTTCAGCACGCTTATAGGGAAGGACATTCAACAAGCATAGCACTAACACAAATGACTGATGATTGGCTGAGAGAAATTGTTGATAAAAATATGTTTTGTTATTATCGATCATAATCTGCTGCTGGAAAACTGATGTGTTATGGCTTTACACCCCCTGCTATATTGTGGATAAAGAGTTACCTGTCTAACAGAACACAGAGGGTGTTCTTTAATGGAACCCTATCCAACATAATCCAGGTAGAATCAGGAATTCCCCGGGGAAGCTGTCTAGGCCCCTTACTTTTTTCAATCTTTACTAACGACATGCCACTGGCTTTGAGTAAAGTGGATGACTCAAAACAGTACATGTCAGCTACTACAGCGACTAAAATTACTGCAACACTTAACAAAGAGCTGCAGTTAGTTTCTGTAACGGTTTTCCTCCTCTTCTGAGGAGGAGTAGGAAGGATCGGATCAATATTCAGCGTGGTACGTGTCCATGTTAATATTTATTTAAACTGAACACAAAAAAACAAAATAACAAGAGAACGAACGAAAACGAAACAGTTCTGTCTGGTGCAGACACAGAGACAGAAACAACTACCCACAAATTATAGTGGGAAAACAGGCTGCCTACGTATGGTTCTCAATCAGAGACAACCCTCTGCTCCTGGTTACCACGCTGCTTGGTCCTTTTTTGGTGGTGGGTAGTTCTGTAAAGGTTTTCCTCCTCTTCTGAGGAGGAGTAGGAAGGATCGGACCAATATGCAGCGTGGTACGTGTCCATGTACATATTTATTTAAACTGAACACAAAAAACAAAATAACAAGAGAACGAACAAAAACGAAACAGTTCTGTCTGGTGCAGACACAGAGACAGAAAACAATTACCCACAAATTATAGTGGGAAAACAGGCTGCCTAAGTATGGTTCTCAATCAGAGACAACGATTGACAGCTGCCTGGGAACCATATTGGGAACCATACCTGGCCAAAAAACAGAAATACAAAACATATAAGAAAAACATAGAATGCCCACCCCAACTCACGTCCAGACCAAACTAAAATAGAGACATAAAAAAGGAACTAAGGTCAGGACGTGACAGTTTTAGAATGGGTGGCAGGAAATAAGTTAGTCATAAATAGTTCAAAAATTAAACGCATTGTATTTGGGACAAATCATTAACTAAACCCTAAACCTCAACTAAATCTTGTAATGGATAATGTGGAAATTGAGCCAGTTGAGGTGGCTAAACTGCTTGGAGTAACCCTGGATTGTAAATTGTCATGGTCAAAACATATTGATACATCAGTAGCTAAGATGGGGAGAAGTCTGTCCATAATAAAGCGATGCTCTGACTTCTTAACAAAACTATCAACAAGACAGGTCCTACAGGCCCTAGTTTTGTCGCAACTGGACTACTGTTCAGTCGTGTGGTCAGGTGCCACAAAGAGGGACTTAGGAAAATTGCAATTGGCTCAGAACAGGGCAGCACGGCTGGCACTTAGATACAAAGAGAGCTAACATTAATAATATGCATGTCAATCTCTCCTGACTCAAAGTGGAAGAGAGATTGACTTCATCACTACTTGTATTGTTGAGAGGTATTGATTGACATGTTGAATGCACCGAGCTGTCTGTTTAAACGACTCGCACATAGCTCGGACACCCATGCATAACCCACAAGACATGCCACCAGAGGTCTCTTCACAGTCCCCAAGTCCAGAACAGACTATGGGAGGCGCACAGTACTACATAGAGCCATGGAACTCTATTAACACATCAAGTAACTAATTCAAGCAGTAAAATTAGATAAAACAACAGAAAAATACACCTTATGGAACAGCGGGGGCTGTGAAGCAACACAATCATAGGCACAGACATCCATTTAAAAAAAAAAGTATTTTATTTTATTTTTATTTCACCTTTATTTAACCAGGTAGGCTAGTTGAGAACAAGTTCTCATTTGCAACTGCGACCTGGCCAAGATAAAGCAAAGCAGTGTGACACAGACAACAACACAGAGTTACACATGGCGTAAACAATAAACAAGCCAATAACACAATATACAAATCAATGACACAGTAGAAAAAAGAAAGTCTATATACAGTGTGTGCAAAAGGCATGAGGAGGTAGGCAATAAATAGGCCATAGGAGCGAATAGTTACAATTTAGCAGATTAACACTGGAGTGATAAATGAGCAGATGATGATGTGCAAGTAGAGATACTGGTGTACAAAAGAGCAGAAAAGTAAATAAAATAAAAACAGTATGGGGATGAGGTAGATAGATTGGGTGGGCTATTTACAGATGGACTATGTACAGCTGCAGCGTTCCATACAAACACACAATAACATAAACACTATACACACACGTACACATGGATTTTGTGTTGTAAATATATAGTGAAATCTGTTGTGAATGTATTGTAAAGTTTTTAAAATTGTATAACTGCCTTAATTTTGCTGGACCCCAGGAAATGTGGTAGAGCATCAGCAGTTTTCCTCTTGTTATGTCAGTCATTGCAGACCTTAGAGAGCTACAGTATGTTTGTCGAGTGTCAGTTGTGCAGAGGTGAGGACGGAGTCAGGCGCAGGACACAGAACTGAGTAAAATAACGTACTTTACTCTGAAAAATAATCAGCCAATAAATCCATTCAGGGATAACAAACCCTAACACAAAAGACTAACACAAAACCAGTAACAATCACCCACAAAACATAATGAGAACCAGAGGGTTAAATAGGGAAATAATAATAACGTAATGGGAACCAGGTGTGTACAATCAAGACATAACAAATGGAAAAAGAAACGGTGGCAGCTAGAAAGCCGGGGACAACGACCGCCGAATGCCACTCGAACAAGGAGAGGCACCAACTTCGGTGGAAGTCGTGACAATGTTAATGTGGTCCTGGATGAGCTGCACTACCTGAGCCACTTGTGTGGGTTGTAGACTCCGTCTCATGCTACCACTAGAGTGAAAGCACCGCCAGCATTCAAAAGTGACCAAAACATCAGCCAGGAAGCATTGGAACTGAGAAGTGGTCTGTGGTCCCCACCTGCAGAACCACTCCTTTATTGGGGGTGTCTTGCTAATTGCCTATAATTTCCACCTGTTGTCTATTCCATTTGCACAACAGCATGTGAAATTTATTGTCAATCAGTGTTGCTTCCTAAGTGGACAGTTTGATTTCACAGAAGTGTGATTGACTTGGAGTTACATTGTGTTGTTTAAGTGTTCCCTTTATTTTTTTGAGCAGTGTATATTTGTTTATTGTAAACTGGCCCCTGACAAGTAAATTGACAAAAATAACGAATGGCTCACTAGTTAATATGTTAATAAGACATGTATTTGAGTCAGCACAGTCTCAGCAAACTTACATTTTAAAATTCAACTCACATTGAGCAAAAATCATTGGGTTGGTGGAGTATTCCATGTCAGATCAACAATTTCCGAATTTTAAATCTAGCCAACTTGAACATTTAAGCTACATGGACTTTTCCTAAGCTGCATTTTCTTATATATATTTTTTATATTTTTAGTACAGCCTCGTACAACCAGCCGGATCTCACAAGCTTAGATAAATGATTCGCTACACATGAAGTCGTGGGCCCGTATTCATTAAGTGTTTTTCTACTGTGTTATTGACTTGTTAATTGTTTACTCCATGTGTAACTCTGTTGTTTGTTCACACTGCTATGCTTTATCTTGGCCAGGTCGCAGTTGCAAATGAGAACTTGTTCTCAACTAGCCTACCTGGTTAAATAAAGGTGAAATAAAAAATAAAATAAAAAAAGTAGGAGTGCTTATCTAGGATCAGGCCTTGCTGTCCATATAGTCGTATTCACCATACTCTAAAAGGCAAAACTGACCTTGGATCAGCACTCCTACTCTGTGACGCTTTATGAATACGGAGCTTGAGTGTGATCATACAAGTACACAACTTCCCCATATCTGTCCTCAAAGAGTCAATAGACAATTTTACTTGTTCCACTGGCCCTGCAAAACACCAACAAGGGTGTTTAATTTAAGGGTAGAATTAAGTTGAAAAACGTTTGCTAGACATTAGCCCTTGTTTTCTTGAGATGATGGATGGTCTCTGTCAGGTTATTTATTATGTACAGATAGCGAGTAGCTGTTCTAATCTAATCTTTGGGATAGAACTGGCCCTGGGGTTACAGTTATACAATGGTAATTACAGTAATCAGAGTAATCACCTACTTTTAACTAGGGATGCAAAATTACGGTAACTTTCCCAAGATCTTCTAGAAACCTTGGTGAAAGGATTCCCAGATGTTCTCCTTATTCCAGGAATCTTGGAACTGTGGATTTCTGGAAAACCAGGGAATTTGGGGAAAGTTACTGGAATTTTGCAACCCTATTTTTGACTTACTAACACCATACCCACACTGGACGCTCGCATGCGGTTGCTAGCTAATTTGTCCTATTTCGCGAGCTAGATAAAATGCTCAACCGAATCGTTTCTCGTCATCTATCCTCCTTCCAGGCTTCTTTTTCTTCTTTGGACTTTATATGGTGATTGGCAACTAACTTTCATAATAAGGTGTATTACCACAACCGACCTCAGTTCATCTTTCAATCAGCCACGTGGGTATATGTTCCTAAAAACCAATGAGACGATGGCACGTGGGAATATGCTTCTAAAAACCAATGAGGAGATGGGAGAGGCAGAACTTGCAGCACGTTCTGCATCACAAAAATAATCAACTTCTATTTTAACCTTAGACCCTTGTTTGGCGCGAGAGAGCAGTGGTGCAACACCGTGCCAAACCGGATGTGTTGCGTGCGCGAGCTTTGCAAAATACATGGTGTAAGGCTAAATCTCAAGCCAAATACTTTGACCCCTTCGACCACTCGATGTGCTTTCACAAGTCAATCGAATCAATCTCAATGGCTAGTTGTCAAGTTGTCGAGGGCTCCACTGCGCCCTTTGACAGCCTCTCTACCGAGTGGGCCTCTGTGCCGTTTTGGCAGATGGGTAAATAAATCCATGGAAACTATGTTGAAGGTTAATTGCCCATTTTACATTTTACCCTCCGGTTCAATGAGTGACATGTCTCACTATGGGATTCGCTCAGCGGATCACTGACAGCTGGAAGAACCAATCACACAACGTCTGTTGGAGACAGACAGGGTGAGTGACGAATGAGGCCTTCTTTTCCTTATAAGGCGCACTCGCCCCTCCTCTAGTCATTCTCAAGCATCTCATCCTTGCACTCTTGCCAGCAGGGAAATGCGGTGAGACATCTCACTCATATTGTCATAGACCTGGGGTTACGCAAGTAACCCTACGTTATATTTCAAATACTTTTTAGATGTCTCACTTTTGGATATGGCCAACTCCCGTATCACAGACACACTTTCCGAAACCAGAGTAGTCCCAATAGCATCACCACTTGGAGCAGGGATCATCATTTTTTCTCGAGCAGATGGTCAGGGATCCGGAACATTACTACAAATCATTTGTAGATTGCAAATTGACTGCAAGAAACCCAAACAGATATATCAAACAGATATATTTTACAAAAAATTAGTATGCGATCACATGTATCTCTCTATTATGCGTGGGAAAAAATTGGAACGCATTCCCAAAATTAAAATCACTTGGAGCTGATTTGGTTGTGTTTTTACAGTCTTTTATGTCCAAACATTTTTCTTATTTTTTGCCAAGAAAACTCAAGGGGCCAATTGGGGAACCCTGCCTTAGAGGCTTCCGACACCTAGGTAGTATGCGCCAACGAAGACGTAATGACATCAAGCAGGTAAATACCTCATAAATGTATGAGGGATGGCCCAAGATGCCGTAAAGCAAATCGCCTGTAAGGTGATCCCTTAGAACGGAGCACAAGAGGTAGCCATACCTCTGGAACGAGCCCTCTCATATGGAAAATATCTGTAATTAATAAAACTTGTATGTAATACCTATGGCAGCAAATACATTTACAAGATTCATAGAAGATTCTTGTAATATCTGACTTAATGGGTGGTTAGCATTTAGACATAACATAAATGTTGCATGTATTACATATAAAACATACATGTAAGCTAAGCCTTCTGAGGTCTCATACATGGGACATACACATTTTAAAGCACTTGCATACATCTGTCTAACATCATCGATGCAAGCAATGTGATTCTTATTGAAATAATAAGCTAAGTCCACTGCAAGGAGGGGAGAAGGGGGAGGAGAGGAGAGAAGAGGAGGAAGAAGAGAGGAGAACAGGAGGATAAGGAAGAGAGGACAGGAGCAGGAGTGGAGGAAGAGAAGAAGAGGAGGACAGGAGGAGAGGTGGAGGAGGAAGAGGAGGAAGAGGAGGAAGGGGAGGAGAGAAGAGGAGGAAGTGGATAGGAGACAGGAGGAAGCGGAGAAAAGGACAGGAGGAGGAGGAAGAGGAATGACTGATAGCAGCAGTGAATCTATTTAGTTATTAAGTGGATCGCTCTCAAAAATCACTCTCACAATAACACATTGGTAGAACTCATTCTGAGAGTCTACATTGTAGAATAATAGTGAAGACATCAAAACAATAAAATAACACATATGGAATCATGTAGTAACCAAAAAAGTGTTAAACAAATCAAAATATAATTTGCTCAAATAAGCAAAGAGAAACGGCAGTCCATCATTACTTGAAGACATGAAGGTCAGTCAACACGGAAAACATCAAGAACTATGAAAGTTTCTTCAAGAGCACTCGCAAAAACCATCAAATGCTATTATGAAATTGGCTCTCATGAGGACCACCACAGAAAAGGAAGACCCAGAGTTCATTAGAGTTACCAGCTTCAGAAATTGCAGCCCAAATAAATATTTCACGGAGTTCAAGTAACAGACACATCTTAACATCAACTGTTCAGAGGAGAATGCTTGAATCAGGCCATGGTCAAATTCCTGCAAAGAAAACACTACTAATGGACACCAATAATAAAAAGAGGCTTGCTTGGGCCAAGAAACACGAGCAATGGAGATTAGACCGGTGGAAATATGTCCTTTGGTCTGATGAGTCCAAATTTGAGATTTTTGGTTCCAACCGCCATGTCTTTGTGAGACACGGTGGTTCCCACCGTGAAGCGTGGAGGAAGTGGTGTGATGGTGTGGAGATGCTTTGTTGGTGACACTGTCTGTGATTTATTTAGAATTCAAGGCACACCAACCAGCATGGCTACCACAGCATTCTGCAGCGATACGCCGTCCCATCTGGTTTGCGCTTAGTGGGACTATAATATATTTTTCAACAGGACAATGACCCAACACACCTCCAGGCGGTGTAAGGGCTTTTTGACCAAGAAGGAGAGTGATGGAGTGCTGCATCAGATGATCTGACCTCCAAAATCACACAACCTCAACTGAAATTAGATTGTTTGGGATGAGTTGGACCACAGAGTGAAGGAAAAGCAACCAACAAGTGCTCAGCAGATGTGGGAACTCCTTCAAGACTGTTGTAAAAGCATTCCAGGTGAAGTAGGTTGAGATAACGGCAAGAGTGTGCAAAGCTGTAATCAAGGCAAAGGGTGGCTAACTTGAAGAATTTAAAATCAAAAATATATTTTGATTTGTTTAACACTTTTTTGGTTACTACATGATTCCATATGTGTTATTTCATAGTTTTGATATATTCACTATTATTCTACAATGTAGAAAATAGTACAAATAAGGAAAAACCCTTGAATGAGTAGGTGTGTCCAAACTTTTGACTGTTACTGTATACAAGTACACCACTGACATACTGCATAAGGAAAAACATGCAAAATCGTACTAGATCCGTAATAGATTACTTTTATTTTACTTTTATTTTATTTTTGTACAAAAAATGATTCTGCCATACCAGATTCTTACCTGATTTTTATGATTCTTTTCCATATGGGCTTCCGGGCTCTAACCCTTGCTATTATATTTTCCAATACAATAGCCTCAACTATCCAAAGGGATAGCCGATAACAAGATGGAGGTCTCACCTTGCAGGGAGGCACCCAAATTACGAAGATGTGTTTTCACTCTTACGCAAACACTCTGCCTTTATCCAAGCAAATGTGTAACTCGCTACAATGGACGGGAAGAGCTCCGTTTGGATCTCCACTGCCTGTCATACAGACCTCGACAGTTACACAGTAGAGCATCTTCATAGTGTACTGTCTTTGATTATAGTCTGTAAATAGGGCTTAGCTACATACAGTATGTGGACACAGAGGTCTGGACTTCAGTAATTTTTTAGAATAACAAAATCACATCATCAGTGGGGGTGCCCAGGGGTGATGACCTCCAGCAGGCCCCCATTGATTTTGTTGATCACTCTCACTCTGTCTTCTGAAAATCTTTTGTTACAAGGCTTCCTTCTTTTCACTACGTAATTTATGTTAGTATTGTTGAGTAACTACAATGTTGTTGTTCCATCTTCAGTTATCTCCTACTACAGACATTAAACTCTTTAACTGTTTTAAAATAACCCTTGGCCGCATGGTGAAATCCCTGAGCGGTTACCTTCCTCTTAGACAACTGATCTAGGATGGGCGCCTGCACAGATTCAAACAGCTAGCACCACTCGACCTGTCGGTCTCCAACAGACGTTGTATGATTCGTTCTCCGAGCCGTCAGTGAGCCATTGAGCGAATCCCATAGTGAGACATTGAAACAAGTATTTGAAACAGAATTGCAACTCTTGTACAGCACCAACTCTCACAGGAACCCCTTTATGTTATTTTGTGCTGGCTCGGCCTGCTGCAAGTAAAAATATGTTTTTTTTCCAAGAAAAAGAAAGAAGCATGTTATGCCAATTATGATCAAGAAGAAAGGATTTTTTTTAAATCAGGGACTGGACATTTTGTCGGGGTATATTAACAATACAATGTTGACATCTAGTGGTAGGATTTCATAATTTCATGGAGAATGTCTGACAGCGAACCCTGATTAAATGAACAGTACGTTTGTATGTAATCTTGATTTAACTAGGCAAGTCAGTTAAGAACAAATTCTTATTGACAATGATGGCCTAGGAACAGTGGGTTAACTGCCTTGTTCAGGGACAGAACGACACACTATTACCTTGTCAGCTCGGGGATTCTATCTAGCAACCTTTCAGACACTGGCCAAAAGCACTAACCCCAATAAAAACACTTAAACTATAGTATATAGCCTTAACATGATAGTATTTATTGTTGAGTATAAGAATGTGGGTGAGCTCTTGGAAGTTCAGCAACTTCAATTTCAACAGCACTACATGATTCCAGTGCTTGCTGGATTGCTTTCAAGAAACAGCATTGTACTGAGATAGAGCTCTCCCAATGGGCACACACTGGTTGAATCAACATTGTTTCAATATCATTTCAATTAAATTATGCTGAACCAACGTGGAAAAGACGTTGAATTGACGTTTATGCACAGTGGGCTTCAATTTCACTGAGGAAGATGTAAAAGGATGACTAACTGAGGATTAACCTTTACAGTGTGGAGAATAATCTCTGTTCCATTTGTCTTTTTGGGGCCAATAAAGGAAATCATGCTTCTAATCTACAGTATTTAGTACCGTTTTCCTGAACTGAAACAGACATGGCACAGTGTTGTTTTGGTAATTATTAACTAAAAGGCCTACGCACAGTGGTTCGAAAAGTATTCAGACCCCTTGATTTTTTCCACATTTTGTAATGTTACAGCCTTATTTTAAAATGGATTACATTTAATTATATCCTCATCAATCTACACACAATACCCCATAATAAATATCAGAGCAAAAACCAAGCCATGAGGTCGAAAACAGGAAACAGGATTGTGTTGAGGAATAGGGGGGAAGGGTACCAAAAAATATCTGCAGAAATGAAGGTCCCCAAGAACACAGTGGCCTCCATCATTCTTAAATAGATTAAATTTGGAACCACCAAAACTCTTCCTGGGTCTGGCCTCCTGGGCCAAACTGAGAAATCAGGGGAGAAGGGCCTTGGTCAGGGAGGTGGAAAAAAACCTGATTGTCATTCTGACAGTTCCTCTGTGGAGATGGGAGAACCTTCCAGTGGGACAACCATTTATGCAGCACTAGACAAATCAGGCCTTCATGGTAGAGTGAGCAGACAGAAGCCACTCCTCAGTAAAAGACACATGACACCCTGCTTGGAGTTTGCCAAAAGGCACCTAAAGGAGAAACAAGATTCTCTGGTCTGATGAAACCAAGATTAAACCATTTGGCCTGAATGCCAAGCATCACGTCTGGAGGAAACCTGGCACCATCTCTACTGTGAAGCATTGTGGTGGCAGCATCATGCTGTGGGGATGTTTTTCAGCGGCACAAGAGATCCTTGATGAAAACCTGCTCCATAGCATTCAGGACCTCAGACTAGGGCGAGGGTTCACCTTCCAAAAGGACAACGACCCTAAGCACACAGCCAAGACAATGCAGGAGCGGCTTCGGGTCAAGTCTCTGAATGTCCTTGAGTGGCCGAGCCAGATCTCTAACTTGAACCTGATCAAACATCTCTGGACAGACCTGAAAATAGCTGTGCAGCGACGCTCCCCATTAAACCTGACAGAGCGTGAGAGGATCTGCAGAGAAGAAATGGAGAAACTCCCCAAATACAGGTGTGCCAAGCTTGTAGCGTCGTACTCAAGAAGACTCGAAGCTGTAATCACTGCCAAATATGCTTCAACAAAGTACTGAGTAAAAGGGCTGAATACTTATGTAAATGTGATGTGTTTTTTACTTTTAACAAATTTGCAAAAAAATTGAAAAAACGGTTTAATTCATTGTCATTATGGGGTATTGTGTGTAGACTGAGGGAAACACAATTTCATTAATTTTAGAATAAGGCTGTAACGTAACAGAATGTGGAAAAAGTAAAGGGGTCTGAATACTTTACGAATGCACTGTATCTGATGTTGTAATATAAGGAATTACATTATATCATATTATCTCAACCTTCAAAGTGTTACAGATCGATTTTGATTATTTATTGGAAGTTTGTTTTATCCATGTTTTAAAGTCTGTCCGTTTTATAGACCTAGGCAAAGGTCAACTCCCTTATCTGCTCAGAGAATAGACTAGAAGTGACACAAATGTTTATAAAAAGGTGAGTTTGTGTATGTTTTGTTTGTATGCAATTATAAATTATTCATAAAACTACTTTGAAACTTGAAAGAGCAAGATTACATGCCACACTGTTTTCTTTTCCTTTATCGATGAATTCCACAATGTTTTATTTTCACATACAATTTGGAGAAGAGCAAAAACAAGTGTAACCAACTTCATATAGCCACCCAGAAGAAAGGTACATGGACACCCACACTTCAGGTTAACTTGGTTTTCATCTGCAGTGAAATACATCAAACAGTGATGACAGGCATTGACAGGATGGTCACAGCCACAAGTTCACTGGGTTCTCACAGAACATCTCTCTCAGACTGAATGCACAAAGTGATCAAATAGTAAATATGTGCTATGTTCAGAAAATAACAAAAATACAGTAAGACATACCTGCAGTGAAAGGTATCAAACAGCGATGACAGGCATTGATTGACCTGATGGTCACATCCACAAGTTCACTGGTTAGGTAGGACATATTTTATATAGGAGCAACAGTAATGATACATGCCTTCAATGTGAAGTGACATCAATCCATAAATACATAGCACAAGTACAACCTGTTTTATATAAACCTTTTAAGGTAGTAAGAAAATAACATTCACTTAATATTGAATTAAAGAAGTCTTGAATGGGCCTCTCCCGGGTGGCGCAGTAGTCTAAGACACTGCATCGCAATACTAGCTGTGTCACTAGAGATCCAGGCTCTGTCGCTGCCGGCCGCGTCCGGGAGACCCATGGGGCAGTGCACAATTGGCCCAGCATCGTCCGGGTTAGGAAGGCAGGGATGTTCTTGTCCCATCGTGCTCAAGCGGCTCGTGTGGCGGGCCGGGTGCAATGCACACTGACACTGTTGCCAGGTGTACGATGTTTCCTCCAACACATTGGTGCAGCTGGCTTCTGATTAAAGTGGGCATTGTGTCAAAAAGCAGTGCAGTGCGGCTCGACTGGGTTGTGTTAAGGCGGTCGCACGGCTCTCTCCGTACGGGAGTTGTCGTGATGGGACACTGGTGTCCAAATTTGGATACCATGAATTTGGGGAGAAAATGGGGTAAAAAAATGTAATAGAAATAAAAAAAGATGTCTTGAATTACCAATAAATCAAATGCCAGCAATAGCTAACGTGACATTACAATTCACTGACAGTGCAAGTTAGCACATCATTAACATGGCTAGCTAAGCCAACAAACACTTGGTTAACTTGCCGAAATAGGCTTTAAATACATTAGCGACAACATAAATATATACATAGCCACATTGAATATTGACTTTGTGATATATTGAACGGTTTTCAAAAGACACTATTGTGTTACACTGTTTTAAACAGTTTTTACATGCAGAGGAATGAGACACGAACCTGCTTTCAGACTGAAGAGCAGGCAGACCAACTTTCCAAGTAGAGGAGAAGCACTCAAAACCCACTACTTGTTCTTTCAAGGAAAATAACACAAAACAGGTAAGTGAAGACCTCTCATTTTGCCAACCTTACTACAATGGCAGTACATATTTTTATGAATTCGACCACTCATAATGAAAGGAAACGTTATTAACATCACACCTTTTCTGAAGTGAATGGTTTCACCCACTTTCTGCCAGAGAATAGCGGTGTTCTTCAATATTTACATTGCACGCAGTGAGAGTGAGGTTGATGTAAACTCTACAATTTCACTTTGTCACACAAACCAAATTACCCCAGCCATTAACACACTGGTTGCTGTAGTTTCATTCACCTCAGTCGGTCTACAAACACATAGCCTATTAGGTTTAAAAAAAATGTTTGCAGATTTACAGCATATTTCCTGCAAGTCTATACATTTTGCCATGATTTATGCCATTTTGATGAGACATTGAGTGAGTGATCAACAAAATCAATGGGGGACGACTGGCTGATGACTTGTTTCTGTTATTCCAAAAATTAAGATCCAGACCTCAGTGTCCTCATACTGTATGTAGCTAAACCCTGTTGACAGACTTACAATCAAAGACCACAGTATGAAGATACGGGGTTTCCATTGGAGAACCAGTTTTAGTCAATCACGTGTAACAAATCGTACTCTCCTTGTGTTGTGTTTCCTCCAAATAAATCACATCAGCCAGTGGTCCCAGTTGAGCATCATTTATTTCTGTTGCTGTTGTTAAAATGGGGAACAGCACGTTAGTTGTGCAGGGCTTAACGATATTGATGGCTGTCGATGGCAAAATCTGCAGCATGAAGACAACTGTGTTAGCAGTGGGCTTATGTGACCATTACATCTGTGTATGCTGCTAACACACTTATTTACAGCAATCATATGCCAAAGCACATCCCAGAAAGACCCTCAATCCCTAACAGGTTCCATATACCCAAACATGTATAAATCAGTAATGTACAGCAAACTTGTACACATTGTAAAATAGAAAACAGTATTCAGAACGTGACCTACCCCTTGCATCACATTTTCATCCGGGGAAGACGTTCGGGATCTCCCCCTATCTGCAAACTGGGCCAATCACAACACACCTTATTGTCATCAGAGTTGAACCAACCATTGAACATTAAATACACAATTCTTTAGAGGCAAGTGGAAACATAACCAACCCTGTTACACACGCTTGAAGGTGATGTCAGACCGACTTTGGCTAACTAAGCTCATGCACAGAAACACGTCATCGGGTTTAACGGTTGTTTCGCGCCGAACTGCGAATGTGGAGGCCGTCAAATCAAAGGCACTTGTTCGATATAAAATACCTTAAGACGAAAATAAAACGTGTTAGCTTGTCACTTTCACCAATCTAGGCTGTACTTTTAGATTCCAAGAAAATGTACAACTAAGGAAGAACCTTACAATTCTCCCATTTACCTCTCAATCGCCAAACCTCGGCCAGATCTCTTTCGACGGTGTTCCCGGATATCTCGCGATGTTACGGCACTGGATTTAGAAACTACAATGAGAGAAAGTATTTGAGAATAAACAGGACAAGGATCTAGATACTAAATGGTTTGTCTTTATTTCATCGCAGTTTCTTTCTCTGTTGATTTGCTTGAATAGAGAGCATTGTGAGATTCACACACTAACACACACACACAGGAGTAGACCTCTTTCTCTCTAGAGCCGATGTCACTCACACGAAGCAACATGGAAGCAATTTCTGTTGCAGATGTAAGTAGCAAGTGTCATGATCTCAAGCAACTTTGCTGATACACGAAACAACGTAAACGCGATTGAAATTGACCCACGAAGCAACCCCGATGCAACTCTGGCAACAACATTTGCTGAATGAATAGCAGCCTTTTAGACCAATCAGATTATATCTCTACACATGAGAAACATTACAACTTCCTGTATTCCGAGGCCAACAAAGTGAAAGTGACGTGGATGAAACGTGTAGAGAGGAATCGTCGCAGTCAATTGACTGTTGTACCTGTGTGACCAGGCTGAAATGACAGTGCTCTCTGTTGGTGTCCCGTTACACATGTGGCTGAGTAGACTATATAAGCAGCGCAATGCAAATCAGTCGTATAAATCAGTGTGTGCTGCTGTCTACCCCTGCAGAATTGTTTGAGGAGCGAGATAGGCTGCTGCAGATTTAATTCCTTTCGAATTATTTGAAAAAGCAAAACATATTTTTTTAGCAATAATGGGTGTTATGGTTTCGCAACTCTTCTCTCGTTTCTTCGAGAAAAAACAGATGAGAATTCTGATGGGTAAGACTTATTTCCAATATTGTTAATGTCATTGTGTTATTATTACAATGTTGCAATGTCTGTACAATGTTACAGTGTATTTGTTACAATGTGTTATAACATTTACTTTTTTTGATTGATTTGACATAGGCCTATTATTATATCATTATTATTCATATTACTTAGGTTTTAAAATGATCCATATTGTTCCTACAGTTGGGTTAGATGCTGCAGGGAAGACCACAGTCCTGTACAAACTAAAACTTGGAGAAGTTGTCACCACTATCCCCACTATTGGTAAGCATTGATTGATATATAGGCTATATCCACTGATTGACAACTTTTGCTTCTTATATGTATTTGACCCAGCGCTGCTAGACAGAGCATAGCTGAATGTCCTTTGTGCTGATCACCATAGGGTTCAATGTGGAGACGGTTGAGTACAAGAACATCAGCTTCACGGTGTGGGATGTAGGTGGTCAGCACGTCATCAGACCTCTGTGGAAGCATTACTACCAGAACACGCAGGTAGTACTAACCCTAATACTCTCAACTAACCTGAACATCCCCAAATAACCCTAACAGCTTCAACTAACCCTAACCTTAACAGCCTCAACTAAGCCTAACCCTAATTAACCTAAACTAACAGCCTCAACTAACCCTAAGAACCTCACTTAAACACTCAGGTATCCTAACCCTAATAGCCTTAACTATGGGATCATTTCAAATCCCGTCAATTCAGAAAATTAATTCCAATTCCAATTTTCCTCATTCCTTAAAAGCATGTGTCTGTGTTCCAATATCTTCATCCAGGGTCTTATATTTGTGGTAGACAGCAACGATCCTGAGAGGATAAATGATGCTACAGAGGAACTACAGAACATGGTGAGTTATCTGTCCTTCCATTAATATTTCCACACTTTCTTATAGCAACTCTTAAGTTTGCTCTTGGCCACCGGAGAGGAGCGTAGAAACAGTATAATGGGATCTTTCTGATTCCCTACGAGGAATGTAATAATACAGTAATATGACTGTTCTAATAGAGATAGGAGAGTGTTTACCTGTTTAATGTGACTGTTCTGATTCCCTGTGTTCTGTGTTATTGATCCTCCACACACAATGCAACATTACAGAGAAAAGTGTAATAACTCAGTCAGTACTGTGGCTGTTCTGATTCCCTGTGTTCTTTGCTGTTGACCCACAGCTTGAAGAGGACCAGTTGAGAGATGTAGTTCTGCTGGTGTTCGCCAACAAACAGGACCTTCCCAACGCCATGTCTGTCAGTGACATCACAAATAAACTGGGACTGAGGAAACTTCAACTGAATACTCCTGTAAGTATGACCATCTAGAATCTCTAAGGTTTTGCGAGCCAATTCTAACTCGCGTTAGCGCAATGACTGGAAGTCTATGGTATACACTAGCATGCTAGCTGTTACCATGCTAGCAGTTACCATAGACTTCCAGTCATTGAGCTAACACGAGTTAGCAATCGCGCTAATGCTAATGAGCAACTTTCTTAAAACTGAGTCTGGGGAAATAGATAAAGGGCGTCATTCCCAAAATCCTGATGTATCCCTTTAAATGTCAAACACTACAACGCGCCTCGGATTGAATCACTGCCAAGATTTGCTAAATAATGCACTCTGATTGTTTGTCATCTCAGTGGTTTGTCCAGGCTACCTGTTAATGACTGACTGTTTTAATGACTGACTGTTTTTCCTCTCTCCTCAGTGGTTTGTCCAGGCTACCTGTGCAACCCAGAGTTCAGGTCTGTTGGAAGGACTAGACTGGTTGGCTGACCAGCTTTCCAAGCGCTAACTCAGCTGAGTTGGCTCCGGAGTGAAGTTACCCCTAGGTACAGGTCTAGGATCAGCTTCCCCTCCCCCGATCATAACCTTAACCATTAGTGGGGAAACTGACCCAAGATCAGTGTCTAGGAGCAAATTCACGCTATAACAGCTGCGCTCAGCCCTTCTTAAGAACGACCACAACACGTTTACTCAAGGACAACCATACAATCAGAACAAAACTTAGAAGTGCCTTTCTGAAAAGTTTCCATTTAAAAAATATTTTTTCTAATGTATTGCACATATTGTAGCATGTAAAGTTATAAATGTTTTATATTAAAATAATTGTATCACTGATTGAATGTAAGCAGATTCTTTATCAAACCCCCTGTATTTATTTCCTGATTTCCATATCCTCACTACCTCAAATAAAATGATGTGTTTAAATGTATCTGCAGTCGTTTTCTTTGTGGGTGTGGTCACTGTGCAGATGGAAGAGTAACAATTCAGAAACAACAAATACAAGACAATTGTTTCAGTAATTTCCCTCATCATCACTGCAGGGTCTGTGTAATGGAGACCAAGACTAAAACTCATCAGGGACATATTTGCGAACATTTTAACAATACAATATCGACATCTAAAGGTAGGACCTCACAATTGCATGGAGAATGTATGACAGCATCATCCCTTGATTAAATAAACAGTATGTTATATAAAAACATTTAAACTACAGTATATAGCCTTAACATGAAAGTATTGATTGTAAGAGTATAAGGTTGTGAGCTCTTGGAAGTTCAGATACTTCAATTTCAACAGCACTACACGATCCCAGTGCTTGCTGGCTTATTTTCCAAGAAACAGCATTGTGCTGAGATAGATATCTCCCACTGGGCACACACTGGTTGAATCAACATTGTTTCCACATCATTTCAATTAAATTACGCTGAACCAACATGGAAAAGACGTTGAATTGACGTCTCTACACTGTGGTCTTCAATTTCACTGAGGGAGATGTAAAATGATGACTATCTGAGGATGAACCTTTACAGTGTGGGAGAAAAATCTCTCAGTCCCATTTGTCTTTTTGGGGCTAATAAAGATATTTAGTACCGTTTTCCTGAACTGAAACCGACATGGCCTCACCACAGTGTTGTTTTGGTAATTATTAGAAGGCCTACGTACAGTGCATTCGGAAAGTTTTCAGACCCCTTGACTTTGTCCACATTTTGTTATGTTAGAGCCTTATTCTTAAATGTATTTTTATCCTCATCAATCTACACCCAATACCTTATAATGACAAAGCAAAAATAGGTTTAACATTTTAATAAAAATAAAATTGAATACCTTATTGACATAAGCATTCAGACCCTTTGCTATGAGACTCAAATTGGAGCTCAGGTGTATCCTGTTTCCATTCATCATCCTTGAGATGTTTCTACAACTTGATTGGAGTCCACCTGTGGTGAATTCAATTGATTGGACATGATTTAGAAAGGCACACACCTGTCTATATAAGGTCCCACAGTTGACAGTGCATGTCAGAGCAAAAATCAAGCCATGAGGTCGAAGGAATTGTCCGCAAAGTTCCCGAGACAGGATTGTGTGGAGGCACAGATCTGGGTAAGGGTATCAAAAAATGTCTGCAGCATTGAAGGTCCCCAAGAACACAGTGCCTTCCATCATTCTTAAATGGAATAATTTTAGAACCACCAAAACTGTTCCTAGAGCTGGCCGCACGGCCAAACTGATCAATCAGGGTAGAAAGGCCTTGGTCAGGGAGGTGACCAAAAATCTGATGGTCAGGGAGGTGACCAAACACCTGATGGTCACTCTGACAGAGCTCCACAGTTCCTCTGTGGAGATGAGAGAACCTTCCAGAAGTACAACCATTTCTGCAGCACTCCATCAACCAGGACTTTATGGTAGAATGGCCAGACAAGCCACTCCTCAGTAAAAGGCACATGACAACCTGCTTGGAGTTTGCCAAAAGGCACCTAAAGGACTCTCAGACCATGAAAAACAAGATTCTCTGGTCTGATGAAACCAAGCTTGAACTATTTTGTTGAATGCCAAGCATCAACTCTGGAGGAAACCTGGCACCATCTCTACTGTGAAGCATGGTGGTGGCAGCATCATGCTGTGGGGATGTTTTTCAGCTGCATGAACTAGAAGACATGTTAGGATTGGGGGAAAGATGAACAGAGCAAAGTAGAGAGATCCATAAGAAAACCTACTCCATAGCACTCAGGACCTCAGACTGGGGTGAAGGATCACCTTCCCAAAGGACAACAACCCTAAGCACACAGCCAAGACAATGCAGGAGTGGCTTCGGGACAAGTCTCTGAATGTCCTTGAGTGGCCCAGCCAGATTCCAGACTTGAACCCGATCGAACATCTCTGGAGAGACCTGAAAATAGCTGTGCAGCGACGCTCCCTATCCAACCTGGCAGAGCTTGAGAGGATCTGCAGAGAAGAATTGGAGACACTCTCCAAATACAGGTGTGCCAAGCTTGTATCGTCATACTCAAGAAGACTCGATGCTGTAATCACTGCCAAAGGTGCTTCAACAAAGTACTGAGTACAGGGTCTGAGTACCTTTTTTAAAAACATTTGCTAAATTAAAAAAATATACAAAATGTTTTCTTTGTCATTGTATTATAAGGAATTACATTATATCATATTATCTCAACCTTCTAAGTGTTACAGATCGACTTTGATTATTTTTGGAAGTTTGTTTTATCCATGTTTTAAAATCTGTCCGTTTTATAGACCTAGGCAAAGGTCAACTCCCTTATCTGCTCAGAGAATAGACTAGAAGTGACACAAATGTTTATAAAAAGGTGAGTTTGTGTATGTTTTGTTTTTCTGTATAAATTATTCATAAAACTACTTCGAAACTTGAAAGATTACATGGTATTCTTGTCGCATTTGACACTGTGTTTTTTCCCGCGAATCTACACATTTGGCCATGATTTATGCCATTTTGATAAGCGATTGGGTGAGAGTGATCAACAAAATAAATGAGGGACTCTGTAGATCAGCGCCCCTGGGCAGCCCAACTGATGACTTGTTTTTGTTATTCCAAAAAATAAGATCCAGACCTGTGTCCTGGATGTACTGTATGTACTGTATGTAGCTAAACCGTGTTGACAGACAGTATGAAGATACTGGGGATTTCTATTGGAGAAGCCTTTAGATTTCGGGAAAGTATTTTTATGTGAATAAACAGGACACTAGGATCTAGATGGTTTGTCTTTATTTCATCACAGTTTCTTTCTCTGTCGATTTGCTTGAATAGAGAGCATTGTGAAATTCACACACTAACACAGGAGTAGACCTCTTTCTCTCTAGAGCCGATGTCACTCACACGAAGCAACCTGGAAGCAATTTCTGTTGCAGATGTAAGTGGCAAGTGCCATGATCTAAAGCAATTTTGCTGATACACGAAGCAATTCAAACGCGATTGAAATGGACTCACGAAGCAACCCCGATGCAACTCTGGCAACAACATTTGCTGAACAGGTTGCTTCGTGTGACATCGGCTTCATCTTCAGACAACATTTAGTTAACAGAGAATGAATAGCAGCCTTTTAGACCAATCAGATTATATCTCTACACATGAGAAACATTACAACTTCCTGTATTCCGAGGCCAACAAAGTGAAAGTGACGTGGATGAAACGTGTAGAGAGGAATCGTCGCAGTCAATTGACTGTTGTACCTGTGTGACCAGGCTGAAATGACAGTGCTCTGTGTTGGTGTCCGGTTACACATGTGGCTGAGTAGACTATATAAGCAGCGCAATGCAAACCAGTCGTATAAATCAGTGTGTGCTGCTGTCTACCCCTGCAGAATTGTTTGAGGAGCGAGATAGGCTGCTGCAGATTTCATTCCTTTCGAATTATTTGAAAAAGCAAAACATATTTTTTTAGCAATAATGGGTGTTATGGTTTCGCAACTCTTCTCTCGTTTCTTCGAGAAAAAACAGATGAGAATTCTGATGGGTAAGACTTATTTCCAATATTGTTAATGTCATTGTGTTATTATTACAATGTTGCAATGTCTGTACAATGTTACAATGTATTTGTTACAATGTGTTATAACATTTACTTTTTTGATTGATTTGACATAGGCCTATTATTATATCATTATTATTCATATTACTTAGGTTTTAAAATGATCCATATTGTTCCTACAGTTGGGTTAGATGCTGCAGGGAAGACCACAGTCCTGTACAAACTAAAACTTGGAGAAGTTGTCACCACTATCCCCACTATTGGTAAGCATTGATTGATATATAGGCTATATCCACTGATTGACAACTTTTGCTTCTTATATGTATTTGACCCAGCGCTGCTAGACAGAGCATAGCTGAATGTCCTTTGTGCTGATCACCATAGGGTTCAATGTGGAGACGGTTGAGTACAAGAACATCAGCTTCACGGTGTGGGATGTAGGTGGTCAGCACGTCATCAGACCTCTGTGGAAGCATTACTACCAGAACACGCAGGTAGTACTAACCCTAATACTCTCAACTAACCTGAACATCCCCAAATAACCCTAACAGCTTCAACTAACCCGAACCTTAACAGCCTCAACTAAGCCTAACCCTAATTAACCTAAACTAACAGCCTCAACTAACCCTAAGAACCTCACTTAAACACTCAGGTATCCTAACCCTAATAGCCTTAACTATGGGATCATTTCAAATCCCGTCAATTCAGAAAATTAATTCCAATTCCAATTTTCCTCATTCCTTAAAAGCATGTGTCTGTGTTCCAATATCTTCATCCAGGGTCTTATATTTGTGGTAGACAGCAACGATCCTGAGAGGATAAATGATGCTACAGAGGAACTACAGAACATGGTGAGTTATCTGTCCTTCCATTAATATTTCCACACTTTCTTATAGCAACTCTTAAGTTTGCTCTTGGCCACCGGAGAGGAGCGTAGTAACAGTATAATGGGATCTTTCTGATTCCCTACGAGGAATGTAATAATACAGTAATATGACTGTTCTAATAGAGATAGGAGAGTGTTTACCTGTTTAATGTGACTGTTCTGATTCCCTGTGTTCTGTGTTATTGATCCTCCACACACGATGCAACATTACAGAGAAAAGTGTAATAACTCAGTCAGTACTGTGGCTGTTCTGATTCCCTGTGTTCTTTGCTGTTGACCCACAGCTTGAAGAGGACCAGTTGAGAGATGTAGTTCTGCTGGTGTTCGCCAACAAACAGGACCTTCCCAACGCCATGTCTGTCAGTGACATCACAAATAAACTGGGACTGAGGAAACTTCAACTGAATACTCCTGTAAGTATGACCATCTAGAATCTCTAAGATTTTGCGAGCCAATTCTAACTCGCATTAGCGCAATGACTGGAAGTCTATGGTATACACTAGCATGCTAGCTGTTACCATGCCAGCAGTTACCATAGACTTTTAGTCATTGCGCTAACAATAGTTAGTAATTGCGCTAATGCTAATGAGCAACATTTTTCAAATTGCATGCATAGACACAGTTGAAGTCGGAAGTTTACATACACTTAGGTTGGAATCTTTAAAACTCATTTTCAACCACTCCACAAATTTCTTGTTGACAAACTATAGTTTTGGCAAGTCGGTTAGGACATCTACTTTTTGCATGACACAAGTAATTTGTCCAGCAATTGTTTACAGACAGATTATTTCACTTATAATTCACTGTATCACAATTCCTGTGGGTCAGAAGTTACATACACTAAGTTGATTGTGCCTTTAAACATCTTGGAAAATTCCAGAAAATTATGTCATGGCTTTAGAAGCTTCTGATAGGCTAATTGACATAATTTTGGTCAATTGGAGTCATTTGAGTCAATGTATTTCAAGGCCTACCTTCAAACTCAGTGCCTCTTTTCTTGACATCATGGGAAAATCAAAAGAAATCAGCCAAGACCTCAGAAAAAAATTGTAGACCTGAATAAGTCTGGTTTATCATTGGGCGCAATTTCCAAACGCCTGAAGGTACCATGTTCATCTGTACAAACAATAGTACGCAAGTATAAACACCATGGGACCACGCAGCCGTCATAACGCTCAGGAACGAGACGCGTTCTGTCTCCTAGAGATGAACATACTTTGGTGCGAAAAGTGCAAATCAATCCCAGAACAACAGCAAAGGACCTTGTGAAGATGCTGGAGGAAGTAGGTACAAATGTATCTATATCCACAGTAAAAACAAGTCCTAAATCGACATAACCTGAAAGGCCGCTCAGCAAGGAAGCCACTGCTCCAAAACCGCCATAAAAAAGCCAGACTACAGTTTGCAACTGCACATGGGGACAAAGATCGTGCTTTTTGGAGAAAAGTCCTCGGCTCTGATGAAACAAAAATAGAACTGTTTGGCCATAATGACCAATCGTTATATTTGGAGGAAAAAGAGAGAGGCTTGCAAGCCAAAGAACACCATCCCAACACACACGGAAACAAACACCCACAAACCAAAAGTCAAACCCAGGCTACCTAAGTATGATTCTCAATCAGCAATTGAGACAATTGACAGCTGCCTCTGATTGAGAACCATACTAGGCCGAACTCAAAAACCAACATAGAAAAACAAACATAGACTGCCCACCCCAACTCACGCCCTGACCATACTAAAACAAAGACAAAAACAAAGGAACTAAGGTCAGAACGTGACAGCACCTCACTCTTCTGGCTGTTCCAGGTGGACATTATAACAGAACATAGCCAAGATGTTCAAATGTTCATAGATGACCAGCAGGGTCAAATAATAATAATCACAGTGGTTGTCGAGGGTGCCACAGGTCAGCACCTTAGGACTAAATGTCAGTTGGCTTTTCATAGCCAATCATTCAGAGTATCTCTACCGCTCCTGCTATCTCAAGAGAGTTGAAAACATCAGGTCTGGGACAGGTAGCACGTCCGGTGAACAAGTCAGGGTTCCATAGCTGAGGGCAGAACAGTTGAAACTGGAGCAGCAGCATGACCAGGTAGACTGGGGACAGCAAGGAGTCATCAGGCCAGGTAGGTCTGAGGCATGATCCTAGGGCTCAGGCCCTTCGAGAGAGAGAAAGGAAGAAAGAGAGAGAGAAAAAAAAGAGAGAGAATTAGAGAGCACACTTAAATTCACACAGGACACCGGATAAGACAGGACAAATACTCCAGATATAACAGACTGACCCTAGTCCCAGACACATAAACTACTGCAGCATAAATACTGGAGGCTGAGACAGGAGGGGTCTGGAGACACTGTGGCCATGTCCGACGATACACCCGGACAGGGCCAAACAGGCAGGATATAACCCCACCCACTTTGCCAAAGCACAGCCCCCACACCACTAGAGGGATATCTTCAACCACCAACTTACCATCCCGAGACAAGGCTGAGTATAGCCCACAAAGATTTCCCCTACAGCACGAACCCAAGATGGGGGCGCCATCAGTCAGGAAGGAACTCAATACATCAGTCAGGAAGTTAAAGCTTGGTCGCAAATGGGTCTTCCAAATGGACAATGACCCCAAGCATACTTCTAAAGTTGTGGCAAAATGGCTTAAGGAGAACAAAGTCAAGGTATTGGAGTACCCATCTCAAAGCCTTTTCTCCTCAAACCTATAAAAAATGTGTGGGCAGAACTGAAAAAGTGTGTGCGAGTAAGGAGGCCTACAAATCTGACCCAGTTACAGCTCTGTCAGGAAGAACGGGCCAAAATGCACCCAACTTATTGTGGGAAGCTTGTGGATGGCTACCCAAAACGTTTGACCCAAGTTAAACAATTTAAAGGCAATGCTACCAAATATGATTTGAGTGTATGTACATTTCTGACCCACTGGGAATGTGATGAAAGAAATAAAAGCTGAAATAAATAATTCTCTCTAATATTATTCTGACATTTCACATTCTTAAAATAAAGTGGTGATCCTAACTGACCTTAGACAGGGAATTTTAACTAGGATTAAATGTCATATATTGTGAAAAACTGAGTGTAAATGTATTTGGCTGAGGTGGATGTGAACTTCCGACTTCAGATGTAAAAATGGTGTCCATGAGTTCATCTGTTTCTGGGGAAGTAGATAAAGGGTGTCATTCCCAAAATCCTGATGTATCCCTTTAAATGTCGAATACTACAACTCGCCTCGGATTGAATCCCAGCCCAGATTTGCTAAATAATGCACTCTGGTTGTTTGTCATCTCAGTGGTTTGTCTAGGCTACCTGTTAATGACTAACTTTGTGTCCTCTCTCCTCAGTGGTTTGTCCAGGCTACCTGTGCGACCCAGGGTTCAGGTCTGTTGGAAGGACTGGACTGGTTGGCTGACCAGCTTTCCAAGCGCTAACTAGCTGAGTTGGCTCTGTAGCGACGTTACCCCTAGGTACAGGTCTAGGATCAGCTTCCCCTCCCACGATCATAACCTTAATCATTAGTGGGGGAAATGTAGATCAGTGTCTCGGTGCAAAGGTACCCTGTAACAGCCCTCCTTAAGAACGACCAGGACACAACGTTTACTCAAGAACAACCATACAATCAGAACAAAACTTAGAAGTGGCTTTCTGAAAAGTTTCCATTTCCATTTTTGGGGGGGTAATGCACTTCAATGTATTGTACATATTGTAACTTGGAAAGTTATATAAAATATATATATTTTAAATTATCACTGAATGACTGTAAGCAGATTCTTTATCAACACCCCTGTATTTATTTCCTGACTTCCAAAACCTCCTACCTAAAATCATGGTGTGTGCAATGTATCTGCAGTCGTTTTATTAACAGGTAAGGAGAGAATCCCAAAATATAGTTCCCTCCAGCAGGTGACGTTTTTCAGTTTTTTTAACCCACCAAGTAAGGACTTTTTGTATGGCGGTCAATGAGTGTCTAGTTTAACCAAAAACTAAAATGCCTCGTGGGGTTTATTTAATTGAATAGAAGATTCATATCGGAGTAATTCTTTGAATGATTGCGTCGGAGGGGAAAGCTGCCGTCTTATCAACAATAATTGAACAGTTGAAACTGGAGCAGCAGCACGGCCAGGTGGACTGGGGACAGCAAGGAGTCATCATGTCAGGTAGTCCTGAGGCATGGTCCTAGGGCTCAGGTCCTCCGAGAGAGAGAAAGAAAGAGAGAAAGAAAGAGAGAATTAGAGAGAGCACACTTAAATTCACACAGGACACCGAATAGGACAGGAGAAGTACTCCAGATATAACAAACTGACCCTAGCCCCCTGACACATAAACTACTGCAGCATAAATACTGGAGGCTGAGACAGGAGGGGTCAGGAGACACTGTGGCCCCATCCGAGGACACCCCCGGACAGGGCCAAACAGGAAGGATATAACCCCACCCACTTTGCCAAAGCACAGCCCCCACACCACTAGAGGGATATCTTCAACCACCAACTTACCATCCTGAGACAAGGCTGGGTATAGCCCACAAAGATCTCCACCACGGCACAACTCAAGGGGGGGCGCGCCAACCCAGACAGGATGATCACATCAGTGACTCAACCCACTCAGGTGACGCACCCCTCCCAGGGACGGTATGAGAGAGCCCCAGTAAGCCAGTGACTCAGCCCCTGTAATGGGGTTAGAGGCAGAGAATCCCAGTGGAAAGAGGGGAACCGGCCAGGCAGAGACAGCAAGGGCGGTTTGTTGCTCAAGAGCCTTTCCGTTCACCTTCCCACTCCTGGGCCAGACTACACTCAATCATATGACCCACTGAAGAGATGAGTCTTCAGTAAAGACTTAAAGGTTGAGACCGAGTTTGTGTCTCTGACATGGGTAGGTAGACCGTTCCATAAAATGGAGCTCTATAGGAAAAAGCCCTGCTCCAGCTGTTTGCTTAGAAATTCTAGGGACAATTAGGAGGCCTGCGTCTTGTGACTGTAGCGTACGTGTAGGTATGTACGGCAGGACCAAATCAGAGAGATAGGTAGGAGCAAGCCCATGTAATGCTTTGTAGGTTAGCAGTAAAACCTTGAAATCAGCCCTTGCTTTGACAGGAAGCCAGTGTAGGGAGGCTAGCACTGGAGTAATATGATCCCATTTGTTGGTTCTAGTCAGGATTCTAGCAGCCGTATTTAGCACTAACTGAAGTTTATTTAGTGCTTTATCCGGGTAGCCGGAAAGTAGAGCATTGCAGTAGTCTAACCTAGAAGTGACAAAAGCATGGATTAATTTTTCTGCATCATTTTTGGACAGAAACTTTCTGATTTTTGCAATGTTACGTAGATGGAAAAAAGCTGTCCTTGAAATGGTCTTGATATGTTCTTCAAAAAAGAGATCAGGGTCCAGAGTAACGCCGAAGTCCAGTTTTATTTGAGACGACTGTACAACCATTAAGTGTCAGATTCAACAGAATATCTCTTTGTTTCTTGGGACCTAGAACAAGCATCTCTGTTTTGTCCGAGTTTAAAAGTAGAAAGTTTGCAGCCATCCACTTCCTTATGTCTGAAACACATGCTTCTAGCGAGGGCAATTTTGGGGCTTCACCATGTTTCATTGAAATGTACAGCTGTGTGTCATCCGCATAGCAGTGAAAGATATGTAAGGAAGTCTTGAGGTTTTGTTTGCCTGAGGTAGAGTATCTCATCATAAGCTGTAGACCACACTATCTACCTAGAGAGTTTTCATCTGTATTTTTAGGTGCTGTCTACATACCACCACTGACCGATGCTGGCACTAAAACCACACTCAATGAGCTGTATACACCTATAAGTAAACAGGAAAATGCTCATCCAGAGGTGGCACTCCTAGTGGCCGGGGACTTTAATGCAGGGAAACTTAAATCAGTTTTACCTCATTTCTTGTTAAATATGTTAAATATGCACCAGAGGGAAAACAATTCTAGACCACCTTTACTCCACACACAGAGACACGTACAAAGCTCTCCCCCGCCCTCCATTTGGCAAATCTGACCATAATTCTCTCCTCCTGATTCCTGCTAACAAGCAAAAATTAAAGCAGGAAGCACCAGTGACTCTGTCTATAAAAAAGTGATCAGAAGAAGCAGATGTTAAACGACTTCGTCCCCACAGTGACTGTACGTACATATCCCAACCAGAAGCCATGGATTACAGGCAACATTCACACTCAGCTAAAGGGTAGAACTGATGCTTTCAAGGAGTGGGACTCTAACCCGGAAGCTTCTAAGAAACCTCGCTATGCCCTCCGACGAACCATCAAACAGGCAAAGTATCAATACAGGACTAAGATTGAATCGTACTACACCGGCTCTGACACTCATCGGATGTGGCAGGGCCTGCAAACTATTACAGACTACAAACGGAAGCACAGCCGAGAGCTGCCCAGTGATACGAGCCTACCAGACTAGCTAAATAAATGTTATGCTTGCAATCGGGCAAGTAACACTGAAACATGCATGAGAGCATCAGCTGAGCCAGACGACTGAGTGATCACGCTCTCCGCAGCCGATGTGAGTAAGACCTTTAAACAGGGCCAGATGGATTACCAGGACGTGTACCACCTGGCAAGTGTCTTCACTAACATTTTCAACCTCTCGCTGTCTGAGTCTGTAATACCAACATGTTTCATGCATTGCACGCCGCACTACCATTTCAAACCTGGACAAAAGGAACACTTATGTGAGAATGCTATTCATTGACTACAGCACAGCGTACAACACCATAGGGCCCTCAAAGCTCATCAGTAAGCTAAGGACCCTGGGACTAAACAACTTCCTCTGCAACTGGATCCTGGACTTCCTGACTGGCCGCCCCCCAGGTGGTAAGGGTAGGTAACAACACATCCGCCATGCTGATCCTCAACACGGGGGCCCCTCAGGGGTGCGTGCTCAGTCTCCTCCTGTACTCCCTATTCACTCATGACTGCACGGCCTGGCACGGCTCCAACACCATCATTAAGTTTGCTGACGACACAACAGTGGTAGGCCTGATCACCGACAACGATGAGACAGCCTGTAGGGAGGAGATCAGAGACCCGACCGTGTGGTGCAAGGACAACAAACTCTCCCTCAATGTGATCAAGACAAAGGAGATGATTGTGGACTACAGGAAAAGGAGAACCGAGCACGCCCCCATTCTCATCGACAGGGCTGTAGTGGAGCAGGTTGAGAGCTTCAAGTTCCTTGGCGTCCACATCACCAACAAACTAACATGGTCCAAGCACACTTGAAGAGGGCACTACAAAACCTATTCCCCCTCAGGAGACTGAAAAGATTTGGCATTGGTCCTCAGATCCTCAAAAGGTTCTACAGCTGCACCATCGAGAGCATCCTGACGGGTTGCATTACTGCCTGGTATGGCAGCTGCTCGGCCTCCGACTGCAGGCACTACAGAGGGTAGTGTGTAAGGCTCAGTACATCACTGGGACCAAGGATCATCCAGGATCTCTATACCAGGTGGTGTCAGAGGATGGCCCTAAAAATGGTCAAAGACTCCAGCCACCCAAGTCATAGACTGTTCTCTCTGCTATCGCATGGAAAGTGGCACCGGAGTGCCAAGTCTAGGTCCAAGAGGCTCCTAAATAGCTTCTACCCCCAAGCCGTAAGACTCCTGAACAGCTAATCAAATGGCTACCCAGACTATTTGCATTGGGCCCTCCCCCCACACCTCTTCTACGCTGCTGCTACTTTCTGTTATTATCTACGCATAGTCACTTTAATAACTCTACCCACATGTACATATTACCTCAATTACCTCGACACCGGTGCCCCCGCACATTGACTCTATACCGGTACCCCCTGTATATAGCCCTGCTATTGTTATTTACTGCTGCTCTTTAATTAATCATTTGTTATTCTTATCTCTTACTTTTGTTGTTATTTTCTTAAAACTGCATTGTTGGTTAAGGTCTTGTAAGTAAACATTTTATTTGATTTAACTTGTCTCGAGATGGCTATGTATATTTATGGTACGAGGCTAGTAGCATAGCATCTCTTCCTTGAATACAGGCGGTTGACGTCAACAACCCTCATCAAATGATCAAATAGTATTAAAATAATGAGATGTATCCACCAATCCAAAGAAAGGATAGGTGGGAGCTAGACAGCCCACTATGCCGCTTTATGGACAATGACTCCCGTTGTTAGGGAAGGGAGATAAGTATCTTATCAGTATATGATGTTGTTGTTTATCTACCTTAGTTCAATGCACTGACTGTCAGTCGGTGTGGATAAGAGCGTCCGGTAAGTGACCAAAATTTTAATATAAAAACAAACACTTGCAAAGCATGCAGGGTATTATTCATATGAGCTTCGCCCCCAAACACGTTTCGGCCGGAGCATACCAGATCCAAATCTCAACGTAATTTTGCTTACTGGGATACATCTTTATGTGAATTAACTACACTGAACAAAAATATAAACTCAAAATGTAAAGTGTTGGTCCCATGTTTCATGAGCTGAAATAAAATATCCCATAAATGTTCCATAGGCACAAAAAGCTTATTCCTCTCAAACTTTGTGCAGAAATTTGTTTACATCCTTTTTAGTGAGAATTTATCCTTTGCCAAAGATAATCCATCCACCTGACAGGTGTGGCATATCAAGAATCTGATTCAACAGCATGATCATTACACAGATGCACCTTGTGCTGGGGAAAATAAAAGGCCAATCTAAAATGTGCGTTTTGTCACGCAACACTGCCACAGATGTCTAAAGTGATGATGGAGCATGCAATTGGCATGCTGACTGCAGGAATGTCCACCAGAGCTGTTGCCAGATAATTTAATGTTAATTTCTATTCCATATGCCGCCTCCAACGTCATCTTAGAGAATTTGGTAGTACGTCCAACCGTGCTCACAACCGCAGACCACGTGTATGGCGTTGTGTGGGTGAGTGTTTTGTGATGTCAACATTGTGAGCAGAGTGCCCCATGGTGGAGGTGGGGTTATGGTATTTTATCAATGGCAATTTGAATGCACAGAGATACTGGGACGAGATTGTGCCATTGTTGTGCCATTCATCTGCCACAATCACCTCATGTTTCAGCATGATATTGCACGGCCCCATGCCCCATTTGTGGTTCCCGAGTGGTGCAGAGGTAGAAGGCACTGCATCTCAGTGCTAGAGGCATCACTACAGACCCTGGTTTGATCACTGCTTCGATCCCGGGCTTCGATCCCATTTCACGTCTCGTGAAATCCATAAATTAGGACCTAATTTATTTATTTCAATTGGCTGATATCCTTATATGAAATGTGACTCAATAAAATCTTTGAAAATGTTGCATATTGCATTTATATTTTTGTTTAGTATAATATCATAGGCAGGGCTGTAGCCAAGGTTCATTTACTGCATTTCTATACTATACATTTTCCAGATTGACTGACCTTCATGTCTTAAAGTAATGATGTACTGTTGTTTCTCTTTGCTTATCTGAGCTGTTCTTGCCATAATATGGACTTGGTCTTTTACTAAATAGGGCTATCTTCTGTATACCACCCCTACCTTGTCACAACACAACTGATTGGCTCAAACGCATTAAGAAAGAAATTCCACAAATGAACTTTTAACAAGGCACACCTGTTAATTGAAATGCATTTCAGGTGACTACCTCATGAAGCTGGTTGAGAGAATGCCAAGAGTGTGCAAAGCAGTCATCAAGGCAAAGGGTGGCTACATTGAAGAATCTAAAATCAAAACTCTATTTTCATTTGTTGAAAGATAAATTGGTAACTACATGATTCCATATGTTTTATTTCTTAGTTTTGATGTCTTCACTATTATTCTACTATTATTCTATAATAGGATTGGTATACATATGCTTCTACACCTGCATTGCTTGCTGTTTGGGGTTTTAGGCTGGGTTTCTGTACAGCACTTTGAGATATCAGCTGATGTACGAAGGGCTATATAAATAAATTTGATTTGATTTGATTTGACATATACACTGCTCAAAAAAATAAAGGGAACACTAAAATAACACATCCTAGATCTGAATGAATGAAATATTCTTATTAAATACTTTTTTCTTTACATAGTTGAATGTGCTGACAACAAAATCACACAAAAATGATCAATGGAAATCAAATGTATCAACCCATGGAGGTCTGGATTTGGAGTCACACTCAAAATTAAAGTGGAAAAACACACTAAAGGCTGATCCAACTTTAATGTAATGTCCTTGAAACAAGTCAAAATGAGGCTCAGTAGTGTGTGTGGCCTCCACGTGCCTGTATGACCTCCCTACAACGCCTGGGCATGCTCCTGATGAGTTGGCGGGTGGTCTCCTGAGGGATCTCCTCCCAGACCTGGACTAAAGCATCCACCAACTCCTGGACAGTCTGTGGTGCAATGTGGCGTTGGTGGATGGAGCGAGACATGATGTCCCAGATGTGCTCAATTGGATTCAGGTCTGGGGAACGGGCGGGCCAGTCCATAGCATCAATGCCTTCCTCTTGCAGGGACTGCTGACACACTCCAGCCACATGAGGTCTAGCATTGTCTTGCATTAGGAGGAACCCAGGGCCAACCGCACCAGCATATGGTCTGACAAGGGGTCTGAGGATCTCATCTCGGTACCTAATGGCAGTCAGGCTACCTCTGGTGAGCACATGGAGGGCTGTGCGGCCCCCCAAAGAAATGCCACCCCACAGCATATTATTCATCCATTAAAATAAAATAAAATAGATCAGAAATACAGTGTTGACATTGTTAATGTTGTAAATCACTATTGTAGCTGGAAATGGCCATTTTTAAAAATGGAATATCTACATAGGCGTACAGAGGCCCATTATCAGCAACCATCACTCCTGTGTTCTTAGCTAATCCAAGTTAATCATTTGAAAAGGCTAATTGGTCCTTAGAAAACCTCTTTGCAATTATGTTAGCACAGCTGAAAACTGTTGTTCTGAGTAAAGAAGCAATAAAACTGTTCTTCTTGAGACTAGTTGAGTATCTGAAGCATCAGCAATTGTGGGTTCGATTACAGGCTCAAAATGGCCAGAAACAAAACACTTTCTTCTGAAACTCATCAATCTATTCTTGTTCTGAGAAATGAAGGCTATTCCATGTGATAAATGCTAAGAAACGGAAGATCTCTTACAATGCTGTGTACTACTCCCTTCACAGAACAGCACAAACTGGCTCTGACCAGAATAGAACACCGCCATTGTTACATGTGCCGAATACAACAGGTGTAGACCTTACAGTGAAATGCTTACTTACAAGCCCTCAACCAACAATGCAGTTTTAAGAAAAATAAGTGTTAAGTAAAAAATAGATAAGTAAAAAATGTGTGTGGGGGCACAGGTTAGTCGAGGTAATTGAGGTAATATGTGAATGTAGGTAGAGCTAAAGTGACAATGCATAGATAGTAAACAGAGAGTAGCAGCAGCATAAAAGGTGGGACACACACAATGCAAATAGTCTGGGTAGCCATTTGATTAGCTGTTCAGGAGTCTTAAGGCTTGGGGGTAGAAGCTCTAGCTTCTTGGACCTAGACTTGGCGCTCCTGTACGGCTTGCTGTGTGGTAGCAAAGAAAACAGTCTATGACTAGGGTGGCTGGAGTCTTTGACCATTTTTAGGGCTTCCTCTGACACCACCTGGTATAGAGGTCCTGGATGGCAGGAAGCTTGGCCCCAGTGATGTACTGGGCCATACACAATACCCTCTGGAGTGTGGCCGAGGAGGCCGAGCAGCTGTCTTACCAGGAGGTGATGCAACCAGATGGTGCAGCTGTCAAACCTTTTGAGGATCTGAGGACCCATGCCAAATCTTTTTATTCTTCTGATGGGGAATAGGTTTTGTCGTGCCCTCTTCACGATTGTCTTGGTGTGATTGGACCATGATAGCTTGTTGGTGATGTGGACGCCAAGGAACTTGAAGCTCTCAACCTGCTCCACTACAGCCCCGTCGATGAGAATGGGGGCGTGCTGGGTCCTCCTTTTCCTGTAGTCCACAATCATCTCCTTTGTCTTGATCACGTTGAGAGACCACACGGCCAGGTCTCTGACCTCCTCCCTATAGGCTGTCTCATCGTTGTCGATGATCAGGCCTACCACTGTTGTGTTGTCTGCAAACTTAATGATGGTGTTGGAGTCGTGCCTGACCATGCAGTCATGAGTAAACAGGGAGTACAGGAGGGGACTGAGCATGCACCCGAGGGGCCCCCATGTTGAGGATCAGCGTGGCAGATGTGTTAAAACCTGGGGGTGGCCCACCAGGATCCAGTTGCAGAGGGAGGTGTTTAGTCCCAGGGTCCTTAGCTTAGTGGTGTTGAACGCTGAGCTGCAGTCAATGAATAGCATTCTCACATAGGTGTACGTACAGTCACTGTTGGGACGACGTCATCGATGTACTTATTGATGAAGCCAGTGACTGATGTGGTGTACTCCTCAATGCTATCGGAGGAATCCTGGAACATATTCCAGTCTGTGCTAGCAAATCAGTCCTGTAGCTTAGCATCTGCTTCATCTGACCACTTTTTTTTGATCTAGTCACTGGTGCTTCCAGCTTAAGTTTTTGCTTGTAAGCAGGAATCAGGAGGATAGAATTATGGTCAGATTTGCCAAATGGGGGGCTCTCTGTGTGTGGAGTAAAGGTGGTCTAGGGTTTTTCTTCCTCTGGTTGCACATTTAACATGCTTATAGAAATGAGGTAAAACTGATTTCAACTTCCCTGCATTAAAGTCCCCGGCCACTAGGAGCACTACATCTGGATGAGCATTTTTCCTGTTTGCTTTTGGCCGTATACAGCTCATTGAGTGCGGTCTTAGTGCCAGCATCAGATACATCTATGGCTCTGAACGAACTTTATTTTACTCTTTGCAAACTGGAATCCATTTATCCGGAGGCTGCATTCATTGTAGCTGGGGATTTTAACAAGGCTAATCTGAAAACAAGACTCCCTAAATTTTATCAGCATATCGATTGCGCAACCAGGGGTGGAAAAACCTTGGATCATTGTTACTCTAACTTCCGCGACGCATATAAGGCCCTGCCCCTGCCCTCCTTTCGGAAAAGCTGACCACGACTCCATTTTGTTGATCCCTGCCTACAGACAGAAACTAAAAAAAGAAGCTCCCACGCTGAGGTCTGTTCAACGCTGGTCCGACCAAGATGATTCCACACTCCAAGACTGCTTCCATCACGTGGACTGGGATATGTTTCGTATTGCGTCAGACAACAACATTGACGAATACGCTGATTTGGTGTGCGAGTTCATTAGAACGTGCGTTGAAGATGTCGTTCCCATAGCAACGATTAAAACATTCCCTAACCAGAAACCGTGGATTGATGGCAGCATTCGCGTGAAACTGAAAGCGCAAACCACTGCTTTTAACCAGGGCAAGGTGACTGGTAACATGACCGAATACAAACAGTGCAGCTATTCCCTCCGCAAGGCTATCAAACAAGCTAAGCGTCAGTATAGAGACAAAGTAGAATCTCAATTCAACGGCTCAGACACAAGAGGTATGTGGCAGGGTCTACAGTCAATCACGGACTACAAGAAGAAAACCAGCCCAGTCACGGATCAGGATGTCTTGCTCCCAGGCAGACTAAATAACTTTTTTGCCCACTTTGAGGACAATACAGTGCCACTGACACGGCCTGCAACGAAAACATGCGGTCTCTCCTTCACTGCAGCCGAGGTGAGTAAGACATTTAAACGTGTTAACCCTCGCAAGGCTGCAGGCCCAGACGGCATCCCCAGCCGCGCCCTCAGAGCATGCGCAGACCAGCTGGCCGGTGTGTTTACGGACATATTCAATCAATCCCTATACCAGTCTGCTGTTCCCACATGCTTCAAGAGGGCCCCCATTGTTCCTGTTCCCAAGAAAGCTAAGGTAACTGAGCTAAACGACTACCGCCCCGTAGCACTCACTTCCGTCATCATGAAGTGCTTTGAGAGACTAGTCAAGGACCATATCACCTCCACCCTACCTGACACCCTAGACCCACTCCAATTTGCTTACCGCCCAAATAGGTCCACAGACGATGCAATCTCAACCACACTGCACACTGCCCTAACCTATCTGGACAAGAGGAATACCTATGTGAGAATGCTGTTCATCGACTACAGCTCGGCATTCAACACCATAGTACCCTCCAAGCTCGTCATCAAGCTCGAGACCCTGGGTCTCGACCCCGCCCTGTGCAACTGGGTACTGGACTTCCTTCCCCCAGGTGGTGAGGGTAGGCAACAATATCTCCACCCCGCTGATCCTCAACACTGGGGCCCCACAAGGGTGCGTTCTGAGCCCTCTCCTGTACTCCCTGTTCACCCACGACTGCGTGGCCACGCACGCCTCCAACTCAATCATCAAGTTTGCGGACGACACAACAGTGGTAGGCTTGATTACCAACAACGACGAGACAGCCTACATGGAGGAGGTGAGGGCCCTCGGAGTGTGGTGTCAGAAAAATAACCTCACACTCAACGTCAACAAAACTAAGGAGATGATTGTGGACTTCAGGAAACAGCAGAGGGAACACCCCCCTATCCACATCGATGGAACAGTAGTGGAGACGCAGCAGCGCCTCTTCAACCTCAGGAGGCTGAAGAAATTCAGCTTGTCACCAAAAGCACTCACAAACTTCTACAGATGCACAATCGAGAGCATCCTGGCGGGCTGCATCACCGCCTGGTACGGCAACTGCTCCGCCCACAACCGTAAGGCTCTCCAGAGGGTAGTGAGGTCTGCACAACGCATCACCGGGGGCAAACTACCTGCCCTCCAGGACACCTACACCACCCGATGTTACAGGAAGGCCATAAATATCATCAAGGACAACAACCACCCGAGCCACTGCCTGTTCACCCCGCTATCATCCAGAAGGCGAGGTCAGTACAGGTGCATCAAAGCTGGGACCGAGAGACTGAAAAACAATTTCTATCTCAAGGCCATCAGACTGTTAAACAGCCACCACTAACATTGAGTGGCTGCTGCCAACACACTGACACTGACACTGACTCAACTCCAGCCACTTTAATAATGGGAATTGATGGGAAATGATGTAAAATATATCACTAGCCACTTTAAACAATGCTACCTAATATAATGTTACATACCCTACATTATTCATCTCATATGCATACGTATATACTGTACTCTATATAATCTACTGCATCCTTATGTAATACATGTATCACTAGCCACTTTAACTATGAATCAAATCAAATCAAATCAAATTTATTTATATAGCCCTTCGTACATCAGCTGATATCTCAAAGTGCTGTACAGAAACCCAGCCTAAAACCCCAAACAGCAAGCAATGCAGGTGTAGAAGCACGGTGGCTAGGAAAAACTCCCTAGAAAGGCCAAAACCTAGGAAGAAACCTAGAGAGGAACCAGGCTATGTGGGGTGGCCAGTCCTCTTCTGGCTATGCCGGGTGGAGATTATAACAGAACATGGCCAAGATGTTCAAATGTTCATAAATGACCAGCATGGTCGTATAACAATAAGGCAGAACAGTTGAAACTGGAGCAGCAGCACGGTCAGATGGACTGTGGACAGCAAGGAGTCATCATGTCAGGTAGTCCTGGGGCATGGTCCTAGGGCTCAGGTCCTCCGAGAGAGAGAAAAAAAGAGAGAATTAGAGAGAGCATATGTGGGGTGGCCAGTCCTCTTCTGGCTGTGCCGGGTGGAGATTATAACAGAACATGGCCAAGATGTTCAAATGTTCATAAATGATCAGCATGTTCGAATAATAAGAAGGCAGAACAGTTGAAACTGGAGCAGCAGCACGGCCAGGTGGACTGGGGACAACAAGGAGTCATCATGTCAGGTAATCCTGGGGCATGGTCCTAGGGCTCAGGTCCTCCGAGAGAGAGAAGGAGAGAATTAGAGAACGCACACTTAGATTCACACAGGACACCGAATAGGACAGGAGAAGTACTCCAGATATAACAAACTGAGCCTAGCCCCCCGACACATAAACTACTGCAGCATAAATACTGGAGGCTGAGACTATGCCACTTTGTTTACATACTCATCTCATATGTATATACTGTACTCGATACCATCTACTGTATCTTGCCTATGCTGCTCTGTACCATCACTCATTCATATATCTTTATGTACATATTCTTTATCCCCTTACACTGTGTATAAGACAGTAGTTTTGGAATTGTTAGTTAGATTACTTGTTGGTTATTACTGCATTGTCGGAACTAGAAGCACAAGCATTTCGCTACACTCGCATTAACATCTGCTAACCATGTGTATGTGACAAATAAAATTTGATTTGATTTGATTTGGTGGTAAATAGACAGCTACGAAGAATATAGATGAAAACTCTCTTGGTAAATATTGTGGTCTACAGTTTATCACGAGCAAAACCTCAAGACTTCCTTACTATTAGATTCCGTTCACCAGCTGTTGTTTACAAATATATACAGACCGCCACCACTTGTCTTACCAGAGGCGGCTGTTCTATCTTGCCGATGCAGGGTAAACCCCGCCAGCTGTATTTTATTCATGTCATCGTTCAGCCACAACTCGGTGCAACATTAGACATTACAGTTTTTGATGTACAGATGGCACAGATACAATGATGAGGCCTCTTTCCATATCTATGCTATGGCCCTGTCCCCATCCTCACCATCACCATCAAGCCTGCTGTCCGGATTGACAGAGGTACAGCCTGGCGTTGCTACCCGACCACCTCGCACATCAAGTGGTGGAGTAGGATGAATCAACCTAACCTGCCTCATGGCGCTTACCTGTGTGAAGCTAGCCACAATAAGCATTAGCCACAATAATGGAATTTGCGGTTTTCATTCAAAATAATAGTTCCTCATTGAAACTGATCGGAACGGATACAAATAGTGGAATAATGTTATATTTGGACTAGATAATGCTAAACAAGGTTGGAATGTTGTATAAATAAATCCAATAATTAATTAATTTGACAAAAAACATTAAAAAAACACTTGAATTGGGGAGGATGGGCTCATGGCAATGGCTGGAGCAGAATCAATGCAATAGTATCAAATACATCAAACACGTGTTTGATGCCATTCAATTTGCTCCAGCCATTATTTTGAGCTGTCCTCCCCTCAGCAGCCTCCACTGCTGTGGATGTATTAGATAATTGCATTTGGGGCCTACATATATGCACTGTACAGCCTTACCTATGAAGTTTGCACTCATGAATTGGGCATCCGCCTACTACTCAGTGACACCCAAAGATTACAATTCCAAATTAAGTAAGCAAAGAGTTGAGAAGGTTGTATGGTGCATATATGTATTCCCCCATTGCAATTGTGCAGTCTAATACATTTAACTGTTTTTTTCATTGACAGTTCATTGTCAAATTAATAAATTATTGTATTTATTTGTAAGTTATATAACAACAGTCCAAACTTGTTTAGCATTATCTATTCCAAATATGGCATTATTAAACTATTTGTATCCGTTTGGATCCGTTTCAATGGGGGACTTTATTTTGAAGGCGAACAGCAAATTCCACTATTGTGGCCAATCACTCTGACTGCCACATCAGTCGCTCCTATCGCACATCTACTTCCTAGTCTCCGACAGCCAATCGCTTGGCCGTGATTCCAACAACGTAATTTACGGGGCTCATCAGGCTAGGTTGCATCGAGCCTGCATTACTGGGGTCCATAGAAATCTTGACAGTTTCACAGGTGAGAGAGACGTCGTGGGTTAAGCTGCTAGCTCCGGGGTTGTTTTACTTTCTCTTTCAGTTCACCGGTCCTACCATACGCTTCGAGTCTGGGGTTGCCACAGTCAAAAAACACGAACTCCAAGTCCTATCACCACGGCACCATGAGCAGAAAGAAAAAGGACTGGAAGACAGAGAAAGGTAAGAAGACTTATTTTGGGGTTGGGGACCATTACAATGAATCTGTACCATCATCTCTCTCCATGTCTCCCATGCCTTTACAGCTTGACCGTCTCACATAGACTATCTATCTGACAGTCCAGGATATCGGTGAGCACCGGCTGTTGATTATAAGGCACTTATTATAGGACTGGCTACATACACCAGCATCCCGACATATGCGAGCCCGCGAAGCCTACAGATGTTGCGCTAAGCAGGATGCGCCTGTGCCTCTGCCTGGTACCGAACCATATAAGACAAACGCACAATTACCACACCGCTGCTGTCATAACAGTAACCCACGTTTAGTTTACACACATATATACACACGGTGCGTTTGGGGACTTTAGCAAGGCAATACAGCAGCTACTCGAGGCTTGTCTAGTAGGCCGTGTATTTCTGCAAGTTCACCTGTTAGAATGAATGACAATGGCTCTCAAGAAAGAGCCCGGCTGATAGATAAATAGGTAGGTAGGTAGCTAAGTCTATCATGGCATGAAGGGGCTATTGTAAACAGTTAGCTTATGTGTAATATGAGCCCAATGTTTTGTCTATGATACTATTTTATTATTATGAATAACACATTATGCTACATAGATATAGAGAGGTAATAATAACTGTTATAGTTACAATGTTGTCGGGATTTATCATGGGCTTAAGTGTGTTTTATTTGTCTATTTTCTTCTAACCATTCTTAAACACTTTCCTCAGGTCCGGTAGATTAACATACTGCAGTGTATATATTTATTACTCTAATGTGATCCAGGCAAGATGTAGCCCACACACAACCCACTGCCCAGTAGGCTATTACAAAACAATCGTCATCTCTAAGAATTCTGTACCATTATAAAGTGTTAGGCCTAGTCACACCATTATAAAGTGTTAGGCCTAGTCACACCATTATAAAGTGTTAGGCCTAGTCACACCATTATAAAGTGTTAGGCCTAGTCACAGCATTATAAAGTGTTAGGCCTAGTCACACCATTATAAAGTGTTAGGCCTAGTCACACCATTATAAAGTGTTAGGCCCAGTCACACCATTATAAAGTGTTAGGCCTAGTCACAGCATTATAAAGTGTTAGGCCCAGTCACACCATTATAAAGTGTTAGGCCCAGTCACACCATTATAAAGTGTTAGGCCTAGTCACACCATTATAAAGTGTTAGGCCTAGTCACACCATTATAAAGTGTTAGGCCCAGTCACACCATTATAAAGTGTTAGGCCTAGTCACAGCATTATAAAGTGTTAGGCCCAGTCACACCATTATAAAGTGTTAGGCCCAGTCACACCATTATAAAGTGTTAGGCCCAGTCACACCATTATAAAGTGTTAGGCCCAGTCACACCATTATAAAGTGTTAGGCCTAGTCACACCATTATAAAGTGTTAGTCCTAGTCACACCATTATAAAGTGTTAGGCCTAGTCACACCATTATAAAGTGTTAGTCCTAGTCAAAGCATTATAAAGTGTTAGTCCTAGTCACACCATTATAAAGTGTTAGGCCTAGTCACACCATTATAAAGTGTTAGTCCTAGTCACACCATTATAAAGTGTTAGGCCTAGTCACACCATTATAAAGTGTTAGTCCTAGTCAAAGCATTATAAAGTGTTAGGCCTAGTCACACCATTATAAAGTGTTAGGCCTAGTCACACCATTATAAAGTGTTAGTCCTAGTCAAAGCATTATAAAGTGTTAGTCCTAGTCAAAGCATTATAAAGTGTTAGGCCTAGTCACACCATTATAAAGTGTTAGGCCTAGTCACACCATTATAAAGTGTTAGGCCTAGTCACACCATTATAAAGTGTTAGTCCTAGTCAAAGCATTATAAAGTGTTAGTCCTAGTCAAAGCATTATAAAGTGTTAGGCCTAGTCACAGATGCTGTCATTCTAGCTTACAATATGTTACTATAAGGCACTTTATGTTTACATTTTAGTCAATTAGCAAGCACTCTTATTCAGAGCGACTGACAGGAGGAACAAGTAGGATTTAGTGCTTTGCTCAAGTGGGGGCTCCCGAGTGGCGCAGTGGTCTAAGGCACTACAGTCCCTGGTTTGAATCTAGGCTGTATCACATCCTGCTGTGATTGGGAGTCCCATAGGGCAGTGCACAATTGGCCCAGCGTCGTCCAAGTCATTGAAAATAAGAATTTGTTCTTAACTGACTTGCCTAGTTAAATAAAGGTTACATTTAAAAATGAAAAAAGGGCACTTCTGCAGATTTTTCACATAGTCGGCTCAAAGATTTCGAATCAGCGACCTTTGGTTACTGGCCAAGTGCTGTTAACCGCTAGGCTACCTGCCGTCCACCAACTGTAATCAAGGTTCTCCCCTGCTCTGTTTTGTAAGTTTGCCGTATCATATGCACTCTTCACTGGCTGTTCACCTCCACACACAGTATAAACAGGGATGACAGGTAGAACAATCTCTGACGTAATCAAAGAGCTGAAATAACTCCCTTTTTTGTTAGTAATGAATAGTAATGCAGACCAGTTCTTTCAGTGTTCCCCCTCTCTCCTCAGTTCTCATCACATTGTATGTATAAGTTAAGTAGTTTGGTGAAAATGTGTTTGTGAGAGCGACAGACCTTTGTAGGGCTGTAAACCAAAGCGCACTATTGTGTTTAATGACCAGTTAACTTTTCCTCTCCTTTAGTCATTCATGTAGAAAAAACTACATCAGTCTGGGGAATGGAGGAAAATGTTTAACAGTTTTAACCATATGGGGGGTGGAGTGGCTTATGGAGTGGCTTATGGAGTGGCTTATATAGTGGCTTATATAGTGGCTTATGGAGTGGCATATATAGTGACTGTAATATTCTTAGCTCAGCCTCACCTGAAAATCATGTCACTTATTTCAAGTCTTACTTGAAAACTTTGTTTTACAAACACAACTTCCTGCATTATATTAATGAATTCACTTTAAAACATTTTTTTATATATATACATCACTGGCAGGTAGTATACTGCCATAAATACAGGAAAATACATGAAGTGCTGGTAACATGTAACAATGCTCTCAGACAAAAATTGCCCAGCAGAAATCTGGGAACCTAGCTTACCTCACCTCATCTTGCCTCAATCGCCAAACTCCTCTCTCTGGTGCTGTAACAATATTCTGAGCCTGGATGTCCAGACTGTCCTACTATGATATTCCACGCTAAGTCATTTGTTTGTGTGACAATTTTTTGTTTTTGTTACTTTGTTACTTAAATTTACATTTTTGTTCTAAAATGGACTATTATGTTCTAAAATGGAGTTGTTTGTTCAAAAATTGACTTATGTTCTAAAATTGAGTAGTTTGTTCTAAAATTTACTTATGTTCTAAAATGGAGTAGTTTGTTCTAAAATGGTCTATTTATTCTTCTCTTCAGACAGAGTGTTGAATATGTCATTGGAGGAGAGGCGTAAGGAGTACCGTCGGTCTGAATATGTACCTCTGGACCAAATCAACACCTGGAAGCAGTCTCAGAGTACAGAAGGTGAGAGATAGACTCAGAGGCCTTGTTCGAATTCTTCAGAAATCCTTCCTCCCTTCCTTCCTTCCTTCCTTCCTTCCTTCCTTCCTTCCTTCCTTCCTTCCTTCCTTCCTTCCTTCCTTCCTTCCTTCCTTCCTTCCTTCCTTACTTTCTTGAAGTAATCACAAGTCTGAATTGGTAGAGTATTGGTGAAAGTGACCTTACATCTATCCAATCACTAAAAAATATGTGCTTATCTCAAGGAAACACGGAAGGAAGGATGCATTTCTAAAATATTGGAACAGGTCCATAGATCCCCACCAGAGCCTGAGCCTATTGATGTGGAGACTGCTGACTAATAATCACACTAAGCGATGAATCTGAACAATGAATAAGCTAGTTCACCTGAAGAGACATTCAAAGGGAACAACTTTCCAATTTCAATCTTCAACTCTAGCCTTTAAATGATTGCTTTTACTTGTAACCTCATGACATAACAGCTTAATAACACTGTCATAAGATTGACATAACCCTTCAAGGCCACCATCTTACGCTTATGACAACCAGCAAAGAAACGTTGCCGCTCTGTGCAATGCACTCACATTAATAGTAACAGCGTCTGCTAAATGACTAACATGTAAATATCTCTTAGCCTCTGTGTCACACTGCGTTTTTTTTTTTGTGGCTTCCATAAATGTAAATGGCTGCATCATTTCCAACCTCCCATATATATATATTTGTAAATATATACAAAAGATATACAGTACCAGTCTAAAGTTTGGACACAACTACTCATTCAAGGGGTTTTCTTTATTTTTAATATTTTCTACATTGTAGAATAATAATAAAGTCATCAAAACTATGAAATAACACATATGTAATCATGTAGTAACCAAAAAAGTGTTAAACATATCAAAATATATCTTCTAAGTAGCCATCATTTGCCTTGATGACAGCTTTGCACACTCTTGGCATTCTCTCAAACAGCTTCACCTGGAATACTTTTCCAACAGTCTTGAAGGAGTTCCCACAAATGCTGAGCACTTGTTGACTGCTTTTCCTTCCTTCAATTGCGTTGAGGTTGGGTAATTGTGGAGGCCAGGTCATCTGATGCAGCACTCCATCACTCTCCTTCTTGGTCAAATAGCCCTTACACAGCCTGGAGGTGTGTTGAGACATTGTCCTGTTGAAAAACAAATGATAGTCCCACTAAGTGCAAACCAGATGGGATGGCGTATTGCTGCAGAATGCTTTGGTATCCATGCTAGTTAAGCCATGCTGGTTGGGTGCCTTGAATTCTAAATAAATCACTGACCATGTCACCAGCAAAGCACCCCCACACCATCACACCACCACCTCTATTCATCACTGTGGGAACCACACATGCGGAGATCATCCATTTATTACTCTGCATCTCACAAATACACGGCGTTTGGAACAAAAAATCGCAAATTTGGACTCATCAGACCAAAGGACAGATTTCCACTGGTCTAATCTCCATTACTCGTGTTTCTTGGCCCAATCAACTCTCATCTTCATATTGGTGTCCTTTTAGTAGTGTTTTTTTGTTGTTGCAGCAATTAGACCATGAAGGTCTGATTCACGCAGTCTCCTCTGAACAGTTGATGTTGAGATGTTTCTGTTACTTGAACTCTGTGAAGCACTTATTTGGGCTGCAATTTTAGAGGCTGGTAACTCTAATGAACTTATCCTCTGCAGTCCTCATGAGAGCCAGTTTCATCATAGCGCTTGATGGTTTTTGCGAGTGCACTTGAAGAAACTTTCAAAGTTCTTGAAATGTTCTTTATTGACTGACCTTCATCTCTTAAAGTAATGATGGACTGTCGTTTCTCTTTGCTTATTTGAGCTGTTCTTGCCATAATATGGACTTGGTCTTTTACTACATAGGGCTATCTTCTGTATACCACTACTACCTTGTCACTACACAACTGATTGGCTCAAACGCATTAAGAAAGAAATTCCACAAATTAACTTTTTACAAGGCACACACCTGCTAATTGAAATGCATTCCAGGAGACTACCTCATGAAGTTGGTTGAGAGAATTCCAAGAGTGTGCAAAGATGTCATCAATGCAAAGGGTGGCTACTTTGAAGAATCTCAAATCTGAAATATATTTTGATTTGTTTAATACTTTTTTTTGTTACTACGTGATTCCATTTGGGTTATTTCATAGTTTTAAAGTCTTCACTATTAGTCTGTATATGTATATAATAGCAAAAATAAAGAAAAACCTTGGAATTAGTAGGTGTGTCCAAACTTTTGACTGGTACTGTATATAAAAAAAAATATATACACTACCGTTCAAAAGTTTGGGGTCACTTAAAAATGTTTTTGTTTTTGAAAGAAAAGCACATTTTTCGTCCATTAAAATTACATCAAATTTATCAGAAATACAGTGTAGACATTGTTAATGTTGTAAATGACTATTGTAGCTGGAAACAGCAGATTTTTAAAACAAAGACATACAAAGACATTTCTAAGTGACCCCAAACTTTTGAACGGTAGTGTATGTTCCTTTATTTTCCCCTAACCCTACCACCCTCCCCTAATTGGAGTAAACTAATGGACAACAACACTTAGGCTTCTACTTCCAGTTTATACATACTATATACATTTTATGGACACAGCATATTTTACAATAGTTATCTTTTATTTGTTTTTAGTCCCATCCTTCAGCTACACTCAACCCCTCCCATCCATCAACCCTGTGATGTTTATTTAATGGGAAAAGACAACTGCCCTTCAAGGGAAGAGACAAGGACAGAGGAATCAATCCAAGCCTGTAATCTTTTCAGTTTGCCCAACTCGCTTATAAAGTTAGCATTGTCTTGGAAAATAAAATGTTATCGTCGAGTTGTCAATGCCTGTGATGATTAAAGTTTTTATATCAGATTGTACAATTCATCTCTTTACTAGACTACACTTTGACACAGACTAGTTTGGCCACATAATAACGGTAATAATAATATATTACATTTGTAAGGTGCTTTTCATTACATAGTAATCTCAAAAGTGCATAAAATAAAACATTTACTGTAGTAAAATTAATGAATACATAAATAGGATAATATAACAAAAAACTATCAAAGTCTAGGAGGGTAGGCCAGCCAGTACCTGTATAGATACATGTTATATACACACACACACACACACACACACACACACACACACACACACACACACACACACACACACACACACACACACACACACACACACACACACACACACACACACACACACACATACCCTGCAGGCATGTGGTACTGACTGTATTGTAGGAATCAATGTTAATTGCCCAGTCTTTATTTCCATTAGACCCATAAGATCCTGGTCAAATGTAGTGCACTATATTTGCAGTAGTGTGCCATTTTGGAACACATTCCTGATGTGATTATCATGATCTGATGCCTGACACTGAATTCACTGATGCCAGATGAATTGATTTAGTTGTGTGTGTGTGTGTGCCACAGTGATAAAAATGTGGAAGTATTATTTTGAAGCTGTTTTGGGGGGTTTTGTAGATTAGATCTGAAATGTTGGTTGGCATATTTAGCAGAACCACAGGTGGCTGTTGGCTCATAGTAATAGCTTAAATGAATGGAATGGTATTTGATGCCATTTCATTCACTCTATTCCAGCCATTATTATGAGCCGTCCTCCCCTCACCAGCCTCCTGTGAGCAGAACACTTTTGTGAATTTATGACTGCAGTACACATATGAATCTGCTTGAAGTTGGGGACTTTTTCTCATACTTTCAGTACATACCACTACCCCAGTTGTGTGTATCTTTGTATGGTGCATTCGGAAAGTATTCAGACCCCTTGACATTTCCACATTTTGTTACAGTATTTTTCTAAAATGTATTAAATAGTTTTTTCTCTCATCAATCTACACACAATAGCCCATAATGACATTTTAGCAAATGTATAAAAAAAACAGAAATCACATTTACACAAGTATTCAGACCCTTTACTCAGTACTTTGTTGAAGCACCTTTGGCAGCGATTACAGCCTTGAGTCTTTGGTATGATGCTACAAGCTTGGCACACCTGTATTTGGGGAGTTTCTCCCATTCTTCTCTGCAGATCCTCTCAAGTCCTGTCAGGTTGGATGGGGAGCATAGCTGCACAGCTATTTTCAGGTCTCCAGAGATGTTGATCAGGTTGAAGTCTGGCTGGGCCACTCAAGGATATTCAGAGACTTGTCCCGAAGCCACTCCTCCTTTGTCTTGGCTGTGTGCTTAGGGTCATTGTCCTATTGGAATTCTGAGGTCCTGAGTGCTCTGGAGCAGGTTTTCATCAAGGATCTCTCTGTACTTTACTCTGTTCATCTTTCGCTCGACCCTGACTCGTCTCCTAGTCCCTACCGCTGAAAAACATCCACACAGAATGATGCACCTTAGGGATGGAGCGAAGTTTCCTCCAGACGTGGCACTTGGCATTCAGGCCAAAGAGTTCAATCTTGGTTTCATCAGACCAGAGAATCTTGTGTCTCATGGTCTGAGAGTCTTTTATGTGCCTTTTACTGAGGAGTGGCTTCCGTCTGGCCACTCTACCATAAGCCTGATTGGTGGGGTGCTGCAGAGATGGTTGTCCTTCTGGAAGGTTCTCCCATCTCCACAGAGGAACTCTGGACCTCTGTCAGAGTGATCATCGGGTTCTCTGTCACCTCCCTGACAAAGACCCTTCTCACCCGATAGCTCAGTTTGGCCGGGAGGCCAGCTCTAGGAAGAGTCTTGGTGGTTCCAAACTTCTTCCATTTAAGAATGATGGAGGCCACCGTGTTCTTGGGGAACTTCAATGCTGCAGAAATGTTTTGGTACCATTCCCCAGATCTGTACCTCGACACAATTCTGTCTCGGAGCTCTATGGACAATTCCTTTTACCTCATGGCATGGTTTTTGCTCTGACATGCACTGTCAACTGTAGGACCTTGTATAGACAGGTGTGTGCCTTTCCAAATCATGTCCAATCAATTGAATTTACCACAGCTGGACTCCAATCAAGTCGTAGAAATATCTCAAGGATGATCATTGGAAACAGGATGCACCTGAGCTCAATTTCGAGTCTCATGGAAAAGGGTCTGAATACTTATGTAAAGAAGGTATTTCTGTTTTTTATTTTTAATACATTTGCAAACATTTTTAAAAACCTGTTTTCGCTTTGTCATTATGGGGTGTTGTGTGTAGATTGTAAGAAAAAAATTGTGTATTTAATCCATCTTAGAATAAGGCTGTAACGTCACAAAATGTGGAAAAAGGGAAAGGGTCTGAATACTTTCCGAATGCACTGTTTGTCTGTTAGTCTGTTAGTGTGTTTGTCTGTCTGGCTGTGTTTGTCTGTGTGTTTGTCTGTCTGGCTTGCTGGCAGGCTGTGTGTTTGTGCCTGTAAGTTTACTCTTTTAAACCCTCAATAATGCACTAGTCTATAGAACAACAATGATATGGCTCATTCCAGATGTACAGTATTCCACAAGGACAGTGACAAGAAGAACTAAGCTAAAAAAAAACGAGTAATCTGTCTTTATTTCTGGTCCTGTCTTTAAGAGTACCTGTATAGTGTAGCTAATGAACAAACCCCTGCTTTTGTTGTTTCTAGTGACAGAGGAAGAGGAAGGGAAGGACCTTCTGAGAGACAAAGTATCTCTCTACAAGGGTGACATCACCATCCTCGAGGTCGATGCCATAGTTAACGCAGGTACGATGCTTTGTTATTCATTTACATTGGTTTGATGCAGGAGTTTGTCAAACTATGGCAAAATACGTTTGCACTGCTTTAATGCTGATGTTTATGAAACAAGCCATGCCTATGGTGAACAGTTGTTTCACACTACAACCTCATGCCATGCAGTTTGTCTGTGTTTGCTAATGCTGATGTTTATGAAACAAGCCATGCCTATGGTGAACAGTTGTTTCACACTACAACCTCATGCCATGCAGTTTGTCTGTGTTTGTTAATTCTGGTAAGGTGCTTTTAAAATTGAGTTACACTGGTTTAATGTAGGAAGCTGTGAAACAAGCAAAACCATGTTTTTTCTGTGTCTGTTATTTCTGGTAAGGTGCTTTATAAATGAACTGTCAACAGTTCAGTGTGTGTGAAATCAGCAAAGCTGTGGTTTTTCTAACGTTTTTTCACGCTACAAACTTACAACATGCAGTCAGTGTGATTTATGAGTTTGCTGCCCTCTAGTGTTGGTGGGTGTAAAGTGCTGACTCTTGTTGGATTGATTGGTGGATTGTGGGTCGTAGAAACAAATATGGTGAATCATTGACTTTGAGCAGTTCTGTAGTAGTTCATTGTGGGGTGAGAGAAAACAACATCATTCCTATTTCAGGATTTGGCTGCTAAGACTTGCCTTGAGGGCCACACTTTTTGTGGGCCTGTGTGGGATACAGTGAATGATGTGAGCGTATGTTTTTAATGTAGAGGTAAGAGTAATGTGGTTACTAGTAGTCTGGTTAATTAACAGCCCGTTATCTGTAGAAGCTCGCTAATTGTGTGTGTGTGTGTGTGTGTGTTCTCTTACTGGTATTTTATTCTGACAGGTGGTTTGAGAGATTAGCAGAATAGTAAGTAGTTCACTTCCTTGTCTGTTGTTATTCACACCAACCTATGGCAGAGCGCCTGTGTTACTTACCATCTACTTACTGTATGGCAGAGAGCCAGAACACTATGAAACATTGTGCTAAATAGCAGAATAGGGACCCATGCATGTTTTGGTGATAGGATTCTGTTCCAATTATTGTTAGTTGTGAGGATGTTATTACTGTAGAGAGAGATTATGTTATTACTGTAGAGAGAGATTATATTATTACTGTAGAGAGAGATTGTGTTATTACTGTAGAGAAAGATTGTGTTATTACTGTAGAGAGAGATTGTGTTATTACTGTAGAGAGAGATTATGTTATTACTGTAGAGAGCGATTATGTTATTACTGTAGAGAGAGATTGTGTTATTACTGTAGAGAGAGATTATGTTATTACTGTAGAGAGAGATTGTGTTATTACTCTAGAGAGAGATTGTGTTATTACTGTAGAGAGAGATTATGTTATTACTGTAGAGAGAGATTGTGTTATTACTGTAGAGAGATTATGTTATGACTGTAGAGAGAGATTGTGTTATTACTGTAGAGAGAGATTATGTTATTACTGTAGAGAGAGATTGATAGATTTGATCTCAATGGTTATTACTGTCTCCTGTGTAACCAGCTGTTTTTATGCACATTAGTATCTTGGTACATAACCTCTATTGGAGCCAGCAGCATCTGTACTCACACTCAAAAGACCCAAATAACATAGGGGAAGTGTCGGTTTGCCTGTGTCTTTTATGTATGGATGCATACGGCCAGCTGGAATGTTTATTGTTCTATATCAGCCTAGAAAGCAGAAACATAATGCTTACACTGTAAGTGTTGCATCTAAAATATGTAGCCCCTTTCCTGCAGTCAAATGACCAAATCGCCCTCTAGTGGCCTCATGGGTTGAATGCTATAAATACTTTTTATAATTTCATAACTATTAAACATTATTTAAAAATGACCCACTAAAATCCAGTGAATTTATGTCGAATGGTTTTGTTATATTTCAGTCTTCTGTGACGTATATAAAGTGTAATATTGGGATGCAAACACAAAATGTTATATATTTTTTAAGTCCATAACCATGTGTGTGAGATGTATACTTTTGTTTCAAAGTAGATTTGTTTAAGACTACCAAGGAACAATTCCATCTGAACTCATACAAGTCTCTCTTGAGGCTAACCTGTGTAAACAAAGGCTAAAACATTATTTGGAATACAAACATGACTTTCTGGCTTTTCTAATTTCACTAACAATTAAAAAACTACAGGAGAACATTTCATGTCTGTGTGACATAGTGCTGTGTGCTCTGTGTGTATGCTCTGTGTGTATGCCCTGTGTGTGTAATGTCTGCACAGCAAACTCAAGGGTGTACATTTAACTCTGACAGTGTAAAATGTACACTATTTTCAGTGAACATATGAGTCCCACTGAACTGGTGTTAAAATAACACTTTTGAAAGTGTTAAAGATGTAACTATGTTGCAGTGATCCCTCTTTAACTCTTAACGTGTTCAAATGAACTTGATTGTGGTGTTTGCATAGCTCTACTGTAGAGTAATACGCAACACCTACAGTGTAAAACATAACACTTGATTTAGAGTAAACTGGACTCACTTTTCTTAATGCTGACGCTGTTACACTTTCTCAGTGTAGGAAACTAACACCTGTAGTGTTACAGTAAATCATTTTGAGGTGTTGACTTTAGGGATGAATGATCTATCGGTGAGCATATCGGAATCGGACGATATTAGCTGAAAATGCTAACATCGGTATTGGCCGATGTCTAGTTTAACGCCGATGTGCAAAACCGATGTCAAAGCTGACGTGCTTACGTATATAACGTAAGTAGATGACGTGCATACGTATATAACGTAAGTAGATGACGTGCATACCTATATAACGTAGGTAGATGATGTGCATACCTATATAACGTAGGTAGATGACGTGCATACCTATATAACGTAGGTAGATGACGTGCATACGTATATGACGTAGGTAGATGATGTGCATACCTATAACGTAGGTAGATGACGTGCATACCTATAACGTAAGTAGATGATGTGCATACCTATATAACGTAGGTAGATTACTTGCATACCTATATAACGTAGGTAGATGACGTGCATACCTATATAACGTAAGTAGATGACGTGCATACCTATATAACGTAAGTAGCTGACGTAATGACGCCTTGAACAATACAGCGCTACACAGAACAAAAGCAGAAAAATACTAAGCGCACACTTCCAACAACTAAACACGTTCAAGTTGAGCAGTCATTTGAAAGAGTAACAACATTTCATTTTGAGGTGTTGACTTTAGGGATGAATGATCTATCGGTGAGCATATCGGAATCGGACGATATTAGCTGAAAATGCTAACATCGGTATTGGCCGATGTCTAGTTTAACGCCGATGTGCAAAACCGATGTCAAAGCTGACGTGCATACGTATATAACGTAGGTAGATGACGTGCATACCTATATAACGTAGGTAGATTACGTGCATACCTATATAACGTAGGTAGATGAGGTGCATACCTATATAACGTAAGTAGATGACGTGCATACCTATATAACGTAAGTAGATGACGTGCATACGTATATAACGTAAGTAGATGACGTGCATACCTATATAAGGTAGGTAGATGACGTGCATACCTGTATAACGTAGGTAGATGACGTGCATACCTATATAACGTAAGTAGATGACGTGCATACCTATATAACGTAAGTAGATGACGTGCATACGTATATAACGTAAGTAGATGACGTGCATACGTATATAACGTAAGTAGATGACGTGCATACCTATATAACGTAGGTAGATGACGTGCATACCTATATAACGTAAGTAGATGACGTGCATACCTATAACGTAAGTAGCTGACGTAATGACGCCACGAACAATACAGCGCTACACAGAACAAAAGCAGAAAAATACTAAGCGCACACTTCCAACAACTAAACACGTTCAAGTTGAGCAGTCATTTGAAAGAGTAACAACATTTCAGCGAGACAGCTCAAAAGCGAAATCCATTAATGCCAAGATTATGGAATTCATTATGCTGCTTGCTATGGGCGTCACGACTGACATTTGGCCCAGCTATATCAGCCCCATGAGCATGCTGAGTCTGACAGCACAGTGGGTCGACAAGGATTTTGTACTGAGGAAAGCCGTATTCTTGCTCAAGAATGTGCTGCCATTTCAATGGCATTTGAGAACATGTTTGAAACTTTGGAACATGAAAACACTCCTAGCGCTATTTGAACAACTGATTGGAGAAATAAGCTCATCAACAGCGTCTGCAGCAGACGTGATACCCTCTGTCATGGCATTGAAACGCCTGTTCAACAAAACTGCAGACAGACCGTGGGGTTAAAACTTACAAAAGTACCCGAGGCTGTGAACAAAAAATTCGGTGGTATTCTCTCTGAGCCTGTTTACTGTGCTGCCACCATGCTCAGTGCTAAGTACAAGGACCACTACTTCGATGCAGAAAAGAAACAGGGTTTAAGTGAAATGTTACATACACAGCTGGACAAGATGGAAACGGACAGTGACAGTGCTCACTGAGGAAGAGGCCACGGACAGACAGAGCTGAAACTTCACTGCTTGACACGTATGATGAAATTCTGGTTGAGAATGAAACGACTGAACAAATAAACAACGAAACAGCACAGCAAGTAAGTGAAAGAAATAGGTTTTGATGATGTTTTACTGGTAATGGGGACATACATCTATGCCAACAAAATAACGTTTTGGTCAGTGTGGTGTGTGTGTAACCTCTATTTAACTAGGCAAGTAGGTTAAGAACAAATTATTATTTACAATGATGGCCTACCCCGGCCAAACCCAGACAACGCTCGGCCAATTGTGCACCGCGCTATGGGAATCCCAATCACGACCGGATGTAATACAGCCTGGATTCAAACCAGGGACTGAAGTGACGTCTCTTGCACTGAGATGCAGTGCCTTAGACCACTATGTGTGTGTGTGTTAACTATTTAACTGTACTAGAATGCTTAAAAGGCCGTTAAGGTTTTTAAATATTGGATATCGGTAAGGTTTGTTTTTGGCAAGTAAAATATCGGATATCGGTATCGGGCAAAAATGTCATATCCCTAGTTGATTTAACACTTTATGGTTTAAATCCTAATTTGCATTTTTCCCAGGGTGCCATTTTTCTTTTTGAGGAAATTCTAAAGTCAACACCCATGACTGTATTTGTTAGTGACAGAGACATGGTTATTGAAGTCTTTCATTTTAAGCCTGTGGCTTTCACCAAGTGAGTTTCTGGGCTAATTCTATAATTCAAATTAAACTCTGACAATACATTACATGTATCCTAAGACCTTACTTATTGGCCTAGTTGATGGCCTAGTTTTACTCCAACACAGTGGTGTTAGGAAACTCCAGGTTTACATACCACATCAGACCTGCAAGTCACATTATCCTGGCTTGCAAAGTGGTGTATCCAACAGTTTGCATTTTTATTCATGCGCAACCTGCATTCAGAATGACTGTCATAAAAAACACTACCTAAATAATTTAAACCAGAACAACCATTTCAATAATAGGGGCAATAAATCTAACTGATTGGATTCAAAAGTATGTTATTTATCTTTGTGTAACATAAGATTAACCAATTAATTAATGTACATGCAAAAACGCAGATATTAAAAACAATCCTAAAAAGTAATCTACCTGCATAGCATGCTGGGAAATATGATAGTGATAGGTGTAGTTTTGATGGGACTGTTTTACTCTCAATAACAATACCTGTGGTTATTAACACCAGCAATGGGGTTATTTTAGTGTTCATGAGTGTTCATTCATTTCACTCTGACAGAATTAATTTGACTTCTGAATCCACACAGAAAAATCTAAACTGGTGTGTGTGTGTGTGTAACATAGTGCTGCTTTCCACAGATCCTCCTCAGCTTTTATCAGGACTTCAGGGTGATTTAAATCTCCTATTACAGTTAAATTATTAGGATCATTGAGTTTCTAATTCTTCCTTAATTATGTTTAGACAGAGGTCGGACAGCAGGTGCTCAATATGTCACCTGGGGTGGTGAGCTGTCGGGAGAGAGAGAGAGCAGGGCAGGAAGGGGCTGTGTGTATCTGTTTGTGGAGTTGGAGGGTGGACATTAATGGACTAGCTCCCTGTCTGATCAGGCAGATGGCACTATGTAACCTGCTGTTAAGAGTAGTGTCTACATGGAGGGGGGCAAATGTCTACCACCACCATACTGGATATCTGGGCACAGCCCCCAATCCTATCCTACCTCCCTGCCAGCTACAGTATGTCCTTGTTTTTCATTTTTTTCCCCCCTTTTCGCTTTGCCATCGTCATTAATCAGGATCCGTTCACTTTTCTGTTTCATCCCTCCTCTAAGTTCCTGGACTTTCATTCCTAGCCCAGTCAGTGACTCATCTTGTTAAAGCTGTCTACAAACACTGAAGCCTTGATTAAACTGAGATTAAACTGGCTGCTGCTTTAATGCTGAGTCCAGGAATGAGAGGCTTTTATAGTGTGTGTGTGTGCGTGTGCGTGTGTGTGTGCATTGCGAAGAAAGAGTGTGTGTGTGGAGTCAAATAAGATCTGCTGCTTGAGTAAAGTGAGATCCAGGAGTGGTAAGCTTATATAGCAGCCAGACCTCCCCGTACAGGGACTGGTGGTAGTCTCTTATAGCAGCCAGACCTCCCCATACAGGGACTGGTGGTCGTCTCTTATAGCAGCCAGACCCCTCCATACAGGGACTGGTGGTAGTCTCTTATAGCAGCCAGACCCCCATATAGGGACTGGTGGTAGTCTCTTATAGCAGCCAGACCTCCCCTTACAGGGACTGGTGGTAGTCTCTATAGCAGCCAGACCTCCCATACAGGGACTGGTGGTAGTCTCTATAGCAGCCAGACCCCCGTACAGGGACCAGTGGTAGACTCTTATAGCAGCCAGACCCCCCGTATAGGGACTGGTGGTAGTCTCTTATAGCAGCCACACCCCCCACCACACAGGGACTGGTGGTGGTCTCTTACAGCAGACAGACCTCCCCGTTCAGGGACTGGTGGGAGTCTCTTATAGCAGCCAGACTTCCCGTGTAGAGACTTGAGGTAGTCTCTTATAGCAGCCAGACTTTCAGTGTAGAGACTGGAGGTAGTCTCTTATAGCAGCCAGACTTCCCGTGTAGAGACTGGAGGTAGTCTCTTATAGCAGCCAGACTTCCCGTGTAGAGACTGGAGGTAGTCTCTTACAGCAGCCAGACTTCCCGTGTAGAGACTGGAGGTAGTCTCTTACAGCAGCCAGACTTCCCTGTGTAGAGACTGGAGGTAGTCTCTTATAGCAGCCAGACCTCCCATACAGGGACCAGTGATAGACTCTTATAGCAGCCAGACCCCCCGTACAGGGACTGGTGGTAGTCTCTTACAGCAGACAGACCTCCCTGTTCAGGGACTGGTGGTAGTCTCTTATAGCAGCCAGACTTCCCGTGTAGAGACTGGAGGTAGTCTCTTACAGCAGCCAGACTTCCCGTGTAGAGACTGGAGGTAGTCTATTATAGCAGCCAGACTTCCCGTGTAGAGACTGGAGGTAGTCTCTTATAGCAGCCAGACTTCCCGTGTAGAGACTGGAGGTAGTCTCTTATAGCAGCCAGACTTCCCGTATAGAGACTGGAGGTAGTCTCTTATAGCAGCCAGGCTTCCCGTATAGAGACTGGAGGTAGTCTATTATAGCAGCCAGACTTCCCGTATAGAGACTGGAGGTAGTCTCTTATAGCAGCCAGACTTCCTGTGTAGAGACTGGAGGTAGTCTCTTATAGCAGCCAGACTTCCCGTGTAGAGACTGGAGGTAGTCTCTTATAGCAGCCAGACTTCCCGTGTAGAGACTGGAGGTAGTCTCTTATAGCAGCCAGACCTCCCCTACAGAGACTCAAGGTAGTCTCTTATAGCAGCCAGACCTCCCCTACAGAGACTCGAGGTAGTCTCTTATAGCAGCCAGACCTCCCGTACAGAGACTGGTTTTTCAACCATGCTGCCATTTTGTTTATTTTACCATTCATTTTGCATTCAACACACCATCACACAATGTACTGCTAAGTAGTTCATTAAATGCAGTGAGAGATGAGAGTTGGGATGAGGCTTGATTTGTCTCAGCTATTGATCCGCAGGGTGTGACTGACTGTGTTTGTGTGTGTGTTTCTGTTCCTCTGTGTCTCTGTGTGTGTGTGTCTGTGTTTCTCATAGACCAGTGTACATAATTCTGTTATTAGCGAGTAACGACCAGGAATGGCCCAGGCGTGCTTTGAAAAACAGGTGGAGCTGCTGTATGTCTTAATCTCACTGAGATTCGATACATCTATTGGGTAATTTCACTGATTGTTAATCCGATGCATTTAGAAGGATTATCTGCAGTAATCTTAGTTGGATTAAGTGTCTAGCTGCCAGGAAAGAAAAAGAAAAACAGTGCAGATGACTTTGTGACTTCGTTCTGCATTTCAGGGGTCCCCATATCGCACACTAATCCCTATGGGCCCTGGTCAAAAGTAGTGCACTATATAGGGACTAGGGTACCACTTGGGACAGTACCAGGATGATGGCATGAGGCTCAGTCAGGATTTACTGCTAATCCTTGTTATTTTCTTTTTAAAACACAATTTAATGTTCAATCATTTCCCTCCCCCTCACTGTCCGTCTGTCACAAGGAAGAAATAGAGTACCATCTCAACTAAACTTCTAAACTTCATTGCTACTCTACTGAACAGAATGAGGCCATAAAGATACCTGAGCAAGTGTGATTTGCGTGTGTGCATGTGTGCCTACGACTGTGTCGTGTGCGTGCGTGTATGTGTGTGCTTATGACTGTGTGGTGTGTGAAGGGGGAAAAAGTGTATTATAATGATGACTGGTGTAATTATAGGTGAAGAGGTTGATTCAGGATCCATTACCAGTCATTTAAGCAATAAGGCACGAGGGGGTGTGGTATATGACCATTATAAGGGCTGTTCTTATGCGCGACACAACGCGGAGTGCCTGGACACATGCCTTAGCCGTGGTATATACCACAAACCCCCGAGGGGCCTTATTGCTATTATAAACTGGTTACCAACGTAATTAGAACAGTAAAAATACATGTTTTGTCAAACCCATGGTATACGGTCTGATATAACACAGCTTTCAGCCAATCAGCATTCAGGGCTGGAACCACCCAGTTTATAAAAACCTTTATCCTCCCATCCCTCTATTCTTGCATGTGTCTGTATTCGATTGGCAATTTACTGTGTAAGGCATCTGCTTATGAGGCCAATCAAACATTCGAGAGGGTCTCAGCTAAGACGAGCGCTAGCCCAGCAGAACTGGGTTCACATACTATTTGACATCTTTCAAGTACATTTGTTTATTCTGACTGGAGTAGTACGTGGGTGAGGTATTGCTTTTGTGACAATTCTATTGGTTCCATACTTCCATTGCACCAGGCAAGCTCAATCAAGCCCAGATCAAGTATTTTAAAATAATTTTGAATAGTATTTGAACCCATGTCTGGAGTGCCCGCCACAGAGGTTATGGTTATTGGTATGCTGTGGTATGCAGCGAAGCCATTCACATTCATATCCACATAGCAGGTATTAGAGATTTGATTAGAGTATTAGTGAGGTATAATACAACCATCCACAGTCTGAATCTGTCTGTTTGTGGTGTGCAGGATGGTTCAAACAGTAGCCTACACTTTGTTTTATGATTGTGGTTGTTTTAAAGTCGTTTTTTCCCAGACTGCACTACACATTTCCAATTGAGACAATAAAGTGAATGATTGATTGAAAAGACAATGTTTCAAAGAAACCTGTAGGCTAACTTGTATGGAATTGGTATAGGCATCTATAAAACAATATTTTTTCATTGAACAATATCGTTGGAAGGACCTTTTTAGTCTTTGTTATCATTATTTGAATTAATTAAACTATGTTTGTTAGTGAAATCCTGAGTCGTTTCACACAGTGGAAATTAAATTTCCACATACAGGTATAGGATCTTAATTTGATCACCCTGCAATGCAGGACATTTAAAACGTTTAGTGTATTTGAGGTTTAAAATGGCTTCTGAAGTTTTTAATTTCAGACTTGATTTTCCCTTACGAAAAATGTATCAACCCATAACAAAATGTCAATTTATTATAATCCACAAAATATTTCAAATGTCCTGTTGCTGCAGGACTTTTTTCCTGCTGTAGCAAACTGGCTCAAATTAAGATCCTACATCTGTAGCAATTAATTCTGTAGCACTGTGTGTGTGTGTGTCTCCCATAGCGTCAGCTCGGTTCTTAGCAGGCAAAATTAGTTTTCAAATCACTTTCTGGATGACCAGTTATTGTTTAATTGAAAAAATTGTGTTGTCACCTTCGTTAATTGTTCTAGTAACTGACAACAGTGGTAATAGGCGTTGAAATGTAAATTGCTCTCTGCTTCTGCTGTTATTATTATTCCCACAAGGGTTCCACTAGAATGAAAAAAATCCATAAAAAAAAGAAAAAAAGTTGGGAATGGAATGGATTTACAAAGTACGTGTTCATTTTTGTATAGCTTTATGGTGATGAGGGCTCTTTTAGTGACAGTTGTTTTGCTAATGGAGGCCTACTTTCTGACAGGGCACTGTGTGCGCGTGGTTGTGGGTGCGTGCGTGTGTGCGCACTGTGTAGCATTGGCTAATGGTGTTTAATGTTCAAAGCACATTACATGTCTCCCTGAGTCACCCAGTCTTAATGGAGGAAATAGAGGCTACTTCCCAAATGGGACCCTATTCCCTATTTAGTGCACTACTTTTGACAGGAGACCATAGGGCCCTGGTCAAAAGGTAGTACTCTACATAGCGAATAGAGTGCTGTTTGAAACACAGCCAGAGAACTTCTATACTAATCTGAAGATGGCATCACTGACTTCTGTACTTGGCAGAGAGGAGATGCAGAGTGAAAAAAGGACATTTAGAATATTCTCAGCTTTCTGAGTGCTCTGCCTCTTGTCTGTAGACAAACTCCTAGAAAGAAAAGAGGCTTATTGAATGATTATTGGCTTCCACTCCGTCATGGTTAATCATTATGTAATAACTTTTGAAAGTGTGATATGTAGCCTAATGTTTAAAAGGAGTAGAGTTTGATATATCCTCGCTATGTGAATAAACAAAACATTTTCTTACAGTGATTCTTAGACTCCAGTGCTGTATGGCTCAGACCCTTCCCTATTTTTGCAGGAGGTGAATGGGCTCTAGCCTGGTTGGATACAGCTTACATGAGTCATTTCATATGAAACCAGGACAAACATTTGGGGGATTTTCACCAAATGTAATCCATCGAATGGCCCTTTAGAGGAAGGATTGTTGACGCATATTTGACATTTCATCAAAGTAATTCATCAAAGTTGGTATATTTATGACATTTTGGCCTTACCCAGGCTCCATAAAGTTTAATCTGTGGATGGTACAAAGCAAAAATTGGTGTCATATGAAGCTTTACAGCTTGCTCTGTAGTAAGAGTAGTATTTTCATTTCCAAAACATAATATACTCTACGGCAGGGATGGATAAGTTATCATGACAGGCCTAGTTGCTTGCTGTTCTGCGTATGCACATTCTAACCCCACTCCCCCCACACACACATTGCTAGCAAAACATTTTAGTGGCCCCATTTAGTGACAGTGGAGTTTTCAAGTTAATTAGAGTATGCCATGTGGTGTAGAGAAAATATTTTTTTAAAGCAAGTTTGCTGCAATTATACACCTTTTACCATGGGGCGGAGAGAAGATTTTGCAATTTGATCTCCTCGTGGAGTGCATTGTAATCGGCCATGATCGGTGTCCAAAAATGCAGATTACCAATTTGTTATGAAAACTTGAAATTGTCCCTAATTAATCGGCCATTCCGATTACCTCTAATATATATATATATATATTTTGGAATGGCCGATTAACTAGGGCTGATTTCAAGTTTTCATAACAATCGGTAATCAGAATTTTTCTTTGACACCAAAGTATGTTCATCTCTAGGAGACAGAACCCGTCTCTTTCCTGAGCGGTATGACGGCTGTGTGGTCACATGGTGTTTATACTCGTGTGCTATTATTTGTACAGATGAACGTGGTATCTACAGGCGTTTGGAAATTGCTCCCAAGGATGATGAACCTGACTTGTGGGAGGTCTACAATTTGTTTTCTGAGGTCTTGGCTGATTTCTTTTGATTTTCCCATGATGTCAAGCAAAAAGGCACAGAGTTTGAAGGTAGGCCTTGAAATACATCCACAGGTACACCTCCAATTGACTCATGATGTCAATTAGCCTATCAGAAGCTTCTAAAGCCATGACATCATTTTCTGGAATTTTCCCAGCTGTTTAATCGTTCAGTCAACTTAGTGTATGTAAACTTCTGACCCACAGGAATTGTGAATTATAAGTGAAATAATCTGTCTGTAAACAATTGTTGGAAAAATGACTTGTGTCATGCACAAAGTAGATGTCCTAACTAGAGGTCGACTGATTAATCGGAATGGCCAATTAATTATGGTCGATTTTCAAGTTTTCATAACAATCGGAAATCTGTATTTTTGGATGCCGATTTTGCCGATTTTTATTTATTATTATTATTATTTTTATTATATATATTTTTTACACCTTTATTTAACTAGGCAAGTCAGTTAAGAACACATCTTATTTTCAATGACGGCCTAGGAACGGTGGGTTAACTGCCTTGTTCAGGGGCAGAACGACAGATTTTTACCTTGTCAGCTCAGGGATTCCAAATCAAATCAAATTTTATTTGTCACCTACACATGGTCAGCAGATGTTAATGCGAGTGTAGCGAAATGCTTGTGCTTCGAGTTCCGACAATGCAGTAATAACCATGAGTAATCTAACCTAACAATTTCACAATAGCTACCTTATACAGACAAGTGTAAAGTGATGAAGAATATCTACATAAAGATATATGAATGAGTGATGGTACAGAACGACATAAACAAGATGCAGTAGATGGTATCGAGTACAGTATATACATATGAGATGAGTAACATAGGGTATGTAAACATTATATTAAGTGGCATTGTTTAAAGTGGCTAGTGATACATTTTTTACATGTATGGCAGCAGCCACTCAATGTTAGTGGTGGCTGTTTAACAGCTGATGGCCTTCAGATAGAAGCTGTTTTCAGTCTCTCGGTCCCTGCTTTGATGCACTAGGGGTTTTGTATGTTTATGGGGTTGGCACCAGTCTAGGGTTTGTTGTATGTCTATGGTTGCCTAGATTGGTTCTCAATTAGAGGCAGCTGTTTATCGTTGTCTCTGATTGGGAACCATATTTAGGCAGCCATATGCTTTGGGTATTTTGTGGGTGATTGTTTCCTGTGTCAGTGCCACACAGGACTGTTTCGTTTATATTCACTTTGTTATTTTGTATTCTAATAACACATGGACACTTACCACACTGCGTATTGGTCCGATCCTTGCTACTCCTCTTCAGACGAAGAGGACGAAATCCGTTACAGCTGTCTGTGTGGGTGGACCAATTCAGTTTGTCCGTGATGTGTACGCCGAGAAACTTAACACTTTCTACCTTACTCCACTACTGTCCCGTCGATGTGGATAGGGGGGGGTGCTCCCTCTGCTGTTTCCTGAAGTCCACAATCATCTCCTTTGTTTTGTTGACATTGAGTGTGAGGTTATTTTCCTGACATCACACTCCGAGGGCCCTCACCTCCTCCCTGTAGGCCGTCTCGTCGTTGTTGGTAATCAAGCCTACCACTGTAGTGTCGTCTGCAAACTTGATGATTGTGTTGGAGGCGTGCATTGCCAAGCAGTCGTGGGTGAACAGGGAGTACAGGAGAGGGCTCAAAACGCACCCTTGTGGGGCCCCAGTGTTGTGGGGTGGAGATGTTGTTACCTACCCTCACCACCTGGGAGCGGCCAGTCAGGAAGTCCAGTACCCAGTTGCACAGGGCGGGGTCGAGACCCAGGGTCTCAAGCTCGATGACGAGTTTGGAGGGTACTATGGTGTTAAATGCTGAGCTGTAGTCGGTGAACAGCATGGGTTAGGGCAGTGTGGTTGCGATTGAATCATCTGTGGACCTATTGGGGCGGTAGTCAAATTGGAGTGGGTCTAGGGTGTCATGTAGGGTGGAGGTGATATGGTCCTTGCCTAGTCTCTCAAAGCACTTCATGATGACGGAAGTGAGTGCTACGGGGCAATAGTAGTTTATCTCAGTTACCTTAGCTTTCTCGGGAACAGGAACAATGGTGACCCTCTTGAAGCATGTGGGAACAGCAGACTGGGATAAGGATTGATTGAATATATCCGTAAACACACCAGCCAGCTGGTCTGCGCATGCTCTGAGGACGTGGCGTGGGATGCCGTCTGGGCCTGCAGCCTTGCGAGGGTTAACACGTTTAAATGTTTTAGTCACATCGGCTGCAGTGAAGGAGAATCCGCAGGTTTTGGTAGCGGGCCGTGTCAGTGGCACTGTATTGTCCTCAAAGCAAGCAAAGAAGTTGTTTAGTGGGAGCAAGATATCCTGGTCCCCGACGGGGCTGATTTTCTTTTTGTAATCTGTGATTGGCTGTAGACCCTGCCACATACCTCTTGTGTCTGAGCCGTTGAATTGCGACTCTACTTTGCTTCTATACTGACGCTTAACTTGTTTGATTTCATTGCGGAGGGAATAGCTACACTGTATTTGGTCATGTTTCCAGTAACATTGCCCTGGTTAAAAGCAGTGGTTTGCGCTTTCAGTTTCGCGCGAGTGCTGTCATCAATTCATGGTTTCTGGTTGGGGAATGTTTTAATAGTTGCTGTGTGTACGACATCGCCAATGCACTTGCTAATGAACTCGCTCACCGAATCAGCGTATTCGTCAACGTTATTTTTTGACGCAATGCGGGCCATATCCCAATCCACGTGATCGAAGCAATCTTGAAGCGTGCAATCAGATTGGTCGGACCAGCGTTGAACAGACCTGAGAGCGGGCGCTTCCTGTTTTAGTTTCTGTCTATAGGCTGGAAGCAACAAAATGCAGTCGTGGTCAGCTTTTCCAAAAGGAGGGCGGGGCCTTATATGCGTTGCGGAAGTTAGAATAACAATGATTCAGGGTATGCTGATAGAATTTAGGGAGTCTTGTTTTCAGATTAGCCTTGTTAAAATCCCCAGCTACAATGAATGCAGCCTTAGGATATGTGGTTTCCAGTTTACATAGAGTAAAATAAAGTTTGTTCAGGGCCATCGATGTGTCTGCTTGGAGGGGAATATATGCGGCTTTGATTATAATAGAAGAGAATTCTCTTGGTAGATAATGCGGTCGACATTTGATTGTGAGGAATTCTAAGTCAGGTTAACAGAAGGACTTGAGTTCTTGTGTGTTATGATCACACCACGTCTCGTTAATCATAAGGCATACCCCCCCCCGCCCCTCTTCTTACCAGAAAGATGATTGTTTCTGTCGGCGCGATGCGTGAAGAAACCAGCTGGCTGTACCGACTCCGATAGCATGTCTCGAGTGAGCCATGTTTCCGTGAAGCAAAGAACGTTAGTCTCTTATGTCTCTCTGGAATGCTACCCTTGCTCGGATATCATCAACCTTGTTGTCAAGAGACTGGACTTTGGCGAGTAGTATGCTCGGGAGCAAAGTGCAATGTGCCCGTCTCCGGAGCCTGACCAGAAGACCGCTTCGTCTGCCCCTTTTACGGCGTCGTTGTATTGGTTCGCCGGCTGGGATCCGATCCATTGTCCCGGGTGGTGGGCAAAACACAGGATCCGCTTCAGGAAAGTCGTATTCCTGGTCATAATGATGGTGAGTTGACGTTGCTCTTATATCCAGTAGTTCCTCCTGACTGTATGTAATAAAACCTAAGATTACCAGGGGTACCAATGTCATAAATAACACGTAAAAATTCAAAATACTGCATAGTTTCCTAGGAACGCGAAGCGAGGCAGCCATCTCTGTTGGCGCCGGAAGTAATCTTACAACATTACGGTTAACTAGTCCAACGCTCTAACCATCTGCCTCACGAGGAGCCTGCCTGTTACGCGAATGCAGTAAGAAGCCAAGGTAAGTTGCTAGCTAGCATTAAACTTATCTTATAAAAAACAATCAATCATAATCACTAGTTATAACTACACATGGTTGATTATATTACTAGTTTATCTAGCGTGTCCTGCGTTGCATATAATCGATGCAGTGCGCATTCGCGAAAAAGGACTGTCGTTGCTCCAACGTGTACCTAACCATAAACATCAATGCCTTTCTTAAAATCAATACACAGAAGTATATATTTTGAAACCTGCATATTTAGCTAAAAGAAATCCAGGTTAGCAGGCAATATTAACCAGGTGAAATTTTGTCACTTCTCTTGCGTTCATTGCACGCAGAGTCAGGGTATATACAACAGTTTGGGCCGTCTGGCTCATTGCGAACTAATTTTCCAGAATTGTACATAATTGTGACATAACATTGAAGGTTGTGCAATGTAACAGCAATATTTAGACTTATGGATGCCACCCGTTAGATAATATACGGAACGGTTCCGTATTTCACTGAAAGAATTAACGTTCTGTTTTCGAAATGATAGTTTCCGGATTCGACCAGATTAATGACCTAAGGCTCGTATTTCTGTATGTTATTATGTTATAATTAAGTATATGATTTGAGAGAGCAGTCTGACTGAGCGATGGTAGGCACCAGCAGGCTCGTAAGCATTCATTCAAACAGCACTTTCGTGCGTTTTGCCAGCAGCTCTTCGCAATGCGCTGTTTATGACTTCAAGCCTATCAACTCCCGAGATTAGGCTGGTGTAACCATTGTGAAATGGCTAGCTAGTTAGCGGGGTGCGCGCTAATAGCGTTTCAAACGTCACTCGCTCTGAGACTTGGAGTGGTTGTTCCCCTTGCTCTGCATGGGTAACGCTGCTTCGAGGGTGGATGTTGTCGATGTGTTCCTGGTTCGAGCCCAGGTAGCGGCGAGGAGAGGGATGGAAGCTATACTGTTAAACTGGCAATATTAAAGTGTCTGTAAGAACATCCAATAGTCAAAGGTATATGAAATACAAATCGTATAGAGAGAAATAGTCCTATTATTCCTATAATAACTACAACCTAAAACTTCTTACCTGGGAATATCAAAGAGGAAATTAAGTTCATGTATATATAATTTGATATACAGACGAATATACATAACTGTCTTATGGTTTATATTATCTTGTTTGATATTGTAAATTTAATTGTTAAAAGGAACCACCAGCTTTCATATGTTCTCATGTTCTGAGCAAGGAACTTAAACGTTTCTTACATGGCACATATTGCACTTTTACTTTCTTCTCCAACACTTTGTTTTTGCATTATTTAAACCAAATTGAACATGTTTCATTATTTACTTGAGGCTAAAGTGATTGTATTGATGTATTATATTAAGTTCAAATAAGTATTCATTCACTATTGTTGTAATTGTCATTATTAAAAATAATTTTAAAAAGAAATCGGCCGATTAATCGGTATCAGCTTTTTTGGGGGGGGGGGTCCTCCAATAATCGGTATCGGCGTAGAAAAATCATAATCGATCGACCTCTAGTCCTAACCGACTTGCCAAAACTATAGTTTGTTAACAAGAAATTTGTGGAGTGGTTGAAAAACAAGATTTAATGACTCCAACCTGAGTGTTCTGATCGCTTCTGGTGTGGGTAAACAAAATCAACGTGCGCGCGTCTGGTTTTGTCAGCATGATTTTGATTAATTCTTTCTCAATTATGCTTTTAGATACAAATGTCAAATATATGTAAACAATCCTTCTTCCAAAGGACCATTGTATGGATCACATTTTGTGAAAATCCCCCAAATCGGCATCTTTCATTTGGAATCACTCTTCTGTCAAAGTGATGTCAAACTACCACGTGAGTTTGAGACTTGAGTAGTTATTTATGATTTGTCTCGACTCACGTTTAAAGTCGGCTGCAATGTCAAACGCGCCCAATCGTTCTGTTTTGATCGAAGTAATTGATGCCTAAGCAGCATTTCTTTCTGGTCCTTAAGAGAGAAAAAAATGCTGGCATGTTCTTTTCTGCACTTTTGAACCAATCCAATACATGTGGAGGAGGAGTTAAGAGGAGTGTTGCCTTGTTAACATCTTAAAGCAGAAGTCACATCACAGGCTCTGTTTCCATTTCCCCTGAGTTCAGAGAGTGTGATGTCACTTTGACATAAACTGTATCTCTTCTAGCTTCTAGTGATATAGCCCAGACTATGTCCAGTAAGTACTGTCAGAGCCTGGACATGCTGCCCAGTGGACACTGCCACCCTAACCCCCAGAGGCCCCATGCAGAGGATTCTAAATGGTCTGAGTGGTCAGTCTATCGGTCTCTACACATTCTCTTCCTCACACCCTGGCTGAGCAATATTTGTCTTTGTCTTTGACCGTGACTGACTGCCAAATGCCAATCAGTCAAGCATTTCATGGTAAAGTCTACACCATTTGTATTTGCCGCATGTGACAAATAAAATGTGATTGTTTTGTCTCTTTCTCGCTCTCTCGCTCTCTCTCAATTCAATTTAAGGGGCTTTTTTGGCATGGGAAACCTATGTTTACATAGGTGAAATAGATAACAAACAAAAGTGGAATAAACAATAAAAAATGTACAGTAAATATTACATTCACAAAAGTTCCAAAATAATAAAGATATTTAAAGTGTCATATGTGTTGTAAAGATGTGCAAATAGTTAAAGTACTAAAGGGATATTAAATAAACATAAATATGGGTTGTATTTACAATGGTGTTTGTTCTTCAATGGTTTCCCTTTTCTTGTGGCAACAGGTCACAAATCTTGCTGCTGTGATGGCACACTGGTATTTCACCCAATAGATATGGGAGTTTATCAAAATTGGATTTGTTTTTGAGGTCTTTATGAATCTGTGTAATCTCAGGGTGGAGGGGATGGACAGAGGCTGGGTAACTTCTAGTACTAACTTGTGATTGTTGCACCAGGAATGAGAATACATGCCCCTGGCAAGGAGAAGTGTCTGCTCTATTGAACAGTAAAATGACTGCCCTTGCTCACTGGGAGGAGGAGAGGAGGAGAGGAGGGAGGGGGGAGGAGGAGAGGAGAATTCTGCTCTGAAAAACACCAGTTAATAATATCAGCCTCCAGGAGGGAGAGGCAGTACAGGGATACAGGGATGGGGTTATCCTTGCCTGCCGTTTGAGCCTTTATGTGCAGGGAAGCGAACACATTCACAAGCTATTCTGTCCTGGTATAGACTTAGTCCTGCTCAGTGCTCACTCTAGAGCTGGGTGATATGGACCAAAATCCATATCACAGTAAGTTGACTGAATTACCATAACGATAAATTAAACGATACGTTTACCACATTAATGTGTAGAAGTTCATGTTTTATATTACCCTTAAAACTACTACTGCTACTTTGAATGTTGTAGCTATCAGTTGTTCCGTTAGCAAAATCCCATAATAACAGACGTATCTATTTTCAAACATCACATTCCTCTAGAAAAGGCTGCTTCTCATTATTATCAACATCCGTAAAATGTCCTCGATAAATGGTCGGTTCGGTCAGTGTTGTTAGGACATTAAATGGTGGGACCCTTCAGTGTTAAGCATCCCAGCTCTAGCTAACACAAACATCAGGAAATAGGCCTCGAGGTTGACACAGTTTTAGTATTAATTTACACTGAAGGCTTTATCTTTTGATCAATTATTGCTATTTGGATAATGTCAATGTAAAGCTAGTGCCAATATAATCGTTTCCCCTGTTCATACTACAGACCCAATCAGGAGAATGTAGTCAGGGATTCCTGCAAGTGAAAAGCTATGCATCTCTAGTGGTGTATGACTCTGTGGAGTGTCTGGGAGGAAGATGGTAGACACACCCACGCACCTGTGGAAGCTGCTGAGGGGAGCATGTCGTTGATATCGTTCCACTCCAGCCAGTACCACAAGCCCGTCCTCCCCAATTAAGGTGCCACCAACCTCCTGTGGCACACACACCGCGCGCACACACACACCCCAACTTGAGTCTGTAGAGAGGGAAATTGATGAATGTCCAACTAAGGCAGGCCAGTGTTCATGAAGTGGACGGGGGAGGGCTGGCTAGTGTTCATGAAGAGGACGGGGAGGGCTGGCCAGTGTTCATGAAGAGGACGGGGTAGGGCTGGCTAGTGTTCATGAAGAGGACAGGGGTGGCTGGCTAGTGTTCATGAAGAGGACAGGGGAGGGCTGGCTAGTGTTCATGAAGAGGACAGGGGAGGGCTGGCTAGTGTTCATGAAGAGGACGGGGAGGGCTGGCTAGTGTTCATGAAGAGGACGGGGGAGGGCTGGCCAGTGTTCATGAAGAGGACGGGGAGGGCTGGCTAGTGTTCATGAAGAGGACAGGGGAGGGCTGGCTAGTGTTCATGAAGAGGACGGGGGAGGGCTGGCTAGTGTTCATGAAGAGGACGGGGGAGGGCTGGCTAGTGTTCATGAAGAGGACAGGGGAGGGCTGGCTAGTGTTCATGAAGAGGACAGGGGGAGGGCTGGCCAGTGTTCATGAAGAGGACGAGGGGGGGCAGTGTTCATGAAGAGGACAGGGGAGGGCTGGCCAGTGTTCATGAAGAGGACGGGGGAGGGCTGGCTAGTGTTCATGAAGAGGACAGGGGAGGGCTGGCCAGTGTTCATGAAGAGGACGAGGGGGGCAGTGTTCATGAAGAGGACAGGGGAGGGCTGGCCAGTGTTCATGAAGAGGACAGGGGAGGGCTGGCTAGTGTTCATGAAGAGGACGGGGGAGGGCTGGCCAGTGTTCATGAAGAGGACAGGGGGAGGGCTGGCTAGTGTTCATGAAGAGGACAGGGGGAGGGCTGGCCAGTGTTCATGAAGAGGACGAGGGGGGCAGTGTTCATGAAGAGGACAGGGGGAGGGCTGGCCAGTGTTCATGAAGAGGACAGGGGAGGGCTGGCTAGTGTTCATGAAGAGGACGGGGAGGGCTGGCTAGTGTTCATGAAGAGGACAGGGGGAGGGCTAGCCAGTGTTCATGAAGAGGACGAGGGGGGCAGTGTTCATGAAGAGGACAGGGGGTAGGACAGGGAGAGGGCTGGCCAGTGTTCAGGAAGAGGCTGGTCCCTCCGTTCCTTTCTTCTCTCCCCCATCTGACAGAAAGCCTCGTCATTGTCTTGGAGGTGAGCTGTGTGTGTGTGTGTGTGTGTGTTTGTGTGTGTAGTGAATGGGGCTCTCCTCCTCCCCTTCATATTCCTCTTCCCCTCCTCCTCTTCCTTCCTCCCCCAGTGGGGACAGCCAGTCCCCATCCATCAGGGCTTTGAATAATTGGGAGGTTTCTCAGAGTCAGTGTCAGACAGGGACATGGTATAGTTAAAGGAAGTACTCTCTCTATCCACACAATTCCAGATCTGAATTGCAAATCTACTCCTAGCCAAGGTCCGCACATGTTCTTTTTTTGACCTAGCTCCTACACCTCGGGCCTAGACTGTAGGGTGTATAGGATAAGACTGGATAGATACAGTAATAGGCATTATTGTGGGAATGTGGGGGAATGATGGACTCTCTCCATCTCTATGTAGGCCTAGATCTGAATCCTATAGTCCTTAGCACTCATCTACCCCTAGCCCCTACATACTAGGCACTACACAGTAGTTCAAAGAACATGATGTTCTGAATCCCCAATCAAACCTACACCCCTCGGCATCATCTGAGGTGATTGGATACAAACTGTGTAAGCTTTATGCTAATTGCCTTCTGATTGGCTAGGTGGAAATGTTACCATGTTGCTCCCACCTATCCAATCCTCTCAGATCTACAGAAGTGGCTTGGGGTCCATTTCAGACTAGCTTTTCTCCCAACACCTCTCTACTCTTGCTACTCTCCCATTGTATATGAAGACCTTTCAGCTTGGATTTTTTAAATGTATTTTTATTTAACCTTTATTTAACTAGGCAAACCAGTTAAGAACTAATTCTTATTTACAATGACGGAAAGGTAATAGGAGAGTGGTCTAAACTTCAGACCACACCAGTAGAATGGAGAGTGGGCTCAACATCAGACCATACTAGTAGAATGGAGAGTGGTCTCAACATCAGACCACACCAGTAGAATGGAGAGTGGTCTAAACTTCAGACCATACTAGTAGAATGGAGAGTGGTCTAAACTTCAGACCATACTTGCAGAATGGAGAGTGGTCTAAACATCAGACCATACTAGTAGAATGGAGAGTGGTCTAAACATCAGAACATATAATATATTTTTGACATTTTAAAGCTAATGATCTGTAATTATACACATGCAGTGTTAATATGATATCTGAATGGTAATGGTAATGACTAACAAAATCAATGGGGGCCCCCTGGAGGTTAGGGCCACTGGGCACGTGCCCTGCGTGCCCGGTCGGTATTCGGCCATGATTACTTACTACAAGTTTAGATAGCTGATTAGAGTAACTACCAATCAAAAAAATTGTTGGCTGAAATGGCTAATTGAATGATTGTCAGTGACTGACATAAGAGAAATCTGCTGATGGCTAACCCATTTGCGAAATTGCATCTGGTTAATTCCACTATTCTTACTCTCAATAGTAAGTTGAGACCATGACTGAGTTCCTGAAAATAAATACAAAATAAAGTTGTTTTGGGGTCTGAGCCCCCTAGTGGCCAGGGGCCCTAAACTACCACTTATGTTGCTTTTATCTGGAGCCGGCCCTGCTAGTTGTTTTTGTTCACTCCTACAATATGTTCATTGATTCTGTTCAATATCGCGACACTGCCTCCCTCTCCACCCGGATGCTGTGGGCTGTGTAGTGGGTTTTATTTGAGATGAGGTTAGCTCTCTGAGAGTCTCTCTCTCTCTCTCTGTGTTGAGTGAAACACAAGGCAGAGTGCTGTCTGAGTGGATGGACGGCTATGCTCTGAAACAATGACTCACATCCAGCCACCATACAAACTGTGAGTGTGTGTGTGTGTGTGTGTTTATATGTGTCTGTACGTGTTTCTGTGCGTGTGTATGTGGGTGGTGTGTGTATGTGGGTAGTGTGTTAGTGTGTGTGAGAGAGACTTCTCTCAACTACCCAACTAGTCCTGCGTCACTAGCAGTAGAGTGAAAGGTGTCCTATCAGACAGACAGGAAAATGAACAGACCCTAAGTACTGAACATGTTACAAGCATTTCGCTACACTCGATTTAACATCTGCTAACCATGTGTATGTGACAAATACAATTTGATTTGATTTGAACCCACACAGTCTGCCAGTAGTCTGTGTGATCACCTGCAGGGGGCACTGTGTCTCCATGGCTAAATGTACATCTACATGCCTAAGAATAAGGACAGAGATGAGAACAGGTTTAGCTGTGGCTGCAGAGGAGAGATGAGAGAGCTGCTTGACTGGTGCATTTTAAACTGTTATATATCTCTCTCTCTCTCTCTCTCTCTCTGTATGTTTCTCTCGCTGTCTCTCATTCTCTCTCTAGCTCTTCTCTCACTGTCCAGATGCTTCTTTTGCATTGTCTGGGTGACCACTGAGAATCAATATGTGTTGCTCTCACTTCATGCTGTCTGCCTCATTCTTGTTCTTCAATGTCTGTTCTTGTCTCTGGTCTTGAAACCAAAACCCTAGGGTTTGAGGAGCGTTAGGCAGACTTGAGGCTCTAGAATTGGAGAGACAGTTCAGGGAAAAGAGGGAGTCACCTAGACGTGTTTGCTCTGTGTAGGCTGAGAGAGAGGGAGAGGCCTTTAGAATGAACTGGTGCTGAAAGAAAGAGAAGGGTATTGTGGATGCAAGAGATCTTTTTCTTTCCCTCAATTCCCTCGTTCTTGGCAGCTAGCTATGTGGATGATGTAACCCTTTGTTAAAACATGAGAAAGCTAAGCCAGCCATCACCAGGAAGAGGCTGGAGGAGTCAGTGTGCTCGTATGTCTGTGTGACATAGTGCTGTGTGTGTGTGAGGTTGCAGAAATGCTGATGAGGTACTTGGGTTACTGGCCTGCCGAGGCAAGGTTTTCTGTAATGTCTTCCCAGCTCGTCGAGGTAATGGCTAACACATTGCTACAAATAGGTTACATTTATAAACCACTGGCAGTGCAGATGTATGATTGGGAGAAGAGGTTATTTACTTGGAAGTTTAACAATTTATATGTGTCCCAAATAGCACACTATTCCCTGTAATAGACTACTTTTTAACAGGGCCCACATGTCACTATAGTGCACTATATAGGGAATAGGGTGCCATTTGGGACACACATTTGTTTGATGTCTTATGATTCTCCTTCTCTACACAGCCATTCCAGAGGATTTGATGCACTGTTGAAAATGAAATCTTAGGCAAATCTAATTGTTAGTAAAAGTAGTCGGGCGAGCCTCGTCAGGCTAAAATAAAATGACAGATAATGTGATTGCAGTGAGTGCTGCTGAGTGTGCAGTAATTTGACAGTTGGTTCATAACTTCATTACAACTCTCATCCGTTATCATTCAAGTAATGATACCTAATATTAATATAAGAATAAGATATGTCACCTAGTAGACTCTTTATTCAAAGCGAACTACAGTCATGCGTGCATACATTTTATGTATTGGTGACCCCAGTGGGAATCGAACCCACAACCTTTGATGTTGCAAGCGCCATCCTCCACTGACTGAGACACATTGTTCTACCACTGGTTTTGTTTGACTTCTACATTCCAACATCCTACATCGCAACATCCTACATCGCAACATTCTACATCGCAACAGCCTACATTCCAACATCCTACATCGCAACATTCTACATTCCAACATTCTACATTCCAACATTCTACATTCCAACAGCCTACATTCCAAAATCCTACATCGCAACAGCCAACATTCCAACATCCTACATCGCAACATTCTACATCGCAACAGCCAACATTCCAACATCCTACATCGCAACATTCTACATCGCAACAGCCAACATTCCAACATCCTACATCGCAACATTCTACATTCCAACATTCTACATTCCAACAGCCTACATTCCAACATCCTACATTGCAACATCCTACATCGCAACAGCCAACATTCCAACATTCTACAGCCCAACATTACACATTCCAACATCCTACATCCCAACATCCTACATTAACCTGACATCACACATCACAACAATCTCAGGTTGCTTAATCATGAGCTAGTCTACATGATATGGTTCTGTTCTCTGTTTGGTTGGCATCTTACCAACAACCTTGTCTTCAAGATCCCACATGTAGTAGCTCAGTTGGTAGCGCATTGTTTGTGTTTTCCATTCCCGGTACCACCCATAAGTCAAATGTATGCACACATGACTGTACGTTGCTTTAGCAAAAAGCGACTGCTAAATGGCATATAATATTATTGTTATTATTATTACGTCATACACACAAGTTATATAACTACAAGGAATGTAAATAACCCAGTTATAATCAAGTAAACAAACTAGGATCAGCGATGACCTCCAGAGTCCCAAAGTTCCCCAAAATGGAATGCCACCCACCCTACATATTGGGAATTTAGCTCCTTCACCACAAAGGCTGTATGGCCTTCCTCTTATCAGCAATATAATCTCCTTTGCGTGTGTGTGTGTGTGTCTGTGCTATAAGATTCTATTAAAGAGATTAAATTGTTTCCATAGCCAACTGCACCATCAAAGATGAACAGAAACAGCAGCCGGGCAGCCCCCGCACCCGAGAAGGGCTCAGGCGCTCGGCTAAAGTCACTTATTTGTGTATTTCATCATCCTAATAGCCGTAGCCATCATCCCATTACAGGCTTGGAGCAGACGGCCGGTGGGTGGGGGGGAGAGGTTAAACTAATGCTGTTGGTTAAAGGTCACTACTTTTAATTCAGGTGTCACTATGTGCATCCCAAATGGCACCTTATTCCCTATGTAGGGCACTGGTCAAAAGTTCTGCACTAAATATGGAATAGAGTGCCATTTGGGATGCAGACGCTGCTCTCCTCTCCTCCCCATCGTTCAACCTACATCACAACAAATCATCAGCTTGTCTATATAAACAGCCCTCTGAACTCCACCATATGTCTGTCTCTCTCTCTTTCTGTCCATCTCTCTCTCTTTGTCTGTCTCTTTCTCTCTCTCTCTCGATTTCACGCTATTTTGCTATCTCTCTCTTAAGCCATGTTCACATTGGCGGTTTAAAGGGACTCCAATCCTATTTATATGCATATCTGATTCCAGTCTGTTCTTTTTCCTGCAGTCTGAACAGACAAAAAACACACGGAATAGGATATTTCAAGCCACATTTCAAGCCACCTTCATAGGTGGTTTGAAGTCAGATACAAATCTGATTCCTGGCCATGTGACTTGTCTGAACGATAAAATCTGATTTATTTGCCCGCAAGTGGTTTTTAGACTGTTATTCGGCATATCTTGTTGCTTGCTACCTACTCTGTTGACAGTTTGATAAGAACGTGTGGTAGCTAACTAACTAGCTTGTTAATTCTTTACAAACACATGAGTGAATGTGCTAGAAAGCTAAACAGATTCTGCTGTTGCTAGCTAGTTGACAGCTGTGGCTAGCTAGTTGTCTGCTGTAGCTAGCTAGTTGACAGCTGTGGCTAGCTAGTTGACAGCTGTGGCTAGCTAGTTGACAGCTGTGGTTAGCTAGTTGACAGCTGTGGTTAGCTAGTTGACAGCTGTGGCTAGCTAGTTGACTGGTGTGTCTAGCCAAAAAGGATTTGTTCTGAAAGTTGGATCATCTTATCCTTTAAGGCTTTAAAAGTCTTCTTACACTATGATTTTGAACATTCAAAGCAACTGGGAAACATCCATGACAGGCATTGTTGTCACCTTAGCTTGCTACGTAAGGAAGCACGAGCACCACCACCAATCAGCCGACACCACTGCAAACATGATAACTAGAGTAGCCTTGTCTGTAAGGGATTTCTTCCATTGACGGAGAGGCGGACCAAAGCGCAGCGTGGTTATTTTGATTCATGTTTTAATAAATCACATTAACAAACTAACAAAAACAAGAAACGTGAAAACCCAAAACAGCCCTATCTGGTGCAAAACACAGAGACAGGAACAATCACCCACAAACACACAGTGACACCCAGGCTACCTAAGTATGATTCTCAATCAGAGACAACTAATGACACCTGCCTCTGATTGAGAACCATACTAGGCCGAAACATAGAAATACCCAAATCATAGAAAAACAAACATAGACTGCCCACCCAACTCACGCCCTGACCATACTAAATAATGACAAACCAAAGGAAATAAAGGTCAGAACGTGACATTGTCAGCAAATTACCGCTGTCTGAACACACACAAATCCGATTTGGTCCCTTGTAACTTGCTGTTTGTACAGTCAGTAGTCCAAAACGGATTTGAAAAACAAAACTGATTTGAGCGTTAAGGCCTGCAGTGTGAACAAGACTTTACAATCTTGCTCCATCTCTTTCTTTCTTTCTCTCCTCTCTAATTTATTTCTCTGTCTCCATTTCTCCCTCCCTCCAATCTGTCCCCCCCTTTTTTGTATCTCCCTCCTTTCCTCGCTTTAACATTCTCTCTCTCTAAGATGGATCTAAAACCCATCCTTTGATACACACCACATTTCTGGGGCATCCCAGATTGAATACCCCACATTCTTCCAGGCACAATTAATTGAATTAATTAGCCAGTGCTGATTCGTTAACAATTAAACCCTGAAAGTGAATACCGCTTGTAAATAATGCCTCTTTAAACCCAATTGTCCCTCCCCCTCCTTCTCCCTTCAGACTAGAAAACAGGCCAATTTGGAGAAATTAATTTAATTTAAACAATCCTTCTCCCCTCCTTGCTGCCATTGACTCCAATTACCCAACATAGTAGAAGTTATTAGGTCATACTTTAAGTTAAACGGAGGGTGAATTGAGAAAACCAATATACCAACATAGCAGGCTGCTATTTCAACTAAAACACTTGCCTATTTTCACCCAGAGAATCCAGAACAAAGGACATTAAAGGTGTAATCTATGATCTGGGAAATGTATCAATGGTCATTACAATGATTTATCCCCAAACTTAGGAATTCCTCATGATCTTAGCATAGTCTTAAGAGTGAACATGTTGATGACAGTGGCAGGTTATACCCTAAAACTGGTCAATCAATCAGTCAATCAAATGTATATAATAAAGACCTTTTTACATCAACAGTTGTCACAAAGTGCTTTACAGATACCTAGCCGAAAACTCAAAAGAGCAAGCAATGCAGAGGCAGAAGCACAGTGGCTATGAAAAACTTCCTAGAAGGCAGAAATGTAGGAAGAAACCTGGAGAGGAACCAGACTCTGAGGGGTGGCCAGTTCTCTTCTGGCTGGTACAGCTTACAGTACTAGTCAAAAGTTTGGACACTCCTACTCATTCAAGGGTTTTTATTTATTTTTACTATTTTCTACATTGTAGAATAATAGTGAATACATCAAAACTATGTAAATACACATATGGAATTATGTAGTAACTAAAAAAGTGTTAAACAAATCAAAATCTAATTTTGATTCTTCAAAGTAGCCACTCTTTGCCTTGATGACAGCTTTGCACACTCTTGGCATTCTCTCAACCAGCTTCACCTGGAATGCTTTTCCAACAGCCTTGAAGGAGTTCCCACATATTCTGAGCAAATGTTGGCTGCTTTTTCTTCACTCTGCAGTCCAACTCATCCCAAACCATCTAAATTGGGTTGAGGTCGGGTGATTGTGGAGGCCAGGTCATCTGATGCAGCACTCCATCACTGTCCTTTGTGGTGAAATAGCCCTAACACAGCCTGGAGGTGTGTTGGGTTCATTGTTCTGTTGAAAACAAATGATATGTCCCACTAAGTGTAAACCAGATGGGATGGCGTATCGCTGCAGAATACTGTGGTAGCCATGCTAGTTAAGCCATGCTGATTGTGTGCCTTGAATTCTAAATAAATCACAGACAGTGTCACCAGCAAAGCACCCCCACACCATCACTCCTCCTCCATGCTTCACTGTGGGAACCACACATGCGGAGATCAAATGTTCACCTAGTCTGCGTCGCACAAAGACACAGTAGTAACCAAAAATCGCACATTTGAACTCATCAGACTAAAGGACAGATTTCCACCGGTCTAATGTCCATTGCTTGTGTTTCTTGGCCCAAGCAAGTCTCTTCTTCTTATTGGTGTCCTTTAGTAGTGGTTTCTTTGCAGCAATTAGACCATGAAGGCCGAGGTCTCCTCTGAACAGTTGATATTTAGATGTGTCTGTTACTTGAACTCTGTGAAGCATTTATTTGGGCTGCATTTTCTGAGGCTGGTAACTCTAATGAATTTGTCCTCTGCAGCAGAGGTAACTCTGGGTCCTCCTTTTCTGTGGCGGTCCTCATGAGAGCCAGTTTCATCATAGCGCTTGATGGTTTTTGTAACTGCACTTGAAGAAACTTTAAAAGTTACTGAAGTGTTCAATACTGACTGACCTTCATGTCTTAAAGTAACGATGGACTGTCGTTTCTCTTTGTTTATTTGAGCTGTTCTTGCCATACAATGGACTCGGTCTTTTACCAAATAGGGCTATCTTCTGTATACCAACTGATTGGCTCAAACGCATTAAGGAAAGAAATTCCACAAATTAACTTTTAACAAGGCACACTTGTTAATTGAAATGCATTCCAGGTGACTACCTCCATGAAGCTGGTTGAGAGAATGCCAAGAGTGTGCAAAGCTGTTATCAAGGCAAAGGGTGGCTACTTTGAAGAATCTCAAATCTCAAATCTAAAATGTATTTTGATTTGCTAAACACTTTTTTTTGGTTACTACATGATTCCATATGTGTTATTTCATAGTTTGGATGTCTTCACTATTATTGTACAATGCCGAAAATAGTAAAAATAAAGACAAACCCTTGAATGAGTAGGTCTGTCCAAACTTTTGACTGGTACTGTATATTTTACAACTGGTACTGGTCTCTACTACAGCCAAGCCAACACACTGGTTTAAGCCAAGATAAAACAACACTACAACTCTGTGCTTCACTTTACTTTCCTCATAGCTTACAAGAGCCATCCAGCTGAGATAGTCTACAGCGGGGCTTTGGCCTGGTGAGGTAGTCTACAGCGGGGCTTTGGCCTGGTGAGGTAGTCTACAGCGGGGCTTTGGCCTGGTGAGGTAGTCTACAGGGGGCTTTGGCCTGGTGAGGTAGTCTACAGCGGGGCTTTGGCCTGGTGAGGTAGTCTACAGGGGGCTTTGGCCTGGTGAGGTAGTCTACAGCGGGGCTTTGGCCTGGTGAGGTAGTCTACAGCGGGGCTTTGGCCTGGTGAGGTAGTCTACAGCGGGGCTTTGGCCTGGTGAGGTAGTCTACAGCGGGGCTTTGGCCTGGTGAGGTAGTCTACAGGGGGCTTTGGCCTGGTGAGGTAGTCTACAGGGGGTTTGGCCTGGTGAGGTAGTCTACAGGGGGCTTTGGCCTGGTGAGGTAGTCTACAGCGGGGCTTTGGCCTGGTGAGGTAGTCTACAGGGGGCTTTGGCCTGGTGAGGTAGTCTACAGGGGGCTTTGGCCTGGTGAGGTAGTCTACAGGGGGCTTTGGCCTGGTGAGGTAGTCTACAGGGGGCTTTGGCCTGGTGAGGTAGTCTACAGGGGGCTTTGGCCTGGTGAGGTAGTCTACAGCGGGGCTTTGGCCTGGTGAGGTAGTCTACAGCGGGGCTTTGGCCTGGTGAGGTAGTCTACAGCGGGGCTTTGGCCTGGTGAGGTAGTCTACAGCGGGGCTTTGGCCTGGTGAGGTAGTCTACAGGGGGCTTTGGCCTGGTGAGGTAGTCTACAGGGGGTTTGGCCTGGTGAGGTAGTCTACAGGGGGCTTTGGCCTGGTGAGGTAGTCTACAGCGGGGTTTGGCCTGGTGAGGTAGTCTACAGGGGGCTTTGGCCTGGTGAGGTAGTCTACAGGGGGTTTGGCCTGGTGAGGTAGTCTACAGCGGGGTTTGGCCTGGTGAGGTAGTCTACAGCGGGGCTTTGGCCTGGTGAGGTAGTCTACAGGGGGGGGGCTTTGGCCTGGTGAGGTAGTCTACAGCGGGGTTTGGCCTGGTGAGGTAGTCTACAGCGGGGCTTTGGCCTGGTGAGGTAGTCTACAGGGGGTTTGGCCTGGTGAGGTAGTCTACAGCGGGGTTTGGCCTGGTGAGGTAGTCTACAGCGGGGCTTTGGCCTGGCATCTCCTGGTAAAGGTAATGTAACATCAGGGAAATCCATTTCTTCAGCAGGGCCGGTTAAAAGCTGCATTAGTATACAAATACAGGGAGGACAACACTGTGTGTGTGTGTGTGTGTGTGTGTGTGTGTGTGTGTGTGTGTGTGTGTGTGTGTGTGTGTGTGTGTGTGTGTGTGTGTGTGTGGGATCTTATTTCCTATGGGCCCTGGTAAAAATAGTGTACTATACTGAAAACAAAATAATGTAAAGTGTTGGTCCTATGTTTCATGGGCTGAAATAAAAGTCCCCAGAAATGTTCCATATGCACAAAAAGCTTATTTCTCTCAAATTGTGTGCACAAATGTGTTTACATCCCTGTTAGTGAGCATCCATCCACCTGACAGGTGTGGCATATCAAGAAGCTGATTAAACAGCGTGATCATTACACAGGTGTACCTTGTGCTGGGGACAATAAAAGGACACTCTGAAATGTGCAGTTTTGTCACACAATGCCACAAATGTCAAAAATTTTGAGAGAGCGTGCAGTTTGCATATTGACTGCAGGAATGTCCACCAGAGCTGTTGCCAGAGAATGTACTGTTAATTTCCCTACCATAAGCCACCTCCAACGTAGTTTTAGAGAATTTGGCAGTACGTCCAACTGGCCTCACAACCGCAGACCTCGTGTAACCACGCCAGCCCAGGACATCCACATCCGTCTTTTTCGACTACAGGATCGTCTGAGACCAGACACCCGGACAGCTGATGAAACTGAGGACTATTTCTGTCTGTAATAAAGCCCTTTTGTGGGGAAAAACTCCTTCTGATTGACTGGGCCTGGATCCCAAGTGGGTGGCCTCACAAGTGGTTGGGCCTATGCCCTCCCAGGCTCAGCCATGGCTGCGCCTTCCACCCAGTCGTGAAATCGTGTTGCGATATAGGATGGAGTTAATGTAGAATGTTGGGATATAGCCTAGCTAATGTAGAATGTTGGGATATAGGATGGAGTTAATGTAGAATGTTGGGATATAGCCTAGCTCATGTAGAATGCTGGGATATAGGATGGAGTTAATGTAGAATGTTGGGATATAGCCTAGTTAATGTGGAATGTTGGGATATAGCCTAGCTAATGTAGAATGCTGGGATATGGCCTAGCTAGTGCAAAATGTTTGGATATTGCTTTGCTAATGCAGAATGTTGGGATGTAGCCTAACTAATGTAGAATGTTGGGATGTAGTTAAAGTAGAATGTTGGGATATAGCCTAGCTAATGTAGAATGTTGGGATATAGCCTAGCTAATGTAGAATGTTGGGATGTAGTTAAAGTTGAATGTTGGGATATAGCCTAGCTGATGTAGAATGTTGGGATATAGCTTAGCTAATGTAGAATGTTGGGATATAGCTTAGCTAATGTAGAATGTTGGGATATAGCTTAGCTAATGTAGAATGTTGGGATATAGCCTAGCTAATATGGAATGTTGGGATGTACACTACCATTCAAACGTTTGGGGTCACTTAGAAATGTCCTTGTTTTTTTTAAAGAAAAGCAAATTTAGCTTTTGATCAAATTGATCAGAAATACGACATTGTTAATGACTGTTGTAGCTGGAAACGGCAGATTAAAAAATATATATATATACGGCCTAGCTAGTGCAGAATGTTTGGATATAGCTTAGCTAATTCAGAATGTTGGGATGTAAGACGTAGTTAAAGTATAATGTTGGGATATGGCCTAGCTAATGTAGAATGTTGGGATATAGCCTAACTAATGTAGAATGTTGGGATGTAGTTAAAGTAGAATGTTGGGATATAGCCTAGCTAATGTAGAATGTTGGGATATAGCCTAGCTAATGTAGAATGTTGGGATGTAAGACGTAGGTAAGACGTGTGGCTGTTGTAGCTGGAAACGGCAGATTTAAAAAAAATAAAAAATAAAAATAAAATAAAATGAAATATCTACATAGGCGTACAGAGGCCCGTCATCAGCAACCATCATCCTATGTTCCAATGGCACGTTGTGTTAGCTAATCCAAGTTGATCATTTTAAAAGGCTAATTGATCATTAGAAAAGCCTTTTTCAATTATGTTAACACAGCTGAAAAGTGTTGTTCTGATTTAAAGAAGCAATAAAACTGGCCTTTTTTTTTACTAGTTGAGTATCTGGAGCATTAGCATTTGTGGGTTCGATTACGGGCTCAAAATGGCCAGAAACAAGGGTCTTTCTTCTGAAACTCGTCAGTCTATTCTTGTTCTGAGAAATGAAGGCTATTCCATTCGAGAAATTGCCAAGAAACTGAAGATCTCGTACAACGCTGTGTACTACTCCCTTCACAGAACAGCACAAACTGTCTCTAACCAGAATAGAAAGAGGAGTGGGAGGCCCCGGTGCAAAACTGAGCAAGAGGACAAGTACATTAGAGTGTCACGTTTGAGAAACAGATGTCTCACAAGTACTCAACTGGCAGCTTCATTAAATAGTACCCGCAAAACACTAGTCTCAACATCAACAGTGAAGAAGTGACTCCGGGATACTGGCCTTCTCTCTCTCTCTCTCTCTCTCTCTTTCTCTCTCTCTCTCTCTCTCTCTCTTTCTTCTCTCTCTCGTTCTCTCTCTTTTTCTCTCTTTCACTCTCTCTTTTTCTCTGTTTCTCTCTCTCAATTTTTGTCCTTTAGTTGTTTTGTGGTGGGTTGCTGTAAGTCTGACAGAAACAGGAAGACAAGGTGTAGACATGATGTACAGTGCCTTCAGAATGAATTCACACCACTTTTTCCACATGTTGTTGTGTTACAGTCTGAATTTAAAATGGATTCAATTGAGATTTTGTGTCATTGACCAACACACAATGCCCCATAATGTCAAAGTGGAAACATATTTTTCTAAATGTTGACAAATTAAATAAAAATGAAAAGCTGAAATATCTTGAGCCAGTAAGTATTAAACTCCTTTGTAATGGTTCTAAATAAATTCAGGAGTAAATCTGTGCTTAACAAGTCACGTAATAAGTTGCATGGACTCAGTCTGTGTGCAATAATAGTATTTAACAGGATTTTTCTGTACCCCACATTGTCGGGCAGTGAATTTCAAACAGATTCAACCACAAAGACCAGGGAAGTTGTCTAATGCCTTGCACCTATTGGTAGGTGGGTACAAATTTGAAAAAAATCAGACATTAAATATCCCTTTGAGCATTTTGAAGTTATTAATTACACTTTGGATGGTGTATCAATACACCCAGTCACTACAAATATACAGGCGTCCTTCCTAACTCAGTTGCCGGAGAGGAAGGAGAAGAAAGAAGGAAGCCTGTATGGAATACAAATATTCCAAAACATGCATCCTGTTTGCAATAAGGCACTAAAGTAAAACTGCAAAACATGTGGCAAAGAAATAAAGGTTGTGTCCTGAATACAAAGTGTTATGTTTAGGGCAAATCCAACACCACACACCACCAAGCATGGTGGTGGCTGCATCATGTTATGAGTATGCTTGTCATCGGCAAGGACTACAGAGTTTTTTTAATGATAAAAATAAATGGAGTAGAGCTAAGCACATGCAAAATCCTTGAAGAAAACCTGGTTCAGTATCAGGAAATCCTCGACGGGAGAGGACCCTTTGCCCAGGGGAGTGTCGCCGCCCCAAGGTGCAGCAGGAGAAGCGGCAGCAGGAGCAGCGCAAGCAGGAATGGACATGGGAGGACAAGTTGGATGGTGATGGACCCTGGACACAGCCGGGGGAATATCGCCGCCCCAAGGCAGAGCTGGAGGCAGCCAAAGCGGAGAGGCGGCAGTTTGAAGAGGCAGCACGGAAGCAGGGCTGAAAGCCAGAGTGTCAGCCCCAAAAATGTATTTGAAGGGGGGCACACAGGAAGTATGGCGAAGTCAGGTAGGAGACCTGCGCCAACTTCCTGTGCTTACCGAAGAGCGAGAGAGACCTGGCAGGCACCGCGTTATGCTGTGGAGCGCACGGTGTCCCCAGTGCAGGTGCATAGCCCGGTGCGGTACATACCAGCTCCTCGTATCGGCCGGGCTAGAGTGGGCATCGAGCCAAGTGCCATGAAGCTGTCTCTACGCATCTGGTCCCCAGTGCGTCTCCTTGGGCCGGCGTACATGGCACCAGCCTTACGCATGGTGTCCCCGGTTCGCCTGCACAGCCCAGTGGCAGGGCGACCGGGAGCATTCAACCAGGTAAGGTTGGGCAGGCTCGGTGCTCAAGAGCTCCAGTGCGCCTGCACGGTCCGGTCTATCCAGTGCCACCTACATGCACCAGCCCTCCGGTGGCAGCCCCCCGCACCAGGCTTCCTGTGCGTGTCCAGAGCCCAGTACTCCCTGTTCCTCCTCCCCGCACTCGCCCTGAGGTGTGTGTCCTCGGCCCAGTACCACCAGCGCCGGCACCACGCACCAGGCCTACAGTGCGCCTCGTCTGTCCAGAGCTGCTAGAGTCTCCCGTCTGTCCAGAGCTGCTAGAGTCTCCCGTCTGTCCAGAGTTGCTAGAGTCTCCCGACTGTCCAGAGCCGCCAGAGTCTGCCGTCTGTCATGAGCCGCCAGTCAGCCAGGATCCGCCAGAGTCGCCAGTCAGCCAGGATCTTCCAGAGCCGCCAGTCAGCCAGGATCTTCCAGAGCCGCCAGTCAGCCAGGATCTTCCAGAGCAGCCAGTCAGCCAGGATCTTCCAGAGCCGCCAGTCAGCCAGGATCTTCCAGAGCTGCCAGTCAGCCAGGATCCGCCAGAGCCGCCATTCAGCCAGGATCCGACAGAGTCGTAATTCAGCCAGGATCCGCCAAAGCCGCCATTCAGCCAGGATCCGCCAGAGCCGCCATTCAGCCAGGATCTGCCAGAGCCGCCATTCAGCCAGGATCTGCCATTCAGCCAGGATCTGCCAGAGCCGCCATTCAGCCAGGATCTTCCAGAGCCGCCATTCAGCCAGAAGCTGCCAGAGCCGTCAACCAGCCTGAGCTACCTCAGTCCGGAGCTGCCCCCCAGTCTAGTGGGGTCATTTAGTAGGGTTGCCAATCCTAGGTCGGCGGCGAGGGTCGCCGTTCCTAGGATGCTACAAAAACGGACTAAGACTATGGTGGAGTGGGGTCCACGTCCCGAGCCAGAGCCGCCGCCATGGACAGACGCTCACCCAGACCCTCCCCTATGGGTTTAGGTGTGCGGCCGGGAGTCTGCACCTTTGGGGGGGAGGTACTGTTACGCCTCTGATTGGGAGCCATATTTAGGCAGCCATATTCTTTGGGTATTTTGTGGGTGATTGTTTCCTGTGTCAGTGTTTGTCTCTCACGGGACTGTTTTCGGTTTTCACATTTATTGTTTTGTAGTTCATGTTTAGTGTCTCTTATTAAAGAACCATGAACTATAACCACGCTGCGTTTTGGTCCGCCTCTCCTTCCCAGGAAGAAAGCCGTTACATTCAGTCTGCTTTCCAATAGACTGTGGGAGACAAATTCACATTTCAGCAGGACAATATCCTTAAACACAAAGCCAAATCTAAACGGGAGTTGCTTACCAAGATGACATTGAATGTTCCAGATTGGCCTAGTGACCGTTTTGACTTAAAATAAGCTTGAAAATATATGGCAAGACTTGAAAATGGCTGTCTAGCAATGATCAACAACCAACTTGGCATAGCTTGCATCATTTCTTTAAGAATAATGTGCGTAAATATTGTACAATCCAGGTGTGCAAAACTCTTAGAGACTTTTTTTTATTAGAGACTTACCCAGAAAGACTCACAGCTGTAATCACTGCCAAAGGTGATTATAACATATATTGACTCAGAAGTGTGAATACTTATGGAAATAAGATATTTCTGTATTTCATTTTCAATCCATTTGAATAGGAGGAGGAGATCGAAGAGGAGGAGATAGGAGGAGAGTGGAGAGAAGAGGATAGAGGAGAGGAGGAGATAGGAGGAGGGCGGTGATTATAACAGATTGACTCAGGAGTGTGAATACTTATGTAAATTAGATATTTATGTATTTCATTTTCAATAAATTTGAATAGAGCAGAGAGGAGCGGATAGGAGGAAGAGAGTGGAGAGGAGATTGGAGGAGAGCAGAGAGGAGCGGATAGGAGGAAGAGAGTGGAGAGGAGATTGGAGGAGAGCAGAGAGGAGCAGATAGGAGGAAGAGAGTGGAGAGGAGATTGGAGGAGAGCAGAGAGGAGCGGATAGGAGGAAGAGAGTGGAGAGGAGATTGGAGGAGAGCAGAGAGGAGCGGATAGGAGGAAGAGAGTGGAGAGGAGATTGGAGGAGAGCGGAGAGGAGCGGATAGGAGGAGAGCAGAGAGGAGCGGATAGGAGGAGAGCAGAGAGGAGCGGATAGGAGGAGAGCAGAGAGGAGCGGATAGGAGAGCCGAGAGGAGCAGAGAGGAGCGGAAAGGAGGAGAGCGGAGGAGAGAGGAGGAGATCGAAGAGGATGAGAGGAGGAGATAGGAGGAGAGCGGAGAGGAGGAGATAGGAGGAGAGCAGAGAGGAGAAGACAAGAGGAGATAGAAGGAGAGTGGAGATAAGGAGATAGGAGGAGATAAGCGGAGATGAGGAGATAGGAGGAGACCGGGGCGAATAGGAGGAGATAGGAGGAACAGGAGGAGAGCGGGGTGGAGGAGATAGGCAGAGGGGAGGAGAGCGGAGAGGAGGAGACAGGAGGAGAGCGGATAGGAGGAACAGGAGGAGAGTGGGGTGGAGGAGATAGTCGGAGAGGAGGAGACAGGAGGTGAGTGGATAGGAGGAGAGCGGAGAGGAGGAGACAGGAGGTGAGCGGGTAGGAGAAGAGCGGGTGGAGAGGAGGAGATAGGAGAAGTGCGGAGAGGAGTAGGGCGGATAGGAGGAGAGCGGGTGGAGAGGAGGAGATAGGAGAAGAGCGGAGAGGAGGAGGGCGAAGAGAGGGAGGGTGGAGAGGAGGAGCTAGGAAGGGAAAGGAGGAGAGCGGAGAGGAAGAGAGGAGGAGAGTGAAGGTAATTAACAGGGTGGTTCCTCATGAAAATAGAACAACACAAAAACATTTTAATTATAGAAAGGTCCTTTGCAGGAAGGATTTTGCCAAATATTGGACATTTGTATCTTAAAGCATAATTGATAAAGATTTAAATGAAGTTGGAGCATTTGTGACATTTTGGCCTTACCCAGGTGTCCTTTAATACTCCATAATATTTCATGTGTAGAAGCTACAAAGCAAGTATTTTTGTCATATAAAGCTTAACTGCTTGCTCTGTAATATGATTCGTATTTTGATTTCCAAAACTATATTTTCATTCATTTATTAATAATTAAAATGTACAGATTAATTTTGAAAGTCTAAACATTTTCCTAATATGTTTTTAAACAAACTCCAACAGCATATCCAAGTTCCACAGATCTATGCTAGTTTTGGAGGGTTTTAGTTTCATGAGGAATCACCCTGTAGTGACAGCCAGGCACAGAACTCTGAGATGAAAGGAGGGGGAGGAGGAATGTATGTTTTACCTTTATTTAACTAGGCAAATCAGTTAAGAACAAATTCAGATTTTACATTGACGGCCTACCCCGGCCAAACCCTCGCCTAACCCGGACGACACTGGGCCAATTGTGCGCCGCCCTATGGGACTCCCGATCACGGCCGGTTGTGAAACAGCCCCGGATCTAACCAGGGTCAGTAGTGACACCTCTAGCACTGAGATGCAGTGTCTTAGACTGCTCGTTCGAATCCAGGTTGTATCACATCCGGCCGTGATTGGGAGTCCCATAGGGTGGTGCACAATTGACCCAGCATCGTCCGGGTTTGGTTGGGTAGGCTGTCATTGTAAATAAGAATATGTTCTTACCTAGTTAAATAAAGGTAAACAAATATATATATAATAATTTTAACAAAGTCCTTGACGAAACCTGCTCCAGAGTGCTCAGGACCTCAGACAGGGACTAAAGTTTACCTTCCAACAGGACAACGACCCTAATCACACAGCCAAGACAATGCAGGAGTGCACTGTATATCCAAAAGTATGTGGACATGGCTTCAAAATAGTGGATTTGTCTATTTCAGCATAAAAGCGTATAAAATCGAGCACACCACCATGCAATCTCAATAGACAAACATTGGCTGTAGAATGGCTTTACTGAAGAACTCCGTGACTTTCAACGTGGCGACATCATAGGATGCCACCATTCCAACAAGTCAGTTTGTAAAATTTCTGCCCTGCTAGAGCTGCTCCGGTCAACTGTAAGTGCTGTTATTGTGAAGTGGAAACGTCTAGGAGCAACAACAGCTCAGCCGCGAAGTGGTAGGCCACACAAGCTCACAGAACGGGACCGCCGAGTGCTGAAGTGCGTAGCTTGTAAAACTATTCTGTCCTCGCTTGCAACACTCACTATGTAAAGTCAGCACAAGAAATGTTCGTCGGGAGCTCCATGTTATGGGTTTCCATGGCCGAGCAGCTGCACACAAGCCTAAGATCACCATGCAAAATGCCAAGCATCGGCTGGAGTGGTGTTAACCTCGCTGCCATTAGACTGGAGCAGCAGAAACGCGTTCTCTGGAGTGATGAATCACGGACAAATCTGGGTTTGGTGGATGCCAGGAGAACACTACCTGCCGAAATGGAGGAGGAATAATGGTCTGAGGCTGTTTTTCATGGTTTGGGCTAGGCCCCTTAGTTCCAGTGAAGAGAAATCTTCACGCTACAGCATACAATGACATTCTGGACGATTCTGTGCTTCCAGCTTTGTGGCAACAGTTTGGGGAAGGCCCGTTCCTATTTCAGCATGACAATGCACAAAGCGAGGTCCATACAGAAATTGTTTGTCAAGATCGGTGTGGAAGAACTTGACTGGCCTGCACAGACCCCTGACCTCAACCCCATCAAACACCTTTGGGATGAATTGGAACGGCGACTGCGAGCCAGGCCGAATCACCCAACATCAGCACCCAAAAGTCCCTGCAGCAATGTTCTAACATCTAGTGGAAAGCCTTCCCAGAAGAGTGGAGGCTGTTATAGCAGTAAAGAGGGGACCAACTCCATATTAATGCCCATGATTTTGGAATGAAATGTTTGATGATCGCACTGTGGAGCCCTGCGACATGAGACACATTTGACACAAGAACCGAAAGTAACAAAAATCAGAGTACTGAATAGTTTTTCGTGTTCTAGTGTCAGGAAAAAGTAGTGAAGTTTCGGTAGCCTATACCGTGCAACATTAATATATGTGGCGTTAGAACATTAAACTGAACATGGTTGTTCAGTTTAATGTTCGCACTTGCGAACACTGTGTTTAGAGGTAGTGCCATTTATACTGCACAGTTGTAGGCTGTTGGGCTGTTATGCTTTTGATGTGCTAGGCTGTAGTGTTATACTGTGTGTTCAGGCTGTAGATGTACACTGTAGTTTCGGCTGTAGGCGTACACTAAACATAATTTATAATGTCTGTGTAGACGTTTTGGACCCTGTTGTTGTTGTGATCTCTTTTTAAAGTAGACAAGTTTGTCGCAATAGTTTGTCACAAATGTTTGTTTACCCCAAAATATCTCTATGACGTTGGTAAGTGATGATCCCTCCAATATTCTGGGCTGTAGGAGCGGTGGGATTCGAGCTAGCTGTGTTGAATGTTATTCCCCTTTGATTGCTAGTTGTGACACTTCAAAGAGGCCAAGGCTTTGTAGATAGCCACGGAGCAGGTAAGCACATTACTACCAGAGGAGAAGAATGATGTCATACTACACTGCCCTCCAAGCTTGGAGAGCCTCTCAAAGCAGCTGTGACTAAAGCGCTTATAAGAGTTCAAAACGTACGCATATGCACAGACGTTTTCTAGAATATTGGCCGTGTTGGTTGGGAATTTCTAGGGAGGTGCGTTGTCGGGCTGTGCGTCCCATGCGTACGGTGGTCTCAGAGCCTCTTAGTCCTGCGGCCCTTTGTGACAAAGCTATTGCGGCTCTGCGTCTGTGGACTTCTCATCCAACTGCGACTCCCAACATACCCTGCATGCAACACACAGATTGACTTAGACAACATTTGGTGTTACAGGGATACTTTTCAGAGGTGTATTCATATTTCTTTTAGGTCTATGATACTATGTATGTCATTGGATGTACAGTGAGATACAGAACCCTCTGTTACAACCAGAGGGTTCTTCATTACACTGTTACAACCAGAGGGTTCTTCATTACACTTTTACATCCAGAGGGTTCTTCATTACACTGTTACAACCAGAGGGTTCTCAATTACACTGTTACAACCAGAGGGTTCTTCATTACACTGTTACAACCAGAGGGTTCTTCATTACACTGTTACAACCAGAGGGTTCTTCATTACACTTTTACATCCAGAGGGTTCTCCATTACACTGTTACAACCAGAGGGTTCTTCATTACACTGTTACAACCATAGGGTTCTTCATTACACTTTTACAACCAGAGGGTTCTTCATTACACTGTTACAACCAGAGGGTTCTCAATTACACTGTTACAACCAGAGGGTTCTTCATTACACTGTTACAACCAGAGGGTTCTTCATTACACTGTTACAACCAGAGGGTTCTCAATTACACTGTTACAACCAGAGGGTTCATCATTACACTGTTACAACCAGAGGGTTCTCAATTACACTGTTACAACCAGAGGGTTCTCAATTACACTGTTACAACCATAGGGTTCTTCATTACACTGTTACAACCAGAGGGTTCTCAATTACACTGTTACAACCATAGGGTTCTTCATTACACTGTTACAACCAGAGGGTTCTCAATTACACTGTTACAACCAGAGGGTTCTCAATTACACTGTTACAACCAGAGGGTTCTTCATTACACTGTTACAACCAGAGGGTTCTCAATTACACTGTTACAACCAGAGGGTTCTCAATTACACTGTTACAACCAGAGGGTTCTCAATTACACTGTTACAACCAGAGGGTTCTTCATTACACTGTTACAACCAGAGGGTTCTTCATTACACTGTTACAACCAGAGGGTTCTCAATTACACTGTTACAACCAGAGGGTTCTCAATTACACTGTTACAACCAGAGGGTTCTCAATTACACTGTTACAACCAGAGGGTTCTCAATTACACTGTTACAACCAGAGGGTTCTTCATTACACTGTTACAACCAGAGGGTTCTCAATTACACTGTTACAACCAGAGGGTTCTCAATTACACTGTTACAACCAGAGGGTTCTCAATTACACTGTTACAACCAGAGGGTTCTTCATTACACTGTTAAAGGCACATACCAATAAGTGTTACAAACCTTTCTGCCAATAACAGCTAGTTTTCAGTTTGCCCCTCCCCCCAGACAGACCTAGCAATATTCTTGCTTGAGAAATTGCTCTTTGGTAAGAAGCTATTTTGGTTTATATTTTGCCATTTTAATTGAAAACAATCACATTAGGCTAAGGTGCTTAATTGTTACCCAGAAATGATTTGCTATTGAGATAAAACAGCTGCATTGGACCTTTAAAAATGTCCCGGCTACTGGTTGCAGTGAAAATATGGTAAATATACAAAAAGTTGCTGTATTTTTAGAGCTGGATTAAGGTCTTATTGCTTTAAGGGACAGTACTGTATGCTGCTGTATTCTGAATACTTTGGAGTGAACCTCTTGGTTTCAAGCGACCTGAATTACCTGCTACGCTACCGGGTCTATGGATATGACAGAGTTTGTTAATAGATTAGTGTAATGAATACTCAGGGAGAAAAAGGTGTAGATTCACGCGCAGGGAGCGGCATTCGTTTTTTGGGGGTAATAACTACTGTGATATGCAAAACAAATGGTTACATATATCCCCCCCTGAATCTGCTGCCTCGTCCAGTATCTATCAAATCAACAGAAGAAGAGAAAGAACATTACTGACAGCCCTTATGGAAACACCACATGATGTCACATGTAAAATCATGTGTTTTGGAACACTTCACATGACATTTCACATGTGAAAACTTGTTTTTAGACAACAATAATGTGTTGTTATGATACATACACAGTGCTATTAATATGCAGTGTTTTTAACTTAAAATATGTGACACACTTAGACATAAATGATTACATTGTGCATGTTTATTTATACAGTAATTATTATTCAGTGTCCTCACCTGGGATTTAAACTTAACCTCTTGGTTCACAGCATTCCGATATTTCTGCTATGCCACCACAACTGTGTTTATGGCTGATTTCACCTGTATTCCTAGACTTTGTACATCTCCGCTTTGTTAAAAATACACTGAAGAAAAACTATTATATTTATCATAGTGATTCAGGTGTGACATTAAAACAGAATAATATGCCACACCAACATTAGACAGCTATACAGAAAACTCTCAAATTGATGAGATAAGTTAATTAAAGCCTTGATGAGAGGATAGTTAGATGAACTGCTAAGTAAAATAGCAGTCGGATCGTACGCTGTTGCTAAGTGCAGATGTGTATTATAGGTAATGATTGTGTAGGGGAATTCTGAGAATGCTACAGACTTTGGGGTGCAGCAGAAAGATCAGTGCACCTCAAATCCCAGGTGGGGTCATATTTTAGATGAATAGCGTTCCACTTACTTTAAAACTACCATACCATTACTTTAATTATAATGCTTTGGGACCATCTGAGACATTCACGTGACGTCCTGACGACTGGTAAAACAAATGTCTGGAGAACATCTTACATACATGCTAACATGGTCCTCACCCTTCCAGAAAACCACAAAACTACAATTTAAGTAGACTATCTGGCATGGGTTGCCCCGGTGGGAGGAGTTTGAAAACTAGTTTTCATTGGGAAGGCAGATAAAACGTGTTTATCAAAAGCAATCACTGTTGCATGTGAAAACACAGAATCCTACTCACTACTCTGCGTGTTTATTCTAGGCTGCGTCACTTTTGTTTTGAGCTGACTTCGCCGTGGGCTTTGAATGGGGCACCTGACTCACGCCGGGAGGCAGCCCGGTTCCAAAACTCATGCAATCACTTTTCACCCGGTGCAAACTCCTCCCATCGGGGCAACCCATGCCAGATAGTCTAATTCCTTCAATATCTCATGTGAAGTGTTCCAAAAACACCATTGCACATTAGTAATTTAACTTCCACATGATTTCACATTTTGAAATATTCCAAAACATATACATATTTTTAACCTTTAACCTAGGCAAGTCAGTTAAGAACAAATTCTTATATTCAATGACAGCCTAGGAACAGTGGGTTGACTGCCTGTTCAGGGGCAGAACGACAGATTTGTACCGTATTAGCTCGGGGATTTGAGCTGCAAGTCCAACACTCTAACCACTAGGCTACCCTGCCACCCCAGCATATGGTTTTGCATGATGTGAAGTGTTCCAAAACCATGTTTTCACTTAGTTTGTGGGATCTTGTTTTTGTACTGTTGCTTTCCAGCCCTACAGAACTGTGCATTTCGTTTTGTATTTGTTGTTTTTTCGGTGTCATCAAAGAAAGATGTACGCCTACCACGCTGCACCTTGGTCCGATCCGTGGTATGGTCCGTGGTATGGTCCGTGGTGTGGTGTTGAAGTTTTGCATCCCCATGTTGTCACATTTATTTCACATGAGATCATGTTCTCACCTGTAGTTTCATTTTATCATGTTGCTTCACATTTTGTCACATGTTATCAAATTAACTTGTGGAATTCATCAGTTATTTCCGTAATGGAGAGAATCCGTCCTGAGAAGAAAAATATGACTAGTGGGATGTGTGTGTATGTTTCAGAGTTTAGGAGCTGTCAGTCTAGCAGGGATGTACTAGCCTTTTCCCAGAGAAAATCATTATGTCAAACTGTGTTTGTGTGCGTGTGTGCATGCATGTCTGTATGTCATTATGGCAAACTGGATTTAGACTCCGACTCCAAACACCATCTGGTTCCTCAATCACAACCTTATGCTACTGCATGTAAACATATTGTGAAAGGAAATCTTGCCTTAATTTGAAAGAAAAATCCACTCAAAAACTATATTTTGGTATTGTATTGTATTTTATTTTATTTTTATTTCACCTTTATTTAACCAGGTAGGCTAGTTGAGAACAAGTTCTCATTTACAACTGCTACCTGGCCAAGATAAAGCAAAGCAGTGTGACACAGACAACAACACAGTTACACATGGAATAAACAATAAACAAGCCAATAACACAATAAACAAGTCGATGACACAGTAGAAAAAAAAGAAAGTCTATATACAGTGTGTGCAAAAGGCATGAGGAGGTAGGCAATAAATAGGCCATAGGAGCGAATAATTACAATTTAGCAGATTAACACTGGAGTGATAAATGAGCAGATGATGATGTGCAAGTAGAGATACTGGTGTACAAAAGGGCAGAAAGTAAATAAAATAAAAACAGTATGGGGATGAGGTAGATAGATTGGGTGGGCTATTTACAGATGGACTATGTACAGCTGCAGCGGTTGGTTAGCTGCTCAGATAGATGATGTTTAAAGTTGGTGAGGGAAATAAAAGTCTCCAACTTCAGCGATTTTTGCAATTTGTTCCAGTCACTGGCAGCAGAGAACTGGAAGTAAAGGTGACCAAATGGTGTTGGCTTTGGGGATTGGGGGTTGGCTTTGGGGATGATCAGTGAGATATACCTGCTGGAACGTGTGCTTCGGGTGGGTGTTGTTATCGTGACCAGTGAACTGAGATAAGGCGGAGCTTTACCTAGCATAGATTTATAGATGAGCTGGAGCCAGTGGGTCTGGCAACGAATATGTAGCGAGGGCCAGCCGACTAGAGCATACAGGTTGCAGTGGTGGGTGGTATAAAGTGATTTGGTAACAAAACGGATGGCACTGTGATAGTCTGCATCCAGTTTGCTGAGTAGAGTATTGGAAGCTATTTTGTATATGACATCGCCTAAGTCGAGGATCGGTAGGATAGTCAGTTTTTCTCGGGTAAGTTTGGCGGCGTGAGTGAAGGAGGCTTTGTTGCGAAATAGAAAGACGATTCTAGATTTGATTTTGGATTGGAGATGTTTAATATGAGTCTGGAAGGAGAGTTTACAGTCTAACCAGACACCTAGGTATTTATAGTTGTCCACATATTCTAGGTCGGAACCGTCCAGGGTGGTGATGCTAGTCGGGCGAGCAGGTGCGGGCAGCGAATGGTTGAATAGCATTCATTTGGTTTTACTAGCGTTTAAGAGCAGTTGGAGGCCACGGAAGGAGTGTTGTATGGCATTGGAGCTCGTTTGGAGGTTAGTGAGCACAGTGTCCAAGGAAGGGCCAGAAGTATACAGAATGGTGTCGTCTGCGTAGAGGTGGATCAGGGAATCGCCCGCAGCAAGAGCGACATCATTGATATATACAGAGAAAAGAGTCAGCAAGAGAATTGAACCCCATGGTACCCCCATAGAGACTGCCAGAGGTCCGGACAACATGCCCTCCGATTTGACACACTGAACTCTGTCTGCAAAGTAGTTGGTGAACCAGGTGAGGCAGTCATTAGAAAAACCAAGACTATTGAGTCTGCCTATAAGAATACGGTGATCTACAAGCCTTGGCCAGGTTGATGAAGACGGCTGCACAGTACTGTCTTTTATCGATGGCGGTTATGATATCGTTTAGTACCTTGAGCGTGGCTGACGTGCACCCGTGACCGGCTCGGAAACCGGATTGCACAGCGGAGAAGGTACGGTGGGATTCGAAATGATCAGTGATCTGTTTATTAACTTGGCTTTCGAAGACTTTAGATAGGCAGGGCAGGATGGATATAGGTCTGGAACAGTTTGGGTCTAGGGTGTCACACCCTTTGAAGAGGGGGATGACCGCGGCAGCTTTCCAATCTTTAGGGATCTCGGACGATACGAAAGAGAGGTTGAACAGGCTGGTAATAGGGTTTGCAACAATGGCGACGGAAAGTTTTAGAAAGAGAGGGTTCAGATTGTCTAGCCCAGCTGATTTGTACGGGTCCAGGTTTGAGAGATGTTTATTGAAATGTTTGATTATCATGGATTTATCGTTGGTGACCGTGTTACCTAGCTTCAGTGCAGTGGGCAGCTGGGAGGAGGTGCTCTTGTTCTCCATGGATTTTACAGTGTCCCAAAACCTTTTGGAGTTAGAGCTACAGGATGCACATTTCTGCTTGAAAAAGCTAGCCTTTGCTTTCCTGACTGACTGCGTGTATTGGTTCCTGACTTCCCTGAACAGTTGCATATCGCAGGGACTATTCGATGCTTTTGCAGTCCACCACAGGATGTGTTTGTGCTGGTCAAGGGCAGTCAGGTCTGGAGTGAAATTACCAGGCATCCTCGACTGATGGGATGAGGTCAATATCCTTCCAGGATACCCGTGTCAGGTCGATTAGAAAGGCCTGCTCGCAGAAGTGTTTTAGGGAGCGTTTGACAGTGATGAGGGGTGGTCGTTTGTCCGCGGACCCATAGCGGATACAGGCAATGAGGCAGTGATCGCAGAGATTCTGATTGAAAACAGCGGAGGTGTATTTGGAGGGCAAGTTGGTCAGGATAATGTCTATGAGGGTGCCCATGTTTACGGATTTAGGGTTGTACCTGGTGGGTTCCTTGATGATTTGTGTGAGATTGAGGGCATCTAGCTTAGATTGTAGGACTGCCGGGTGTTAAGCATATACCAGTTTAGATCACCTAACAGAACGAACTCTGAAGCTAGATGGGGGGCGATCAATTCACAAATGGTGTCCAGGGCACAGCTGGGAGCTGAGGGGGGTCGATAGCAGGTGGCAACTTATTTCTGGAGAGATACATTTTTAAAATTAGCAGTTCGAACTGTTTGTGTATAGACCTGGAAAGTATGACAGAACTTTGCAGGCTATCTCTGCAGTAGATTGCAACTCCTCCCCCTTTGGCAGTTCTATCTTGACGGAAAATGTTGTAGTTGGGTATGGAAATATCAGAATTTCAGTAGTCCACTGTTGATACAGTCCCAACATGTTTTGCATGTCAGCAGTCAAGTTTTCAAGATATAGGACTTTCAAGAAGCTATTGCCGCGTTGCAATTGCATCATCATGATGATGTGGCAAGTGATATTTGGTTCTTGAAAATCCCATGTCTTGAAAACTTGACTGCAGACATGCAAAATATTTTGGGACTGTATCAACAGTGGAATAATGAAAACAATACCAGAAGATTGCTTTTGAGTGGATTGTAAATATGCCAGCACGAGCATATTTCATTTTCTGCATATTCTATTTTCAAAAAGTATATTCTGCCTTCAAAAAGTATTCAGACCCCTTAACTTTTTCCCCATTTTGTTACGTTACAGCCTTATTCTAAAATGTATTAAATAGTTTTTTCCCTCATCAATCTACACACAATAACCCACAATGACAAAGCAAAAACTGCTTTTTATAAATTTTTGGTCATTTATTAAAAATAAAAAACTGAAATATCACATTTACATACAGTACCAGTCAAAAGGTTGGTCACCTACTCATTCAAGGATTAACTTTATTTTTACTATTTTCTACAATGTAGAATAATAGTGAAAACATTAAAACTATGAAATAATTGTAGTAACCAAAAAATAATTGTGTAGTAACCAATAAAAGTGTTAAATAAATCAAAATATGGCCACCCTTTGCCTTGATGACAGCTTTGCCCTCTTCTTTATTGAGCCAAGAGTGTGCAAAGCTGTCATCAAGGCAAAGGGTGGCTACTTTGAAGAATCTCAAATATAAAATATATTTTGATTTGTTTAAAAACCTCTTAAGGATCGGACCAAATCTAACTGACTGTAGCTCAGGACCTGAAGCAAGGATATGCATATTCTTGAAACCATTTGAAAGGAAACACTTTGAAGTTTGTGGAAATGGGAAATTAATGTAGGAGAATAAAACACATTAGTTCTGGTAAAAGTTAATACGTCATCTTTGAAATGCAAGAGAAAGGCCACAATCTATTATTCAAGGTTAGGATCAATTTAGATTCTGGCTACTAGATGGCAGCAGTGCACGTGCAAAGTTTTAGACTGATCCAATGGACCATTGCATTCCTGTTCAAAATGTCATATCAAGTCTGCCCAAATGTGCCTAATTGGTTTATTAATACATTTTCAAGTTCATAACTGTGCACTCTCCTCAAACAATAGCATGGTATTATTTCACTGTAATAGCTACTGTAAATTGGACAGTGCAGTTAGATTAACAAGAATTTAAGCTTTCTGCCCATATCAGATATGTCCTGGGAAATGTTCTTGTTATTCACAAATGTTCTTGTTAGCTCAACCGTCCCGTGGGGAGGGGACCGATCCTGTAGAGGATAACAACTTAAAAAATATTCTGACGACCCGCCTCCCCTACATTTTAATTATAACTAAAAGAGAAAATAACCCTTTTATGGACAACAAAGAACCATTATGGTTCCACCCAAGAACCCTTGAGAAACCCTCATTTTTTAGTGTGTACTTCAGACATTGTAGGGTAAGATTTTAATACCCCTGTTATAAACCTACAAAACACACAAGATCTTCAAGTATCAGCTTGTTGCTTACTTGTTTTAGAATGCATAAATTGAAAAAGAAAGGACAGAATGAATGGAACACGCATAAAAGGTTCTTTTAAACTCTGCTGTCCTATTGCATCTTGGAGCAATTCCAGGCACCTTGGTTTTGTCACAAATGGCACCCTTTTCTCTATATAGTGCACTACTTTTGACCAGAGGTCCTGGTCAAAAGTAGTGCACTAAATAGTGAATAGGGTGCCATTTGGGACGTACACCTTATTTTAGAATAAAAAGCACAGGGCCTGTTGCCTTTTATGATGATTCATTCCCTACAGTCGCTGTCTCTCTCTCTGCTCTTTCTGCTCTCTCTTGCTCTCTCTCCATCTCTCTCTCTCTGCCCTCTAAAAAATTAAGGTTTAGATTTGTTCTTAAAGGGGTACAAGCGCTTGTCAATGTAGTTGTACACTATAAGGTACATCCTTTGTACCTTTAGTTCTAGGCAAATAATTGTACCCCAGTTCAGATAGTACCTTTCTTTCATATAGTCCACAGGTACAAAGCATGCCTTTAGAAAAAAGATAATTTTACCTTTAAAGGGTACCACCACAGTAACAGAGCCATGACTCACGAATGGCCAAAAATAACTGTATTTTTTTATGGGGGTCAGCTTTAATATTGCAGATAGCTTCCATCAGAGTAATTGTCTGCATCACTTCCAATATATATTTTTGCAAATATATATACAGTACCAGTCAAAGGTTTGGACACACCGACAGTGGGGAGAACAATTATTTGATACACTGCCGATTTTGCAGGTTTTTCTACTTACAAAGCATGTAGAGGTCTGTAATTTGTATCATAAGTAAACTTCAACTGTGAGAGACGGAATCTAAAACAAAAATCCAGAAAATCTCATTGTATGATTTTTAAGTAATTAATTTGCATTTTATTGCATGACATAAGTATTTGATCACCTACCAACCAGTAAGAATTCCGTCTCTCACAGACCTGTTAGTTTTTCTTTAAGAAGCCCTCCTGTTCTCCACTCATTAACTGTATTAACTGCACCTGAACTCGTTACCTGTATAAAAGACACCTGTCCACACACTCAATCAAACAGACTCCAACCTCTCCACAATGGCCAAGACCAGAGAGCTGTGTAAGGACATCAGGGTTCAAATTGTAGACCTGCACAAGGCTGGGATGGGCTACAGGATAATAGGCAAGCAGCTTGGTGAGAAGGCAACCACTGTTGGCGCAATTATTAGAAAATGGAAGAAGTTCAAGATGACGGTCAATCACCCTCGGTTTGGGGCTCCATGCAAGATCTCACCTCGTGGGGCATCAATCAGGGATCAGCCCAGAACTACACGGCAGGACCTGGTCAATCACCCTCGGTTTGGGGCTCCATGCAAGATCTCACCTCGTGGGGCATCAATCAGGGATCAGCCCAGAACTACACGGCAGGACCTGGTCAATGACCTGAAGAGAGCTGGGACCACAATCTCAAAGAAAAACATTAGTAACACACTACGCCGTCATGGATTAAAATCCTGCAGCGCACGCAAGGTCCCCCTGCTCAAGCCAGCGCATGTCCAGGCCCGTCTGAAGTTTGCCAATGACCATCTGGATGATCCAGAGGAGGAGTGGGAGAAGGTCATGTGGTCTGATGAGACAAAAATCCCTGCTGCAGTGTGTGCAAACCTGGTCAAGAACTACAGGAAACATATGATCTCTGTAATTGCAAGCAAAGGTTTCTGTACCAAATATTAGGTTCTGCTTTTCTGATGTATCAAATACTTATGTCATGCAATAAAATGCAAATTAATTACATAAAAATCATGCAATGTGGTTTTCTTGATTTTTGTTTTAGATTCCGCCTCTCACAGTTGAAGTGTACCTATGATAAAAATTAAAGACCTCTACATGCTTTGTAAGTAGGAAAACATGTAAAATCGGCAGTGTATCAAATACTTGTTCTCCCCACTGTATTTATTCCAGGGTTTTTCTTTAGTTTTACTATTTTCTACATTGCAAAATAATAGTGAAGACATCAAAACTATGAAATAACACATATGAAATCATGTAGTAACCAAAAAAGTGTGTTAATTGTGCACACCTCTTTTTATGCAACCGTGAGTGAGTGTCATTCCAGTTTACAACGAGTGTAAAAACATTAGCAACACCTGCTCTTTTCATGACACACTGACCAGGTAAATCCAGTTGAAAGCTATGATCCATTATTGATGTCACTAGTTAAATCCACTTCAATCAGTGTAGATGAAGGGAAGGAGACAGGTTAAAGAATAATTTTTAAGCCTTGAGACAATTTGAAACATAGATTGTGTATGTTTGCTATTCAGACAGTGAATGGAAAAGACAAAGATTGAAGTTCCTTTAAACAGGGTATGAGAGTAAATGACAAGCACACTGGTTTGAGTGAGTCAAGAACTGCAATTCTTCTGGGTTTTTCCACGCTCAATAGTTTCCCATGTGTATCAAGAATGGTCCACCACCCAAAGGACATCGAGCCAGCTTGACACAACTGTGGGAAGCATTGGAGTCAGCATGGGCCAGCATCCGCTTTCAACACCGTGTAGTCCATTCCCTGATGAATTAAGGCTGTTCTGATGGCAAAATGGGGGTGCAAATCAATATTATACCCTCAGTCTATTAATGTGTTGTGTTATGCCATTACATACTATATACAGTATGACTATGGCCAGTGACGGTGTCTTGTGAAAGAGAGCGAGACAGATGCCAGGCCCAAGAATACTTGATCTCTCGACATCCCCAGACATTACTAAACGTGCAAACTGCCAGTTTACTTCTACCTGCATGTTTTATAGATGAGGAGACGTATTCCGCGTCCCAAATGGCTCCTTATTTAGTGCACTGGGATATGGTCAACTCTAGTCAAAAATATAGGGAATAGGGTACGATTCGGGACAGAGACAAGAGTGATTATCTCTAACTGTAGGAGAATGAGAGCTTTTCTTATTGTGGTGGTACTGTGTCTGTGATAGTTCTGTAGTAAAATGACTCAGTGTTTTTATGGGTGTTTATCATTGCAGTTTTCACCAGCTTTCTTCTGTTTTACTCTCTCTAAAGAGAGAGATGGCAGAGAGGTTCCTGGGGGAGTAAACAGCAACACCAGAGACAGGGGAGTATCCTCCACTCTATCAGTGAGTGAGGGAGGGATGGAAGGGAAGAGAGAGAGAGATAAAGAAAGGAGAGAGAGCTAAAGAAAGGAGAGAGAGATAAAGAAGGGAGAGCAAGATAAAGAAGGGAGAGCAAGATAAAGAAGGGAGCGAGAGACATAAAGAAGGGAGAGAGAGAGAAAGAAGGGAGAGAGAGATAAAGAAGGGAGAGAGAGAGAAAGAAGGGAGAGAAAGATAAAGAAGGGAGAGAGAGACATAAAGAAGGGAGAGAGAGACATAAAGAAGGGAGAGAGAGAGAAAGAAGGGAGAGAGAGATAAAGAAGGGAGAGAGAAAAAGAAGGGAGAGAGAGAGAGAGAGAGATAAAGAAGGGAGAGCAAGATAAAGAAGGGAGAGAGAGAGAAAGAAGGGAGAGAGAGAGATAAAGAAGGGAGCGAGAGACAAAGAAGGGAGAGAGAGAGAAAGAAGGGAGAGAGAGAGATAAAGAAGGGAGAGAGAGAGAAAGAAGGGAGAGAGAGAGATAAAGAAGGGAGAGAGAGATAAAGAAGGGAGAGAGAGACAAAGAAAAGAGAGAGAGAGAAAGAAGGGAGTGAGAGAGATAAAGAAGGGAGAGAGAGACATAAAGAAGGGAGAGAGAGACATAAAGAAGGGAGAGAGAGAGATAAAGAAGGGAGCGAGAGACAAAGAAGGGAGAGAGAGAGAAAGAAGGGAGAGAGAGAGATAAAGAAGGGAGCGAGAGACAAAGAAGGGAGAGAGAGAGAAAGAAGGGAGAGAGAGAGATAAAGAAGGGAGAGAGAGAGAAAGAAGGGAGAGAGAGAGATAAAGAAGGGAGAGAGAGATAAAGAAGGGAGAGAGAGACAAAGAAAAGAGAGAGAGAGAAAGAAGGGAGAGAGAGAGATAAAGAAGGGAGAGAGAGACATAAAGAAGGGAGAGAGAGATAAAGAAGGGAGAGCAAGATAAAGAAGGGAGAGAGAAAGAAGGGAGAGCGAGATTAAGAAGGGAGAGAGAGCGAGCAATCAGCAGGGAAGACGAGTTGCAGTTAGAACAAGTATTATTGAGAGAAAGACAATATTAGCTCCTCTCCACATCTACCAGCCTTCATGACTTTCACCAGTACTTTACCCCTGGCTTTATGTTTGTTTGTTTGTTTGTTTGTTTGTTTGTGTGTGTATGTGCTCTCAGGTTTTCACGTGTGTGTGTGTATGTCTGTGTGCAACATTTCTCTCTCTTTACCCAGGGTCAACAATGTCTGAGTGGTTGCGTGTGAAAGATGGAGGCTATGATGGAGGCTATTAACACCAGTCCTGGTCGGTCTGTCACAACCCCGCCATGAGGACATGAAGAAAGGGAGTCCTCAGGGAGAAGCAGGCCTCAGGGCATCAGACAAACACAGATCCAACCCCTTCAGTCTGCAGTAACCCCTGTCTACTCCAGACTGAGAATTTTAAAGATGTCTTTTTGGCATAATACCTAGAAAATAGCTTGTGAGTTTAGTTTAGTGAGTCTACTGTTAAAGTTGGTTACATTTCTTCAGCCCCATCCCTCAGCTTTATGTCCTGTCATTTGTTTAGCTGAAAAACTATTTCCCAGATTGTGGCTTTAATGATAAGAGAACAAGGCTGACGTTTTACGTATTCCGAACCAATTGTGTTTTTTCGTTCGTTTCTTTGCGTTGTTTGTAACTTTTTTAAAACTTATTTTGTACATAATGTTGCTAATGACCGGAAATAACTTCTAGGCATCAAAACTGCGATTACTCACCACGGACTGGCAGAATCCTTTTTTTCCAGATCCCTGTGATTTGCATGAAGAGAAGGCGGAGAAAAAGGGGCCAAAGGGCGGGCTGCCTTCTGAGAATTCGTAGGCGATCGAATAAACCCCTACTGCCTTCCATTCTGCTAGCAAACGTGCAATCTTTGGAAAATAAAATTGATGACCTACGTGGAAGATAAATCCCCTCCTGTAATCCCTCTTCACTCATGACTGCAATGCCAGGCACGATTCCAACACCATCATTAAGTTTGCTGATGACAACAGTGACAACAGTGATCACCGACAACGACGGGACAGCCTATAGGGAGGAGGTCAGAGACCTGGCTGTGTGGTTCCAGGACAACAACCGCTCCCTCAACGTGATCAACACAAAGGAGATGATTGTGGACTACTGGAAAATGAGGACCGAGCACACCCCCATTCTCATCGACGGGTCTGTAGTGGAACAGGTTGAGAGCTTCAAGTTCCTTGGTGTCCACATCACCAACAAACTAACATGGTCCAAGCACACCAAGACAGTCGTGAAGAGGGCACAACAAAACCTTTTCCCCTTCAGGAGAATGAAAAGATTTGACATGGGTCCTCAGATCCTCAAAAAGTTCTACAGCTGCACCATCAAGAGCATGGTTGCATCACTGCCTGGTATGGCAACTGCCTGGCCTCTGACCGCAAGGCACTACAGAGGGTAGTGCGTACGGCCCAGTACATCACTGGGGCCAAGCTTCCTGCCATCCAGGACCTCTATACCAGGTGATGTCAGAGGAAGGGCCTAAAAGACTCCAGCCACCCAAGTCATAGACTGCTCTCTCTGCTACCGCACAACAAGCGGTACTGGAGCGCCAAGTCTAGGTCCAAGAGGCTTCTACCCCCAAGCCATAAGTCTCCTGAACATCGAATAAAATGGCTACCCAAACTATTTGCATTGCCCCCCCCCTTCCTCTTTTACACCGCTGCTACTCTCTGTTGTTATCATCTATGTATAGTCACTCCACCCACATGTCCATATTACCTCAACTAACGGGTGCTCCCACACATTGACTCTGTACCGGTATCCCCCTGTATATAGTCTCGCTATTGCTATTTTACTGCTGCTCTTTAATTACTTGTATTTATTATTCTTACTCATATATTTTTTTCAACTGCATTGTTGGTTAGGGGCTCGTAAGTAAGCGTTTCACTGTAAAGTGTTGTATTTGGCGCATGTGACTAATAACATGTCATTTGATTTGATATATCAGCACATACCCAGGGTGAGAAATGTCTCCCAGCAGCCCCCTCTCTCCCCAGACCAGGAAGTTGACCCTGTGGCACAGGTCATCAGTCTGAGACAATGAGTTTCATATCTTCTTCTTCCCTCTTCTACCTCCACCCCTCCCTCTAATTCTCCATCCCTTCCTCTATCCCATCGTCCATCCCGCCGTCCAGTTGACTTCTCTGAAAGTTATTATCATCCGGGTGGTTCTTTACCATCCCTTTCTCTTCTGTGTGTGTGTGTGTGTGTGTGTGTGTGTGTGTGTGTGTGTGTGTGTGTGTTCGTCCGTCCGTCCGTGGCTGAGGAGCAATGGTCAGTTTGGGGCCATTAGAAGGGGTGTAATACAAGACTGAACAATGAAGGGAGAGAGGAAGAGAGGGAGAGAGGGAGAGAGGAAGTTGAGAGGAAGAGAGGGAGAGAGGAAGTTGAGAGAGGGAGAGAGGAAGTTGAGAGGGAGAGAGGAAGTTGAGAGGGAGAGAGGAAGAGAGGGAGAGAGGAAGTTGAGAGGGAGAGAAAAAGGAGAGAATGTGGGAATGGAGAGGTAAATGCTTTTCTTTTCCCACCAAGACACCCAATGTATTACAAGCTACCATCATGCACTATTGCCTACATTTTTTTATTTCATCAATTTTCTTAGTGTGTTGTCTAATGGCAGATATAGCCATTTAAGGGCTGTAGGCATAGGTTAGATTTAGGTAGATTCAGTGCAGGATAACTCTGTCTTTGCAACTCCCCATCCAATCTGCGTATCACATTCATATTCTGGACCCACAGAGCATTCATAAAGTTTTCATGAGTAGTGAATGTAACATCTCTAAACGCCTCAGCTATCACCCTGCCCTACACCTTATAGTGTAGCCTACATTAAAACGTGTCTAATGATGAGACTACATTACGTTAGTTTCTTCTACTGTGAGTGAATTCCTGTAAAATAGACTGGATATTTTTTATCTTGTCATGTAGCATAGCTCCTTCTGTGATCTGAAGTTGGGTGAGTTCTCCCCTCACTACTTCAATGAATGTAGGAACTCACTTATACAAATAATGAAGAGTACAGGACCAAGTATAGAACCTAGGGGAACACCAATTGTCAACTCAATATAAATATACTTAAAACACCATCCACATTTGGTTTTATTTGTGTGGTAATCCTTGAACCAGCCAATAGCATTAACACATTCTGGAATTATGAGCCGAGACGGATACACATATACACTTACTGAGGTTGTCTAAATAATGGTAGGCTCTCTGTGTCTAATGGTAGGCCCTATATCAGGAGAGGCTTGGAAATGGTTATATTGGTTCTAGGTGCTTCTATTGTTCTCCTTCCCATCGATCAACCTTTCAGATGAATCCACCATCTTATCTCCTGGTCAATCGACCAGTCTGAGCCAAGCTCATCAACTTTTGTATCAATCAAATTCATCAATCTTCTTCCTGCTTATTGGCCAATTAAAACCAGGGTGCCATTTCTAATCAATGCATCAATCAACCAATTAACCACAGAGTCATTCGACTACCATGGAAACTCAATAAGCTACCATGAAAACTCAATAAGCTACCATGAAAACTCAATAAGCTACCATGGAAACTCAATAAGCTACCATGAAAACTCAATAAGCTACCATGGAAACTCAATAGGCTACCATGGAAACTCAATAAGCTACCATGGAAACTCAATAAGCTACCATGGAAACTCAATAAGCTACCATGGAAACTCAATAAGCTACCATGTTAACTCAATAGGCTACCATGGAAACTCAATAAGCTACCATGGATATGGCTGACTCAGTCCTCCACCTGTCTGACTGATCAGCCATGCTTTTCAGTAGAACATCCTGTTAAGAGATATCCATTATGTGCTATTGAAATGATCTAGTCATGTTATTCTATTGCATACATTTGTTCTCAACCAAACGACTGGGTACATGTATATGTTAACGACTGGGTAGGTATGTTGGTCATTCAGCGTTCAGTAGATCGGTTAGCTTTAATGCGGACACTGGGGTGTTTTTATATAGTTAAGATGATTCCTGACTCCTAGTCCCTACTCTCTAGCCACTCCTAGTCCCTACACCCTAGCAACTCCTGTAGATCTTACACAGTTGGATAGATGGAAGCAATTATGGCAACATTTCCACCCAGCCAATAATACAGGTAATAGACTGTCTTATACAGCTATACCATCTTCCTTTACCTCAGCTCCTCTCTTCCTCCTCTCTAGCTCCTCTCTTCCACCTCTCCTCCTCCTCTCTAGCACCTCTCTTCCTCCTCTCTTCCTCCTCTCTAGCACCTCTCTTCCTCCTCTCTTCCTACTCTCTAGCTCCTCTCTTCCACCTCTCCTCCTCCTCTATAGCACCTCTCTTCCTCCTCTCTTCTTCCTCTCTAGCTCCTCTCTTCCTCCTCTCTTCCTTTTCTCTAGCTCCTCTCTTCCTACTCTCTAGCTCCTCTCTTCCACCTCTCCTCCTCCTCTCTAGCTCCTCTCTTCCTCCTTTCTAGCACCGCTCTTCCTCCTCTCTTCCTCCTCTCTAGCACCTTTATTCCTCCTTTCTTCCTCCTCTCTAGCACCTCTCTTCCTCCTCTCTAGCACCGCTCTTCCTCCTCTCTTCCTCCTCTAGCTCCTCTCTTCCACCTCTCTTCCTCCTCTCTAGCACCTCTCTTCCTCCTCTCTAGCTCCTCTCTTCCTCCTCTCTTCCTCCTCTCTAGCTCCTCTCTTCCTCCTCTCCCGCTCCCTCTCCCTCTCTCCCTTCCAGGTGAAAGAGGTGGCAGGATCAAAGACAGGCCTCCTGCCTGCGGTGTGTGTGTGTGCCTAACCGCGTTCTTCCTCCTGCCTGCGGTGTGTGTGTGTGCCTAACCTGTTCTTCCTCCTGCCTGCGGTGTGTGTGTTTCTTTGGGCAGAGGGTGAAATGGAGGGAAATTGCTGCCTAGCCTTCATCTTTCTGAGAGCTTGGCTGGGGGGATGAGGCTTGACATTGGGGTGCATCGGTAACCTCCAAACCTTCATAATGAAACACCATGGCTCCCCGCTTAGTCTGACTATCCTTAGTCATGGGACGGGGGCGAGGTGGCTGTGGTGGTGAAGTGGGGGGTAGACACACGCACGCTCACACTGTCTTAGGGGGTAAGGCAGCATGGTGTCGTGAAGGAGAGGGGGAGGAGAGCCTGTTTCATTACTCAGGGAGAATAGCCACATTTCTGGCCTTTGGTGGAGCGTGACATGGAGGGAAGAATTTTTCTTTGGGTGGTGGTGTTCCGCCTTGCAGCCCAGTGGGACTAAGCTGCTCTCTGTCTGTCTGTCTGTCTGTCTGTCTGTCTGTCTACCTGTCTGCCTGTCTGTCCAGATAGGGTCTGGTAACCACAGATTATATACCCCCGTTAGGCTAGGCTGACCCCACGGGTCAGTGAAATTATTCAGGAAGTAACACCATGTAATCCTCCACCAGGGTACTCTTTGGTGGTGTGCCATTCTTTGATACTTTCTGGGAATTCTGGGAAACTTTTCTGACACCAGTTTCGCATTTCGCCTTGAAAGCAAGAGTGGATATACTGCACAGGAGGTTGGTGGCACCTTAATTGGTGAGGACGGGCTCATGGTTATGGCCGGAATAAGTGGAATAGTATCAAATACATCAAACACATGGTTTCCATGTGGTTGATGGCATTCCATCTGAGATGGGAAGTAGGTATATTATTGAATTAACCAATAATGACTCAGCTTGTACATTATGCTATGGGGAGGCTGTAAGGTTGCAAAAAACACAGTAACTATCCCAAAATTCCATGGGTTTCCAGAAAACCTTGTTGAACATTTTTCGGATTCAAGAGGGAATAAGCGGGAATACTCCAATCAGGATTTGGGGGAAACCTGGGAATTTGGGGGAAATTACCAGATCTTTGCAACCGATGAAGTAATATACAGAGAGCTGTTTCACTGTTTGTTTTGGGGATAGAGGAAGTGTTAATGCCTTGTCACTCATAGAAACCGTTTTAATGAGAGGGGGGGGAATGATGATGCAGGAAGTTCCTCCACCCACATATCCCATTATGTCTGACCAGGGTTTAGATTTATCATGTGGATAAACATATTAGATGCAGTGAAGATCCCCCTGACTTTCTTTTCTTCATGAGAACCAGATCAGAGACATCCTCTTTGTACTGGGCCCAGCTGTTAATCTTAACATAGGTATACTGTTTAAGATGGCAGAAGCATATGGCTGATTTGATAGCAAGCATCCTGCCTTATTGTTCAGACACATGTATGTTTGGGTTTGTTCTTATACCACTAAAGAACCAGACACAATGTCACAGATGAAAAAGAAAGTGGCACAATCATCTCTCCTTACTGCGAGAGCAGCACCTTCCCAAACGCTTGATTTCTTTACTTCTTTCTTTCCTGCCTTTTATTCCGATGACACTCTATACAATTAGCCACAATGCCTCTACATTGTTCATTGAACACAATGTGGGTGTTAAGCTGTGTGCAACAGATGGTACAGATCTGTTGTTCTACAGGTATTAAACCAGGTATGTTAAGTGGCACTTTGCATTATTAAGGAGACCACAGAGGTTGTGCGTGCGTTAGGGCGGGGCGATATGGTATTTGATGGTATTTTATGTTTTTGAATAATAACAATTCATAATTTGCTTAACGAGTAGTGCGTGACCCTAGGGTGGCAACGCATATATTCAACGTGATTTCAGTGGGGTTTTCTCCATTCTGACTGTTTTATACTGTTCAGTTCAAACCCCAAAACTGTCTGCATTTTCATCAATTTCTTCATTTCCTGCACTAATTTGAGAATTTCCACACTCTGCTTTATTTTTGACCAAATGTTGCAATTGTGATTTGACTTGTGATTTAGAGCAAAACACTTGGGTGAACTTGTGGAATCATGGAAATAGAATGATTATTAAAATGCTCTAGTTAGAATATAATAGTCGGTACTTTGAATGAAGTGTTTGATACGACAACAAATGAAAATGCCAGGGAGGAGTTATTGTGACAGGGTAGGAACCGAAGTGTTGACAATTGTTTCCTAGGGGATCCTATAATCTTTGGCTACATTCTCTTAGCTTCTTCATGTAGCTAACATATTCTTTCTTTGTGTATTCCTTTTTGATTTAGAAGATACTGTTGGACAAAACACATGCAGATCTACACAATCACTGGTATTATCAGGATCTATAGCTAGTTACGTTTGCGCTGACTCAGTACATTTAATAGCTAGCTAGTGATTAGCTTTATCAATTAGCATTAGTGATTAACAAGATTTATGCCCAACTTACTAAGAAAACAAACTAGCTGTTTGCAAATGTAAGAAACACAAACTAAATCAAATCAAATCAAATCAAATAGTGTAATTATAGAACACTAGTGGATTTATATTAAGACGCAAAGTGAAAACAGCATTGTTGTCTTCAACATCAATGTGTGGATGTGTTTAACTATTCAGGGCTCCGCTGTAGCCTTGTGTAGGTGGATAGTAGTGTATTGACCAGAGTCCTTTAGGGGTTCTGAGAAATATTCTGCTATGGGGAATTGAAGGGAGGAGGGGTTGAGGAGTAGGAAGGGGTAGTAGCTTGAGGAAGCACAGGATGAGTAAATTGTGTTAAGGGGAAGAGGGAGGCATGAAAGGCTCAGTGGCTCGGGGAAACATTTTTAAATGAGGAGGTGAAGGTAGAGGGAGATGGGGGTTAAGGAGGGGGTGTGGATGGAGGGTTTTACAGAGCCTGGGTTTAAAGAAAAGATCCAGGCTTTAGAGGCTGTAAAGGAAGCTGCTATCCTCCTACACAGCCTTCACAGTGACTGACTGCTTCACTGCCTCTCTCTCTCTCTCTCTCTCTCTCTCTCTCTCTCTTGTGTGTGTGTGTGTGTGTGTGTGTGCGTCCTTGCTTATGTAGTGTGTGTGTGTGACAGCCAGCCCACTGTCAGTCAATCAGTCACACAGTGGAACGGCTCAGCTAGACGAACAGCTGTGCTCTGCCTGCCTGCCTGCCTGCTGGAAGAGGTGGGATAGGGAAGCAGGATGCTGTGAAAGAGATGAGAGATAAAGGGATAGAAGAAAAGGAGGACAGGAGAGAGAGGTGGTAAAGAAAGGGATAGAGTGTGAAAAAGATGAAAGGGACAGGAGAAAACGAGGATGATTAGGCAAGAAGAGGAGAGAGAGGACAGGGTCTGTTGGCTGAAACCCATTAAGCCCTATAGGAGATCCACTTTGTCAATAAGATGATTAGTGGCCTGACCCTCGGAACCCCTCTGACACCAGGAGTGACAGGGCTGTGACCTGCAACACTCCCCCTGATCCACACCACATGGTGACTTATTTTTATACATTTGTATTTCCTTTTTTGTATATTATTTTAATTTATCCATCCACCACCCCCTCTCTTCGGAGAACAAATATATATGTATATATATATATATATATATATATAAAAAATTTTTTTACAGCTTTTCTGCTACATATGCATACATTTTACATATACATTTAGAATACATGGTACTTTAATATAAAACAGTCACATAACAACAATACATTACCAAACATAAGCTATTTAATCCCAACCCTCAGCCACTCTCAGACCATCCCACCTATCACCATAGACCACACTCTCAGCCCATCCCACCTATCACCATAGATCACCCTCGTTTGGTTTCCATGTGCCATATATTTTTCAATTGTGCTGTGATTGTTTTACATACCTACAGAATGTACATACATACCTACAGAACCTTTCTAATCATATAGTATATACGGTTAGAAATAGTGAGTTGGTGGCCTGGTCATCAGCTAGGCAGAATCTAGTGTTTCTGAGTATGCATCATCTAGGCTAAGTGTTTACTCTATGCACTGTATCTGTTTCTGGTGGTGGCTCTGAAACTGGCCTGACATTCATTTAGGATAGAGTTAGAATAAAGTTTACAAAAAAACACATTTCATTTTTTAAATAGTGATTGTGAGTGGAGATACTTAATCAGAAGACTGCAATGTTTTGCATCAAGAGACTAGTGTGTGTTGGAAACGTAGTCATCAGTTTGCAAGTTGGCATTCATTGAGATGACTCATGTACTGAAGGCAGCAGCCACAAAGTAATTAAACCTAACCCTAACCCTAACCTTAACTACACTGCTAACCCTAATTCTTTATCCTAACTTTAAATTAAGACCAATAATGTTTTACGATATACCCAATTTTGACTTTGTGGCTGGCCCATCTAGCAGAAATCACTCAGTTCTGATTCCAGGACAAGATTCATCCCAATTAACATTAACCTTGCCATCTGTCTTGTGCGAATCCATAGTCATAGACATAGCTGTGGAGTATCATGCTACGTGATGTACGTGGTGGTACACACTAAGAAAATATGGTTCCTCAGGGGTTCTTTGAAAAGGGTCCTTTGTGAAACCATAATGACTGAAAGAACCTTTTGATGTTTCTTTGCAATTCACACATTTTTTACTTGCTCTTTTAGTGGTAATAATAATGTAGACGCAGTGGCTCGTTAGAATATTTCAGGCAGTGGTTTGCGCAGAGCTCTTTTTGTGGGCGGCAGGTAGCCTGGTGGTTAGAGTGTTGGGCTAGTAACCGAAAGGTTGCTAGATCAAATCCCTGAGTTGACAAGGTAAAAATCTGTTGTTCTGCCCCTGAACAAGGCACCCACTGTTCCTAGGTGTCATTGTAAATAAGAATTTGTTGTTAACTGACTTGCCTAGTTAAGTAAAATACAGTGCCTTGCGAAAGTATTCAGCCCCCTTGAACATTGCGACCTTTTGCCACATTTCAGGCTTCAAACATAAAGATATAAAACTGTATTTTTTTGTGAAGAATCAACAACAAGTGGGACACAATCATGAAGTGGAACGACATTTATTGGATATTTCAAACTTTTTTAACAAATCAAAAACTGAAAAATTGGGTGTGCAAAATTATTCAGCCCCCTTAAGTTAATACTTTGTAGCGCCACCTTTTGCTGCGATTACAGCTGTAAGTCGCTTGGGGTATGTCTCTATCAGTTTTGCACATCGAGAGACTGAAATTTTTCCCATTCCTCCTTGCAAAACAGCTCGAGCTCAGTGAGGTTGGATGGAGAGCATTTGTGAACAGCAGTTTTCAGTTCTTTCCACAGATTCTTGATTGGATTCAGGTCTGGACTTTGACTTGGCCATTCTAACACCTGGATATGTTTATTTTTGAACCATTCCATTGTAGATTTTGCTTTATGTTTTGGATCATTGTCTTGTTGGAAGACAAATCTCCGTCCCAGTCTCAGGTCTTTTGCAGACTCCATCAGGTTTTCTTCCAGAATGGTCCTGTATTTGGCTCCATCCATCTTCCCATCAATTTTAACCATCTTCCCTGTCCCTGCTGAAGAAAAGCAGGCCCAAACCATGATGCTGCCACCACCATGTTTGACAGTGGGGATGGTGTGTTCAGGGTGATGAGCTGTGTTGCTTTTACGCCAAACATAACGTTTTGCATTGTTGCCAAAAAGTTCAATTTTGGTTTCATCTGACCAGAGCACCTTCTTCCACATGTTTGGTGTGTCTCCCAGGTGGCTTGTGGCAAACTTTAAATGACACTTTTTATGGATATCTTTAAGAAATGGCTTTCTTCTTGCCACTCTTCCATAAAGGCCAGATTTGTGCAATATACGACTGATTGTTGTCCTATGGACAGAGTCTCCCACCTCAGCTGTAGATCTCTGCAGTTCATCCAGAGTGATCATGGGCCTCTTGGCTGCATCTCTGATCAGTCTTCTCCTTGTATGAGCTGAAAGTTTAGAGGGACTGCCAGGTCTTGGTAGATTTGCAGTGGTCTGATACTCCTTCCATTTCAATATTATCGCTTGCACAGTGCTCCTTGGGATGTTTAAAGCTTGGGAAATCTTTTTGTATCCAAATCCGGCTTTAAACTTCTTCACAACAGTATCTCGGACCTGCCTGGTGTGTTCCTTGTTCTTCATGATGCTCTCTGCGCTTTTAACGGACCTCTGAGACTATCACAGTGCAGGTGCATTTATACGGAGACTTGATTACACACAGGTGGATTGTATTTATCATCATTAGTCATTTAGGTCAACATTGGATCATTCAGAGATCCTCACTGAACTTCTGGAGAGAGTTTGCTGCACTGAAAGTAAAGGGGCTGAATAATTTTGCACGCCCAATTTTTCAGTTTTTGATTTGTTAAAAAAGTTTGAAATATCCAATAAATGTCGTTCCACTTCATGATTGTGTCCCACTTGTTGTTGATTCTTCACAAAAAAATACAGTTTTATATCTTTATGTTTGAAGCCTGAAATGTGGCAAAAGGTCGCAAAGTTCAAGGGGGCCGAATACTTTCGCAAGGCACTGTATATAGAAAATTGTGCAACCGTGAGTGAGGGTCATTCCAGTTGATCTAATATGTTGTGTTATGCTGTTATATAAATATATGACTATGGCCAGTCATGTACAGTGAGGGAAAAAAGTATTTGATCCCCTGCTGATTTTGTACGTTTGCCCACTGACAAAGAAATGATCAGTCTATAATTTTAATGGTAGGTTTATTTGAACAGTGAGAGACAGAATAACAACAAAAAAATCCAGAAAAACGCATGTGAAAAATGTTATAAATTGATTTGCATTTTAATGAGGGCAATAAGTATTTGACCCCTCTGCAAAACAGGACTTAGTACTTGATGGCAAAACCCTTGTTGGCAATTACAGAGGTCAGATGTTTCTTGTAGTTGGCCACCAGGTTTGCACACATCTCAGGAGGGATTTTGTCCCACCCCTCTTTGCAGATCTTCTCAGAATCATTAACGTTTCGAGGCTGATGTTTGGCAACTCGAACCTTCAACTCCCTCCACAGATTTTCTATGGGATTAAGGTCTGGAGACTGGCTAGGCCACTCCAGGACCTTAATGTGCTTCTTCTTGAGCCACTCCTTTGTTGCCTTGGCCATGTGTTTTGGGTCATTGTCATGCTGGAATACCCATCCACGACCCATTTAATGCCCTGGCTGAGGGAAGGAGGTTCTCACCCAAGACTTGACGGTACATGGCCCCGTCCATCGTCCCTTTGATGCAGTGAAGTTGTCCTGTCCCTTTAGCAGAAAAAAACCCCCAAAGCATAATGTTTCCACCTCCATGTTTGACGGTGGGGATGGTGTTCTTGGGGTCATAGGCAGCATTCCTCCTCCTCCAAACACGGCGATTTGAGTTAATGCCAAAGAGCTCCATTTTGGTCTCATCTGACCACAACACTTTCACCCAGTTGTCCTCTGAATCATTTAGATGTTCATTGGCAAACTTCAGACGGGCATGTATATGTGCTTTCTTGAGCAGGGGGACCTTCACGGCGTAGTATGTTACCAATTGTTTTCTTGGTGACTATGGTGCCAGCTGCCCTGAGATCATTGACAAGGTCCCCCCCTGTGTAGTTCTGGGCTGATTCTAGAGGTCGACCGATTATAATTTTTCAATGCTGATACCGATTATTGGAGGACCAAAAAAGCCGATACTGATTAATCGGACAATTTTTTATTTTATTTGTAATAATGACAATTACAAAAATACTGAATGAACACTTATTTCAACTTAATATAATACATCAATAAAATCTATTTAGCCTCAAGTAAATAATGAAACATGTTCAATTTGGTTTAAATAATGCAAAAACAAAGTGTCAGAGAAGAAAGTAAAAGTGCAATATGTGCTATGTAAGAAAGCTAATGTTTCAGTTCCTAACTCAGAACATGAGAACATATGAAAGCTGGTGGTTTCTTCAATATTCCCAGGTAAGAAGTTTTAGGTTGTAGTTATTATAGGAATTATAGGTCTATTTCCCTCTATACCATTTGTATTTCATTAACCTTTGACTATTGGATGTTCTTATAGGCACTTTAGTATTGCCAGTGAAACAGTATAGCTTCCGTCCCTCTAGTTAGCGTGCGCTAACTAGCTAGCCATTTCACTTCGGTTACACCAGCCTTGTCTCGGGAGTTGATAGGCTTGAAGTCATAAACAGCGTAATGCTTGACGCACAACAAAGAGCTGCTGGCAAAACACACGAAAGTGCTGTTTAAATGAATGTTTACTCGCCTGCTTCTGCCTACCACCGCTCAGTCAGATACTTGTATGCTCAGTCAGATTATATGCAATGCAGGACATGCTAGATAATATCTAGTAATAGATAGTTAACCAGTGATTAACTAGTGATTATTTTTTACAAGATAAGTTTAATCTTATTTATCTAGGCAAATCAGTTAAACAAATTCTTATTTTCAATGACTGCCTAGGAACAGTGGGTTAACTGCCTGTTCAGGGGCAGAACAACAGATTTGTACATTGTCAGCTCAGGGATTTGAACTTGTAACCTTTTGGTTATTAGTCCGCCACTCTAACAACTAGGCTACCCTGCCGCCCCTGCTAGCTAGCAACTTACCTTGGAATCTGATTGATTGGTTGCTTCTGTGGACTGGTGTCTTTTATACATTATACATTAAGAGTGTGCTCCTAATCTCAGTATATTACCTGTATAAAAGACACCTGGGAGCCAGAAATCTTTCTGATTGAGAGGGGGTCAAATACTTATTTCCCTCATTGAAATGCAAATCAATTTATACCATTTTTCGACATGCATTTTTCTGGATTTTTTGTTGTTGTTATTCTGTCTCTCACTGTTCAAATAAACCTACCATTAAAATGATAGACTGATCATTTCTTTGTCAGTGGGCAAACGTACAAAATCAGCAGGGGATCAAATACTTTCCCCCCTCACTGTATCTGGTGAAAGACTCACATATGGCCTTGTGTCAATTGAGAACGGTTGACTAACTCAGTCAGTGGTTCTCAATTCTCTCCTCAGAGACCCCCAGCTGTTCCAGAGTTAGCACACCTGATTCAACTTGTTAATAAACGCAATAAAACGTTTTATATAATATGTCTCACCAGTAAAAATAACCCTGTATTGTTGGTCAAAAGGTGCTTTATAGAATTCCCCATAAAGGTTGTCTAAAGAACCATTAAAAAGGGTTCTATAAAGCACCAAAAGGATTGTAACGATAGTAGAACCCTTTTTGATTCTTATATAGAACCTGTTTTTAATAGTGTTTTATAGAACCTTAGGAAACAGTTCTTTATAGCACTATACGGGTTCCATTTAGAGCCTGATGAACATGGTTCTTTATAGAAAAAAAGGTTCTATATAACACCAGAAAGGGTTCCGCAATGGTTACAAGTCTTATTTGGCACTGTATAGAACCATATATATATATATATATATATATATATCAGTATTCTTTTTTTTGTGAACCATTTTTTGTTGTGTGTAAACCCCATGCCAATATAATACATTAATGTAAGAAGTAGTATGGCATCGAACATACATCATGTCTAACACTACGCACATGCACAAGCACACCACAAGCACACACACACACACACAGTATGGCCTCCAACATACATCATGTCTAACACTACGCACATGCACAAGCACACCACAAGCACACACACACACAGTATGGCCTCCAACATACATCATGTCTAACACTACGCACATGCACAAGCACACCACAAGCACACACACACACAGTATGGCCTCCAACATACATCATGTCTAACACTACGCACATGCACAAGCACACCACAAGCACACACACACACACACAGTATGGCCTCCAACATACATCATGTCTAACACTACGCACATGCACAAGCACACCACAAGCACACACACACACAGTATGGCCTCCAACATACATTGTGTCTAACACTACGCACTTGCACAAGCACACCACAAGCACACACACACACAGTATGGCCTCCAACATACATCATGTCTAACACTACGCACATGCACAAGCACACCACAAGCACACACACACACAGTATGGCCTCCAACATACATTGTGTCTAACACTACGCACTTGCACAAGCACACCACAAGCACACACACACACAGTATGGCCTCCAACATACATCATGTCTAACACTACGCACATGCACAAGCACACCACAAGCACACACACACACAGTATGGCCTCCAACATACATCATGTCTAACACTACGCACATGCACAAGCACACCACAAGCACACCACAAGCACACACACACACAGTATGGCCTCCAACATACATTGTGTCTCATGCTTGCAGCACTGAAAAATGTCAGGTCCTCCTAGAAGCACTGGGTTGGGCTATAAGGTAGAAGACTAGATGGCTGTCGGGAAAGGTCTAGATGCCTGGTGAATTTAAGAAATGTTAAACAGCTTGTTATAGCTTTGTCTGCATTGCTTTAGTTTTAAAATACCAAAGGTTTTTAGTAAAAAATAAGAGAGATAGGAGAGAAATCTGCATACATTTGCATTCATTTGGAGAAAAAAAAATACGTTAATTTGAATCCTATTTTTCAGAAGTGTTGGTTGATGTTTGTGCTTCTATCTCTCTCCCCCCCCTCTCTCTCTTTCTCCTTCTTTCACTCTCTTCATCCATCCCTCTCTCTCTCTCTTTCTCTCTGGGAACAAAGCGCTTCTTGCAGACATGTCATATTCTGCTCCCTCAAACTCTGTCTGCCTCCCAAATGGCACGCTATTCCCTTAATAGGGCACTACTAAAACAGTAGTGCACTATTAAAACAGTAGTGCACTATATAGGGAATAGGATGCTATTTGGGACGCTGCCTCTGTCATTTTGATGTGCTGTAGAAAATGAAAGCTATGTAGTGTGTGTGTTTTGTTTGGCTATTTAAAAAAGCTAGAGTCTGGCCTGTGTGCCAAAGAAAAGCCCAGTTTTACTCTGTTGGGGTGGCTAGTTAGTACTTTGTTATGGTAGAGTTATCCAATCACAGAGTCTAGTACTAAAGTATGTCTGTTCCCATATCATCCAGAAATAGACTTATTTGGCTAGCCACTGGGCACACACTGGTTGGATCAACGTTGTTTCCACGTCATTTCAGTGAAATGACATTGAACCAACGTTGAATAGATGTTGAATTGATGTCTGTGCCCAGTGGGTATGGATTTCAAAATGGGTATGATTTCCATAAATTCTCTATTTGTCATTGTAAGCAGCATGTTAGAACTCTATTGTGTTATAGTGTTGTTGTTATTCAACTTTTTGGGATCATTTGGTGTTTGTTATCTTATTGGTGTGGATAAATAATGGTGTACTATCAACTAATTGATAATTGACTGATTGATTGATTGGTTGACTGATTCACTTTGCTAGCTAATGAGACACATCCTATTGACCAGGAATGGATTTCTGTCAGTCACTGATTCATTGTTTACTTGAAAGCACTTTTCAAAGATCTTATACATCCCAAAGAGAGGCCGTGTCGGAAATCTGTCTTGCCTACTACTAGGGCTGGGCGATATGGACAAAATATCATATCATATGGTATTTTTCACATTTTTGACGGTTTGACGGTATTTTATGTTTTTGATTAATAAAAGTTCTACATTTTCTTTATGAGTAGTGCGTGACCTCAGGGTGGCAACACATGTATTCTAAATGATTTCAATGGATCCTTCTCCATTCTGATTGTTTTATACTGTTCAATTCAACTTCAACCCAAAATAATTTCCTGCATTTCCAGAAATTACTGCATTTCCTGCACTCATTTGAGATCATTTCTACACCGCCACTATATGGGCAAAAAAACTAGGCCTTATTTTTAACCAAATGTTGCGATTTAGATCAAAACACTTGGGTGAACTTTTGGAATCATGGAAATAGAATGTTTATTATAATTCTAGAGTTATATAAAATATAAATAATAGTGGGCACTTTGAATACAGTATTGTTTGACATGACAACGAATGAAAACAAGTTATTGTGACAGGGTAGGAACCAAAGTGATGCTCCGTGTTTCCTAGGGGACCCTATAATCTTTGGCTACATTAAATCTTTATTCATATAGCCAATGTATTCATGCTTCGCCTATTCCTCTTTGATTTAGAAGATACTGTTGTACAAACAACATGCTGATTTACGCCACCACCAGCACTGGTATCAGAATGTATTAGCTAGCTACGTTTGCTCTGACCCTAACTAGCGATTAGCATTAGTGGCTAACACGATTTAGCTTAACTTGCTAAGAAAATACAAACCAGCTGTTTGCAGATATAAGAAACACAAACTAATAATGTAATTATAGAACGTGTGTGGATGAATTTTAAGATAAAATTGGAAACAAAATTGTTGTCATCAACATTCTTGCATGTGCTGCATTGACCATGCAGACTGAACGAAAGTGTCTAGTGGTCAAGCAACAACAAATGTGCTCCTTGAGTGACGGGGTGGGACTACAGTTGAAGTCGGAAGTTTACATACACTTTAGACAAATACATTTAAACTCAGTTTTTCACAATTCCTGACATTTAATCCTAGTAAAAATTCCCTGACTTGGGTCAGTTAGGATCACCACTTTTATTTTAAGAATGTGAAATGTCAGAATAATAGTAGAGAGAGTGATTTATTTCAGCTTTTATTTCTTTCATCACATTCCCAGTGGGTCAAAAATGTACATAGACTCAAATAGTATTTGGTAGCATTGCCTTTAAATTGTTTAACTTGGTACAAATGTTTTAGGTAGCCTTCCACAAGCTTCCCAGAATGAGTTGGGTGAATTTTGGCCCATTCCTACTGACAGAGCTGGTGTAACTGAGTCAGGTTTGTATGCCTCCTTGCCTGCACATGCTTTTTCAGTTCTGTTTAACCTCTCTAGGGTACGTACGCTAGCGTCCCACCTCGTTAACAGCCTGTGAAACTGCAGGGCGCCAAATTCAAAACAACAGAAATCCCATAATTTGAATTCCTCAAACAAAAAAAGTATTTTACACCATTTTAAAGATACTTGTTGTAAATCCAGCCACAGTGTCCGATTTCAAAAAGATTTTATGACGAAAGCACACCAAACGATTATGTTAGGTCGAGCCAAGTCACAGAAAAACACAGCCATTTTTCCAGCCAAAGAGAGGAGTCACAAAAAGCAGAAATAGAGATAAAATGAATCACTAACCTTTGATGATCTTCATCAGATGACACTCATAGGACTTCATGTTACACAATACATGTATGTTTAGTTTGGTAAAGTTCATATTTATATCCAAAAATCTGAGTTGACATTGGCGCGTTATGTTCAGTAGTTCTTAAACATCCGGTGATTTTGCAGAGAGCCACATCAATTTACAGAAATACTCATAATAAACATTGCTAAAAGATACAACTGTTATGCATGGAATTTTTGATCCACATCTCCAACCGCTGTGTCAGATTTTACATTTTTTTTAACGGAAAAAGCAAACCATGCAATAATCTGAGTACAGCGCTCAGACAACAAATCAAGCCAAACAGATATCCGCCATGTTGGAGTCAACAGAAGTCAGAAATAGCATTATAAATATTCACTTACCTTTGATGATCTTCATCAGAATGCACTCTCAGGAATCCCAGTTCCACAATAAATGTTTGTTTAGTTCGATAATGTCCATCATTTATGTCCAAATACCTCCTTTTTGTTTGCTCGTTTAGCCCAGTATTCCAAATTCATGACACGTGATCACTAGGAGCAGACGAAAAGTCAAAAAGTTCCGTTACAGTCCGTAGAAACCTGTCAAATGATGTATAGAATCAATCTTTAGGATGTTTTTAACATAAATCTTCAATAATGTTCCAATCGGAGAAGTAATTTGTCTTCAGAAATACAATGGAACGCAAGCTAACTCTCACGTGAACGAGCGTGGCCAGCTCGTGCCTCTCTGGCAGACCTCTGACTCATTCCCTCTCATTCGCCCCATTTCACAGTAGAAGCATCAAACAAGGTTCTAAAGACTGTTGACATCTAGTGGAAGCCAAATACATAGACACTGTGTATTTGATAGGCCAAGAGTTGAAAAACTACAAACCTCAGACTTCCCACTTCCTGGTTGGATTCTTTCTTAGGTTTTTGCCTGCCATATGAGTTATGTTATACTCACAGACATCATTCAAACAGTTTTAGAAACCTCCGAGTGTTTTCTATCCAAATCTACTAATTATATGCATATTCTAGCTTTTATGGCTGAGTAGCAGACAGTTTAATTTGGGCGCACTTTTCATCCAAAATTCCCAATGCTGCCCCCTACCCTAGAGAAGTTAAAGGCACAGTCAACTTAGTGTATGTAAACTTCTGACCCACTGGAATTGTGGTACAGTGAATTATAATTGAAATAGTGTCTGTAAACTATTTTTGGAAAAATTACTTGTGTCATGCACAAAGTAGATGTCCTAACTAACAAAACTATAGTTTGTTAATAACAAGAAATGTGTGGAGTGGTTGAAAAACAAGTTTTAATGACCCCAACCTAAGTGTATGTAAACTTCCAACTTCAACTGTAGGTCTGTGTGGAAAGCGGCGTGGAGAGAGAGAGAGAGCAGAGAGGGATGACTCAAGTAGCGGAGTAAACTATAAAAATGAAAGTGGTGTGGAGAGAGAGAGAGAGAGAGCAGAGAGGGATGACTCAAGTAGCGGAGTAAACAATAAAAATGAAAGCTGCGTGGAGAGAGAGAGAGAGAGAGAGAGAGAGGGATGACTCAAGTAGCGGAGTAAACTATAAAAATGAAAGCTGTGTGGAGAGAGAGAGAGCAGAGAGAGAGAGAGAGCAGAGAGGGATGACTCAAGTAGCGGAGTAAACTATAAAAATGAAAGTGCGTGGAGAGAGAGAGAGAGAGCAGAGAGGGATGACTCAAGTAGAGGAGTAAACTATAAAAATGAAAGTGGCGTGGAGAGAGAGAGAGAGCAGAGAGGGATGACTCAAGGATGACTGGAGAGAGAGAGAGAGAGCAGAGAGGGATGACTCAAGTAGAGGAGTAAACTATAAAAATGAAAGTGGCGTGGAGAGAGAGAGAGAGCAGAGAGGGATGACTCAAGTAGCGGAGTAAACTATAAAAATGAAAGTGGCGTGGAGAGAGAGAGAGAGCAGAGAGGGATGACTCAAGTAGCGGAGTAAACTATAAAAATGAAAGTGTTTTTTTTCATACATTGTTTTAATTAAGGAGAGCCCCTCCCCCCTCCCTCCCTAAGGGAATAGGAACCCTGTGACTTAGATTAATTTGAAACACAAGCTAAATGTCTGTTTTAGCCTCGTTATTGTTATGCTGATTGTATGCCGATGACTCGAGTTTAGCCTCGTTATTGTTATTTTATTAGGTTACTTTTTATAGTTTTTTACTTTAGTTCATTTGCTAAATATTTTCTTAACTCTTCTTGAACTGCGCTGTTGTTAAGGGCTTGGCTTGTAAGTAAGCATTTCACGGTAAAGTCAACACTTGTTGTATTGGGCGCATGTGACAAATAAAGTTTGATTTGTGTTTTCATATCTCCTGGAAAGTCCCTATTCTTGGATTTTGTGAGAAGCGGTTAAAGTGACTGTTCTTTTACAGTGGAGGGGAACAAATTCACACAGTCCTTTTATCAGAGGTTTTTATATGCCTTGTAAAACCTGTACTCTCTACCAATATCTCTCACTTTTGTTCACTCTCTCTCTCTCTCTCTCTCTCTCTCTCTCTCTCTCTCTCTCTCTCTCTCTCTCTCTCTCTCTCTCTCTCTCTCTTTTCTCTCTATCTCTCTCTCTCCCTTCCTCTCTCCATCTTCGTCAGTAAATGGCTGAGGTGGATTCTGAGTGTATTAACAAAGATGATTCTGTTGAAATTGCACGCACCCCCATTGTCACACCTCCGTTTTTTAATATGCAATAAGCATACAATTATTCATACTGTCTGCATTGTGGCCCTCTTTTCTTCAATGGAGCATTTCTCCAAGAATCTTTACAGTGAATTGTAGGTTGGATCTGTTATTTTATGCGCCTCTCTTTTATCCTGACAGGGGAAATAAAGAAAGGGTAGAAAGAGCTGGGAGTTTTCCTCACGGCCTTCCCATCTATCCTGTGTGTGGGTGAGAGAGTGAAGTATTTCTACACGATTTCATTACAAAGCTTACAAAGCCAGTGACTGTCTCTATTGGAGCACTTGCAGCATTCGTAATAACTCAGGTAGCATCCCAAATGGGACCCTACTCCCTACATGCACTACCGTGCACTACTTTCCTATGGAGACTGAAATGGGCCCTGATCAGAAGTAGTGCACTATGTAGGGGATAGGAGGCCTTTTCAGACGCAGATTCTCTGTATTTGAGAACTTGTAATAACTCAGACTCAGCTAAGGTGAAACAGTGGCAGCTTATTGAATCAGAGGTTAATTGAACTCTGAGATGTTGACAGAACCTGAAGCCTCTATGTCTCTGCAGTTGACTGGAGGGTCCGGATAAATTGTAACTCCTCTCATCTCCTCTCAGTAGTGTGGGGATTCACAGAGGATAGCTGCTATTTAAGGAAAGTTTTAATCGCAATGACTGTGTTATGTGATGGTTTTACCTAGACTGACTGTGAGTCGCTCTGGATAAGAGCATCTATTAAATGACCACCGTGTGTAAGATGAATGATAGATATCTCTTTCTGTATGTCCCTTATGTGGTCAACATTTAATGGTCCGTTATTTGGAGCCGCACCTGCCCCGCACCAGCCACATCCGTTCCGAGCCCCACCCGATATCCGACATCAGGTGAGATTTTTCTCCGCAACCCAACTCACCTGCATAGAATTGTTCCGAGAGCCGATCCGTGACCTTCCAAACGATATCAATTTATTTGATTGTTTTTATGACTCCAGACCAGTAGTTTTTTAGGCTATTCCCATTCCCTGCATGAATTAATTTGTCTATTCAACATTTGGATAAAAGGAAACTGTGCCATGACTTCAGATTATTATTTAGATAATCAAATAGTTCAATTGAAACTTAAATATACAATTCCCAGAATCAAAAAGGCTATATGCTGTAGAAATAGCAGGCATTTATTTAGTAGTAAAACAAGTAGTGTATGTTCACTGCCACCGTACGGGCATTGAAATGTTAGCTATTAAAATCAGATCCAACAATAATATCAAGGGGCTAGAAATCCAGCCCTTAAAAACAAAGGTGCCTATGTATGCCGATGACTCAAGTTCTCTTTCGCAATCTGGATCCCTGCTAGGTTTGGGCTGTGTACCGTATATACCGTATGCCAGGGTATTTGGAAAGAACCACAGGATGGTTTTTCAATACTGTCTTTACCATTGAAACTATTTCTTTGTAGTTTTTTTAAACAAATGTTTATATTTGTAGCTACTTTTTAAGTAAATACCTGCAGTCAACTTGTGCAATGCGTTAAGAGATTAAGGAACTTGTGTTCTTCATTTGACCTGTGACATTATTTTTCATTATGAAACTTACCAGTAGTCCCCAGTCACATGGTGTTTGTTTACAGGCACACAACGACGAGAGAACAGAGCCTTGTGCGTCACTCAACTCCCTCATCCCCATATTGTTTTTTGTTGTTTTGCTCCTTTGCACCCCAGTATCTCTACCTGCACATTCATCTTCTGCACATTAATCACTCCAGTGTTTAATTGCTAAATTCTCATTTCTTTTCCATTTACCTCCCCAATCTTACCTCATTTGCACACACTGTATATAGATGTTTTTATTTTGTATTATTGACTGTATGTTTGTTTATTCCATGTGTAACTCTGTGTTGTTGTTTGTGTCGCACTGCTTTGTTTTATCTTGGCCAGGTCGCAGTTGTAAATTAAAACTTGTTCTCAACTGGCCTACCTGGTTAAATAAAGGTTACATTTTTTATTTTTTTGTTAGAGCACACAGCAGGCGTTTTAGTTACAGTATGGAAATTACAACTAAATGTTTGCCAGCTAGATAAAGTATTTTATAACTATTAAGTTAACTCTTTAAAATGTGCTAAATGCTCTGCAGTTGTGCATATGGTTTTCAAATGTAATGTATATACTGTACTCGATATCAGCTACTGTATCTTGCCTATGCTGCTCTGTACCATCACTCATTCATATATCCTTATGTACATATTCTTTATCCCCTTACACTGTGTATAAGACAGTAGTTTTGGAATTGTTAGTTAGATTACTTGTTGGTTATTACTGCATTGTCGGAACTAGAAGCACAAGCATTTCGCTACACTCGCATTAACATCTGCTAACCATGTGTATGTAACAAATAAAATTTGATTTGATTTGATGTAGTGGTTAGCATTTTGCTAAATCAAGCTTCTCTTGGTAACAGCAAAGAATCACCTCTTTGATCAAGAACTTAAAAAATATATATATATTCGTAATATTTTTTAAATTTAGCATTTAATTAACTATGCAAGTCAGTTAATAACAAATTCTTATTTACAATGACTGCCTACCCCAGCCAAACCCGGCCGACGCTGGGCCAATTGTGCGCCGCCCTATGGGACTCTCAATCACGTCCGGATGTGATACAGCCTGGATTCGAACCAGGGACTATAGTGACACCTCTTGGAATATTCTGTGTATTTGTATTCTTCTTTACACTCTGTCAAAAACCCAGAGCTGTAACTGATTGACTGTATCACATCACATTGACTGTATCTCTTATTTTCCTTTTATCATCATTACCTTGGCCTTATTGAAAAACACATTTTCAGGTGGGTGGGAAATGGAAATGTTTCTTTTTGCAATATCCTGTCTTTCAATATGCTTGGATGCTTTAGTCAGAAGGACAGTAATGATGTTATTTTTCCACAGAGTGAGAGAGAAGCAGACAAATCAAAGCCCTTTGGGCTCTGGTCAAAGGTAGTTCACTATTAAGGGAATAGGGTGCCATTTTGGATGTAGTCCCTCTGTGGGGCTGGAGGGCTTCATTTGGCCTTTTTGATGCTTTCACCACTCGCACACACACCCCTCACACACACACACACACACACACTCAGGATTTGCTCCGGTTAAGCACACAATGGCGTCCAGAATTGCCTTCTGGAACATTAATGTGCCTTAATAACAAACTTGTATCTGTAAATACAAATAAAATGGTTAAATTATGAGCCTAGTTGGCTTAGCCTCGTAGAAAGCCAGGAACCTTCCTGCTAGCCATGATTGGCTTTTTTTTAAACCTTTATTTAACCAGGCATGTCAGATCAAGTCAAATACAATTTTATTGGTCATATACACATGGTTCGAACATGGGCTGCTCAGTATATGTAGGTAATCCTTTCTACCTCAACTTTTTTTAAAGATATCATGAAACACTGCAAAAGTGTTGTTACTGCTCTCCACTTTCTGGAGGACGATCGTGCCATGATGAGGAAATCCTGGATTTAGGTAAAAACATTTTAATTGAACCAAATGTTGTAGAGTCTTCTGATGACAGTGATGGGGAAAAACGGCGATCAACAATGTTGTTGTCATGGAAGAAGTTGACAGAGTTTGGAAATTAGTGGAGTGACTGGTGGAAGCAGAGTATGATAGCTTAGGAGAGGGAGAAAATGCTGCCGTTTGATTGCTAATATGCAGAGGGAGTTGAAAAGAGAACACAGAATGCTGTTGTATAAAATACCTGTCTCCCGATCACATATTAAAACTAATGGCATCCGTGACAGAGAGGGAGAAGTGTTCATCCATGTATACGGGTAAGAGTCTAGCTACATTTTCAGATATTATACGTTTCAAATTTTGTCAGAAAGTCATTTTCATTGCAAGTTAAAGCGTTCTGTTAGCTAGCTAGCTAACGTTAGCTGGCTGGCTCGTTAGCTAATCTTACTTATATGATCTGTGTAGTAATATTATTTGTATCTCAGAAATTCTTATCAACGGGGCTGTAGTGGAGCAGGTTAAGAGCTTCAAGTTCCTTGGCGTCCACATCACCAACAAACTAACATGGTCCAATCACACCAAGACAGTCGTGAAGAGGGCACAACAACACCTATTCCCCCTCAGGAGACTGAGAAGGTTTGGCATGGGTCCTCAGATCCTCAAAAAGTTCTACAGCTGCACCATCGAGAGCATCCTGATGGGTTGCATCACTGCCTGGTATGGCAACTGCTCGGCCTCCGACAGCAAGACACTACAGAGGGTAGTGCGTACGGCCCAGTACATCACTGGGGCCAAGCTTCCTGCCATCCAGGACCTCTATACCAGACAGTGTCAGAGGAAGGCCCTATAAATTCCAGCCACCCTAGTCATAGACTGTTCTCTCTGCTAAAACACGGCGAGCGGTACCGGAGCGCCAAGTCTAGGTCCAAGAGGCTTCTAAACAGCTTCTACCCCCAAGCCATAAGACTCCTGACTATTTGCATTGCCCCTCCCCCTTATATGCTGCTGCTACTCTCTGTTATTATCTATGCATAGTCACTTTAATAACTCTACCTACATGTACATATTACCTCAATTACCTCGACAACGGTGCCCCCGCATATTGACTCTGTACCAGTACCCTCTGTATATAGCCCCACTATTGTTATTTACTGCTTCTCTTTAATTATTTGTTATTCTTATCTCTTACTTTTTTGGGGGGGATTTTCTTATAACTGCATTGTTGTTTAAGGGCTTGTAAGTAAGCATTTCACTGAAAGTATTGTATTGTATTAAGAGCATGTGACAAGTAAAATTGGATTTGATTTGAAAACCATTTTCATTGCTAGTTATAGCCTAGAGTTCGCTAGCTAGCATTAAGTCTGGTTGGTTAGCTTTAGCTACCTGCAGATTCATGCATGGTGGCTAACTATGACAATCAGTATGGGTTGGGATTATTGCCCCATTCAAAACAACTGGGAACTCGGAACACAGAACTAGGAAATCTCCGAATTCCGACTTCAATGTGTTCTAAAACACTGGGAACTCTGAATAAAACTAACTGGGAAAAATATTTCTGAACGGTCATCCAACTCAGAATTCCAACTCGGGAACTAGGGCCTCTTTCTAAAGCCCAGACATTGTATTTTTCTAAGCTTCCAATTGTCTGGAATGCACCATTAGGTGAATTGTTTAGCTAGCTAGCTACATGTCTAAACAAAAGACTCCACTTCGCCAGATGATTACATGACCAATCAAGTTAGCCGGGTGTGTCTGGGGGGGTTATTACGTTCATCTATTGTTTTTCATGAACATATACATTTCCAGACAATAAGTGACCCATCCACTTAGCTAGATGAGGCCTGGGGGGTGGTTATAGCATTTCTTTCACATGTCCCATCAATTTAGACAAGTGTGTCTGGGTAAGAATCATATAATCAATATACAATGTTTATTAAATATTTATCTGAACACTTTCTATTTTTCTTTACTGAGCACTTTAATGGCTAGTTGAGACAAGCTATTCTTCTATCCTTCTCTGGTTACAGCCTCTAGCACACACGCACATGCTTACACTCACACACACACACACACACACACACACACACACACACACACACACACACACACACACACACACACACACACACACAAATCAGTATTAATGGATGTGGGCTTTTAAAAGCACCTGCATATGTGATGTTAAAAGGACTGTTACACACAATCCAATATCTGAATTTATGCAATGAGATGCCCTGAATGTATCACACACACACGTGTTCACACACACGGCAGTTAAGAGTGTTGGGCTATTAACCGAAAGGTTGCTGGTTTGAATCCCTGCGTGGACTAGGTAGAAATCTGCCGATGTGCCCTTGAGCAAGACACCTAACCCTAATTGCTCCAAGGTCACTGTCAATAATGGCTGATCCATGGTCGTCAACTCACTCTCTGAGGATGTCTCGTGGGGAGTGGGATATGCCAAAAACACATTACCAAAATAGGACAAATGTAAGCACCCACCTAGTTATTGTAATTGTATTATTTCACACACACACACACACACACACACACACACACACACACACACACTAAATGTATCACATGCCTTTGAGGTGAAAAGAGATATTTAGTATTGTTCACGCTTGCCGTGTTTCGATGCAAGATGGGGCAAGGTTGTTTTGTTTCTTCTTCAGGCGAGTTGTAGAGTGAAACGAGAGCAACGGGGGTCCGGGCGAGAGAGTTTTAGTTTTTATCACAGACCTGGGTTCAAATACTGTTTGAAATCTTTTCAAATAGTACAGGTGGGCTAAAGCTCAAAGTATTTAATTTATTTAGCTAGGCAAGTCAGTTAAGAACAAATTCTTTTTTACAATGACGGCCTACCCCGGCCAAACACAAGACGATGCTGGGCCAATTGTGCGCCGCCCTATGAGACCCCCAATCATGGTAGGATGTGATTCAGCCTGGATTTGAACCAGGGACTGTAGTAACGCCTCTTGCACTGAGATGCAGTGCCTTAGACCGCTGCGCCACTCGGGAGCAAAAAAAAGATTCCGAATAGTATTTGATCCCAGGAATGGAGGTGAGGTAAGTGTTCTACCACGGGGCCTCTGAAGATGACAGCCAACACTAATGTAGCCTCCATGTAACAAAACACACTAGACAAACAGAGATCACTGATCAGGCCTTTAATCTGTCACCTGGCAGGGTGGGTAGGAATGTTTCAGGTGTTGGAACATCGTCAGCCACCATATCATTATAAAACACATGAACCATCAGGTCAAAAGTAGATCTAAAAGATTTCAGATACGATAACACTGAAATCATTCCATTTTAGAATGTCAATGAAGATAGGAATCTCAACCGTGACTGGTACTGAGAAATGTACACCCAAATGTAAAAACAAATACAGTAGATATATGCAGAATCGATCAAATTATTAGAAACTCATTTTGTTCTGAGGGCAGAGCTGGTTGTGGCTAGATACCTTTGGTCATGTGGTGAATGTCGACACCTGCTCATTGACATTAATATGGAGTTGGTCCCCCCCTTTGCTGCTATAACATCCTCCACTCTTCTAGGAAGACTTTCCACTAGATGTTGGAACATTGCTGCGGGGACTTGCTTCCATTCAGCCACAAGAGCATTAGTGAGGTTGGGCACTCCAATTCATCACAAAGGTATTCTTTGGGGTTGAGGTCAGGACTTTGTGCAGGCCAGTCCAGATCTTCCACACCAAACTCGACAAACCATTTCTGTATGGACCTCGCTTTGTGCACGGGAACATTCATTCATTCAGTCATGCTGAAACAGGAAAGGGCCTTCCCCAAACTGTTGCCACAAAGTTGGAAGCACAGAATCGTTATTGTCATTGTATGCTTTAGCATTAAGATTTCCCTTCACTGGAACTAAGGGGCCTAACCCGAACCATAAAAAACAGCCCCAGACCATTATGCTTCCTCCACCAAACTTTACAAATGGCACTATGCATTCGGGCAGGTAGCGTTCTCCTGGCATCTGCCAAACTCAGATTCGTCCATCGTACTGCCAGATGGTGAAGCGTGATTCAGCACTCCAGAGAACGCATTTCCACTGATCCAGAGGACAATGGCGTCGAGCTTTACACCACTGCGGCCTACGCTTGACATTGCGCATGGTGATCTTAGGCTTGTGTGCTGGCTGCTCGGCCATGGAAACCCATTTCAAGAAGCTCCCGACAAACAGTTTTTGTGCTGACTTTCTTCCAGAGGTAGTTTGAAACTCAGTAGTGAGTGTTGCAACCGAGGACAGACGATTTTTACACGCTACGTGCTTCAACAAGTTCTGTGAGCTTGTGTTACCTGCTACTTCGCAGCTGAGCAGTTTTTGCTCCTAGACATTTCCACTTCACAATAACAGGACTCACAGTTGATCGGGGCAGCACTAGCAGGGCAGACATTTAACAAACTGACTTGTTGGAAAGGTGGCATCCTATGACAGTGCCATGATGAAAGTCACTGAGCTCTTCAGTAAGGCCATTCTATTTCCAATGTTTTTCTATGGAGACTGCATGGCTGTGTGCTTGATTTTATACACCTGTCAGCAACGGGTGTGGCTGAAATAGCCGAATCCATGAATTTGAAGGGGTGTCCAGATACTTTTGTATATAGTGTATGTTTGAGTTGTGTCGGGGACAATTTTTGCATTTAGCTAACACTAACCCTTTTACTAACCTTAACCTTATTCTCCTAACCTGATACGAAAAGTGACTTCTGCTGTACTCCATTTAGTCAAGACCAGCATGCCTTCCCGTAGAACAGCGTGCGTTTCCAATAACGCAGTACATCTTGATATATGCATCAATTGAAGGTGAAATGGCAGCCAGGGGCACTGTTCAGTATGGCTGGACATGCTCTAGCCTGCTCAGAGCCTGAGACAGACAGCCTGCCAGGAAAGGCAGCGAAGCAGCTACCGAACATGGCTTCTCTCTCTCTTGCTCCTTCCTCCTTCCTCTCCTTCGTCTGCTGTTTTTTTTCTTTCTCTTTCCATAATATAACTTGACTTTTTGTTCTTAACTTACTTAGTGGAGGCATAACCCATCTGATTTGCCTCTACATGTCTAGGGACACTGGGAACTTTCCACAGCTGCTTGGTAAAGAGAGAAGGTTTTTATTCCCTTCAGATTCACATTGCACTGTGAGAGAGAGAGAGCCGAATTAGGCCAATACCCGCTAATTATCAGAATCCAGAAAATAGCCATTAAATTCTACAACCACCTAAAAGGAAGTGATGGAAGCCAAACCTTCCATAACAAAGCCATCACCTACAGAGAAATTAACCTGGAGAAGAGTCCCCTGCTGGTCCTGGGGCTCTGTTCACAAACATAAACACACCCCACAGGGCCCCAGGACAGCAACACAACCAAATCATGAGAAAACAAAAAGATAATTACTTGACACATTAGATAGAATTTACAAAAAAAATGAGTAAACTTGAATGCTCTTTTGCCCTAAACAGAGAGTACACAGTGGCAGAAAACCTGACCACTGTGACTGATCCAAACTTAAGGAGAGCTTTGACTATGTACAGACTCAGTGAGCATAGTCTTGCTATTGAGAAAGGCCGCCGTAGGCAGACCTGGCTCTCTAGAGAAGACAGGCTATGTGCACACTGCCCACAAAATGAGATATTAACTGAGCTGCACTTCCTAACCTCCTGCCAAATGTATGGCCATATTAGTGACACATATTTCCCTCAGATTACACAGACCCACAAAGAACTCGAAAACAAATCCAATTTTGATAAATTCCCACATCTATTGGGTGAAATATCAGTCTGCAATCACAGCAGCAATATTTGTGACCAGTTGCTACAAGAAAAGGGCAACCAGTGAAGAACAAACACCATTGTCTATTCAACCTATATTTATGTTTATTTATTTCCCCTTTTGTACTTTAACTATTTGCATATCATTACTACACTGTATATATACATAATATGATCTTTGAAATGTCTTTATTCTTTTGTAACTTTTGTGAGTGTAATGTTTACTGTTCATTTTTTATTGTTTATTTCACTTTTGTTTATTATCTATCTAGAGACAGAGAGAATCCTTCACTATGTACCTTCACTATAAACTGTTTTAGTGTGAGCAAGGAGAGGGAGGGGGAGCCTGACACACAGTGATAGGATAGGATAGGATAGGCCGTATTCAGACCCACACTCTTTTCATTTCCCCTGGTTGATTCATTACTCCACCACCTTGACATATTGGCAAGGACCTCACTCTCCTTTCTCTTTCTGTTCTGACATCTCTCTCTCTCTCTCTCTCTTACACACACACACACACACACTATCTCACTTTCTGCCAGCTCTCTCTCTTTCTGTCATCTCTCTCTCTCACACTATCTCTCTTTCTGCCATCTCTCTCTTTCTCATTCTTTCTGCCATCTCTCTCCCTTCTCCTCTCCCTCTATCCTCCTCTACGTCTCCTCTCATCTGTTCGTACAGCAGATCCAGGTCAGAAAGAGCTGACAGACTGCCTTTAGCATCTATTAAAGAAGGGTTTGCTCTATCTTTTCTCTCCGCCTCCTTTCTCTTCTCTCTCTCAAAAGTAGTGCACTCTGTAGGGACGCAGCCAAAGTAGTGCACTCTGTAGGGACGCAGCCAAAGTAGTGCACCCTGTAGGGACGCAGCCAAAGTAGTGCACTCTGTAGGGACGCAGCCAAAGTAGTGCACTCTGTAGGGACGCAGCCAAAGTAGTGCACCCTGTAGGGACGCAGCCAAAGTAGTGCACTCTGTAGGGACGCAGCCAAAGCCTTCAAAGGCCGATTTGTCTGGTGAACCCTGCTTTAATAACTGCTAAAGGATGGCTGTCAGAGCAACATCCATCCGTCAAAAAGGACGTCCATTCGTCAAGAAGGATGTCTGTCTGTCAAAATGGACATCCATCCCTCAAAAAGAGGGAGAGGGGAGGAAAAGTAGGCTTCGTATGGAAAGGTGGGGAAAGGGGAAATTGCCCAGTTAGAGGGGTTTTGGCCCTGAGTGGTGTCTGGCTGTATTTCACGGTTTGAAATGTCACTTAGCTTAAATCAATCCCACCAACCCCATTGGTCTATACCCTTCGAACTCAACTCTGGACCTCGAAGCCAGTTCCACTGTTTTTTTCATTGTTCCCCTCTAATCAGGGACTGATTTAGACCTGGGACACCAGGTGGGTGCAATTGATTATCAGGTAGAACAGAAAACCCGCAGGCTCCAGACCTCGTTGGTTAAGAATACCACTGGTATACTATAGGTTTTAGTGTCATTATAGACTGATCCGCTATGCTTCAACTCCTCAAATCCCTGGGTCTGTGTTCTTATTGGCTTGGGTTCCTGGGGGATGCCTATCTGTCTGTCTGCCTCTATCTGTCTCTTTCTATCTACCCAGGAGAGTAAGGTTCCCTCTTCCCAATGAGACCCTCCTTCTCCTGATTCCCCATCTCCTTCAGGCCACGTGTTAACTCAACTCCACTATCTGACTAAACCCAATTTCTCCCTCCAATGCATCTAACTGCATCATCGGCTAGGAGCATGTCCCAAATGGCACCCTATGTGCCCTGGTCAAAAGTAGTACACTATATAGGGAATAGGGGGCCATTTGTGATATAGTTGGGGGAGGCTAGGGGAGCCAGAGCTTTATTCCCTCTGGTCAGATTTACATCATACTTGCCACTGTACAGAAATCAAAATCCACTCTCTGAAAGAGGTTCTGGGTGACTACAGAGGCCCTGTTTGCGTCCCAAACAGCACCTTATTTTCAATATAGTGCACTACTTTTCACCAGAGCCCATAGAACAGAAGTAGTCCTCTTTTTCCCACAATGTCTCCAGATTTATCTCAAGGTGTGTGTGGTGTGTATTGTGTGTAAGTGTGCATTTATTGAAAGGTAATCACCCACAATGCAGTGTGGAGGAAAGGGAAAGGGACTTGTGAACAAACACAGCAAAACAGGATGCAGACTAAAGCTAAGCCTGTATGATTAAACACTGGAGAATAGGCAGCTGCCACTTTAGTCAGTCAGACTATGTGTGTGTGTGTGTGTGTGTGTGTGTGTGTGTGTGTGTGTGTGTGTGTGTGTGTGTGTGTGTGTTGGCTGGCTAGTGGCCTGGGAAAACCCTAATTAAATAGCAATATTGTTGATTCTCAAAAGGCCTTAGGCTTAGTGGTGAAAAGCCTTTTATGGAACAAAGGAAGGCTTGATTAGGTCACAACCAATGTTCCCTAAAAAATGTAGTCATTGAGCAAATTTCAGGTCTGCTGAGCTCAAACTTGAACTTTGGGAAAATTTTGTGCAACGTCCGGCGTGCGTTTACTGTGAACACTGAGGTTGTACCCACTTTAAGTTAGTTTTAACAGTGGCCAAGTAGGCTACTGTGGCTGTTTGAACATAATGGAGGCCTATCAGCATGGTCTCAGTCTAATACTGACTTCTGTAAGTTAACAACATGGTCTCACAGTGTAACGGGAGTCGTCGTCTGAAGAAGAGGAATCGGACCAAGCGCAGCGTGGTAAGTGTTCATGCTTTTTATTGAAACTGAACACTATAACACAATAACAAAGAGAATAAACAAAACAGTCCTGTCAGGTGCAAAAAACACTAAACAGAAAATAACTACCCACAAACACATGTGGGAAAAAGCTACCTAAGTATGGTTCCCAATCCGAGACAACGATAGACAGCTGTCCCTGATTGAGAACCATACCCGGCCAAAACAAAGAAATACAAAACATAGAACAATGAACATAGAATGCCCAGCCCAAATCACACCCTGACCAAACCAAAATAGAGACATCAAAAGCTCTCTAAGGTCAGGGCGTGACACACAGTCTAATACGGACTTCTGTAAGTTAACAACATGGCCTCAGTCTAATACTGACTTCTGTAAGGAGCAGCTCATTCTGTGGAGGAAATCATTCATCAACAACAACAAAATACTTGTACCGTGTTGATCAGACCATGCATCAGACATCATCATCTGTAATGATTTTGATTGATTGATTGATTTTATTTCAGGGTAATACACCAGTTGGTGCCCAGCCCATATGTTCTCATAATACATTATTTCTATGTATATGTACACAAAACACAAAACAAAACTATGTTGCATAATTATTATTAAATCCATAATTAATCACCATGGCACGTAATGTTGCAGCAACCACCTTGCCACATTATAAGAACAATAAGCTTCTACTTCTCCACCAGGCTTTGGAAATAAATAAATAAATAAATAGGGAAATATTGATGATCGAAATCTTTCTTCTTCTGGGACTTTGTAATGATTCAAAACTGCAGATTAGACAAATTATATCTTCAATCATTAGTAAAATGCAGGCTTTGTCTTAACAAAACATGAAATTGGAAGGAGCAACGCCAGAGTCCTAGAGAAATACTCCTTTATAGTGACAGTATTTCTCTCAGCAGCTCAGACGTGCTCTGCCACATAAATACCTTGTACTCCGTAACCGTGTCCGAATACCCATACTAGTGTACTACGTACTTAAACTGCATGTACTCATCGTCGCATACTATTTTGCACGTACTGTTTAGTAAAAAATATGCAGTATGCCACGGCCGAAACACTGTAGTGGCTCCTGACTGGCTGAGTAGGTGGGTGGGGAGGGACCTAGAGCTGGTGGATTTTTCCTAATTTAACAGACATGCATTGCATTAACCAGCCTGATAATAGCTCATTTCTAATTGGATTAATTTCTGAAACTCTGAATAGAATAGGAATAGAGTTATAGGCCTCTTAGGCTGGTTATAGGCAGTCTATCACATTCAACCTAATGGAGTTATAGGCCTCTTAGGCTGGTTATAGGCAGTCTATCACATTCAACCTAATGGAGTTATAGGCCTCTTAGGCTGGTTATAGGCAGTCTATCACATTCAACCTAATGGAGTTATAGGCCTCTTAGGCTTGTTATAGGCAGACTATCACATTCAACCTAATGGAGTTATAGGCCTCTTAGGCTTGTTATAGGCAGACTATCACATTCAACCTAATGGAGTTATAGGCCTCTTAGGCTGGTTATAGGCAGTCTATCACATTCAACCTAATGGAGTTATAGGCCTCTTAGGCTTGTTATAGGCAGTCTATCACATTCAACCTAATGGAGTTATAGGCCTCTTAGGCTGGTTATAGGCAGTCTATCACATTCAACCTAATGGAGTTATAGGCCTCTTAGGCTGGTTATAGGCAGTCTATCACATTCAACCTAATGGAGTTATAGGCCTCTTAGGCTTGTTATAGGCAGACTATCACATTCAACCTAATGGAGTTATAGGCCTCTTAGGCTTGTTATAGGCAGACTATCACATTCAACCTAATGGAGTTATAGGCCTCTTAGGCTGGTTATAGGCAGTCTATCACATTCAACCTAATGGAGTTATAGGCCTCTTAGGCTGGTTATAGGCAGACTATCACATTCAACCTATACCATAGCCCATATAGCCCATCTATCCTATTTAAAAAGGACTGAAGACACAAACAGATCGTTTGGTTCCATTTCAACATATTAGTGAAACCAAAGTGCTGTAATGTACACTACCGTTCAAAAGTTTGGGGTCACTTAGAAATGTCCTTGTTTTTGAAAGAAAAGCATTTTTTTTTTGTCCATTAAAATAACATCAAATTGATCAGAAATACAGTGTAGACATGGTTAATGTTGTAAATGACTATTGTAGCTGGAAACGGCAGATGTTTTATGGAATATCTACATAGGCGTACAGAGGCCCATTATCAGAAACCATCATTCCTGTGTTCCAATGGCACGTTGTGTTAGCTAATCCAAGTTGATCATTTTAAAAGGCTAATTGATCATTAGAAAAACCTTTTGCAATTATGTTAGCACAGCTGAAAAGTGTTGTTCTGATTTAAAGAAGCAATAAAACTGGCCTTCTTTAGACTAGTTGAGTATCTGGAGCATCAGCATTTGTGTGTTCGATTACAGGCTCAAAATGGCCAGAAACAATGCACTTTCTACTGAAACTTGTCAGTCTATTCTTGTTCTGAGAAATGAAGGCTATTCCATGTGAGAAATTGCCAAGAAACTGAAGATCTCATACAACGCTGTGTACTACTCCCTTCACAGAACAGCGCTGTTTCTAACCAGAATAGAAAGGGGAGTGGGAGGCCCTGGTGCACAACTGAGCAAGAGGACAAGTACATTAGAGTGTAGTTTGAAAAACAGACACCTCACAAGAACTCAACTGGCAGCTTCATTAAATAGTACCAGCAAAGCACCAGTCTCAAAGTCAACAGTGAAGAGGTGACTCCGGGATGCTGGCCTTCTAGGCAAAGTTGCAAAGAAAAATACATATCTCAGACTGGCCAATAAAAAGAAAAGATTAAGATGGGCAAAAGAACACAGACACTGGACAGAGGAACTCTACCTAGAAGGCCAGCATCCTGGAGTCGCCTCTTCACAGTTGACTTTGAGACTGGTGTTTTGCTGGTACTATTTAATGAAGCTGCCAGTTGAGGACTTGTGAGGCGTCTGTTTCAATAGTAATTTACAACATTAACAATGTCTACACTGTATTTCTGATCAATTTGATGTTATTTTAATGGACAAAAAATGTGCTTTTCTTTCAGAAACAAGGACATTGCTAAGTGACCCCAAACTTTTGAACGGTAGTGTATATTCAGATTATATAGATATATATATTTTTTTTTTCAGGGCCCATAGGTTACTGGTCAAAAGTAGTGCACTATGTAGGAAATAGGATACTATTTGGGATGTAACCTCAGTTTTCTCTGGGGAAGTGTTAAGAGTGTCCATCTTGTTCATGGGCCTGGTCCCTGTTACAGAAAGACCTCACAGAGTGGATATGACTGTTTGTTTGTTGTCCAGGGAAGGAGCGAGGAACAGGATATGGGGATGATAGCAATGGGATCACTGTCTTTTACAAACACACACACGTACACGCACATAAATAAAAATGCAGGGGCTGCGGGTAATTAGAATATGTTGGGGCTTTCGCACAGCTCTTTCTGTGCAACCGTGAGCGAGAGTCTCATTCCAGTCGATCTAATGTGTTGTGTTCTGCCATTAAATATAACACCGTCCAGTGATGGTATCTGGTGAAAGACTCACATATGGCCTTGTGTCAAATGAGAACGGTTGACTAACTCAGTGGTTCTCAACTCTCGTCTCAGGGACCCCCGGCTGTTCCAGACATTGCACACCTGATTCAACTTGTAAATGAACACAATAATAACAGATAATAAAACTATAATATGGCTGACCAGAATATAAAACCCTGTATGGTTCTACAAAAGGATCTACAAAGGACCTTTCAGATTGAGAAAGGTTCTATAGAACCATTCTCCATAACGGTTCTATAAAGAACCATAAAAAAAGGGTTGTGAAATCATAGTGGAACCCTTTTAGGTGTTATCTACAGTATAACCTTTTATTATTAGTCCTTTATAGAACCGTAGGACAGGGTTCTTTATAGCACCATACAGGTTCCATTTAGAACCTTATGAGCATGGTTCTTTATAGAACCTTCAAAAAAAGGGTTCTATATAGCACCAAAAAGGGATCCCCTATGGTTACAAGCCAAATAACCCTTATTTGGCACTATATAGAACCATTTATTTTTTTGTGTGCAGCTTCGTCATATTTTTACAGCTGGGTCCATGTCCTGGGGTCACAGGGTCAAAGCTGCTGGCAGGGAGAACGGGAGGGTTTGGGGGAGGGAGGCTCTTCAAAGCCTCTCTCTGGCAGGAACAAGGGGATTTTGTGTTTCCTCAGAAATGCCCACCCTCTGCCAACCAGTGCTACAGCTAACACTGTTTATCACAACACGTCCTCTTGCCACATCTGAAATGGATTCTCTGCCACTGTTGCAGCCATATCGTAAGTCCTTTAATAAGACCATTGAGAAATAAGCAAGTTATTTTTATGTTGTGCACAATCTGTGTGTGTGCATGTGCAGGCGTGAATAAAGTGTGCGGTAGTTGTAGAGTTGTTGGTAAAGGTTAGATAAAAGATCTCGTCTGGGTGCAGCAAATAGTGAATGGGCATTCCCTTTTCTCTACGCAAAACCCCCTCCTTTCACTTTTCGTAGCGTGGAGTTGTTTGGCACAGCGACCAAGCTGTTTTAATCTCTTTGATTCACTAACTGAACAGTCTGTGGTGGTTGTGGAGTTGTTGGTGTGGAGCGAGAACAAGAGGATAGCTGGGTCTTTAGAGAGAGTTAGTAACAGTCTTTAGAGAGAGTAGCCTACCAGATGTCTGGGTGTCTGTTGTCTGTTGGGGGAATGTGTGGTAACTAACCGAGGACACAGGACGGTGGCGTCCCCTTCTCCTCTCTCTGGTGGACACAGACTAAGACCCCCTTCCAGGACTCTGTGAACTGATCCCCTGATTATCTCAGTGTGTTTAATCTCCTCAGAGTCCCACCAACCCACCGGCCCATCACCGCCCGCCCCGCCAAAGCTCGCTGCTCTCTCCCCTCCTGTAGCTGGGGCTGGTTGAAATTCTGCCTCCCCCCAAACAGACTCACTCGACTGGGCAGAGAATACCCACCACTGGGACCCTAAACTGTGAAGGGAGAGTAGAGTTCGAAATTCGAAATGCACCCCTCTCTCCCGCCACTTCTTCCCTGGCCCCTGCCCCCTGCCTCCCTCCAACCCTCCCTCTACCCCTCCCTCCGTCACACTCCGTAAAGCAAAGGAGCGCAGCAGTGTTCCAGCAATCCTCCTTAATATTCTGAGATTAGCCCTGGTCCCCTCCCTGAGTCTTTCTCTCTCTCTCTATCTCTCTCTCTCTCTCTCTCTCTCTCTCTCTGTCTCCCCTCTCTCCATGCCTGCTCAAGCTAACCAGCCACTGCCTGTTCCTCTCTCTCCCCTGTCTCCCTGCCCGTTTAGCCCTTCTCTCCCATCTCCCCTTCTTCTCCTGTCTCCCTGCCCATTTAGCCCTTCTCTCTCCTGTCTCCCTGCGCGTTTAGCCCTTCTCTCTCCTGTCACCCTGCGCGTTTAGCCCTTCTCTCTCCTGTCTCCCTGCCTGTTCAGCCCTTCTCTCCCTGTCTCCCCTTCTCTCCCCCTGTCTCCCTGTCTCCCTGCCCATTTAGCCCTTCTTCTCCTATCTCCCTGCCCGTTTAGCCCTTCTCTCTCCTGTCTCCCTGCCTGTTCAGCCCTTCTCTCCCGTCTCCCCTTCTTCTCCTGTCTCCCTGCCTGTTTAGCCCTTCTCTCCCCTGTCTCCCTGCCCATTTAGCCCTTCTCTCCCCTGTCTCCCTGCCCGTTTAGCCCCTGTCTCCCTGCCTGTTCAGCCCTTCTCTCCCGTCTCCCCTTCTTCTCCTGTCTCCCTGCCCGTTTAGCCCTTCTCTCCCCTGTCTCCCTGCCTTTCAGCCCTCCCTGCCCATTCTTCTCCGTCTCCCCTTCTTCTCCTGTCTCCCTGCCTGTTTAGCCCTTCTCTCTCCTGTCTCCCTGCCTGTTTAGCCCTTCTCTCTCCTGTCTCCCTGCCTGCTCAGCCCTCGTGTCCCCTCCTCTCCCTGTCTCCCTGCCTGTTTAGCCCTTCTCTCTCCTGTCTCCCTGCCTGTTTAGCCCTTCTCTCTCCTGTCTCCCTGCCTGCTCAGCCCTCGTCTCCCCTCCTCTCCCCTGTCTCCCTGCCTGCTCAGCCCCCATCTCCCCTCCTTCTCTCCCTAGTCTCCCTGCCTGCTCAGCCCCCTTCTCCCCTCCTTCTCTCCCCTGTCTTCCTGCCTGCTAAGCCCCCGTCTCCCCTCCTCCTCCCCCATGTCTCCCTGCCTTCTCAGGCTTATTCAAAGTGGACTCATCTGGCCAGGCTCATTGTGAAAACCTAGGTTGCACCCCAGCTACACAGGAAAAACAATCAAATTTACTAAACTTTAATCCCTTATGAGCTCATCTCTCCTCCGAGTCTGAGTCTCCCCTGCCTACGCACACACACACACACACACACACACACACACACACACACACACACACACACACACACACACACACACACACACACACACACACACTGCCAGCTCTCAAATCACAGAGAGGGATAAGGATAAAGGTCCTGAGATTTCCTCGAAAACAACAGGACTGAAACACACAGATAGATACTGGTCGATAGTTGTTACTGAATGAAATAGATGAAGGTGAAGCCATTTATTTTTCATTATATTACCAATGCTGCTGTCCTGTCTGTTTTTGAGCAGTACATCAGAAATTGTAATAGTCTGAAATAGGCTGTACGAGTCTGAAATGGTCTGAAATTGTCTGTAATGGTCTGCAATTCAGAAATAATAGTCTGCACGTCTGAAATAGTCTCTAGTTGTCTCTAAATCATCCGAAATTGTCTGGAATGACAGCGGATCAGTCCGGAAGCTGAATCATCGTTGCTCAGATAGGTCATAGTACCTTCATCTCCTTTAACAGTATACTCTGATAATCACCCACAACTGCTATTCCCTAGATAGTGCACTTCTTTCTAACAGAGCCCTATGGGTCCTGGTCAAAATGAGTGCACTATACAGTGCATTCAGAAAGTATCAGACCCCTTCACTTATAGCCTTATTCTAAAATGAATTAAATAAAAAACAAATCCTCATCAATCAACACACAATACCCCATAATGACAAAGTGAAAACAGATTTTTTGAAATGTTTGCAAAGTTATTAAAAATAAAAAGCAGATTCCTTATTTACATAAATATTCAGTCTTTCGTATGAGACTCGAAATTGAGCTCAGGTGCATCCTGGTTCCATTGATCATCCTTGAGATGTTTCTACAACTTGATTGGAGTCCACCTGTGGTAAATGCAATTGATTGGACATGGTTTGGAAAGGCACACACCTGTCTATATAAGGTCCACAGTTGCCAGTGCATATCAGAGTAAAGACTAAGCAGTGAGGTTGAATGAATTGTCTGTAGAGCTCTGAGACAGAATTGTGTTGAGGCGCAGAACTGGGGAAGGGTACCCAAAAACATATGCAGCATTGAAGGACCCCAAGAACACAGTAGCCTCCATCATTCTTAAATGGAAGAATTTTGGAACCACCAAAACTCTTCCTAGAGCTGGCCTCCCAGCCAAACTGAGCAATCAAGGAGGAAGGGACTTGGTCAGAGAGCTGTCCAAGAACCTCATGGTCACTCTGACAGAGCACCTCTGTGAAGATGGGAGAACATTCCAGAAGGACAACCATCTCTGCAGCACTCCACAAATCAGGACTTTATGGTAGAGTGGCCAGACGGAGGCCACTCCTTAGTTAAAGGCACATGACAGCCCACTTGGACTTTTCTAAAAAGCACCTAAATGACTTTCAGACCATGAGAAACAAGATTCTCTGGTCTGATGAAACCAAAATGGAACCCTTTGGCCTGAATGCCAAGGTTCACATCTGGAGGAAACCGGGCACCACTCATCACCTGGCTAATACCATCCCTACGGTGAAGCATGGTGGTGGCAGCATCATGCTGTAGGGATGTTTTTCAGTGGCATGGACTGGGAGACTAGTAAGGATCAAGGGAAAAATGAACAAAGTAAAGTACAGAGAGATCCTTGATGAAAATCTGCTCGAGAGCGAAGGTTCACCTTCCAACAGGACAACGACCCTGTAGTAAGCACACAGTCAAGACATCGCAGGAGTGGCTTCAGGGCAAGTCTCTGAAAATCCTTGAGTGCCCCAACCAGAACCCGGACTTGACCCCTATCGAACATCTCTGGAGAGACCTGAAAATAGCTGTGCAGCGACGCTCCCCGTCCATCCTGACAGAGCTTGAGAAGATCTGCAGAGAAGAATGGGAGAAACTCCCCAAATACAGATGTGCCAAGCCTGTAACGTCATACCCGAGAAGACTCAAGGCTGTAATCGCTGACAAAGGTGCTTCAACAAAGTACTGAGTAAAAGGTCTCAGTACTTATGTAAATGTGATATTGCCATATTTTTTTTTATACATTTGCAAACATTTTTAAAAACCTGCTTTTGCTTTGTCATTATGGGGTATTGTGTGTAGTTTGATGAGGGGGGGGGGGGTTACATTCTAGAATAAGGCTGTATCGTAACAAAATGTGGAGAAGTGAAGGGGTCTGAATACTTTACGAATGCACTGTAAAGGGAATAGTGTGCCATTTGGGATGCATCTCTCATCTAAGGAAAGAAATCATAGGACTACTCATTTAGCTCTATATATTTTTGGTGAGGGTGAGTTCATGTACTAATAAAATGAAAATGTCAGTACGTACATAGAGAAGTATCTTTTGAAATGGTGCAACTCAAGACTCTGATCTTATTTAACGTGAATTGTTTAAAAAAAAGTTATTTCATGTTGGAATGAGCATGAATAAGATAAATCAAAGATTTTAACGCACTGGAAACAGTGTGATGACTTCTATAGCAGTAGCCTGGTCCTAGATCTGTTTGTGCTGGCTTGCCAACTCCTGTGGTCATTGTCATGCCAAACCATGAATACTGTCTTGAATACAGTCTGTGATGACTAGCGCTTGAATTTGAATAATAAATGTAAATAATGCTGGTAGTCAATTTAACTGTACATGTTGGTAAATTAACTTTTATTTCAAGAAATGATGAAAGAGATTGGTGTGTTGTTTCACTATCTAATCATGGCATGGCGTTGTTCAATGACAAACCTGTATTTGTTTAAAATCTATCAAATGATGGGTTTATTTCAGAGAGACAAATAATCATGTTTTTTAGCAAAATGCTGTATCCACCTCACTCTCAGAGATTTAAGTACTACTGCTAGGTATTACACAGTCAAAAGTAACAAATAACCACACTTTTAACAAAGACATTTACAAATAATACATTTGTGACATAAATATAAAAATAAATATAATAAATATTAAATAGTCAATACAGTAATATGAGATATGTATGTAAAACTTTTACATTTGAGTCATTTAGCAGATGATCTTATCCAGAGAAACTTGCAGTTAGTGCGTTCATCTTAAGATAGCTAGGTGGGACAATCACATATCACATTCAAATATATAGGATACGAACAATCCATTCCAGCTAAACAATGGATATATAGCATTTAGCTAAAAAAAAGAAGTATTTTCATACACATCTAAAATCAATGAATTAAATCATCTGAGAAGTGTAATATTAACACACGCATGAAGGTACCCATAAGCAATCATGTCATGTGAAAACAAACAAATGTGATAAATGGGTGGAAATAAAGTCTTCACATGTACATTACCGTTGTTCATATATTTTATAGGGAATATTCTTTAAGAGGTTCCAGTATTTAAGCAGTAAAACATTCTAAATGCCAGCAGCAGCCCAACCCAAGTACCGGGAATGACTAATACTTAAAGGGCAATTCCACCACTTTTCAATCTCATTTTCATGATCTACAGCACAACACCAAATCAAATCAAACTTTATTTGTCACAATGTTCCAAATACAACAAGTGTAGACTTCACCGTGAAATGCTTACTTACAAGCCCTTAACCGACAGTGCAGTTCAAGAAGAGTTGAGATTTTTTTTACCAAGTAGAATAAAATAAAAAATAAGAATAATAAAGTAACACAATAAGAATAAGAATAATGAGGTTATATACAAGGGGGTACCGGTACTGAGTCAGTGTCTAGGGGTACAGGTTAGTTGAGGTAATCTGTACATGTAGGTGGGGGCAAAGTGACTATGCATAGGTAACAAACAAACAGCGAGTAGTAGCAGTGTACAAAAGGGGGGAGGGGGGTCAATGTAAATTGTCCAGTGGCAATTTTATTAATTGTTCAGCAGTTTTATGGCTTGGGGGTAGAAGCTGTTGAGGAGCCTCTTGGTCCTGGACTTGGCGCTCCGGTACAACTTGCCATGCAGTAGCAGAGAAAACAGTCTATAACTTAGGTGACTGGAGTCTTTGACAACTTTATGGGCTTTCCTCTGATACCGCCTAGTATATAGGTCCTGGATGGCAGGAAGCTTGGCCTGTACTGGGCCGTTTGCATTATTCTCTATAGCACCAGTGTTTATATATGTGAAAATAGCACATTTCTACGTTTTATAGAAAAAAGTATCAAGTTAAAAAAGTTCCACCTTATGACATCATCAGAATGTAAAACATTTAAATAACACTGATTTTCAAACACTATGAGATTTGCAGTTATGTGGAGAGCAAGAACATACCCTCCTTCTGGCTAGAAACTCGATGCAGGTTTTGAAAATCACCGTTTTCTTACTTTTAATTCTACCCTGTAATGTCACAGACAAGCATTTTTTAGGACCTTTTTAACCACAGATCATAGAAATGCACCGTTTTCACATATGTAGACACTGGTATGGTGTTGAAGATAATGAATATGAGGAAAAGTGACGGAGCTGCCCTTTAAGTTGTCAAACCATAAGAGGTGGCTATACATAACAAACAGATGTGGGGAGCAGCTCAGCTCTCAGGTGAAGGGAGTTAGTTAAGGAGTGGACTTCCTGTTATTGAATAGACTCTAAATAGCCTATACTTGTAGGCCGTCCTGTACTAAATGTCTGCGTATGAAAGGGCACCCTATTCCCTACATAGTGCACTGCTTTTGACCAGAGCCCTATGAGTGATGGGGTGGAATTTGGGACCCAGCCTCTACCTATTCTCTCTGTAATGTATGACTGATTGTGAGCCTATGTATATCTCTTCCTGACTTGGCCTTGTGCTTTGTAGTTACTCCAGACCTTAGAATGGAAGGAGTGAGGAGACGACGAGGATGATGATGGCTGACAATGGATGCCATGTTAGAAACAGCCACATCTGCTCCTTGCATTAACTGGTACCCTGTTGATGTGTTATGTGACAGCACCATAGCTAAACAAAACCTGTGTTAAATAGGTGGAAATAGATGGAAATAGATGTGGCATTAACAAGGAAGGAAACATAATGAATGTAGACACGAACGGGTCAGTCACAATGAAGAGAACGCAGGGATCGCAGATACTAACTGATGTGCAGGTGGAGCGGCTGACTGTTGACCTATTTTAGCCCTTCAACCAACCTTTGTTGGTGCAGCCTTCACCCTGTAGTCATCCTACACCCTGTAGATACCCTTCACCCTGTAGATATCCTACACCCTGTAGATACCCTTCACCCTGTAGTCATCATACACCCTGTAGATACCCTTCACCCTGTAGATACCCTATACCCTGTAGATACCCTTCACCCTGTAGATACCCTTCACCCTGTAGTCATCCTACACCCTGTAGATACCCTTCACCCTGTAGATATCCTACACCCTGTAGATACCCTTCACCCTGTAGTCATCATACACCCTGTAGATACCCTTCACCCTGTAGATACCCTATACCCTGTAGATACCCTTCACCCTGTAGATACCCTTCACCCTGTAGATATCCTACACCCTGTAGATACCCTTCACCCTGTAGTCATCCTACACCCTGTAGACACAGTCTTTTGTCTGTATTCCTCTCTCTACAATGCCCATACCATAACCCCACCATGAGGCATTCTGTTCACAACGCTGACATCAGCAAACCACTCGTCCACACGGCGCCTAACATGCTGTCTGCCATCTGCCCGGTACAGTTGAAACCGGGATTCATCCATGAAGAGCACACTTCTCCAGCATGCCAGTGGCCATCGAAGGTGAGCATTTGCCCACGGAAGTTGGTTACGACGCCAATCTGCAGTCAGGTCAAGACCCTGGTGAGGACGACGAGCACTCAGATGAGCTTCCCTGAGACGGTTTCTGACAGTTTGTGCAGAAATTCTTCGGCTGTGCAAACACACCGTTTCATCAGCTGCCCGGGTTGCTGGTCTCAGACGATCCCGCAGGTGAAGAAGCCGGATGTGGCGGTCCTTTGCTGGTGTGGTTACACCATGTCTGCAGTTGTGAGGCCAGTTGGACGTATTGCCAAATTCTCTAAAACAATGTTGTTAGGCGACTTACAGTAGAGAAATTAACATAAAAATATCTGACAACAGCTCTGGTGGACATTCCTGCAGTCAACATGTAGATATTGCACACTCCCTCAATACTTGAGACATTTGTGGCATTGTGTTGTGTGACAGAACTGCACATTTTAGAGTGGACTTCTTGATATACCATGCCTGTCAGGTGGATGGATTATCTTGGCAAAAGAGAAATGCTCACTAACAGGGATGTAAACACATTTGTGCAAAAAAAGTGCGATAAATAAGTATGGAACATTTCAGATATCTTTTATTTCAGCTCCTGAAACATGGGACCAACACTTTTACATGTTGCATTTATATGTTAGTTCAGTATAAATACTCCATACTGTGTTTTCTCTCTCCTCATAGCCTATTTTCTACAGTAAAACCGTTTCTCCGCAGATGTTGCCTTGTGTCGTTACTAAGATACCCGGGTTAACAACAGTAAGTATGCATGGTAATCTGCTGAGCAGGGGAGCTACGCTAGCACGCTCACACACAGCTCAATTCACAATGGTAGACAAATAAGCCCTTTCATATTTACCCACTCCCCTGGATAGTCTGGGATGGACGGAAACGAAGGACATACAGACCCTCGCTATGTCCCAAATGGCACCTTATTTCCTTCATGTCCCTATGTACCCTGGTCAAAAGAAGTGCACTATATAGGGAATAGGGTGCCATTTGGGACGTGCTCTCTAACATGGATGGGAAAGAGGGGGGACACAGGACGCCCTGTTTTGGTGTATTTTTATTTAGAATAGGGAGTTATATTTTAAGGCACATATTACGACACAACACATTGTCTTAGTGGCTTGGACTGATCCCATTGTAGATGGAGGATCCCTATTCCCCAACATTGGACCTCCCTGCTTTTGGGTTTTCTAGCTGTATGGGATTCTATTCTATATTCTATTCTATGTTATATGCGCTTCTGTAATATATATTCCCCATCTATTCCCATTGTACACAAACGCATACTGCAGTTTGTTCTAATACATTTCACATTTTGGTCATTTAGCAGACGCTCTTATCCAGAGAGACTTAACTGCCTACTAGGAAAGTGGATTATTTTGTTTTCACAAATAGACCTTTAAAATTCCATACATCACACACGCACCTCACACGTCACACACACCTAATCACATGCACACACGCACACTCAGCAATTCAGTGCCTCAGGCAGACTGTGGTTATGGAGAATTTTTTAATCATAGTTTGTGTGTCCGTCCTGTTGCCTGACAACTTATAGTATATTTACATTCTTCACTGATCCATTTCATTACTGTTAGCTTTACAGCTTTATCTATCATGCTCATAGCTTGTAAATGTACTCTCTTTTTGCAGTTTCCATCCACCCTTTTAAACTGTTAACACACACATAGACACACGCGTACACACACACGCGCACCCTCTACTCCTCAGTGATAGTGTAGTGACAGACAGGAGGGCCCAAATTAAATGATTCCCTTACCCATAATGCCTAGCTGCTCTACCAGTAGTTCTTTAATGTGCTGAGTTCCGATAGTGGAACAACACAGAGGGCCCCCGCCATCGCTCCGACAATCCCTCATCTCTACGAGACGCTACAATTGATCACCAATTCAATTGCTAACTAGAGAAAATTTAATTGGGAGCCTTAACATTGTTTGTTAACCACTGTGGCGATGGAATGCTGGAATCAGGGCCAGACGGATTACCAGGTCGTGTACTGCGAGCATGCGCTGACCAACTGGCAGGTGTCTTCACTGCCATTTTCAACCTCTCCCTGTCCGAGTCTGTAATACCAACATGTTTTAAGCATACCACCATAGTCCCTGTGCCCAAGAACACTAAGGTAACCTGCCTAAATGACTACTACTGTAGCCATCAAGTGCTTTGAAAGGCTGGTCATGGCTCACATCAACACTATTATCCCAGAAACCCTAGTCCCACTCAATCTGCATACCGCCCCAACAGATCCGCAGATGATGCAATCTCTATTGCACTCCACACTGCCCTTTCCCACCTGGACAAAAGGAACACCTATGTGAGAATGCTGTTCATTGACTACAGCTCACCGTTCCAAACCATAGTGCCCTCAAAGCTCACCAATAAGCCAAGGACCCTGGGACTAAACACCTCCCTCTGCAAATGGATCCTGGACTTCCTGACGGGCCGCTCCCAGGTAGTGAGGGTAGGCAACAACACATCCGCCACCCTGATCCTCAACACAGGGGCCCCTCAGGGGTGCGTGCTCAGGTTTCTTGGTGTCCACATCACCAACAAACTAACATGGTCCATGCACACCAAGACAGTCGTGAAGAGAGCACGACAAAACCTATTCCCCCTCAGGAGACTGAAAAGGTTTGGCATGGGTCCTCAGATCCTCAAAAGGTTCTACAGCTGCACCATCGAGAGCATCCTGATGGGTTGCATCACTGCCTGGTATGGCAACTGCTCAGCCTCCGACCGCAAGGCTCTCTAGAGGGTAGTGCGTACGGCCCAGTACATCACTGGGGCCAAGCTTCCTGCCATCCAGGACCTCTATACCAGGCGGTGTCAGAGGAAAGCCCTGAAAATGGTCAAAGACTCCAGCCACGTCATTCATAGACTGTCCTCTCTGCTACCACACGACAAGCGGTACCGGAGCGCCAAGTCTAGGTCCAAGAGGCTTCTAAAGTCTAGGTAACTCTACTGGAACTGTAGGTAGATTCTGGTCTGGGTGCTCTGCCTCTCATCTAACTCTACTGGAACTGTAGGTAGATTCTGGTCTGGGTGCTCTGCCTCTCATCTAACTCTACTGGAACTGTAGGTAGATTCTGGTCTGGGTGCTCTGCCTCTCAACTAACTCTACTGGAACTGTAGGTAGATTCTGGTCTGGGTGCTCTGCCTCTCAACTAACTCTACTGGAACTGTAGTTATCTAGATGATCTCTCTCTCTCTATTTACTCACTTACTCACTTACTCACTCACTGTGTGTGCGTGTGTGTGTAGCGACTGTAGTGATATGAACTGCAGCGGCCACGTTTGTGTGTGTGTGCGTGTGTGTTTGTTTGCATGTGTGTGCGTGCACGTGCGTGTGTGTGTGTGCATGTAAGCAGCATGACTCAGGTCTTACCAGATTCTTCCTGTTGCCTCAGTCATCAGTCTGAGGCCTTGCTTCACTCCACTCTGCTTACTAGTCCAACTCACAATTCGATCAACACACAGTCCAACACAGAGCTAATTAGACAGTGGAGAAACACACACACACACACACATTCACACACAGTAAATGAAACCAAGAGATTTGGTGTGAATCATCTGTGAAGTGAGGAAAAAAACAAGTTATTTTTCTCACACTCCCAGGAGCAAATGTTGTTCAAGAGGTCTTGTAATGTTTTGTATTGAGTTCCAACAAATATTGACTCATCATTCTTTAATTAGGTCTTTTCATATTCTGAACTCCCACAAATACAGATCCATGACATTGACCGTACTGCAGCATGCAGCAGAAACTAACACGTTCCCACACCCACGTACACACGTGTGCTCTCTCTCTCTCACACACACACACACACACACACACACACACACACACACACACACACACACACACACACACACACACACACACACACACACACACACACACACACACACACACACTTGCATAACTAAACTTTTGGGGACACACAATTCAGTCCCATTCAAAATCATCTTTTCCCTAAACCTAACCCTAATCTGTACCCTAACCAGAACCCGAAACCCAACCCTAAAACTCACTCAAGCTCCTAACCCTAAACCTAATTCTAACACTAGTTCTAATCTTAACCCTAAACCACCTAGAAATAGCATTTGACCTTGTGGGGACTGACAAAATGTCCCAACAAGTATAGTTAAACACGTTCATACTCACACACACACACACACAACCATACACACACAACTTGCTGTACATATCTCTCTGACCCCTGCTTACTACAGGACTTGAGATCTGACGCTGGGAGATTAAATGTCTTGTTTAATTACACCTGATTAGACCATGGAGGAACTCAAATCCCTCTTGATATAGCGTCCCAAATGGCACCCTATTCCCGTTATAGTGCACTACTTTTGACCAGGGCCCACATGACTCTGGTCAAAAGTAGTGCACTATATAGGGAATAGGATGCCATTTGGGACGTAGCCCTTATCAAGGAATGCGCTCCACTCTCAAAGTCAACACGTTGTACTTTCAAGGATACCAGCGACCCACAACCAAGCTTAATGGACAGAGACAAGGCTCCAGTTAGAAGTCAGCACCTGTGTGTGTGTGTGTGTGTGTGTGTTGTGTTGTGTTGTGTTGTGTTGTGTGTTTGTATGCTGACAGTGCAGACAGGCACTGCAGTGGTAGTGTACTGGGGTGAGGGGCGGAGGAGAGGAAGATGTTCACCTGTCGGAAGAGAAGAGACCCCCACTGATAATAAACACCTGAAGATAAGTTGGTTCTGTCCTCTAAACTGCACCATCCTTCTAATCACCAACACCAATATCCTCTGAGCCGTGCAGTATTGACTTACTATGGAATCCATAGGCGGTGGTCTGTGGAGACCATAGTGGGTGTATTGGTTTGTTAGGAGTTGGTCTGTGGAGACCATAGTGGGTGTATTGGTTTGTTAGGAGTTGGTCTGTGGAGACCATAGTGGGTGTATTGGTTTGTTAGGAGTTGGTCTGTGGAGACCATAGTGGGTGTATTGGTTTGTTAGGAGTTGGTCTGTGGAGACCATAGTGGGCGGCTTGGTTTGTTAGGAGGTGATATGTGGAGACCATAGTGGGTGTATTGGTTTGTTAGGAGGTGGTCTGTGGAGACCATAGTGGGTGTATTGGTATGTTAGGAGTTGGTCTGTGGAGACCATAGTGGATGTATTGGTTTGTTAGGAGTTGGTTTGTGGAGACCATAGTGGGTGTATTGGTTTGTTAGGAGTTGGTCTGTGGAGACCATAGTGGGTGTATTGGTTTGTTAGGAGTTGGTCTGTGGAGACCATAGTGGGCGGCTTGGTTTGTTAGGAGGTGATATGTGGAGACCATAGTGGGTGTATTGGTTTGTTAGGAGGTGGTCTGTGGAGACCATAGTGGGTGTATTGGTATGTTAGGATGTCGTCTGTGGAGACCACAGTGGGTGTATTGGTTTGTTAGGTGGTGTTCTCTGGAGACCATAGTGGGCGGCTTGGTTTGTTAGGAGGTGATCTGTGGAGACCACAGTGGGTGTATTGGTTTGTTAGGAGGTGATCTGTGGAGACCACAGTGGGTGTATTGGTTTGTTAGGAGGTGACCTGTGGCGACCACAGTGGGTGTATTGGTTTGTTAGGAGGTGGTCTGTGGAGACCACAGTGGGTGTATTGGTTTGTTAGGGGGTGATCTGTGGAGACCACAGTGGGTGTATTGGTTTGTTAGGAGGTGATCTGTGGAGACCACAGTGGGTGCATTGGTTTGTTAGGAGGTGATCAGTGGAGACCACAGTGGGTGTATTGGTTTGTTAGGAGGTGATCTGTGGAGACCACAGTGGGTGTATTGGTTTGTTAGGAGGTGATCTGTGGAGACCACAGTGGGTGTATTGGTTTGTTAGGAGGTGATCTGTGGAGACCACAGTGGGTGTATTGGTTTGTTAGGCGGTGCTGTATGGAGGCTAACCGAGTAAAGTGCTGTGTGGGGGAACATTGTACCATGGCGTACTCTCTTTCTAGTTCGTATACTAGAAAGTTGTTACTGTGTATGTGATCTGACAAGCCAAAACCCTCTTTTTTGGGGGGCCCTCAAATTTTCAGTTCACATGGCCAGGATAGACTGCTGGCCTATTTCACCTTCTGTGATTGGTTCGTTATGCTGCTCATGTCTGTGGGCTATTGGCTATTCTATTCTATATGTCCTGAGGGACATGTGTTGTGTTGCTGTGTTGGACGTAACCAATCAACTGCCTTGTTATCAGAACACCACTCGTTGTTGTTAAGCCTCTTTTCTCAGCACGTGAATAAAGTTTGGTACACTGAGGGTTCAAAAGTTGGCCAAGGTTAATTTAGTGAATGCTGATGCTCTTAGTACCCTGGCTCAACCGCGCTTTAAATACTTCTCGCTTCTCTTCAGGGTTTTTATAAACCTCTTCTGGCGAACATGAGTTAATGACAAACTGCAGTTAAAACTCTGAGATTCATATCGATTGTTCTGTACTCAGTAGCAACAACACAAATGAGGCCTGCGTCCCAAATCACACCCTAATCCCACTATGTAGGGAATAGGGTACCATTTGAGATGCAGACAATTTTTTGTGTGTGCTGTGAACTTGAATTAGCCCCACTATGCATTGCCAAGGTGTTCTGTTATTTAATACTCATTTATTGAAAATACATCTGAGAGGAATAATTTCCTTGCAGAGGGAGTCACTATTGAGCCACGCCATTTAAAGGGAACACAATAGAAGCACGTTCTAATGAACAAAGATTGCATTTGAAATGGGAGTTATTGTATGAAGGGAGGCCTATTAATTAAATCAGTCTGAGCACTGTAGGATATAGCTGAGGAGATGAGAAAATATAACATAAAAACACTTCACCGGCCTCCCGGGTGGCGCAGTGGTCTAGGGCACTGCATCGCAGCGCTAGCTGTGCCACCAAAGACTCTGGGTTCGCTCCCAGGCTCTGTCGCAGCTGGCCGTGACCGGGAGGTCCGTGGGGCGATGCACAATTGGCCTAGCGTCGTCCGGGTTAGGGAGGGTCTGGCCAGTAGGGATATCCTTGTCTCATCACACACCAGCGACACCTGTGGCGGTCCGGGCGCAGTGCACGCTAACCAAGGTAGCCAGGTGCACGGTGTTTCCTCAGACACATTGGTGCGGCTGGCTTCCGGGTTGGATGCGCGCTGTGTTAAGAAGCAGTGGGGCCTGGTTGGGTTGTGTATCGGAGGACGCATGGCTTTCGACCTTCGTCTCTCCGGAGCCCGTACGGGAGTTGTAGCGATGAGACAAGATAGTAATTACTAACAATTGGATACCATGAAATTGGGGAGAAAAGGGGGTGGAAAAAAAATCCAAATGTAAAAAACACTTCACCAACATCTCTGCTGGGTGAGCTAATTTAGAGCTGAAGGTTAATGACTGTTTAAAGGGGAATACCAGTTGTGAGCCTCACAGACAAGGTAACAGGGAACAGCTAGCAGCTAACAACAGAAAATTAGACCTGGGTTCAAATACTATACCTTAGCATTCGCTGGACTGCCAGATGGCCAGGGTTTGCAGTCTTGCGGCTTTTGAATTGGTTCCATTGCACAAGGTTCCATTAAATCAAGCCCAGGTAAAGCATTTGAAAGGATTTCAAATAGTATTTGAACCCAGGTCTGTGCCACAGACAAGGTAACAGCTAGCAACTAACCTGTCACCAGCTAACAGCCCATGTGACAAATTGTGATAAATGTGGTCTCTGCTGCTAAAGCTTCCAACACGCTCTCAGCTCCTGAATCTTGGGCATAAGTGATGGTTGCAGCTTAGAAAATGAAAAAGGGTTGCAGAGAAAAACAAAAACAAATTGGGATGCGTCCCAAATTACACCCTATTCCCTATAGTGAACTACATGTATGTAGGGAATAGGGTGTGATTTGGAACATAGACTAAAAGTGTTTGGGAAAGCTCAGGGGAGATGGAGATTTAAGAGCTGCATAAGAATGGCAACGCGCTCCTTTGAGCGATTTTTCTCGCTCTCTCTCTGCCCCTCTCGGGACGCCAAACGTCCCCGCGGACTGGGATGTGCTTAAAAAACACCCAGACGCCTCTCGCTTGCCATATAAATCTACTCCCGCTTCGAGCCTTCGACAGTGAAAAGCATAAACTGTTGCCTAACGTGTTTCCTCCTACTTCCTATTCCCTAGACCTGATCATTCCCACGGCCTGCCGCGACGCTTGGACTGTGTCTCGTATGTCACCTTATTCCCTACCTTGTTCCCTGTGGGCCTCTGTTCGAAAATAGTACACTATGCAGGGAGTACCAGAGGAAGGTGCCATTTGGGACACAGACTTAGTGTCATGACTGAAGTTACAAGGCACAACTTGCCTGTGGTTGGCTACAAAGCATGCCCTGCTATAACCCACTGAGGATCCATTCCCTTGGTAAATATTAACTTAGGAATCAGAATTCATGTTTAGGAGGAGTATGTACTATTCAGTGACAAGGCTTTTAGTTGACAAGCTGTGGCAACGTATTCCCTATATAGTGCACTACTTTTGACCAATACCCATAAGGCCCTGGTTAAAATAAGTGGACTAAATTGGGAATAGGGTGCCATTTGGGACACCCCTGGTATTAACTAGCCTCTCCTAGCGCCACAGACAGGGAAGGAAGGGGAGGCGATTTATGTGCATGTGAAACCTTGACTTTGTCTCAAATAATTAATTCTGCATTCTCTGTCAAATGGCAGAGCGGCAGTCTCACTATAATGAATGCTCACTGTCAAAACGTTGCCTCGTTTTGCCTCCGCCACATTGTCTGGAGTGAGGGCGATTGATTTTGATTGGGCTTCATTTAGAGCTGAAGTCAAACAGGCCATGTTGGTTGAGGGAATGTTCAATCTACCAGATGCTATGGCCGAGTCGAACCGCTGTATGTACAGAAAGTATATCTTTCAGTGCCACTTTAAACAGACGTCTGCTTATTAAAGCTTTATATAGCATACAATCCCCTTTCATGTCATCTATATAAAGCCTTGTATAAGTTGTTAAGTCGGACTAATCTTTCAAATGCAGAATATATATCCCACCACTGACTACATCTGGGTCAGATATATGGTCCTTTATGGCTCAGTTGGTAGACCATGGTGCTTGCAATTCCAGAATTGTGGGTTCAATTCCCAGGGTCACCCAAACGTAAAAATGTATGCATGCATGACTCTAAGTGGCTTTAGACAAAAGCATATATTATATTGACTGCTCTATTCTAATGTTTACTACAGACTATCTGAAAAGGGAACAAAGCATTATATTAGAAAATATAATATTATATTCTGTTTACTCTTTGGCTTTAAATCTTATTCCTCTATTTTACTTTTGGTCTGCTTCTATCTATACCTTTTATTTTTGGAAGAGAAACATTTCAGTGGTATGAATAGTGTTATATACAAAAAGTCAGTGTTATGAAAACAATGGCAGGTGTGTGCTGTTCAATAGCACATTACTGGAGAAAGAGACAAAGCTGCATTATTGGAGTCGTTGGTTTTCTACTTTTGGCTGAATGGTTATAGAAAGTTACAGTATTTGTATGTTTGGGCACATGTACGAGCAGGTCTAGAAATATGCAACGTTTCCCCTCTTCATTAAACAAGCAAAAGCATTTACAGACATTGGCACAAGACATCCTAACATCCATCCTCATAATCCCATGATGATAGATTGGCAACGTTTAGAACTCTTTGGAACTCTCACTTGGCATCTTTTCACCAAATCCCTCTTGGATTTGATCCAAAACGAAGGATTCTCATTATCACGTCAAAAACAAAATGAGGGGAAGGAGGAGGAGGAGGTAGGGCACATTTCACTTTCCTCTCTTACCGTCTCAATCTGTGAAATCTCATGACCCAGTTTTCAGTGTGTTGTAACGTCTGTGTCAGAAAGCACATTAAGTTTAGTTCAGCTGTTAGCGATGTTGCTATTATACTGCTCTGGAAGGGCCCCGGGAACACAGGTATTATCTAAAAGGATATTACATGACCTGATCGTAGCTCAGAACAGTCCAGCCCTCCTGTACCTTTTTCACACTATCATGCCAAACCAAAGTATACTGAGCCTAATCACGGTAACAGAATACAGCTCGGCTTGGCTCAGTAGTGAGGTACTAGTAGAGAGACCTGTAATGCATCTTCATGAATTCTGTACCATTCTGCTGTTGTCTGTCCTGGATACTGTTTGGGTTGGCTGGGTCCAGCCTCTCTGCCACAGGATCAGGTCCCACAGTGAACCTCCTTAGGCTCAAGGCTTCAGGGAAGGTTCCCTTCCATTTTGGCCCACCTCTCCTTCAACCCAAAGTCCACCCAAAACACACTTGGTAATCTACCCCCCTTTCAATCCTGGAAGAATGTAAATAATGAACAGAAGTTGCTTGTTGTACATGTTCGGTATCAGTGTGCCTTTCTCTCTGGGAAAGAAGCCTGATTGAAGTCTAATCCCACTGTAGCCTTGACCCTGACTGCGTCCCAAATGGCACCCAAGTCTCCTTTTAGTACACTATTGCCATAGGTCTCTGCTCAAAAGTAGTGCACTACCTTGAAAATAGGGTGCCATTTTGGGATGCATTTCTAAAGTGACCGTATAGCTACAGGACCATACTGACTGTCATGGTTGCTGCTCAGCCTTTATCTCACACAGGCAGACATTGGGCCTCCCTGCAGCCTGAGGATCAGTGTGTAAAGCAGAACTGAGCCAAGCCAAGTTGTACTGTACTGATCATAGTTGCTTGAACCATGCTGGACAATGTGAAAGGAAAATATCCAGGCCAGCAGTACAGTTGGGGTCTGCTCAGTAGTGTGAAACGGGTATAACAGAAGAGCTCCTTTGGCCTTTCTCTAACCCACTCCTTCAAATTGCCATATCTCCCTTCCCTTCCCTTCCCTTCCCTTCCCTTCCCTTCCCTTCCCCCTTCCCTTCCCTTCCCTTCCCTTCCCTTCCCTTCCCTTCCCTTCCCTTCCCTTCCCTTCCCTTCCCTTCCCTTCCCTTCCCTTCCTTCCCTTCCCTTCCCTTCCCTTCCCTTCCCCTCCCTTCCCCTCCCCTCCCCTCCCCTCCCTTCCCTTCCCCTCCCTCCCTTTCCTTCTCTCCCTTTCCTTCCCCTCAAACTACTTGACTTTAATTTGTCTTCTTTGCCCTCCTCTAGTGTCGTGTACCTTTTGAATTCGTCAGTCGTAGCTGGTTGTCAATTAAAAAAGCATCACCCACTAAAACTGATGGCTGATTTCATGTTAATTCATATCCAGGCTTTATGATGTGTGATACAGGCCCCAGCACAGCCCTTTGGCATGTGATGACCATTTAGCAGAACCAGTTAAATCTGCGTCCCAAATGGCACCATGTTCTTTATTCCCAAAGGGCCCTATCAAATGTAGTGCACTGTTTAGGGAATAGGGTGCCATTTTGGGATGCAGCCAAAGCCGCTAAGACCTAATGATGCTCGTCTGCTGAAATTAAGCCAGACGGTGAAATGGCCTTAATGGACAGTCAGGTACATTATCTTAACAAAATTTTAAAAAACATATTTTTTCGAACCCCTAAACCTAAACCTAACCCTAATTCTAACCCTAACCCTAAACCTAACCCCTAAGCCTAAAATAGCCTTTTTACAAGTGAGGACTGTCAAAATGTCCTCACTTCTCTGAATTTTTGTTGGTTTACAATTCTGGTGAGGACTTTTACTCACAAGTATACTGTAGCAAAACACACACACACACACACACGCGCACGCACGAACGCACGCACGAACGCACACACACACACACACACACACACACACACACACAATCATAGCACTAACACTTTTTACGCTGTAATTTCCATCATACCAGTATTGTGTACATTTTCAGTTGTGTATTTGTGTAGTTACATAGTTGTCTACTGCACCTTTATGCCAAGACCACAACATCCATCACCTACTGTACTGACCGTGTGAAGGTTACATAGTGTACTTTTAGGACCAATTTGTGCCATTTTGGACACATGCCATGTTATGGCCATCATATTGTCTGGGTAAGGACACAGCGATAGTGGCTGTCAAGTCAATGCTGCTCTCTAGTTTGCACAACAGGACATCATGGTGTGTTAGTGCTGAACACCAGAGAACGGACACACAGTAGCTAGTACATTTCTCTTTTATGGGAAATGTGTGTAGCATTATTTGTCTGGATCTTACATGCAAACAGTAGTTTATTTTCATAATGTAGCTTTCATTTTGAGTATTGAAAAATGGTACAGTTACAGAATGTAGTTACTGTAAATTGATACATTCAATTGATATATACTGCATGCAAAGCTATAACATGGTATATTTGAGGAAAGTTTAAAACAGAAAGAAAATAAGTCAGAATACATAGGCCATTTTGTTAGTTGTCAAGGCAGCAGTAATTATTTCAGAATATCCAAGTGGAGTTTTTTCAAAAAGATTTGACAGTAGCATAGCTTCTTCTTTTATAACAAACCAGATAGAGAGGTGGTGAACGTGACTGATTCCACCTGTTTCTCTCTGTTTCTCCGTTTTCCTACCTGTTTCTCCCTGTTCCTACCTGTTTCTCCCTGTTCCTACCAGTTTCTCCATGTTCCTACCTGTTTCTCCCTGTTCCTACCTGTTTCTCCCTGTTTCTACCTGTTTCTCCATTTTCCTACCTGTTTCTCCCTGTCCCTACCTGTTTCTCCCTGTTCCTACCTGTTTCTCCCTGTTCCTACCCGTTTCTCCCTGTTCCTACCTGTTTCTCCCTGTTCCTACCTGTTTCTCCCTGTTCCTACCTGTTTCTCCCTGTTTCTACCTGTTTCTCCCTGTTCCTACCTGTTTCTCCCTGTTCCTACCTGTTTCTCCCTGTTCCTACCTGTTTCTCTCTGTTTCTCCGTTTTCCTACCTGTTTCTCCCTGTTTCTCCCTTTTTCTCCCTGTTCCTACCCGTTTCTCCCTGTTCCTACCTGTTTCTCCCTGTTCCTACCTGTTTCTCCCTGTTTCTCCCTCTTCCTACCTGTTTCTCCCTCTTCCTACTTGTTTCTCCTTGTTTCTCCCTGTTCCTACCTGTTTCTCCCTGTTCCTACCTGTTTCTCCCTGTTTCTCCCTGTTCCTACCTGTTTCTCCCTGTTCCTACCTGTTTCTCCCTGTTTCTCCCTGCTCCTACCTGTTTCTCCTTGTTTCATCCCTGTTTCTCCCTGTTCCTACCTGTTTCTCCCTGTTTCTCCCTGTTCCTACCTGTTTCTCCCTGTTCTAACCTGTTTCTCCCTATTTCTCCCTTCCTACCTGTTTCTCCTTGTTTCTCCCTGTTCTAACCGGTTTCTCCCTGTTCCTACCTGTTTCTCCCTGTTCCTACCTGTTTCTCCCTGTTCCTACCTGTTTCTCCCTGTTTCTCCCTGTTCCTACCTGTTTCTCCTTGTTTCTCCCTGCTCCAGGTGTCTGTGTGGGTATGTGCGTGTGGATGTGCTTGAATCCATTATTAAAAAGAATGCTCCCTGCCCCAGGAACCAGCTCAAGGTTGTCTTCACCCTTTCTCTTTTTCTGATGGTGTATCTCTCTCTCTCCTCCTTCCTTTCTCTCTCATTAGAGCGTGAGATCCCCATTCTTCAAGTATGAAAAAGAGACTGTGTAGCAGTTTTTTGTGGCAACCTTTTTCAATGGGGGCTATTAATCTGTATGCCAGCTAGGGCATGGTGCATGTTATGTTATCTCCATAAATGTATTAGCTGTCTCAACTAACTGAAGTAGCAGATGGACAACCTTCACTTCTCGTCAGTTTGACTAATGTTCCACTAGAACATGTTATTTTTGATGGAGAAGATTTGACCCCTCTTGAACATCTCTGGAGAGACCTGAAAATAGCTTGAGAGGATCTGCAGAGAAGAATGGGAGAAACTCCCCAAATTCAGGTGTGCCAACCTTGTAGCATCATACCCAAGAAGCCTTGAGGCTGTAATCACTGCCAAATGTGCTGCAACAAAGTACTGAGTAAAGGGTCTGAATACTTGTGTGATATTTTTTATTTATAAAAATAAATAAAAAATGTTTTCAAACATTTCTAAAAATCTGTTTTTGCTTTGTCATTATTGGGTATTAAGGGGTCTGAATACTTTCTAAATGACCTGTACATTGTCATATGGATTGTCTTGACTCGTGGGCCCTCACCTCCATCTCCAGATGGTTTGGTCAGCCAGAAACGATAATGGTGCTTCAGACATACATCACTGATGAGAATACTATTGCCTTGTATATTTATGTATCAGGGATTAAATGTGTCTGTCTGTCTGTGTACCACAGGTCTCTGTGGATATGAATAAGAGCCCTGTGCCCCACTTATAGGGATCATCTCTACCTACATGTACATGTACAAATGACCTCAACTAACCTGTACCCCTGCACACTGACTCGGTACCGGTACCCCCTTGTATATAGCCTTGTTGTTGTTATTTATTATTATTGTTTACTTCAGTATATTTGGTAAAATTTCTCTTAACTTTTCTTGAACGGCACTGTTGGTTAAGGGCTTGTAAGTAAGCATTTCACGGTAAGGTCTAAACTTGTTGTATTTGGCGCATGTGACAAATAAAGTTTGATTTGATTCATCTCAATTGCATTTCGTTGATTCCTCGTATCCTTTCTACTCGCCTCCTTCTCACAACCCATTGGATGAGAAGAGTGTGTGTCTGGAGGGGTTGGGTTGTGAGCACAAAGGCATATTTCTTATTTTATCTTACGTTATCTGACAGTATGGGAGAGAAACATACGGACATGAATGGAGCAGGAAACTATTATAGGTAGAAATAATAGGAATGCTAGCCTTTGGATGCATTGTGTATCATTTTGTACATAGATAGTATGCAATACGGTAGAGAAACATAGTGCTTGACAAACATACTCAAGTAGAGCAGAGAGCATTATAGAGCATTGGAGTGTAAAGGAAGTACAGTAACAGTCAAAAGTTTGGACACACCTACTCATTCAAGGGTTTTCTTTATTTTCACTATTTTCTACATTTGATAATAATAGTGAAGACATCAAAACTATGAAATAACACATATGGAATCATGTAGTAACCAAAAAATTGTTAAATCAAAATATATTTTATGTTTTAGATTCTTCAAAGTAGCCACCCTTTGCCTTGATTACAGCTTTGCATACTCTTGGCACTCTCAACCAGCTTCACCTGGAATGCTTTTCCAACATTCTTGAAGGAGTTCCCACATATGCTGAATAGGCAGTCTCGAGGTCAGGCCAGGCAGGGGTCAGACACCAGATCCGAGTCCAAAACATTACAGGGGAATAGGTAGGCTGGTAGTCAGAACAGGCTGAGTGGTCAGGCAGGTGGGTTTGGAGTCAGGACAGGCAAGGGTCAAAACCAGGAGGACAAGAAATTAACAGACTGGGAAAAATAGGAGCAAGGAAAACCGCTGGTTGACTTGGCAAACAAGACGAACTGGCACAGAGAGACAGGAAACACAGGGATATATACACTGGGGATAATAAGCGACACCTGGAGGGGGTGGAGACAATCACAAGGACATGTGAACCAGATCAGGGTGTGACATGAGATGTTACTACAACTTGATTGGAGTCCCCCTGTGGCCAATTAAATTGTTTGCACATGATTTTGAAAGAAACACACCTGTCTATATTAGGTCCCACAGTTGACAGTTTATGTCAGAGCAGAAACTATACCATGAAGTCCAAGGAACAGTCTGTAGATCTCTGAGAGAGAATTGTGATGAGGTATATATCTGGGGAAGGATATAAAACAATTTCTAGAGCGTTCAAAGTTTCCAAGAGGACAGTGGTCACTGTCATTGGGAAATGGAAGAAATATGGAACTACACAGACTCTGCCTAGAGCTGGCCATCCAACCAAACTTATCAACTGGGCAAGAAGGACCTTGGTCACCTCCCAAGAACCCAATGACCACTCTGACAGCACTATAGAATTCCTTGGCTAAGATGGGAGAACCTGCCAGAAGGACAACAGTCTCTACTGCACTTCACCAATCTGGGCTTTACGGGAGAGTGGCCAGACGGATGCCACTCCTGAGAAAAAGGCACATTATAGCATGCCTGGAGTTTGCAGAAGGGCACGTGAAAGACTCAGAGCATAAGGCAAAATATTCTGTGGTCTGATGTAGCTATTTCGCCCCTACCTCCACGTACAAATTACCTCAACTAACTTGTACCCCCGCACATTGACTCGGTGCCGGTACATTGACTCGGTACCGGTACCCCCTGTTTTACAATTTATTTGGTGAACATTTTCTTAACTCTTTCTTGAACTGCACTGTTGGTTAAGGGCTTGTAAGTAAGCATTTCACGGTAAGGTTGTATTTTGTATTTGTTGTATTTGGCGCATATGACAAATAAAGTTTGATTTGATTTGAATGCAAAGCGCTATGTCTGGAGAATACCAGGCACAGCTCATCACCCATCTAACACTATCCCTACCGTGAAGCATGGTGGTGGCAGCATCATGCTATGGGGATGTTTTTCAGTGGCAGAGACTGGCAAGGATAGAGGGAACAATGAATGGAGCCAAGTACAGGAAAATCCTTGATGAGTAGCTGCTTTAGAGTTATCCAGAGGGACTTATGGAGCAATTAGGGTTGTCTTTCTCAAGGGAACAGACAGAGTTTTCACTTACTGTAGTCGGCTCAGGGATTCAAACCAGCGACCTTTCTGTTACTGATCCAACCCTCTCAACCGCTAGGCTACTTGCCGCCCTGCAACATACAGCCAAAGCAACAGTGGAATGGCTTCAGAACATGAGAAATGAGAAATTCCTTGAGTGGCCAAGACAAAGCCCAGACTTGAATCCCATAAATCTGTGCAAAGACTTGAAGATTGCTGTTCACTGCCGCTCCCCATTTAACTTAAAAGAGCTTTAGAAAATCTGCAAGAAAGAATGGGAGAAAATCCCCAAATCCAGATGTGCAGAGCTGATACAGACATACCCAAGACAACTCAAAGATGTAATCGCCGCCAAAGGTGCTTCTACAAAGTATTGACTCAGGGGTGTGAATACTTATGTAAATTAGATATTTCTGTATTTCATTTTCAATACATTTGCTTCAATTTCTCAAAACATGTTTTCACTTTGTCATTATGGGTTATTGTGTGTAGATGGGTGAGAGAACAAAATCTATTGAATTCATTTTGAATTCAGGCTGTAACAAATCAAAATGTGGAACACTGTAAGTCAAGGGGTATGAATACTTTTTTCTGAAGGCACTGTATGTCATCAGTGTTCCTGTCTATCACTGTCTATAGGCAGGGGCTCAAAGGAGGATACCACCAGTCTACTTCACTACCACCACCTCCTAGCACCTAGCTTTAACAATAAATACACTGTCTAAAACACACACACATCCAAAATCCAATTTTCCCTAAGCCCTAACCCAAAATCTACCCAACCTTAACCCTAACCCTAGAACTATACCTAACCCTAACTCCTAACCCTAAACCTAACCGTAACCCCTAAGCCTAACCTTAATTCTAACCCTGACCCTAATTGTAACCCTAACCCTAAACCTAAACCCTAAGCCTTTTGGGGGACCGGCAAAATGTCCCCACTTGTCTGAATTTTCCTTGTTTTACTGTCCTTGTGAGGACTGCTGGTACCCACAAGGATTGTTAAACAAACACACACACACACACACACACACACAAACACACACACACACACACACACACAGGAAAACACCAACTTGTCAAGTCACCCACCCTGAACTACACTGGAGTAAGTTGAAACAATGGCTACCAGGATGTCCCTGTCCGTTTAAAGTTTCAATGAATCACCCTCAGAGGACTTTCTCAAAAACATTCTCAAGGATTTCTCTGCAAATTGTTTGACTGCAGCTATAAACCACTTTATATTCAAATTACACTCTGGGTGGGAAATGAGAGCTCAAATGGTCATAGAAAATGACCGATTTCCTACAAAGAAGAGCATACAATCCATTGCTGATAGTACAATTTATACACTCTGTCAAATGCATTAAAACTACTGGGAATCTGCTACTGCATCACCTCGGGACAAGTCTGTGTCTGAGGCTCAAATGGCACCCTATTACCTTTATAGTGAACTACTTTTTATCAGAGACCTGGTTGAAAGTAGTACACTACCCTTTAAAAAAAAAACACATTTCATATTTGTAGTTTCACATGTGCAAATCGCATTTTCATATGTATTACATTTAGAGTTCACATGATTACATCACCTTTTCCCATGTGAGGAGAATAACAACATTTCACCTCACATGTGAAAAAAGTGTTATTTACAGGTTCACATATAAGAAAACCCCACATGTAAAAATCACACTTTCACATGTGGAATTTAAAGTTCACATGTGAAAAAACCCCACATGTAAAAATCACACTTTCACATGTGGAATTTAAAGTTCACATGTAAGAAAACCCCACTTGTAAAAATCACACTTTCACATGTGGAATTTAAAGTTCACGTGAAAAAACGAATTTGCTGTTTCATATGTGAAAAACTTTCACGTGATTGTTTTTCACATGTGAACCCAGTCCCTCATGTATTTCTCCAGCCCAATCCCTCATGCATTTCTCCAGCCCAATCCCTCATGTATTTCTCCAGCCCAGTCCCTCATGTATTTCTCCAGCCCAATCCCTCATGTATTTCTCCAGCCCAGTCCCTCATGTATTTCTCCAGCCCAGTCCCTCATGTATTTCTCCAGCCCAGTCCCTCATGTATTTTCAGCCCAGTCCCTCATGTATTTCTCCAGCCCAGTCCCTCATGTATTTCTCCAGCCCAGTCCCTCATGTATTTCTCCAGCCCAGTCCCTCATGTATTTCTCCAGCCCAGTCCCTCATGTATTTCTCCAGCCCAATCCCTCATGTATTTCTCCAGCCCAATCCCTCATGCATTTCTCCAGCCCAGTCCCTCATGTATTTCTCCAGCCCAGTCCCTCATGCATTTCTCCAGCCCAGTCCCTCATGCATTTCTCCAGCCCAGTCCTTCATGCATTTCTCCAGCCCAGTCCCTCATGCATTTCTCCAGCCCAATCCCTCATGCATTTCTCCAGCCCAGTCCCTCATGCAGTTCTCCAGCCCAGTCCTTCATGCATTTCTCCAGCCCAGTCCCTCATGCATTTCTCCAGCCCAATCCCTCATGCATTTCTCCAGCCCAGTCCCTCATGCATTTCTCCAGCCCAATCCCTCATGCATTTCTCCAGCCCAATCCCTCATGCATTTCTCCAGCCCAGTCCTTCATGCATTTCTCCAGCCCAGTCCCTCATGCATTTCTCCAGCCCAATCCCTCATGCATTTCTCCAGCCCAGTCCCTCATGCATTTCTCCAGCCCAGTCCCTCATGTATTTCAGCCCAATCCCTCATGTATTTCTCCAGCCCAATCCCTCATGTATTTCTCCAGCCCAGTCCCTCATGTATTTCTCCAGCCCAGTCCCTCATGTATTTCTCCAGCCCAGTCCCTCATGTATTTCTCCAGCCCAGTCCCTCATGTATTTCTCCAGCCCAGTCCCTCATGTATTTCTCCAGCCCAGTCCCTCATGTATTTCTCCAGCCCAGTCCCTCATGTATTTCTCCAGCCCAATCCCTCATGTATTTCTCCAGCCCAATCCCTCATGCATTTCTCCAGCCCAGTCCCTCATGTATTTCTCCAGCCCAGTCCCTCATGCATTTCTCCAGCCCAGTCCCTCATGCATTTCTCCAGCCCAGTCCTTCATGCATTTCTCCAGCCCAGTCCCTCATGCATTTCTCCAGCCCAATCCCTCATGCATTTCTCCAGCCCAGTCCCTCATGCATTTCTCCAGCCCAATCCCTCATGCATTTCTCCAGCCCAATCCCTCATGCATTTCTCCAGCCCAGTCCTTCATGCATTTCTCCAGCCCAGTCCCTCATGCATTTCTCCAGCCCAATCCCTCATGCATTTCTCCAGCCCAGTCCTCATGCATTTCTCCAGCCCAGTCCATCATGTATTTCTCCAGCCCAATCCCTCATGCATTTCTCCAGCCCAATCCCTCATGTATTTCTCCAGCCCAGTCCCTCATGCATTTCTCCAGCCCAATCCCTCATGCATTTCTCCAGCCCAGTCCCTCATGCATTTCTCCAGCCCAGTCCTTCATGCATTTCCCCTCATGCATTTCTCCAGCCCAATCCCTCATGCATTTCTCCAGCCCAGTCCCTCATGCATTTCTCCAGCCCAATCCCTCATGCATTTCTCCAGCCCAATCCCTCATGCATTTCTCCAGCCCAGTCCTTCATGCATTTCTCCAGCCCAGTCCCTCATGCATTTCTCCAGCCCAGTCCCTCATGCATTTCTCCAGCCCAATCCCTCATGCATTTCTCAGCCCAGTCCTTCATGCATTTCTCCAGCCCAGTCCCTCATGCATTTCTCCAGCCCAATCCCTCATGCATTTCTCCAGCCCAGTCCCTCATGCATTTCTCCAGCCCAGTCCTTCATGCATTTCTCCAGCCCAGTCCCTCATGCATTTCTCCAGCCCCCTCAATCCCTCATGCATTTCTCCAGCCCAGTCCCATGCATTTCCCAGCCCAATCATGCATTTCTCCAGCCCAATCCCTCATGCATTTCTCCAGCCCAGTCCTTCATGCATTTCTCCAGCCCAGTCCCTCATGCATTTCTCCAGCCCAGTCCCTCATGCATTTCTCCAGCCCAGTCCCTCATGCATTTCTCCAGCCCAATCCCTCATGCATTTCTCCAGCCCAGTCCTTCCATTTCTCCAGCCCAGTCCTTCATGCATTTCTCCAGCCCAGTCCCTCATTTCTCCAGCCCAGTCCTTCATGCATTTCTCCAGCCCAGTCCCTCATGCATTTCTCCAGCCCAGTCCCTCATGCATTTCTCCAGCCCAATCCCTCATGCATTTCTCCAGCCCAGTCCCTCATGCATTTCTCAGCCCAGTCCTTCATGCATTTCTCCAGCCCAGTCCCTCATGCATTTCTCCAGCCCAATCCCTCATGCATTTCTCCAGCCCAGTCCCTCATGCATTTCTCCAGCCCAATCCCTCATGCATTTCTCCAGCCCAATCCATGCATTTCTCCAGCCCAGTCCTTCATGCATTTCTCCAGCCCTGTCCCTCATGCATTTCTCCAGCCCAATCCCTCATGCATTTCTCCAGCCCAGTCCCTCATGCATTTCTCCAGCCCAATCCCTCATGCATTTCTCCAGCCCAGTCCTTCATGCATTTCTCCAGCCCAGTCCTTCATGTATTTCTCCAGCCCAGTCCCTCATGCATTTCTCCAGCCCAGTCCTTCATGCATTTCTCCAGCCCAGTCCCTCATGCATTTCTCCAGCCCAATCCCTCATGCATTTCTCCAGCCCAATCCCTCATGCATTTCTCCAGCCCAGTCCCTCATGCATTTCTCCAGCCCAGTCCCTCATGTATTTCTCCAGCCCAGTCCCTCATGTATTTCTCCAGCCCAATCCCTCATGTATTTCTCCAGCCCAATCCCTCATGTATTTCTCCAGCCCAGTCCCTCATGTATTTCTCCAGCCCAATCCCTCATGTATTTCTCCAGCCCAATCCCTCATGTATTTCTCCAGCCCAGTCCCTCATGTATTTCTCCAGCCCAGTCCCTCATGTATTTCTCCAGCCCAGTCCCTCAGCTTTTTACAGAAACTCTGGGGGGAGGACACTTTGATAATGTTTCAATGAAGGATTGCTGCTTTAAACACCTTTAATAGAGTATTAGTGTTATTATATGGTGCAGTCCTCCTCTAGTTTGTGCTATTAATATCAAGCAAAACTTCTGAAGTCAAGAACACAATTCTTGGTATTGCAAACAAAGGTAATGATATTGAAAGCAAAACATGAACCCAAAAGTATTGATAGAAAAACTAAATATTGCAAGGAAATAACTGATTAATGCGAGAGCAAATTAATGAATTGTAAATGGACGCAAACATGAAAAAATATTTCCTGCAATTTTTTTCTGTCTTTGGTCATGATACCGTGGCCTTTAGTTTCGTTGCCTTTTTTTCGTTCCAGAACATCCCACCGCTGGTTTGCCTCTGAAGCTAGGCAGGGTCGGTCCTGGTCGGTCCTGGTCGGTCCCTGGATGGGAGAACAGGTGTAGCTGGAAGTGGTGAAATTAGCTTTAAGTTTAAAAAAAAAAGTCAAGTGGGGGGAAAAAAAATTCACGAGGGAAAAATGTGTCTAATTCATATGAACATTTCACGTAATTTGTTCACATGTGTCTGAAAAGCATGTTTTCTTCACATAATTTTTCCATGTTGGTTTTTGATAAGGTTATGTAGGAAATAGGGTCTCATTTGGAACGAAGTCTTGAACAAAAGTAAGCTAAAAGTCTAAAGGTTGAGTTTTATTGTGTTCCCTAATCTCATTAATTTACATTACAGTCGTAAAATATGTTTAAAACAGAAGCAGGCTCAAATGTTTCGTGTAAAACACAGATCTCATTGGAAATGAATCACATTTACCAGCCAGGAGACTTTGGCTTTGTGTCTGTCAGTCTGTCAGATTCAGCTTGTGGCCATTCTGGTGTGTGCTTTAGCGACAGACGGTAGATTTGTGTGATCAGGGAATGTGTGTGTGTGTGTGTGTGTGTGTGTGTGTGTGTGTGTGGTCAGAAAGTTGGCTGATGACCCTAGAGGAAGGCCAGATCTGGACCTGCTGCTCACTGCTGCTGTGTCAGGCCTTTGGGCTTGTGTTTGGCACGGATACACACACACAGTCACACACACACGTGTCAAACACCCAAAAGGTGTGTGTCTGTCTCCATCTCCGGCCCCCTAAAGAAGCCAATACTTTCACTGTGTATCATTTTAATTACTCCCATGATGACAGAATGTAGCTGGCAGGTGTGTGCGTGTGTGCCAAACTCGAGTCCTAACGCAGTGTGTGAGCAGCAGGTCACACGCCTACGTGAGTACACACACACACACACACACACACACACACACACACACACACACACACACACACACACACACACACACACACACACACACATACTCCCTCCGTCCATTGGCAGGGCAGGCCTGTATTTGAGGTCGACAATAGGGACATATAACTCAATTATCCCCATAGTGATGGATGGGTGGATCTCACCTCAATAGCCACTTTTTCACGGTTTCATCTAATAATGGGATGTGTGTGTATGTATGCGTGCTTGTGATTGTAATGTACTGTGTGTGTTTTATCTAATAATGCTCCTGCCAGGCTGATCATAAGAAGAAGCATTACTTATGCCTGACGAACTGAATTTGCCCAAAACCATCGCCATCTGGCTTATGGTGTTCTCATTTAAATTAGAATTAGAATTTACATTGTTTTCTGGCAGCCACTGACATCCACAGACAACCCCTAACAATAGTTCCCCTAGCTAACTATACCAACACATGTGGTTGTGAAGTATACATTTTAAATGGCCACTCTATTCCCTATACAGTGCACTACTTTTGACTATCAAATCAAATCACATTTTATTGGTCACATACATATGGTTAGCAGATGTTAATGCGAGTGTAGCGAAATGCTTGTAATTGCACATACTGTATGGCTACCCTCTCTTAGTAAGAAGTTGCCAAGCCATTAGGGATCTGGTCAAAAAGTATTGCACTTCATAGGTAACAGGGTGCCAATTGGGAAGTAACCATTGTTGTGTAGTAAATAATGCTAGTTAAATAAGGCACTTTATTCATTACAGGGTCCAGATATATTCAGAATTAATGGGGGTGACTGATTTGGCCTGAAACCGACTGATGTCCATGACAGCTTCGCAATACAGCCCCGGGTTGACTAAATTAACTAAATTAATGATGTTGTTGCTGTGTGGCTAAGACTTCATTTGATTAGTGACCTGGTGTGAGGGTCTGTGTTATGGAGACTGGCCCCCGTGGGTCTCCTGGGGTGAGGATCTGTGTTATGGAGACTGGCCCCCGTGGGTCTCCTGGGGTGAGGGTCTGTGTTTTGGAGACTGGCCCCCTTGGGTCTCCTGGGGTGAGGGTCTGTGTTATGGAGACTGTCCCCCTTGGGTCTCCTGGGGTGAGGATCTGTGTTATGGAGACTGGCCCCCATGGGTCTCCTGGGGTAAGGGTCTGTGTTATGGAGACTGGCCCCCTTGGGTCTCCTGGGGGTGAGGGTCTGTGTTATGGAGACCGGCCCCAGTGGGTCTCCTGGAGTGAGTCTCTGTGTTAGGGAGACTGGCCCCCCTGGGCTTCCTGTGGTGAGTCTCTGTGTTAGGGAGACTGGGCCTCCTGTGGTGAGTCTCTGTGTTAGGGAGACTGGCCCCCTTTCCTTTTGGGTGCATGGCCTAATGTCATGTCATACACATACAATTTGGAATATGCGCACACACACACACACACACACACACACACACACACACACACACACACACACACACACACACACACACACACACAACAAACCCTGTCTTAAGAGTCCTGCCCTCGTGTCATGTTAGCTCACAACGTGTGGACTGTGTGATTAATGAGTCTAACTCATGGTGGTATTGTGTCCTCCCGGTGTGTGTGTGTGTGTGTGTAGGTGCATTAGCTCACAACGTGTGGACTGTGTGATTAATCCAACTCCTGGTGCTATTGTCTGCTCCTGGTGACTTTAACACAAAAGCTATCGCCCTTGTCGCATTAGCAGTAGCAGCAGTCGAGGAACAGTTGGCCTGGCTTGGGCTGTGATCTATGTGTGTGGGGGTGAGGTGTGTGTTAGAGTTGGGCGGTATCCAGATTGTCCTTCTCTCATCCCGGGATTATGGCTGTTACCAGTTTAGTACACAAGGGGGCACAATTTTTTTTCTTACCAATTACAAAGATAGGCAATCCAGCTCATAAAGTTATGCATGCTGTAAATAAGAAGGAGGTACAGAATGTCATTTCTTGGACATTTGGACATTTACAAGCGAATGTGCACGAGAGACATTATGCAAATGTAAAGTTTTGACGCATGCTTGTCTGAAGGAAGAACTGTACTGTGTAAGCGCTGTGTCTGTGTGGAGTCTGGAGTCGCTTGGACAATGGGCTTGCCTGCTCTGCTCTGAGAAGATGGGGGAGGAGCAGACGGGCCAAGAACGGAGAGAGGAAAATACCACAAGGAAATCAAGCTGCAGTGGCAGCTGTACAGACAACTCATCCAAAGGGCTTTGACTTATCAAACACGGCAGAAAGCTAACACAGTTTGATGCCCCGTCACCTTATTAATTCAGCCACTTACTTAGATAACTAGCAAGTTAAAATTAGGTGTCGCGTCAATGCAGAATTCTTCATTTTTCACAAAAAATTATCTTGCTGCGTTTTGTAAGATCTAAAATGCTTCTTATTGTAATTTCTGCTCGGCATCAAACTAATTTTATGCTTCAGTTGCACTTCTCCACTCGGATGAGAATTCACTAATGGGCATTCTATCAGTAGACAGCGGTTACTAGACTGATGAGAATTCACTAATGGGCATTCTATCAGTAGACAGCGGTTACTAGACTGATGAGAATTCACTAATGGGCATTCTATCAGTAGACAGTGGTTACTAGACTGATGAGAATTCACTAATGGGCATTCTATCAGTAGACAGCGGTTACTAGACTGATGAGAATTCACTAATGGGCATTCTATCAGTAGACAGCGGTTACTAGACTGATGAGAATTCACTAATGGGCATTCTATCAGTAGACAGCGGTTACTAGACTGATGAGAATTCACTAATGGGCATTCTATCAGTAGACAGCGGTTACTAGACTGATGAGAATTCACTAATGGGCATTCTATCAGTAGACAGTGGTTACTAGACTGATGAGAATTCACTAATGGGCATTCTATCAGTAGACAGCGGTTACTAGACTGATGAGAATTCACTAATGGGCATTCTATCAGTAGACAGCGGTTACTAGACTGATGTGTAGCTACTTTTCTCCAATAGTTTTCTCGGTGTAGCCAGCCTTCTTTTCTCCAGTTAAATGCAAGATTAACTTTAAGCAAAACATTAGAAAATGTAGCTGGATACATTCTTTCTATGATAACCATTAGAAATATGATGACCATGGATTGTTTTTGCAACTATGAAACTATTTTCTGCCGACTGTGTTGCACTAATGTATTTTCTGTGAAGGATATTTTCTGTGAAGGATAACACGTTACTGATCATTGTATTGAAGCTAAAAAAACATAAATATACAGTACCAGTCAGAAGTTTGGGGCGGCAGGTTGCCCAGTGGTTAGAGCGTTGGACTAATAACTGAAAGGTTGCAAGATCGAATCCCCAAGCTGACAAGGTAAAAATCTGTCTTTCTGCCCCTGAACAAGGCAGTTAACCAACCCACTGTTCCTAGGCTGTCATTGTAAATAAGAATTTGTTAGTTAAGCTTGCCTAGTTAAATAAAGTGAAGAAAAAAATGAGGGGAAAAAATCCAGAAAATCACATTGTTGGATTTTTAACGAGTTTATTTGCAAATTATGGTAAAAAACAAAATAATTAAAGTATATTTTTAATCTGGCGTCGGTCGTGTATCAGTTCATAAACCATGTGCCATTCAACTATTTTGCAATCTGTATGGCACAGCTGTCCATTTTGGGGTCCTTAAATGGAACTGGTATACTTTTTAAAAAGTATTATTTATTTATTTTGGTCTTTAATGCAGGGCCGACAGACAAGTTCCTAACTTTCTCCACCTTCCAATTAGTTGATTGTAATTTTGGGTAGAGCAGGCATTTCCATATATTTTTGTTAGCTGCATGTGTGACATAACTCCACCATTCCTTTTTATGATATCATTTAAAAAGATTATACCAAAAATATATATATATTTTTTATCAATTAGTATATTTGAGTTAAACCATAATATTTGTTCTAATATTTTTTCTGTCTTCTTGGGGTTGGATTAAACTGAAATTGCGACTAACCTTCTATGGCTTGTTTTAAAAATAGCAATATTTTGGAGATGATTTCATTTTCAAATAACCGAAAGTGAGAGGTTGTAATCTGAATAAAGGGGAAAAAGGACTGTTGACTTTCAATATAAAACATGACTCCTGTCAATACACAGCTGGACTCACCTGCTCCCGCTTTCTCCTGTTGTGCTATTTACAAACAAACATGTGACTGGCTCAACTGTTCTGGAGAACTACGGTAAGCTTCATAATGTATAAATGTATAAATAATATGACAGGTGAAATGAAGAACGCGATCTGCTTAATCTCCTAACATATTGCACAAGTTGACTGCAGGTATTTATTTAAAAAGTAGCTACAAATATACAAATTGATTGAAAAACCTCAAATAAATAGTTTTGATGGTATTGATAAACCATCCTGTGACTATTTCCAAATACTGCAGTATACTGTATATACGGTATACCGCCAAAGCCTTAGTGTGTGTGTGTGTGTGTGTGTGTGTGTGAGGGGGCAAACATGCACACAGACTTACAATAATCAAATGTTTAACTATCTAGCCTACAACAGGTTGTTCAAAACAAGCACCATGATTGGTTGAGATGCGTTCTAAGCCATACATTTAAAAAAATATATATCACGAGTAGGCATATGATGCAAAAATGCACATCTTATTTTTTGTTCCATCTGAGAAACCACTGCACATCCACTGTCCCACCAGCCCAGCCAGGCAATTTATTAACTTGATCTCCACTCTAAAAAGCCTCTAGACATTATTTACACTTGCTTTTAGCCTAATGTTTGGTTTGCAACAATGGAGGCTTGTACAAAATCGCGCATCATTAGCTCATTGTTATGGATGTATCCAGATAAATGTCTGTAGAAATAGAAATGCAGCTACTTTGCTGTTTTTCTGGCTGCACTGTTTGACGTGGCTGTGTTAGCCATAGTTGGCTAGATAGCAAGCAAGCAAGGGATAAAAGGGAACATTTAGAACGAACGACTGGGTCGCATCCATAGATATAGAACAAAAATACTTCATGACTAGGTCGCATCTCTGGCAATTTAACCAATAGAATGAACGACTAGTCCCAACACAAAAAAAAGGCTTGGGTAGCAACCATAATCTGTGGTTGCTACCCAAGCCTTTTTTTGTGTTGGGACTAGGCCTATATTTTTGTGGAGGGATGAAATAGTAGCCTATGAATACATTATCCAAATTACGTTTTGTATTTAATTAGTAACCCATTGAAGAAAACAATTGTACACTCGAGGTTATGCTAATCACTTATTTTAGCATGGCTGTGCTGCGGTTATAGGTACGAGGGGGAGCCGAGTACCGTAGATCAGATCACCGGTGCTAAAAAGGTCGTTAAGCACAACCTCGAGTGTACAATTGCTTTAGTAATAACTGCCACTGCTTCTGGAGATGCCTGTTGGCCTGGTCTTCATACTGAAATAGTGCCATCAACATAGTGATCTGCATACTTTTTCATCATTTCAATAGCACAGTATTGCTTTCAACACAAGTCTTTTTCATCATTTCATTAGCACAGTATTGCTTTCAACACAAGTCTTTTTCATCATTTCATTAGCACAGTATTGCTTTCAACACAAGTCTTTTTCATCATTTCATTAGCTCAGTATTGCTTTCAACACAAGTCTTTTTCATCATTTCATTAGCTCAGTATTGCTTTCAACACAAGTCTTTTTCATCACTTATCTCCTCCCACTTTCCATCAGACACTGGGAGATGAATTCACCTTTCAGCAGGACAATAACCTAAAACACAAGGCCAAATATTTATTTATTTGGATTTATTTCACCTTTATTTAACCAGGTAGGCAAGTTGAGAACAAGTTCTCATGTACAATTGCGACCTGGCCAAGATAAAGCAAAGCAGTTCGACACATAAAACGACACAGAGTTACACATGGAGTAAAACAAACACACAGTCAATAATACAGTATAAACAAGTCTAAATACAATGTGAGCAAATGAGGTGAGATAAGGGAGGTAAAGGCAAAAAAAGGCCATGGTGGCGAAGTAAATACAATATAGCAAGTAAAACACTGGAATGGTAGATTTGCAATGGAAGAATGTGCAAAGTAGAAATAAAAATAATGGGGTGCAAAGGAGCAAAATAAATAAATTAATTAAATACAGTAGGGAAAGAGGTAGTTGTTTGGGCTAAATTATAGGTGGGCTATGTACAGGTGCAGTAATCTGTGAGAAGCTCTGACAGTTGGTGCTTAAAGCTAGTGAGGGAGATAAGTGTTTCCAGTTTCAGAGATTTTTGTAGTTAGTTCCAGTCATTGGCAGCAGAGAACTGGAAGGAGAGGCGGCCAAAGAAAGAATTGGTTTTGGGGGTGACTAGAGAGATATACCTGCTGGAGCGTGTGCTACAGGTGGGAGATGCTATTGTGACCAGCGAGCTGAGATAAGGGGGACTTTACCTAGCAGGGTCTTGTAGATGACATGGAGCCAGTGGGTTTGGCGACGAGTATGAAGCGAGGGCCAGCCAACGAGAGCGTACAGGTCGCAATGGTGGGTAGTATATGGGGCTTTGGTGACAAAACGGATTGCACTGTGATAGACTGCATCCAATTTGTTGAGTAGGGTATTGGAGGCTATTTTGTAAATGACATCGCCAAAGTCGAGGATTGTTAGGATGGTCAGTTTTACAAGGGTATGTTTGGCAGCATGAGTGAAGGATGCTTTGTTGCGAAATAGGAAGCCAATTCTAGATTTAACTTTGGATTGGAGATGTTTGATATGGGTCTGGAAGGAGAGTTTACAGTCTAACCAGACACCTAAGTATTTGTAGTTGTCCACGTATTCTAAGTCAGAGCCGTCCAGAGTAGTGATGTTGGACAGGCGGGTAGGTGCAGGTAGCGATCGGTTGAAGAGCATGCATTTAGTTTTACTTGTATTTAAGTGCAATTGGAGGCCACGGAAGGAGAGTTGTATGGCATTGAAGCTCGCCTGGAGGGTTGTTAACAAATCAAATCAAATCAAATTTATTTATATAGCCCTTCGTACATCAGCTGATATCTCAAAGTGCTGTACAGATACCCAGCCTAAAACCCCAAACAGCAAGCAATGCAGGTGTAGAAGCACGGTGGCTAGGAAAAACTCCCTAGAAAGGCCAAAACCTAGGAAGAAACCTAGAGAGGAACCAGGCTATGTGGGGTGGCCAGTCCTCTTCTGGCTGTACCGGGTGGAGATTATAACAGAACATGGCCAAGATGTTCAAATGTTCATAAATGACCAGCATGGTCAAATAATAATAAGGCAGAACAGTTGAAACTGGAGCAGCAGCACAGTCAGGTGGAAGTTGAAACTGGAGCAGCAGCATGGCCAGGTGGACTGGGGACAGCAAGGAGTCATCATGTCAGGTAGTCCTGGGGCATGGTCCTAGGGCTCAGGTCAGTTGAAACTGGAACAGCAGCATGGCCAGGTGGACTGGGGACAGCAAGGAGTCATCATGTCAGGTAGTCCTGGAGCTCAGGTCCTAGGGCTCAGGTCCTCTGAGAGAGAGAAAGAAAGAGAGAAGGAGAGAATTAGAGAACGCACACTTAGATTCACACAGGACACCGAATAGGACAGGAGAAGTACTCCAGATATAACAAACTGACCCCAGCCCCCCGACACATAAACTACTGCAGCATAAATACTGGAGGCTGAGACAGGAGGGGTCAGGAGACACTGTGGCCCCATCCGAGGTCACCCCCGGACAGGGCCAAACAGGAAGGATATAACCCCACCCACTTTGCCAAAGCACAGCCCCCACACCACTAACAGTGTCCAAAGAAGGGCCAGAAGTATACAGAATGGTGTCGTCTGCGTAGAGGTGGATCAAATATATACTGGAGTTGCTTAGCAATGATCAACAACCAATTTGACAGGGGCAAATGTTGCACAATCCAGGTGTGGAAAGCTCTTAGAGATTTACCCAGAAATACTCACGGCTGTAATTGCTGTCATAGGTGCTCAGGGGTGTGAATACTTATGTAAATGAGATATTTCTGTATTTCATTGTAAATACGTTTGCAAAAATTTCTACAAACATATTTTCACTTTGTCATTATTGGTATTTATTTTGTGGAGATGGATGAGAAAAAAAATCTATTTCAAATCAAATTTATTTATAAAGCCCTTCGTACGTCAGCTGATATCTCAAAGTGCTGTACAGAAACCCAGCCTAAAACCCCAAACAGCAAGCAATGCAGGTGTAGAAGCACGGTGACTAGGAAAAACTCCCTAGAAAGGCAAAAGCCTAGGAAGAAACCTAGAGAGGAACCAGGCTATGAGGGGTGGCCAGTCCTCTTCTGGCTGTGCCAGGTGGAGATTATAACAGAACATGGCCAAGATGTTCAAATGTTCATAAATGACCAGCATGGTCAAATAATAATAATCACAGTAGTTGTCGAGGGTGCAGCAAGTCAGGACCTCAGGAGTAAATGTCAGTTGGCTTTTCATAGCCGATCATTAAGAGTATCTCTACCGCTCCTGCTGTCTCTAGAGAGTTGAAAAAAGCAGGTCTGGGACAGGTAGCATGTCCGGTGAACAGGTCAGGATTCCATAGCCGCAGGCAGAACAGTTGAAACTGGAGCAGCAGTACGGCCAAGTGGACTGGGCACAGCAAGGAGTCATCATGCCAGGTAGTCCTGGGGGATGGTCCTAGGGCTCAGGTCCTCAGAGAGAGAGAGAGAGAGAGAGAGAAAGAGAGAATTAGAGAGAGCATACTTAAATTTACACAGGACACTGGATAAGACAGGAGAAGAACTCCAGATATAACAAACTGACCCTAGGCCCCCGACACAAACTACTGCAGCATAAATACTGGAGGCTGAGACAGGAGGGGTCAGGAGACACTGTGGCCCCATCCGAGGACACCCCCGGACAGGGCCAAACAGGAAGGATATAACACCACCCACTTTGCCAAAGCACAGCCCCCACACCACTAGAGGGATATCTTCAACCACCAACTTACCATCCTGAGACAAGGCCGAGTATAGCCCACAAAGATTTCATCCCTTTTTGAATTGTGGAATAAGTCTAGGGGTGTGTGAAGCATTTCCTTCCTTCTAGGAGGTCCGTAGTCTCTAGGTGGTCAATGAATCCCACGGTGTGTGTGTGTGTATGTATGTGAGCCTGTTGTTTGTGATGTTCGCGAGCATATATTAGACATGTTAGACAAATCACTAGGACATTGCAGCCAAACATTTGATGTCAAACATATGAAGTATCAGACATATTCAGATCATCCAACATCTCGCGTTGCAAACATTTTGTTAGTAAATCCTGTTTTGGCTGTAACCCAAGCCTGGTCCCTGGCTGGAAATATCCATTCTATAAGAATAGATTACAATGGACAACAGTGGCTGAATAAGTGCTATTGCTGTGTGCTGCCACACCCTCTCTGTTGACACACTCAACACTCTCTCCGTCTACAGTACCTCTGTTGTTTGTATCACTAAACCTGTCACCTCACATGAAGAATCACTCTAAATCACCACTGTAGCTCTGCCTGGTGACAAACCCCTTCACACCCAGACCTGATGGCAACTTCTCTCTGTCTCTGTCTCTTTCTCTCCTCTCCTCCCTTCTCCTACTCCTTTCATGACAACCCTGTACCCTCAGCTTTCTCTAGGCCTAGTCACTCACTCCAAGGTGTTTTACTTCTAAATGGACTCCCAGTAGAAAATAACTGTTTGTTTTCAAGAATGACTTCAGTGCCTGTGTGTTCTTTGCTGTTGGAGTTTCTGCTTCATGCTGTGGATGTGTTCAGGGATCTAGCCTAAATGGGTGGGGGAAAAGGTGTATAATACAATATTATAATAAATCATATAGACATCTCATCAACAGTGCCTTCAGAAAGTAGTCATACTCCTTGACTTATTCCACATTTTGTTGTGTTACAGCCTGAATTCAAAATGGATGGAATACATGTTTTCTCTCTCCCATCTAAACACAATACCCCATAATGACAAAGTGAAAACATGTTTTTAGAAATGTTAGCAATTTTACTGAAAAAAAATATCTGCTTTACATAAGTATTCACAACCCTGAGTCAATATTTTGTAGAAGCACCTTTGTGGGTCTTTATGGGTAAGTCTCTTAAGAGCTTCCCATACCTGGATTGTACAACATTTGCCCATTATTCTTTTCAAAATAGATTTCAAGTAGATTTAAGTCACAACAGTAACTTGGCCACTCAGGAACATTCACTGTCTTATTGGTAAGCAATTCCTGTGTAGATTTGGCCATGTGTTTTAGGTTATTGTCGTGCTGAAAGGTGAATTCATCTCTACGTGTCTGTTGGAAAGCAGACTGAAGCAGGTTTTCCTCTAGGATTTTGCCTGTGCTTAGCTCCATTCCGTTTCTTTTTTTATCCTGAAAAATTCCCGAGTCCTTAATGATTACAAGCATACCCATAACATGATGTAGCCAACACTATGCTTGAAAATATGGAGAGTGGTACTCAGTAATGTATTGTATTGGATTTGCCCCAAACATAACACTATGTATTCAGGACAAGTTAATTGATTTGCCACATTTTTTGCAGTAGTGCTTTAGTGCCTTGTTGCAGAAAAAGCAACAAGCATGCATGTTTTTATTCAGTACAAGGTTCCTTCTTATTTATTTTTTATTACCTCTTTTTCTCATCTAATTGGTAGTTACAGTTTTGTCCCTTCGCTGCAACTCCTGTACGAATTTGAGAGAGGCAAAGGTCGAGAGACATGTGTCCTCCGAAACACGACCCTGCCAAGCCGCACTGTTTCTTGAAGCCAGCCGCAGCAACGTGTCGGAGGAAACACCGTACAATTGGCAACCGTGTCAGCATGCATGTGCCCGGCCCGCCACAGGAGTCAAAGACATCCCGGCCAGCCAAACCCTCCCCTAATCCGGACTACGCTGGGCCAATTTTGCGCCGCATCATGGGTCTCCCGGTCTCTGCCAGCTGCGACACAGCCTGGGATCGAACCTGCAGGGTTCCTTCTTTTCACACTGTCAATTAGGTTAGTATCTTGTAGTAAATACAATGTTGTTGATCCATCCTCAGTTTTCTCCTATCACAGCCATTAAACTCTGCAACTGTTTTAAAGTCACCGTTGGCCTCATGGTGAAATCCATGAAGGGTTTCCTTCCTCTCCGGCAACTGAGTTAGGAAGGACACCAGTATCTTTGTAGTGACTGGGTGTATTGATACACCACCCAAAGTGTAATTTGTAAATTCACCATGCTCAAATGGATATTCAATGTCTGTTTTTTTTTAACCTATCTACCAATAGGTGCCCTTCTTTGCGAGGCATTGGAAAACTTCCCTGGTCTTTATGGTTGAATCTGTGTTTAAAATTCACTGCTCAGCTGAGGGACCTTACAGATAATTGTATGTGTGAGGTACAGAGATGAGGTATCATGTTAAACAATATTATTTCACACAGAGTGAGTCCATGCAACTTATTAAGTGACTTGTTAACTTAGGGCTGCAATCTCGTTAACGGGATTGATATGACAACAGCCAGTGAAAGTGCAGAGCGCCAAATTCAAACAACAGAAATCTCATAATTAAAATTCCCCAAACATTCATGTATCTTATACCATTTTAAAGGTAATCTTGTTGTTAATCCCACCAATGTGTCCGATTTCAAATAGGCATTACAGCGAAAGCACCACAAACGATTATGTTAGGTCACCGCCAAGTTACAGAAAAATTCAGCCATTTTTCCAGCCAAAGAGAGGAGTCACAAAAAGCACAAATAGAGATAAAATGAATCACTAACCTTTGATGATCTTCATCATATGACACTCATAGGACTTCATGTTACACAATACATATATGTTTAGTTTGATAAAGTGCATATTTATATTTAAAAAATCTCATTGTACATTGGCGCGTTATGTTCACTAGTTCCAAAAACATCCGGTGATATTGCAGAGAGCCACATCATTTTACAGAAATGCTCATTATGAATGTCGATGAAAATACAATTGTTAGACAGGGAAATATAGATACACTTCTCCTTAATGCAACCGCTGTGTCAGATTTCAAATCAAATCAAATCAAATTTTATTTGTCACATACACATGGTTAGCAGATGTTAATGCGAGTGTAGCGAAATGCTTGTGCTTCTAGTTCCGACAATGCAGTAATAACCAACAAGTAATCTAACTAACAATTCCAAAACTACTGTCTTATACACAGTGTAAGGGGATAAAGAATATGTACATAAGGATATATGAATGAGTGATGGTACAGAGCAGCATAGGCAAGATACAGTAGCTGATATCGAGTACAGTATATACATATGAGATGAGTATGTAAACAAAGTGGCATAGTTAAAGTGGCTAGTGATACATGTATTACATAAGGATGCAGTCGATGATATAGAGTACAGTATATACGTATGCATATGAGATGAATAATGTAGGGTATGTAAACATTATATAAGGTAGCATTGTTTAAAGTGGCTAGTGATATATTTACATCAATTCCCATCAATTCCCATTATTAAAGTGGCTGGAGTTGAGTCAGTGTCAGTGTCAGTGTGTTGGCAGCAGCCACTCAATGTTAGTGGTGGCTGTTTAACAGTCTGATGGCCTTGAGATAGAAGCTGTTTTTCAGTCTCTCGGTCCCAGCTTTGATGCACCTGTACTGACCTCGCCTTCTGGATGATAGCGGGGTGAACAGGCAGTGGCTCGGGTGGTTGATGTCCTTGATGATCTTTATGGCCTTCCTGTAACATCGGGTGGTGTAGGTGTCCTGGAGGGCAGGTAGTTTGCCCCCGGTGATGCGTTGTGCAGACCTCACTACCCTCTGGAGAGCCTTACGGTTGAGGACGGAGCAGTTGCCATACCAGGCGGTGATACAGCCCGCCAGGATGCTCTCGATTGTGCATCTGTAGAAGTTTGTGAGTGCTTTTGGTGACAAGCCGAATTTCTTCAGCCTCCTGAGGTTGAAGAGGCGCTGCTGCGCCTTCTTCACGATGCTGTCTGTGTGAGTGGACCAATTCAGTTTGTCTGTGATGTGTATGCCGAGGAACTTAAAACTTGTTACCCTCTCCACTACTGTTCCATCGATGTGGATAGGGGGGTGTTCCCTCTGCTGTTTCCTGAAGTCCACAATCATCTCCTTAGTTTTGTTGACGTTGAGTGTGAGGTTATTTTCCTGACACCACACTCCGAGGGCCCTCACCTCCTCCCTGTAGGCCGTCTCGTCGTTGTTGGTAATCAAGCCTACCACTGTTGTGTCGTCCGCAAACTCAGATTTCCCAAGATTTCAAAAAAACTTTACGGAAGAAGCAAACCATGCAATAATCTGAGTACAGCTTTCAGACAACAAAGCAGCCAAAAAGATATCCGCCATATTGGGTAGTCATAAATAACATTATAAATATTCACTTACCTTTGATGATCTTCATCAGAATGCACTCCCAGAAATCCCAGTTCCACATTAGATGTTTGATTTAGTTCGATAATGTCCATCATTTATGTCCAAAGACATAAATGGGACTCCCAGTCTCCCTGGGGCGGCAGGGTAGCCTAGTGGTTAGAGCATTGGACTAGTAACCAAAAGGTTGCAAGTTCAAATCCCCGAGCTGACAAGGTTCAATCTGTCGTTCTGTCCCTGAACAGGCAGTTAACCCACGGTTCCTAGGCTGTCATTGAAAATAAGAATTTGTTCTTAACTGACTTGCCTAGTAAAATAAAGGTAAAAAATAAATTTAAAAAAGAGCTACGTTTGGTAAACAAATCCAAATTCATGAAGCGCGATCCCTAGTTGCAGACGAAATGTCAAAAAGTTCCGTTACTGTCCATAGAAACATGTCAAATGATGTATGGAATCAATCTTTAGGATGTTTTTAACATAAAACTTCAATAATATTCCAACCGGAGAATTCCTATGTCTGTAGAAAAGCAATGGAACGAGAGCTAACTCTCTCGTGACCGCGCCTCAGAGCCTGTGGCAATCTGCCAGACACCTGGCTCAAACAGCCCTTATGAGCCCCCACCTCACAGTAGAATCCTCAAACAAGTTTCTAAAGAAGGTTGACATCTAGTGGAAGCCGTAGGAAGTGCAACATAACCAATATTCCACTGTGTATTCAATAGGGGCTGGGTTGAAAATCGACCAACTTCAGATTTCCCACTTCCTGTTTGGATTTCTTCTCAGGTTTTTGCCTGCCATATGAGTTCTGTTATACTCACAGACATCATTCAAACAGTTTTAGAAACTTCAGAGTGTTTTCTATCCAAAAATAATAATAATATGCATATATTAGCAACTGGGACTGAGGAGTAGGCCGTTTACTCTGGGCACCTCTGGGCACCTTTCATACAAGCTACTCAATACTGCCCCTGCAGCCATGAGAAGTTAAGTAAATGTTTACTCCTGAACTTATTTTGGCTCACCATAACAAAAGGTTTGAATACTTATTGACTCAAGACATTTCAGCTTGCCTTCAGAAAGTATTCACACCCCTTGACCTTTTCCACATTTTGAATTGAAAATGGATTACATTGAAATAGAAAATGACTAATAATATATGCCACTTGCCAGATGCTTCTACCCAGAGGGATTTACCCTGCAACTTAGTGCGTGCATACATTTTAGTATGTGTATGTGATGGGATTCCTGTGGGAATTGAAGCAACAGTACGACCTTGGTTTTGCTAGCACCACGCACTTACCAAATTAGCCACACAATATTTGTATATATTTAGTCGTCTGTAATTTGTCTCTCTAGCTTGCCTTTATCCTCTTTTCAAGTTTTCATTCGATGTTTCTATTACATTTCTTTGATTTCATTAAGGGGATTTATCTGTGTGAGTAGGAGATGATTCTCTAAGAAAAGCGTGGGAGAATGGCATATTCGTATTGAATTGACAGCTCTCAGTCTAAGTCGTGTGTGTGCGCCTGTGTGTGTGTGCACGCCTGTGTGTGTGTGTGTGTGCATGCGCCTATGTGTGTGTTGTGATGTCTACACACTCCAGTTTGCCACGAAGACATTCTCAGCTGCAGCCACAGGCAGGGAGGATTTGTAAGCAGCTGAGAAGACAGGATTACGCAGGTCTTCTGACCCCTGCTCAATCTCTGTGTGGACATTGCTTCACTGGACTTTTATTTAAAAGAAAGGATTCATTTCTTACTTACCCCTCCCTCCTGTGGTTTGATCGTCTGTCTGTCTGTCTGTCTGTCTGTCTGTCTGTCTGTCTGTCTGTCTGTCTGTCTGTCTGTCTGTCTGTCTGTCTGTCTGTCTGTCTGTCTGTCTGTCTGTCTGCCTGCCTGCCTGCCTGCCTGCCTGCCTGCCTGCCTGCCTGCCTGCCTGCCTGCCTGCCTGTCCGTCTGCCTGCCTGTCTGTCTGTCTGTCTGTCTGTGTGCGTGCGTGTTGGGCTCAATTTGAATTGAAGGCAGTCAATTCTGGAAGTAACTCAAATTACAATTCAATAATCAAAAACGGAAAAGTAGAAGCTATTTATTCAAAAGTTTTAACATTTTAGAATGTTTAATTCAATTTACTTCCTGAATTGACGGTCTTCAATTCGAATTGAGCCCAAATTTGGTGTGTGTGACATGTCACCATCTCACTAAAGTGACAACAGTTTGGAGTGTGACGTGCCACCATTCAACCTTTCATCCCACTGCACGAGGAGGATTTTGTCCCCCAAACTTTTTCTACCTCAGTGTGTGTGTGTGTGCTTGTGGGTGTGTGTGTGTGCACGAGTGTGTGTGCACGAGTGCCCTAGCTCTTTCTTTCTCTGCGTCATGCGTGTGTGCCCTAGTCGGGCGTGTGTGCGTGCATGCGGTCACCCCTCGCTCCACTGCAGTGTGAGATGTGTGCGCTAGCTCTCTGTGTCACATTCCAAAAGTGAGAACTAGAGACATAGCGAGCATTTTGATGTTATCAGCTCTGCCTGTGAGAGTTAGATAACTGTTTGTGAAGAGAGTATAACTAGACGTAACTGTTTGTGAAGAGAGTATAACTCTAGAAGTAACTGTTTGTGAAGAGAGTATAACTAGACGTAACTGTTTGTGAAGAGAGTATAACTCTAGAAGTAACTGTTTGTGAAGAGAGTATAACTCTAGAAGTAACTGTTTGTGAAGAAAGTATAACTCTAGACATAACTGTTTGTGAAGAGAGTATAACTCTAGAAGTAACTGTTTGTGAAGAAAGTATAACTCTAGAAGTAACTGTTTGTGAAGAGAGTATAACTCTAGAAGTAACTGTTTGTGAAGAGAGTATAACTAGACGTAACTGTTTGTGAAGAGAGTATAACTCTAGAAGTAACTGTTTGTGAAGAGAGTATAACTCTAGAAGTAACTGTTTGTGAAGAAAGTATAACTCTAGACATAACTGTTTGTGAAGAGAGTATAACTCTAGAAGTAACTGTTTGTGAAGAGAGTATAACTCTAGAAGTAACTGTTTGTGAAGAAAGTATAACTCTAGACATAACTGTTTGTGAAGAAAGTATAACTCTAGAAGTAACTGTTTGTGAAGAAAGTATAACTCTAGAAGTAACTGTTTGTGAAGAAAGTATAACTCTAGACATAACTGTTTGTGAAGAGAGTATAACTCTAGAAGTAACTGTTTGTGAAGAGAGTATAACTCTAGAAGTAACTGTTTGTGAAGAGAGTATAATTCTAGAAGTAACTGTTTGTGAAGAAAGTATAACTCTAGACATAACTGTTTGTGAAGAAAGTATAACTCTAGAAGTAACTGTTTGTGAAGAAAGAATAACTCTAGAAGTAACTGTTTGTGCATTTGGAGGTTATCAAAGTTATATCAGGTAATGGTAACTCTCTGCGATAGTACAGTGTATTAACTCTTTGTATACAGATTCTATCACTTTGTTTTAGGATAGCAGTGCTAATCTAGGAACACATAGACCGTGGGGAGCTGATCCTAGATCAGCACTCTGAGACTCTTTATGAAATACAGGCTCTGGACTTCTGTGCTCCGCGGTTCTCTGTAATGAAAAGGCCTTGAAGTGTCTGCTCTCTGCTTCCACCAGCCTGATGAATAGTGACAGCCTGTACTTACAGTCCTAAAAGGTGCTGACACCACTGAACACACAGCACACCATCTGTCCTTAGAGAACTGAGAGAGAGACAGACAGAGAGAGACAAACAGAGAGAGACAGGGGTACCTATGGTAAGGGTCTTATTAAATCTGCGATGCGGAGAATGCGGACGGAATCCAGACAATAAAACGGAATTAAACAACATTCAAACATTTATTGAACTTAGTAGGGAATCAACTAAATGTATTGAAAATGTATTAATTTGCCCAAGTTTATCACAAGACATGAATGCATCAGTGATTCGTATTTGCTGTGTGTGTGTGCAGTGCGGGAGTCTACCACTTTGTGTAGCCATTAGCGATGATGCTTATGAAAAGTCTTCTGGTAGATGGAAAGCTTTCCCAAAAACCTTCTCAAGTAAATGTTAACTACACAGTAGCCTATACTTATCTGGCAGAATAATCTCATGATTATTGGCATCAATCCAGTGGGTATTTGTTTTGCATGTGTCCTACAAAAGCACCGCCAAACAACAGCCTCTTGCGAGGTGTGCAAAACCCAAATAATGTTATCTCAGATTTTTTCCCAGACCTCAAAAGTGGTATCCTGTTGTTGTGAACATCTATCAAACAAATGAGATTTAGTAAAATCCTGAAAAAAATCTACAGAAACTCTTTACATATTTTTTAGGGCCCTTCTTTGGACAACATGGCTTTTGGGTTGACGTGTGGAGAATGCATGTCTCTCTCTCTGTGAGTGAAGGCCTGTGGACATGTGTGTGTGCATGCATGGTTTTGTGTGTGTTATGTGTGTGTTTGTCTACACGCACCTTTGTATGTGTACGAGTGTGTGTCCTCCAGAGAGGGGCTTCCAAGTGGCGCAGCGGTCTAAGACACTGCATCTCAGTGCTAGAGGCATCACTACAGACACCGTGGTTTGAATCCAGGCTGTATCACAGCGGTCTAAGGCACTGCATCTCAGTGCTAGAAGCATCACTACAGACACCGTGGTTTGAATCCAGGCTGTATCACAGCGGTCTAAGACACTGCATCTCAGTGCTAGAGGCATCACTACAGACACCGTGGTTTGAATCCAGGCTGTATCACAGCGGTCTAAGACACTGCATCTCAGTGCTAGAGGCATCACTACAGACACCGTGGTTTGAATCCAGGCTGTATCACAGCGGTCTAAGGCACTGCATCTCAGTGCTAGAAGCGTCACTACAGACACCGTGGTTTGAATCCAGGCTGTATCACAGCGGTCTAAGACACTGCATCTCAGTGCTAGAGGCATCACTACAGACACCGTGGTTTGAATCCAGGCTGTATCACAGCGGTCTAAGACACTGCATCTCAGTGCTAGAAGCGTCACTACAGACACCGTGGTTTGAATCCAGGCTGTATCACAGCGGTCTAAGGCACTGCATCTCAGTGCTAGAAGCGTCACTACAGACACCGTGGTTTGAATCCAGGCTGTATCACAGCGGTCTAAGACACTGCATCTCAGTGCTAGAGGCATCACTACAGACACCGTGGTTTGAATCCATGCTGTATCACAGAGGTCTAAAGGCACTGCATCTCAGTGCTAGAGACATCACTACAGACACCGTGGTTTGAATCCAGGCTGTATCACAGCGGTCTAAGGCACTGCATCTCAGTGCTAGAGACGTCACTACAGACACCATGGTTTGAATCCAGGCTGTATCACAGCTGTCTAAGGCACTGCATCTCAGTGCTAGAGGCATCACTACAGACACCGTGGTTTGAATCCAGGCTGTATCACAGCGGTCTAAGGCACTGCATAACAGTGCTATAGGCATCACTACAGACACCGTGGTTTGAATCCAGGCTGTATCACAGCGGTCTAAGGCACTGCATCTCAGTGCTAGAGACATCACTACAGACCCTGATTTGTTTCCAGGCTGTATCACAGCGGTCTAAGGCACTGCATAACAGTACTAGAGACGTCACTACAGACACCGTGGTTTGAATCCAGGCTGTATCACAGCGGTCTAAGGCACTGCATCTCAGTGCTAGAGGCGTCACTACAGACCCTGATTTGTTTCCAGGCTGTATCACAACCGGGCGTTACTGGGAGTCCCATAGGGAGGCGCACAATTGGCCCAGCATTGTCTGGGTTAGGGTTTGGCCGGAGTAGACCATCATTGTAAATAAGAATTTGTTCTTAACTGTCTTGCCTGGTTAAATAAAGGTTAAATAAAAATAAATACGTCTGCAGCTTGGTTGAAGGCTGATGGTCAGACTGTCAGAGGGTAACAAACCTTATTTTGGTATTAATCGACTGTATCTTCTTTGCCCATCTCTTTCGCTGGAGGTTAAGAGGAGGAATGTCTGAACAGAATATGAAGGATCAGAAATACACAGTGTAATTTATATTATTTCCCCATTGGCTTGTTAGTCACATCAGCATAGCTTTCTGACCTAGCTACAGGCAGTGTGTTTTATAGGGTTAGTGTGGGATTTCTGTGTGTGTGAGAGTGTGTGTGTGTCAGAGTGGGATTTCTCCTGTCATGACTGATGATGAGCTTGGTTTAACTCCGATACACATTTTTCTGTGTTTCTCAGTGCGAGGTTAAGTCTGTATGACAGGTGTAGACAAGACAACACCGACCACAAACCCCGACCTTGGCCTGGCCTGGCTGTTTCTGCCAGCTGTGATATGACTGGGACGTTATAAAGCATTACGTTCGCAAACTGGGCTACAACTCTGCATTAGATTAGGCTGTCAACATTTGAAAATAATAAGCTGGAGATGGATTTGGATGTGAGTCCTAAATGGCAACCTATTCCCTGTCTAATGTACTAATTTTGACCAAAACCATATGGACCCTGGTCAAAAGTAGGTCAAAAGCAATAGGGTGTCATTTGGGACACAATCACAGAGGTCTATTGGCATGCAAATACTGTAGTGACATTTGGAGCTCTGCTTGACAGAGATGAAGAGAAGAGAGAGAAGAGGCCCTGACTTGATCATCTGCTGGGGTAGTTAGTGTGTGTGTGTATGTGTGTCTGATTCTGTCTGTGGACCCTATTTTAACAAACCTAACGTAATTGTATATCTTACCACTAGTAGATGCGCTATTGGTCCAGGGGTGTGTCAGAAATATTTTTGCTATTTTCACAGCAGGAATTATGAGTGCAATAGCTGGGTTTTAATGAATAAACAAGTTTATTGAGGGCTTGGCCACTCACTGGCATATCAACGCTTAATACAGCATGTCTCAATATTGCCGCTATCTCCAGTTCTGTAAGTTATTGACGGTCTTTGCATTGTCATCCACTCCAATTCGGCTGGAGACATGGAATATTCTCATCCTAGTCCATTGTGGATTGATACTTCAGTTTATTAAATAGCATAGACTACAGTAACGAGCACATTTTCGTTTGGGTCAAAAAGGGGCTTAGGTGGTGGGTGTGACCAGGGGTGTGGCAATGTGCTTGGTTGAGAGCCCCCGATCTTGGCGCTGTAGTGAAATTTGAGCCAATTTCCTGGAATTTAAAAAAATTCTCCATGGAGCAGATGTTTTTTTTTTTTTTGCAGTTTCAAAGCTAATTTCCTGCAATTCTACATATTCTGCCATGGAGCTGAGAGAAAATGTTGCCGTTTTAAAACTCCTGCAATTATATTCAATGTGCCATGGATATTGCTGTATTCTATTGCTTAAACATAATAGCTAAATGAATACTGCTAAATACATTGTTTTTGGAATTTTCAATTCTCCCTGATTTTCTAGCTTTTCTTTTGGTGATTGTTAGTTCTCAAATATTAAATAATTAATATATAGGTCCATTATCTTTTCAACATACTTTATATCTGGTTTTAAAATAATTTTGTTTGGACTTACAGTGCATTTGGAAAGTATTCAGTATTCTTCCCTTTTTTCACATTTTGTTACGTTACAGCTGTATTCTAAAATGGATTAAAAAAAAATGTAAAAGCTCATCAATCTACAAACAATACCCCATAATGACGAAGTGAAAACAGTTTGGGGAAAAAACAATTTAAAAATGAAATTTTTACATAAGTATTCAGACTCGAAATTGAGATGTTTCTACGACTTGATTGGAGTCCACCTGTGGTAAAATCAATTGATGGGACATGATTAGTCAGAGTAAAAACTAATTAATGAGGTTGAATGTAATTGTCCGTAGAGCTCCGAGACAGGATTGCGTCGAGGCACAGATCTGGGGAGGGTACCAAAATATCTCTGCAGCATTGAAGGTCCCCAAGAACACAGTGGCCTCCATCATTCTTAAATGGAAGAAGTTTGGATCCACCAAGACTCCGAGCTGGCCGCCCGGCCAAACTGAGCAATTGGGGGAGATCAGGGAGGTCACCAAGAACCTGATGGTCACTCTGACAGAGCTACAGAGTTCCTCTGTGGAGATGGGAGAACCTTCCAGAAGGACAACCATCTCTGCAGTCCACAAATTCCACTCCACAAATTAGGACTTTATGGTAGAGTGGCCAAATGGAAGCCACTCCTCAGTAAAAGGCACATGGCATTCCGCTTGGAGTTTGCCAAAAGGCACCTAAAGGACTCTCAAACCATGAGAAACAAGATCCTCTGGTCTGATGAAACCAAGATTGAACTCTTTGGCGTTAATGCCAAGCGTCACGTCTGGAGGAAACCTGGCACCAACCCTAGCATGGTGGTGGCAGCATCATGCTGTGGGGATGTTTTTCAGCGTCAGGGACCAGGAGTCTAGTCTGGATCGACAGATGAACGGTGCAAAGTCCAGAGAGATCCTTGATGAAAACCTGCTCCAGAGCACTCATGACCTCAGACTGGGGCAAAGATTCACCTTCCAACAGGACAACGACCCTAAACACACAGTCAAAACAATGCAGGAGTGGCTTGAGGACAAGCCCAGCCAGATACCGGACTTGAACCAGGTCAAACGTCTCTGGAGAGACCTGAAAATAGCTGTGCAGCGACGCTCCCTATCCAACCTGACAGAGCTTTAGAGGATCTGCAGAGAAGAATGGGAGAAACTCCCCAAATACAGGTGTGTCAAGCTTGTGGAGTCATACCCAAGAAGACTCAAGACTGTAATCGCTGCCAAAGGTGCTTCAACAAAGTACTGAATAAAGGGTCTGAATACTCATGTAAATGTGTTTTTTGTATCTAATACATTTGCAAACATGTCTAAAAAACGTTTAAAATGTTTGTCATGATGGGGTATTGTGTGTAGATTGATAAGGGGGAAAAAATAATTTATACATTTTAGAATAAGGCTATAACGTAAGAAAATGTGGAAAAAGTCAAGGGGTCTGAATACTTTCTAAATGCACTGTAGGTGACCCGAAAAAACGCTTAGGTGCCCAAGGATTGCAATGTCAGAATATTCCCTGATGAGTAATATCAACAGCAAAAAATAAATCTGTGCTTGCTCATTATGTTTGGAGTGTTGACAGTCAACATTGTTGTAATTGGGGGAGTGATTGCTTCCAACAAGAGCACAAATCATGTACATTTCTAGACATGTTTGAAAAGCGAGTTGGCTTAATCATTTTTTTTTGTCTTAAAGGGGCAGTGTTGTAATTTGAGACAGTAGCCAATAGGCAGAGGTCAGCAACATAGTTTGTCTGATTCTCTGTAATAATGGAATGGGAATAATAATTATTTATTTTTGTAAAGTAGTTTCATGCATCAAACACAACATTTTCAGTCACCTCCCTGGCTGAAGGACAAGTGGAGAAACAGGTTAATGTCAAGCCTGCATGTTTTTTTCAAAAGTCTCATGAAATGTAGGCCTTCATTGAAAAGCACACATTTGCTGCTACTGTTGGCAGCTATTTCCATGTTAAAATGTTATGGGATGCAGTTTCTCCATTGTTTTTGATGGTAAGGCTACATTATGATCAAATAGCAACAGTAGCCCACTTGACCACTGTCTGAAACTGTAACTTAAAGTGGGTACAACCTCAGTGTTCACAGTAAACGCACGCTGGAAGTTCAACAGAATTTTCACAAGGTTCAAGTTTGCGCTCAGCAGACCTGAAATTTGCTCCGTGCCCCAAAAAATGAGAGAGAACATTGGTCACCTGCATTATCTCTTGCTCTATGATGGGCATATGGTTATGTAGCCTACATGGAGGGCTTTTATCCAGAATAATAACAGGCGCTGGCTATAATAATGTACAATACGTGTATATAAAGGGGATGTCCGCTCACTGTTTTGCTGCTGCCAAACTTAATCTTTTAATAAAGCTTTGGTGATTAAGATTTATTTCTAAGCCAAGCCCTTTATCGATAGTTTTAACTACACCTGCTCGGCGAATGTATTGGACAGGACAAAAAAACACAGCCTTCATTGAAAGGGAGGGGAGGCTGTGCTTGTTGTCTTTTTATTCAATGAAACTAAATGGGGAAAAACATTAGTTGTTTATGTTTATAAATAAGAGGTTTAGGGGCACAAAAAGCACATCTCTCTTGTTCCGTGCATATATGGGCACTGTATATGGGCTGTATAGGCTGCGCTTCCACTGTCAATATGGGCTGTATAGGCTGCGCTTCCACTGTCAATATGGGCTGTATAGGCTGCGCTTCCACTGTCAATATGGGCTGTATAGGCTGCGCTTCCACTGTCAATATGGGCTGTATAGGCTGCGCTTCCACTGTCAATATGGGCTGTATAGGCTGCGCTTCCACTGTCAATATGGGCTGTATAGTCTGCGCTTCCACTGTCAAAAACCATGCCATGATTTAAATATCCCCACCATGGCTGCCTGAAATTGGCACTTTGACACATGTTTTTAAGGACACACCTCCGATATTGCCATCCCTCCCAACTCAGCGCAAGCAAACTCGTATAAGACAGGTAAGTCACCGATCCTGGCGCAGGGTTGGAAAATAGCAGAGTGCTGGCTTTAACAGGCTGAAATTACCAACGAGTGTGTGTTTGACAAATCCGTTGGCTTAATGGCTGTGGAAAATAGAGCCCTGTGTGTGTGTGTGTGTGTGTGTGTGTGTGTGTGTGTGTGTGTGTGTGTGTGTGTGTGTGTGTGTGTGTGTGCGTGCGTGCGTGCGTGCGTGCGTGCGTGCGTGCGTGCGTGCGTGCGTGCGTGCGTGCGTGCGTGCGTGTGTGTGTGTTAATGGACATGCTAGTACTCTCTGGACCTTTAGGAATTACATAATTATTTTTTGGCAACCATTGGACTTCCTGGGAAATGGTGTCTGCGGAGAGGGTCGATTAAGTTCTGAATGGGCTAGAGTGTGTGTGTGTGTTTGTGTGTTTGTATGGTGTGTGTTTGTGTTTGTTAGTGTGAGTGCGTGCTTGTGTGTGTGTTGATCTCATAAAGGGAACAATGTGGGCAATGAAAGAGATGTATGGACCTCTTACCAGATCATTTCAACCACTTAATGGTCCGACATGAATTAATGGTGGCCATGGAGGAGAGTCAGTTAGATATAGATATTATCATGACGTTATTGTATCCTTCACCAAGTAATGGAACTACGAACATGTTCATCTGAATTCTCTTGCTTTTGTTTGGGATTTAAACTGATTCTACTTAATTGAATAGTTATTTTTGGATATACAGTTAAACAGCAAGTCTCTATCCTCTGAGTGTACAAAACATTAAGAACACACACTCTTTCCTTGACATAGACTGACCAGGTGAATCCAGGTGAAGGCTATGATTCCTTATTGATGTCACTTTATATATCCACTCCAATCAGTGTAGATGAAGGGGAGGAGACAGGTTAAAGAAGGATTTTTGAGACATGGATTGTGCATGAGTGCCATTCAGATAGTGAATGGGCAAGACGTTTATTTTTATACATGTTTTATTTAACGCGGCCAATTGTGCGCCGCCCTATGGGACTCCCAATCACGGCCAGTCGTGATACAGCCTTGAACGGCCTATAGTGGTGTGCCAGGCACACCGGTTTGTGTCAACAACTGCACCACTGCTCCGTTTTTCACACTCAACAGTTTCCTGTGTGTATCAAGAATGGTCCACCACCCAAAGGACATCCAGCCAACTTGGCACAGCTGTGGGAAGCATTGGAGTCAACATGGGCCAGCATCCCTGTGGAACGCTTTCAACACCTTGTAGTGTCCATGTCCTGATGAATTCAGGCTGTTCTGCTGCTGTGGCCTAAATGGTACCTGTTCATTTGTATTAATGTCAAGTGATTTATAGGCGATGGATGTGCGTGCGTGCGTACATGCACTCTCTGAATTAGATTCATTAAGAAGAGGGAGGAGCTGGTTAGAATTTAGGGCCCTGCCCTTTTCAGGTCACTGACTAATGTTAGGGAGGCCCTGTTACTTGCCTGGGGAGACAGGGACGGACCAGCGGCTCTGGCTTTTGACCGTGGGAGATGATATTGGGGCCTCGAGAGAAGGCCCTGGGCCTGGGGAGAGGCAGAGGGTCCGGGGACTGACTGTGGAGACAGACGGTGTTGGGGAAAGAGAGGGTTAGCCCTGACCCTGGGTAGTTAGGGAGAGAGGGTCCTATCCCTCGGGAGAGAGGGAGGGCCGTAGCCCCTGACTGGGGAGACTGAGAGGGGTGTTGTCCTCACCAGTCCTAGTCCAGACACGACCTCTATGTCCCTGAGTCGGGTCCCTCTCCATCTCCCCAGAGTGAGGACCCTCTCTCTTCCCGATCATCCTCTCTATCCCCAACACCCCGCTTGGTGTCCCTAGAGGAACTGTGGAGCAGGGCAGAGACTGAGTGGTCCTGGACAGAAACTCTATAGATACCGTAAACACATCACTAATGGAGCAGAGAGGGCAACACAACACCCATATAGCCATACATATCACCGATGGAGCGGAGAGGACATCACAACACCCATATAGCCATACATATCACTGATGGAGCGGAGAGGACATCACAACACCCATATAGCCATACATATCACTGATGGAGCGGAGAGGACATCACAACACCCATATAGCCATACATATCACTGATGGAGTGGAGAGGACATCACAACACCCATATAGCCATACATATCACTGATGGAGCGGAGAGGACATCACAACACCCATATAGCCATACATATCACCGATGGAGCGGAGAGGACAACACAACACCCATATAGCCATACATATCACAGATGGAGCAGAGAGGACAACACAACACCCATATAGCCATACATATCACTAATGGAGCGTCGAGGACAACACAACACCCATATAGCCATACATATCACTGATGGAGCAGAGAGGACATCACAACACCCATATAGCCATACATATCACTGATGGAGCAGAGAGGACAACACAACACCCATATAGCCATACATATCACTGATGGAGCGGAGAGGACAACACAACACCCATATAGCCATACATATCACCGATGGAGCGGAGAGGACATCACAACACCCATATAGCCATACATATCACTGATGGAGCAGAGAGGACATCACAACACCCATATAGCCATACATATCACCGATGGAGCGGAGAGGACAACACAACACCCATATAGCCATACATATCACCGATGGAGCGGAGAGGACAACACAACACCCATATAGCCATACATATCACCGATGGAGCGGAGAGGACAACACAACACCCATATAGTCATACATATCACTGATGGAGCAGAGAGGACAACACAACACCCATATAGCCATACATATCACTGATGGAGCAGAGAGGACAACACAACACCCATATAGCCATACATATCACCGATGGAGCGGAGAGAACAACACAACACCCATATAGCCATACATATCACTGATGGAGCGGAGAGGACAACACAACACCCATATAGCCATACATATCACTGATGGAGCGGAGAGGACAACACAACAACCATATAGCCATACATATCACTGATGGAGCGGAGAGGACAACACAACACCCATATAGCCATACATATCACTGATGGAGCGGAGAGGACAACACAACACCCATATAGCCATACATATCACTGATGGAGCAGAGAGGACAACACAACACCCATATAGCCATACATATCAGTCATTCTGATGGATCTATCACTCTCTGGCCCATGGCCATCATATTTCTAATTTCTCACTCCTCCTTTTGTACTCTCGGAATTGTACTTTTTCGACAGAAGCCATGTTTGGATCAGAGAACAGGATTTTAGTGGGAAATTAAATAATAAGCATGTATCCAATTTGAGGTCCTGGCTTTCAAGCGAAGACACGATTGATGCTGTGGTTTTTCTTGTTAAGATGGTGTTGGTCTCTAAACTCAAAACATCCTGCCTTTTATGACCTGCTGCTGTCGATTAATGATGGTGTTTGTCTCATCTCAACCATTCAGTATTCGTTGTACCCTAGCAGATGGAGAGACACCAACAGGTTAGGTGAGAGGTGATGCCTTGGAGGACACACACACTAGGGTTGACTATTTTCCTAGGCTAGTGAATTTATCAGTTATAGGCTAGTGAATTTATCAATTATAGGCTAGTGAATTTATAAATTATAGGCTAGTGAATGTATCAATTATAGGCTAGTGAATTTATAAATTATAGGCTAGTGAATTTATAAGTTATAGGCTAGTGATTTTGATTTACATTTTGAAATAAGCCTATAATAGGGACTATTTTGAAATGTAGATAATTAGTAGGCTGACGCATATATACTGTAACTTTCATCACATTTCCCTTATGTTGTGCGACGTGCATATTACCCTCCCTCCTTTTTCTCTCTATTGTTGCTTCATTCATTCCTTGCTTTCAACAGATAAATGAAATACGTTTCGTTGTCCTTATCTTCATCATCGTAATGACATGCTTGAATAATACAGGACTAGAATAAGATGCACATGGCTTTCACTTCTCTTCAAGAAGATTGACTGGTTATGGGTCTGAATAAATAACTGCTATAGCCTACCGCCATCGCACGTTCTCTGTTCTTACAAACTCCATGTGAGTTCTATTGGCTGCTGTATTTTGGTGTTGCACGCTGATCCTCAACACTGGGGCCCCACAAGGGTGCGTTCTGAGCCCTCTCCTGTACTCCCTGTCCACCCACGACTGCGTGGCCACGCACGCCTCCAACTCAATCATCAAGTTTGCAGACGACACTACAGTGGTAGGCTTGATTACCAACAACGACGAGACGGCCTACAGGGAGGAGGTGAGGTGTCAGGAAAATAACCTCACACTCAATGTCAACAAAACAAAGTAGATGAATGTGGACTTCAGGAAACAGCAGAGGGAGCACCTCCTGCTCGGAGAGTGGTGTCAGGAAAATAACCTCAAACTCAACTTCAACAAAACAAAGGAGATGAATGTGGACTTCAGGAAACAGCAGAGGTAGTACCCCTCTAATCCACATCGACGGAACAGTAGTGGAGAGGGTAGCAAGTTTTAAGTTCCTCGGCGTACACATCACAGACAAACTGAATTGGTCCACCCACACAGACAGCGTGGTGAAGAAGGCGCAGCAGCGCCTCTTCAACCTCAGGAGGCTGAAGAAATTCGGCTTGTCACCAGAAGCACTCACAAACTTCTACAGATGCACAATCGAGAGCATCCTGTCGGGCTGTATCACCTGGAACGCCTGGTTCGGCAACTGCTCCGCCCACAACCGTAAGGCTCTCCAGAGGGTATTGAGTTCTGCACAACGCATCACCGGGGGCAAACTACCTGCCCTCCAGGACACCTACACCACCCGATGTCACAGGAAGGCCATAAAGATCATCAAGGACAACAACCACCCGAGCCACTGCCTGTTCACCCCGCTATCATCCAGAAGGCGAGGTCATTACAGGTGCATCAAAGCAGGGACTACTACTGCATCTACTGCATCTACTGCATCTTGCCTATGCCGTTCTGTACCATCACTCATTCATATATCTTTATGGACATATTCTTTATCCCTTTACACTTGTGTGTATAAGGTAGTAGTTGAGGAATTGTTAGGTTAGATTACTCGTTGGTTATTACTGCATTGTCGGAACTAGAAGCACAAGCATTTCGCTACACTCGCATTAACATCTGCTAACCATGTGTGTGTGACCAATTTAAATTGACTTGATTTGATTTGACTTGCCCAAAGCTAACAGTCTAAACAGCCAGCTATCTTCATCTGGCTAGTGACGCTCAACTGGACCTTGTTATGTATTGTGAAGCTAGCCATGATAAGGATTAGGCACAATAGTGGAATTTACGGTTTGCCTTCAAAATAAAAGTATGTCATTGACAGTGATGCAAATTAATACAAATAGTATAATTATGCCACTTTTATTTTGAAGGCTAACTGCAAAGTCCACTATTGTGGCTAATCCTTATCGAGGCTAGCTTCACATAGATGGGCCCAACCACCATTAATCAAATAAGAACGATCTTATAAATTAGGGTTATTTTAGATGATGACACCTAGCTATATAGTTAGCAAGCTAAATATAGCTACTGAAACAGATTATGTTGTTTTGCTATGTTTTTGGAGAAGAACATGGTTTGCATCCATGAGCTCTCTAGCTTTTTTTATGACCAGCACTGTAGATGCGTGAGACAACTTTACCAGCATTATAGCATACGTATCGATGAATGGTTGTGACATATGAAATACGAGTGTTAGTGTAATCAATGTGTAATAACTACGTAAAAAATGTATGAACGTGTTCAATTATTATTATGTGACGTGCAGTCATATTCAGGTCCTGATTGATCAGATCAAATAGTGTGATTTGACATGTATCTTTTTTGACACGCAAAGACTCAAACGGCGTTCCTGAGAAATTCTGGTTGAGACTGAAACGACTGAACAAATTAACAACGAAACAGCACAGCAAGTAAGTGAAAGAAATATGTTTTGATGATGTTTTACTGGTAATGGGGACATACATCTATGCCAACAAAATAACGTTTTGGTCAGTGTGGTGTGTGTGTAACCTTTATTTAACTAGGCAAGTCAGTTAAGAAGAAATTCTTATTTACAATGATGGCCTACTCCGGCCAAACCCAGACAACGCTGGGCCAATTGTGCGCCGCCCTATTGGACTCCCAATCACGGCCAGTTGTGATACAGCCTGGATTCGAACCATGGACTGAAGTGACTCGTCTTCCACTGAGATGCAGTGCCTTAGACTGCTGCGTCCATGAGTGTGTGTTAACTATTTAACTGTACTAGAATGCTTAAAAGGCTGCTCAAATGTAAAATATTGGTTATCGGCATCAGGTTTTTTGGCAAGGAAAATATTGGATCTCGGTATCGGGCAAAAATGTCATATCGGTGCATCACTAACTTTAATCAACTTAAACCTCATCCGACTCCTCACTCTCTACTAGAAGTCGACCGATTACGATTTTTCAACGCCGATACCGATTATTGGAGGACCAAAAAAGGCCATACAGATTAATCGGCCGATTTAATAATTTTTAAATATTTTTTTAAATGTATTTGTAAAAATGACAATTACAACAATACTGAATTAACACTTATTTTAACTTAATATAATACATCAATAAAATCAATTTAGCCTCAAGTAGATAATGAAACATGTTCAATTTGGTTTAAATACTGCAAAAACAAAGTGTTGGAGAAGAACGTAAAAGTGCAATATGTGCTATGTAAGAAAGCTAACATTTCAGTTCCTTGCTCAGGACATGAGAACATATGAAAGCTGGTGGTTCCTTTTAACATGAGTCTTCAATATTCCCAGGTAAGAAGTTTTAGGTTGTAGTTATTATAGGACTATTTCCCTCTATACCATTTGTATTTCATTAACCTTTGACTATTGGATGTTCTTATAGGCACTTTAGTATTGCCAGTGTAACAGTATAGCAGTATAACAGTATTCCGTCCCTCTCCTGGCTCCTGCCTGTGCTCGAACCAGCAACACAATGACAACAGCCACCACATCAAAGCAGCGTTAGCCATGCAGAGCAAGGGAAACAACCACCCCAAGGCTCAGAGCGAGTCAAGTTTGAAACGCTATTAGCGCGCGCTAACTAGCCAGCCATTTCACCTTCGGTCACACCAGCTTCATCTCGGGAGTTGATAGGTTTGTTGTTGTTTCTCTCCACCTCTGCAATATGGTGAATCAACTCTTTGGCCTGCTTCTCATTTCTATATGTTGAGCCCACAGCGATTCCTTTTTTTCTCTCATCCAAACTGCAAAAATCAAACATCAAATGAATTCAATAATAATGAAATATACAATCATGTTATCCAATATAGCTGGCAGTTGATTGTGCTAAATTAGCCTTCTACCCTTTGTTTACTTAAGGATCAACACTATAAGGCTGGTAAAGTCAAGTGTGTCACAATGCTTTAAAATGTAAACAGCATCTGGAGACAAACATTAAAATAGAATGTTACAGAGCCATAGGAAAGCATGGAGATCCATGTCAGCATCAGTAGGCCTATCATTTTATGGTATTTATACACTATTTTCAAGTGAACTAAAGCTTATCAAGATCTGAGAAATAATCTACAATACTGGACCACGTCTGCTAAATAGACTTGAAAAAACTAGCTACAAAAGTACTAGTCTAGCTACAAGAGTAACAACATTTTCACTTACTAGCCACTCCAAGTCAGAAAGTGAACTCGCCTTGCCAATGGCATGTACAGTCGTGAACAGTATCTTCATCTTCATGCTGGTCTGCTCTGACATTGCCATTAGCTCGTCACAGAGGGTGTCAAGAGGAGAGGCTCTGATTGAGCCGGGTGTCACAGACACGCAGGCATTGTTACACTTGTTGTGTTCATGGTCATGAATGTTCTCCAGCTTCATCATTTTATTTCCGATGACAAATGAGTTGTTTCTGCTTTTATCTTTAGCATATTGGCGGCACACATGTAACCATTATTTAACTAGGCAAGAAGACAGAACAACTCATAACCACAGCCTCAGTATCATACTGTAGCCTCTTGACACTTCTTTATCTCCTAACTTCCATTTCTCACAAAACTTCATTTTTTTAATGCGATTCGTCCTCCTTTTCGTGTATGGGTTTTCGTTTCAAAGGTTGGCTTATCAGGTAAATGTCGCCATATAACAGCTATTTAATGAACGGTAGCTAGCAGCAGACCCATGGCAAGTGAGTGATGTCGAGTAGCTGATGTCCCGTACAGTAAACAGTGCCGTGAAACGAGGAGAACTAGAGACGGTCTGTGGCTGACAAACATGAGTAATTTCCTCTGAGCCATCATGCCAGATATGTTATTACATGACTATTTTGGTACAAACATTTACCCATCAGTGTGGCGGATAGCCTTTTGAGATTTACTCGCCAAATGGAAAATATACCTTCATTTGGCTCTTGGCGGGTGTTCATTTTGGAACTCTGGTTGCACAGTATACCGGTACCACAGTAATATCACTGTATGTCATGATACATATACTGACATTTTAGAATACTGTAGTACCGTTTCATATGATACCACTGAGTTTTTCAGCCCTGCCGGTCTAAAGAACCTGCTGGCGCCTCTTATAAAAGGTTTATAAAGTCAGTTTGGTTTATAAATTCAATCTAATTTAATCAACAGCCTCTAGTCTCTTGTATGAGCAGGTCCAATAATATCCACTTCACTTTCATGCATATATCACATGGCAGCTGTAATCAGCCAGCCTCATCCCCTACCAGCCCCCACTCACCTGCTTCTCTCCATCCACTCTTCATGCACATATCACATGGCAGCTGTAATCAGCCAGCCTCATCCCCTACCAGCCCCCACTCACCTGCTTCTCTCCATCCACTCTTCATGCACATATCACATGGCAGCTGTAATCAGCCAGCCTCATCCCCTACCAGCCCCCACTCACCTGCTTCTCTCCATCCACTCTTCATGCACATATCACATGGCAGCTGTAGTCAGCCAGCCTCATCCCCTACCAGCCCCCACTCACCTGCTTCTCTCCATCCACTCTTCATGCACATATCACATGGCAGCTGTAATCAGCCAGCCTCATCCCCTACCAGCCCCCACTCACCTGCTTCTCTCCATCCACTCTTCATGCACATATCACATGGCAGCTGTAATCAGCCAGCCTCATCCCCTACCAGCCCCCACTCACCTGCTTCTCTCCATCCACTCTTCATGCACATATCACATGGCAGCTGTAATCAGCCAGCCTCATCCCCTACCAGCCCCCACTCACCTGCTTCTCTCCATCCACTCTTCATGCACATATCACATGGCAGCTGTAATCAACCAGCCTCATCCCCTACCAGCCCCCACTCACCTGCTTCTCTCCATCCGCTCTTCATGCACATATCACATGGCAGCTGTAATCAGCCAGCCTCATCCCCTACCAGCCCCCACTCACCTGCTTCTCTCCATCCACTCTTCATGCACATATCACATGGCAGCTGTAGTCAGCCAGCCTCATCCCCTACCAGCCCCCACTCACCTGCTTCTCTCCATCCACTCTTCATGCACATATCACATGGCAGCTGTAATCAGCCAGCCTCATCCCCTACCAGCCCCCACTCACCTGCTTCTCTCCATCCACTCTTCATGCACATATCACATGGCAGCTGTAATCAGCCAGCCTCATCCCCTACCAGCCCCCACTCACCTGCTTCTCTCCATCCGCTCTTCATGCACATATCACATGGCAGCTGTAATCAGCCAGCCTCATCCCCTACCAGCCCCCACTCACCTGCTTCTCTCCATCCGCTCTTCATGCACATATCACATGGCAGCTGTAATCAGCCAGCCTCATCCCCTACCAGCCCCCACTCACCTGCTTCTCTCCATCCACTCTTCATGCACATATCACATGGCAGCTGTAATCAGCCAGCCTCATCCCCTACCAGCCCCCACTCACCTGCTTCTCTCCATCCACTCTTCATGCATGTCTATTCCTCCATCAGTTTTTAAAAATATAATTTAGCCGTGATGGTGAGCGGGGATGCAGACCCCGACCCTGATGAGTCTTCTGTTGTTAGAGTTGTACATTTGTTACATTGGAGCAGCGTGCAACGTGAGCAATGTTGATGACTTGTATCATTTCATCGCCTGTTATAACCAAGAGCACAAAAATAATGTGACCCCAAAGCCAGATGGAGATGTGTAAATTAGAAGCACATTCAGTCCTTATATTACTATAGCATAGGCTATGTTGCAGCAAATGTAGTCCTAACTGTCACAAGAAAAAAAGTTGCCATGATGAGATGATACATGCGTTTGAACTGCACTCCATACCGAGATGGGCTGTCTTTCCCCACCCTGAGCTTGGATGATTGATCATGCAGATAGCAGAGAAAAGGCTGTAGAGAAGCCTGATTTAGACATTGCATATAATTGAGCAGTTCCATTTCACGTCATGCTGTTCATATCATTTTTTTAACATATAATTTACATTTTTTTCTCAGTTATTTACTGTTGGAAAAGGGAGTGGGTTTGAGTGGTAAATCTTGGTAACCCCAGGGCTTTTTCTGGATTTAAAAGGAGCTTAGATAGTGGGTGTGGCAATCGGTGCGTCGGCCATCGGCACGGCTGAATTTAAGAGAACATTTTAGATGCCCCCATCTTGGCGGTGTAGATAAATCTTTCAATTTTACGCTAATTTCCTGCAATTCTACACATTTCTCCATGTGGTTGAGATCATTTCTTTTGCAGTTTTAATGCTCATTTCCTGCCATTCTACATATTTTGCCTTGTAGCTGAGAGAAAATGTTGCGGTTTTAAAGCTAATTTCCTACAATTCTACATATTCTGCCGTGGAGCTGAGAGAACATTTAGCAGTTTTAAAGCTAATTGCCTACAATTCTACATATTCTGCCGTGGAGCTGAGAGAACATTTAGCAGTTTTAAAGCAGATTTCCTGCAATTCCATGCATTTTTCCTTGGCTAATGCTGTGTTCAAACATAATAACAAAATGAATACTGCTACATTCATTGTTTTGGGAATTTTCCATTCACCCTGACTGTCTAGCTTTTATTTTGGTGATTGATAGAAGGTTATATAATAAAATAAATATATAGGTCCATTATCTTTTCTTTTCTACACACTTTATTTATGTTTTAGTTGTTTAAGTTTACACAGAAAGCATTTTTCCATCCCGAAAATGTGAATGTGAAGAATTTTTACTGTCTGGATTTAGGCGTCCCGAAAACATGCTTAGGCATCCCACCCAATAATTTTAATGGCAGAAAAATCCCTGAACCTGGTTCCCGCTATTCAACACTAACACACACACAAACTTTGGCAGCAGCATTGTGGGAGGCCTAGAACAGTCCCAGGGCTTGGCTTCTGACCTCAACTCCACTCGGCATTTAAAAGAGGAGAAATTAAATGAGAGACTGGTGTTTGATGTGCAAGATGTTGGGACAGGATACGAGGGTGCAGGGAAAGCAAACACACAGACACGCAGTGACACATACACACACACATACACAGATCCTCACCACATAATGCGAATGCCTCATCAAGAGATGGCTTTTATTTTGGTTTTAGAAAGTAAAGAGTTTTATGTTTCAGAGAATAATTGTCTAAATAAATCAAGTTGGATATTTGACAAGGATAATTTTAATACACTTCATAAGAACAGTTTCCATATTAGAGATGGCATTTATTGAATTTTTTTACTTGAAGATTAAGCATTTTTCAAGAGTATAACTTTGCCTATTCTTATTTTTCAGGCAATATTTTGCATTATTCTGATATATTGTACCCCTTGCTGCAGGCCTGCTGCCTGCTTGAATAAGGCAAACCAGTTAAGATTAATATTTTTTTTTAAATATTCATTTTTAATAGTCACAGAATCAACATATGAAATGCATTTCAGAAGCATATAACTGTGAATTTGGATATTTAGAATGAAAAATACGCCTACAGTACTGTAGGAGCTCACTTGTGAAGCATTATCCTCCAAGGCATTTTTTATGGTTCAGATAGCAGAATACCACACACACACACCTAACCTTTTTTTCCGTCTTTCTGTTATTTCCCTCGTCAGAAAGAATGTCCCGTGGCAAGTCGCTGATAAAATACAAACTGGTCGTGCGTGCGTGCATGTGTGACCCAGCCCCTATAACCTGTCTTGAGACCAGTGGTCATTTTTCACCTCCTCTGTTCCTGTATGTATGTGTGTGTGTGTGTGTGTGTGTGTGTGTGTGTGTGTGTGTGTGTGTGTGTGTGTGTGTGTGTGTGTGTGTGTGTGTGTGTGTGTGTTGTGTGTGGGGGTGGGTGGGTGTGTGGGTGGGTTGGTGGGTGTGTGGGTGGGTGGGTGGGTGGGTGGGTGGGTGGGGTGGGTGTGTGTGTGTGGGTGCGTGGGTGGGTGGGTGGGTGGGGTGGGTGTGTGTGTGTGTTTGTGTGTGGGGGGTGGGTGGGTGTGTGCGTGGGTGGGTGGGTGGGTGGGTGGGTGGGTGGGTGGGTGGGTGGGTGGGTGGGTGTGTGTGTGTGTGTGTGTGTGTTTGTGTGTGGGGGGTGGGTGGGTGTGTGGGTGGGTTGGTGGCTGGGTGGGTGGGGTGGGTGTGTGTGGGTGGGTGCGTGGGTGGGTGGGTGGGTGGGTGGGTGGGTGCGTTTGTGACCCAGCCCCTATAACCTGTCTGGAGACCAGTGATCATTTTTCACCTCCTCTGTTCCTGTGTGTGTGTGTTTGGTGTGTGTCTTCGCATGCGTTTGTGCATTTGTGCGAGATTAAAGAAAGATTGGCACCAATGATGGCTGCATGGTGCTAGCCCAGATAGGTTCCCAACCTCATAACTAGCTAGCAAGAAGCCATTTCAGGCTGTCAATCAAGTTAGATAGCTAGCTTGTGTAACTATCTTAGCTGGCAAGGTTGGCCGACTTTAAAAAAGCAAGCAATAACTAAATGTGCTGAATAAGACTCACATTCCAATCAATATTTTACCCAGATTTTTAGCAGAGATGCATATAAGCATATTTTGTTTCTTTCAAAAATACGTTTAGAAGTCAGTATATAGACAGCTCAAAAGGTATCCTTAGATATGCATGTAATTAAGCATAATGATTATAGCTCTAGATTGAAGGAAAAAGCTGTATCAGGTGTTTGAAAAATGCCCCCCTATGGACCAACCGCCAGCCATCCTCACGTACTTTGTGCCCCCTCAGATTTCTGGGGTGCATGACGCCCCTGGTTCCTGGTATTATTTCCTATGTCCGACAAGCACTTCTGGACATCAAATCAGCGGTTACTCACCAAAAATGTGACTTTCCAGAACTGGATCCTTTGTTTGGATATTCAAAGCAGTTCCATTCGTCACAGGAGCCCTTTCAAAAGACACTCCGGAGAAGAGGAAGGAGAGACGGCTTTCTAGTGAAACTAAGGAGAAAGGCAAGCCTCCCACCGCTACCTAGTGTATTACTTGCTAATGTATCTTGACCAGCTGCATCACCGCCTGGTACGGAAACTGCACAGCCCTCCACCGGACGTCTCTACAGAGGGTGGTGCAGACGGCCCAATACATCACTGGGGGCAAGCTCCCCGCCCTCTAGGACATCTACACCAGGCAGTGTCTGAGGAAGGCCAGAAGGAAAGAGGATCGGGTCTCAGAGACAACTTTATCACCAGCCATCAGACTAATGAACAGCTAACCCTCGCTTTCTTCCTGCACAGACTTCCAGACTATTTGCACCTTAGTGACTATCGGCACATCCAACCTTACACACAGACTTACAGATACACACACATGCACACACAAGCACCCATAAACACACACAGATAAGCACACACAAGCACCCATAAACACACACAGATAAGCACACACAAGCACTCAGAACTCACACACACACAGTCAACACTGCTGTTCTGTTATATTCTATAGATTCCACTGCATGACCAAGACACTGCCCACTTTATATTGTAAATACAGTGTAATACAGCCCACTATTACTATGCAGATGACCTCTTCTATTACTTATACTTGTTATTTTGACTTAACTCTTTTATTGTTAATATTGATTAATGTACTGAATTGTTGAGGGTGCTAGCATCTAAGCATTTCGCTGCAGCTTTTATACCTGCTGTAAACTGTGCATGTGACTAATAAAATAAGATTTGTGTGTGTGTGTGTGTGTGTGTGTGTGTGTGTGTGTGTGTGTGTGTGTGTGTGTGTGTGTGCGTGTGTGCGTGTGTGTGTGTGTGTGTGTTCATTTTTCACCTCCTCTGTTCCCTGACCAGAATGTGACCTGACCTCTTTGATCAGTCAGTTTTTTGTCATTTCCATCACTGTAATGGTCGTGATGGTGAGTGGTATCCCTGAGTGGTCAGCTACTGGCCTGGTCACAGGGAGGTCATATTGGTCAGGCCCTGGTTCAAATACTATTTAAAATATTTCACATTCCTTTGAGTGTTTGCTTTAGTCTGCTTGGAGTGCCAGGTTGGAGAGATTTGCCATTTTTTGAATATTACACTGAGTGTACAAAACATTAGCAACACCTGCTCTTTCCATGACAGACTGACCAGGTGAATTCAGGTGAAAGCTATAATCCCTTATTGATGTCACTTGTTAAATCCACTTTAATCAATATAGATGAAGGGGAAGAGACAGGTTAAATAAGGATTTTTAAGCCTTGAGACAATGGATTGTGTATGTGTGCCATTCAGAGGGTGAATGGGCAAGACGAAAGATAGATGTGCCTTTGAACGGGGTATGGTAGTAGGCGCCAGGAGTTTTTCACGCTCAACAGTTTCCCATGTATATCAAGAATGGCCCACCACCCAAAGGACATCCAGCCAATTTGACACAACTGTGGAAATCATTGGAGTCAACATGGGCCAGCATCCCAGTGGAATGTTTTTCATACCTTGTAGGCTTGAATTGATGCTGTTTTGAGGGCAAAAGGGGGTGCAACTCAATATTAGGAAGGTGTTCCTAATGTTTTCTTCACTCAGTGTATGTTGGTCAATTGCGCCAGGCAAGCAGAGACATAGTATTTGAACCTAGTCGCTGATACTGGTGATGAACTTAATCATCTAAAGAAATGCAAATGAGCCTGCTTCCTGTCTGAGCAACACAATACATTACAATGGGCTAGCATGGGGGTTATGGGGGGCAGCATACATCTGTATTCAAGCTTTTTGTCTTGTTGTAAAAGAAGAAATATTAGTGAAGTGAGTGATTCAATATCATGGGTGGGAGTCGGAGAGTAGGGTCGTATGAAGTGCCATGTATTGTTTGGTGGCCTCGGTGAGACCATCTGACCTCAATGAGATGGTGGGAGGGATTGAGTGATGTTCAGAGTGAGGAGCTGGGAGCAGGAAGGGTGAAGTAGGGAGTAGGGTCATGAAAGGTCACGGGAGGTCACCAGGGTCAGGGCTCATAGCAGGGTGATTCAGTTCTAGGTTATCTTTTGTTTCGGACTATCTATCTTTGTGTCCCAGATTGTGGAGACAGAATAATTTTATTCTAGAATGAGATGTTTCTTCTCAGAACAAAAAACACATTAAGTACTCTCATGAGAATCACTCAAGGTTTTTGAGAATATTTTCTCTGTTAAATTCCATTCAACATCGTTTTTAGCATGTCGATTCACTTTATGTTCTTTCCGCCTGATTAAATCTCTATTAGGTAGCATATAGAATCTAGAGAGCAGTGTTGTTTCTAGCTCCGTGCTTCTAAGTGCTAGAAATACCTACTGGTGTTGGATCGTAATTTGATCACTCTTTTGTTGCTGAGAATTTTCCTGGACAGCAGGAAATGCAAACGTGTAGTGTATTTGAGTTTTAAAAAGGCTTTTAAAGTCTGTCATTTCTACTTTGAAATTTCAGACTTGATTTGCCCTAATTAAAAATGTATGAAACCCTACAAAAATATCCATTGATTATAATCAACATAATAATTCACAGTTTCTGTTGCTCCAGGACTATTTTCTTGCTGTAGAAAACTGTCTGAAATTAAGACCCTACATCTGTACGTTGTTAGGAGAACATGAGGCTAATTTACTTCGAAAATCAATCAATTACACACTGTTACTTTAGAGACTAGCTAAGGTAAAGGTGGAGGTTGGGCTTCCCGGCTAATGTAATGTGGGTGATCTCATCTGTATACCCTGATGAAGAGCTATTACATGTTAGGAAGCATCAAGATCATCAGTGTGCTGGAGTTGGCCTTCTATTCTATCTGGTACAATCTGTAGAACGTTGTGGAGTCTGTCAGGTTCCAGAAATGAACTCTGAAATGAGTTAGGATAAGTTCTTATTCTAGCTAGAGATGGAGACCCAGTACTCACGACTCAGGTATGAAACACACTCCTGCTGTTTCATCAGCGTTTTTATGCTGTTCATAGGGAATTCATAGGCATTCCTACACAGTTCATAACCATTCATAGACATTTCATTAATCAGAGTGAATGAAGAGTTGAGGAAATAAAACAATCAAATCTCTTTGAATAGATATGTGATTTGAAACTTGAATTGAGTGAGAGAACGCCCCTGTGCCCTAGACTTGAGCTTGTAGTACTTTGACAAACTGTACACATTATCTTTAAGAGTAAATACTTGCAGTGTGAGTACGTAATACTTAGAGTTCATATTTGCACATTGTGTAATAGCTTATCGCATTTGCTTTTATTCAACAAAAGCTTTTCTCGCTCCCAAGCATTTGCAAACACTCACAAGATTCAAGATTAGATTGAATCCAAAGTTACAGTCAAATGACAGAGCAGAGAACTGTTGACAACATGCACATATTGTACTGTATGTGAGGCCACACAGACTCAGAAGCATTACACCATTCTTAAAGCAGCTGTTTACTTTCATTTCAGTTGATCTGATATATTTAGTGTAGGGGCCTCAGGGCCAGTGTGAGTGTATACTTAAGGTTTGGATCAGTTCTGTAGCTTCTAGCGGCTTCCCTTACTTTAATTAGAGCCTTGAGTGTATTCAGACTGCATGGGTGTGTTTATGAATGCACGTATGGATTACAGTGTGGAGATGTGTCAGTTCATATATTTTATAGTTTATGACTGCATATTATGTGAGTGTGTGCATTCATGTGTAAAGGACATCATGCTACTCGCTTAGCGAGTACCACTTCCGCCTGATTCGGCCCATACCTGTCGTGAAATCAAGACCTCCTGAAGTGTCTTACCAGTCGTCACCACACGAAAAGCAAGCTATTTGCTTTCGCAAATGAGGACACTTCAGGCTAAGGAGTATGTTTAACACATCCCATGTGCTGCACATGCACATGTCTTTCCCTCTCTGTAGGTGAGTGTACTAATGTGATTATATTATATTTTCTCTGCCTGTTTGTATATGTATATCTGTATTTGTGAGGAGGCCCCTGTCTGAATTAGCAGCAGATCTGTTGTTAATGTAAACCTGGAGCTGTCTCTCTGTCTCTGTCTCTGTCTCTGTCTCTGTCTCTGTCTCTGTCTCTGTTTCTGTTTCTGTCTCTCTGTTTCTGTCTCTCTCTCTCTCTTTCTGTCTCTCTCTCTCTCTCTTTCTGTCTCTCTCTCTCTCTTTCTGTCTCTCTCTCTCTCTCTTTCCGTCTCTCTCTCTTTCTGTTTCTCTGTCTCTCTTTCTCCCTTTCTCTCTTTCTGTCTCTCTTTCTGTCTCTCTGTCTCTGTCTCTCTGTATTTGTCTCTGTCTTTCTGTCTCTGTCTTTCTGTCTCTGTCTCTCTGTCTCTCCCTTTCTCTCTCTGTCTCTCCCTTTCTCTCTTTCTGTCTCTCTTTCTGTCTCTCTGTCTCTCCCTTTCTCTCTTTCTGTCTCTCTGTCTGTCTCTGTCTTTTTCTCTGTCTTTCTGTCTCTCTCTTTCTGTGTCTGTCTCTCGGTCTCTCTCTCTGTCTCTCTCTTTCTGTCTCTCTCTGTCTTTCTCTCTCTGTCTCTCTGTCTCGGTCTCTCAGTCTCTTTGTCCCTCCCTTTCTGTCTATGTCTCTCTCTCTCTCTCTCTTGTCTCTCTCTCATTTGTTATCTTGTTGTTATTAAGAAATAGTTATTTGTTTTTCTCATTTCTCACTCTTACAGTGATGTGGCCTCCATTCTCTCTCTCTCTCTCTCTCTCTCTCTCTCTCTCTCTCTCTCTCTCGCTCTCTCTCTCTCTCTCTCTCTGTCTCTCTGTCTCTGTCTCTGTCTCTCTGCTCAGTCCTGTGTTTTGTATTGCCTGGGATCCCCAGCAGAGACACTCCGTACGGTGGCTCGTCATTAGATTACATACACACACTCACACACACACACACACACACACACACACACACACACACACACACACACACACACACACACACACACACACACACACACACACACACACACACACACACACACACACACACACACACACACACACACACACACACATACACACTCACACACACACACACACACACACACACACACACACACACACACACACACACACACACACACACACACACACACACTGTGAGCCTGGGACCAACCCCAGAGAGAGCCCAGATCTCACCACACCATCTGATATAAATCACACACGGTGGCTTCACCACATGAAAGACCAACGCCAGCCTCAAGCAGCTGTTGCTCTGTAGACTGATTGCCTACGGAGTGTGTGTGTGTGTGTGTGTGTGTGTGTGTGTGTGTGTGTGTGTGTGGGTTGTTAGAGGAGTGTGTGTGTGTGTGTGTGTGTGTGTGTGTGTGTGTGTGTGTGTGTGTGTGTGTGTGTGTGTGTGTGTGTGGTGACTGGGTGTTAGAGGAGTGTGTGTGTGTGTGTGCCCACGTGTGTGTCTGTCTGACTGCCCACAGAGAGGCTGAGGGACACTGCATGTTAAAGAACAATATCATCTCTACCCTCGTCTCCTAGTTAAAAAGCTCAGTACATCTTGGAAATACAGCCAGGCAGACATTTTCCTCATCGCTGTGAGCGAAATGCATTTTTTAATCTCTGCAGAAAATAGGTCATAGTTGTGAGCTCTAAATCTGCCATTTTCCCTCCAAAACCTTTTTTTAGGAAGTCTGTATATGGATGATGTCATTCAAAGGATGTTATCTCCCTTCCTGGGCCTCTGTGCTTGTTTCACTATTAAATAACCAGGAGAAACAGTGTGGTCATTATTGACCAGAATGTATTCTGTTTGAGTGTATACTTTGCTTGTGCTTATAGACAATTTCTGTTTCATATTTGCAAAAGTATCAAGCACATGAGTGCATTGCAATGTTTTTCTTATGCAGACTGAGAATGGGGTCCAAATTGTCATTTTGAAATGTATTTTTAGTGTTTCAGGTAAGAAAGACAAGTCTTGTTATTTTTATCCACTTTTATTCTGCAATATGACCAATATTTTCTCATATTCAAGTGTGTATGAAAAAAAGTCACTGATTTCTTAAAAAGCTAAATACAATAAGCATTAGATCAAGGCACATACAAGACTGGGCCAAAGAGCATTCAATGCACTTTGGTTTTCAGTTCAGGAATTCTTGAAAGATGGGACAATTGTCCCGACTTTCAAGAATCCCTGAGCAACTTTGTAAAGAACAATTAACTTTGAAATTGTGGTAACATAGAAGTAGTAGTGTCTTCAATCTGGAAAAAAATACAAAATACAAAATCATAATCATAAACAAGGAAATCGGTGACGTTTGTATTCAAAAGAAAGCCATTTTTTTCTCTATGTCCATTTATCTTGCCCTGTTTATATCTAGTCTATGTTTGAGGGCCACGTTTGGATGACTTATGGTACAAGGTACTGGAGAATGGCATCCATGGTAGTTTAGCCAGATAGAGATATAGGGGGGTTGTCAGCCTGGCCACCCTACATGGGTTAATATGTTAGGAGAGGGTCTCCTCTCCTCTCCTAAAGGTCTGTGTGCTTCATATGCCCTGTGCTGTGTTCTACAGGACTGCTTGACACACATACACACAGGCACTCACTCACGCTCGCAAGCACAATCACAAGGACACGTGCAGACACACACACACATACACACACACACACACACAAACGTGTTCTACCTGTGCTGTCTCTGTTTCTGTTTTTTCCAAACAGAAAAACTAAATGAATCCACACACTGAACAAAGCATAGATGTAAAGCACGACACCTCCATATCTAGTCCATGTTTCAAGAGATACACCCCTCTGGGTCTCTCTGGCTAGGTACATGTAGGCGACTGCTCTCTGCTTGTCTCTCCTCAGAGGAAGAAGGCAACACGCCTGCTGTCTCGCTGCTTCGCCCTGGTTCTTCTTAGTTAATCAGCTGTGCCCTAGTTTTGATCAGCATGTCATTTCTTTTGCCTTTTTGTTGTTATCGAACAGCCACAGAAATAGTGTCAAAGGACCTGTGCTTTATTCTTCAAGTCTGATTGTTCAACACAGCAATGAAAACCCACTTTCACAGTTGACAAGTCATCATATCTCAGTAGAACAGAGTTTGTTTTTATACTTGGTTGTTAGGTAACCTTAAGCCAAAGGAAATACAGTACAAATTACTAAAAACCCCTAAAATATAGAATTGCAGTTTTAATTACAACATACACTGACCTGCGGCTCAGTGATGGGCCTACTGTCTGCAATGTGAACCATGTTTGTTCTCCTCTTCGTCATAAAATGTCCTTAAATATAAATTATATGGGCAAATGTACAGAAGAACATTGCTTTCCCAATCAGTCTTTTAGATCCAGTGTTTTATAACAATATCTTATAGCCACTTAGTTTCAAGTCATCACCGAACGCACTCATTTATAATAAAATGTCCTGCGTTATCAATATCATGAATGGGAGTGGTCTGAATCAGGTATTCCACTGTCTCTGTAGCTCCTGTTGCTAATACTGGTCTCGCTGTGTGGGCTTTTGTACAGACTCAATCCATTCGGAGGGAAAATCGTATGTATCACAAACTCCTCTTTGGACACGGGCACGGGGTGTATGGGGATCATCTGAAAAGAGGCCTCTCGTATCTCCAAGATCGAGGTATCCTTCTTCGTCCCCGCCTCTGCATAATCGTCCTTCCTCCGTCGGCCCTTGTTGTAGGTGCAATTCCTGGAAAACAGCGAACCCTTCCTGTGCACGTACCAGCACACAAGCGCCAGCATTATCATTGCCAACAGAGCCACAGCCCCTCCGATGATCGCGGCTAAAGGCAGACTGGAATTGTTGTAAGGCTCCTTTTCCTGTTCGCGGTTCAGAGTGGTGGTGGGGTTGTAGGCCTTCAGAGAACTGGTCTCTGTCTCGATGCAAACCGGTGTCTCGTCCGACAGGTAAATGTTGCTGGTCTCCATGGGAACCATGCATATCCTGTATGAGGATTCCGGTTCTAGAGCTGTCAGGAGGTACTCCGTCTTCTCCCCCTGTACGATGGTCTCCGTGATGGAACCAAATGAAGGGTTGTGGCCGAGTTTTAACCAGCTGAGCCTTAGGGCAGTCATGGGTACAGAAACCCTCCAGGAGATGTGCACTGTCTCTGCACTGCTCGACTTCACGCTGATCCTGATGATCTTTCTACCTGATGGTGTCGTAGTACTGCGGTGGTTCTTACTCAGTTCAGGCATTTTCACCACTGGTCTTTTAGTGACAAAGGAGGGCCATTGTGGATGTGAGGGGGGTAAGGTGTTAGAGACGGTGCTGGTCTCAAAGGTAGGGGCCCCCTGGCTCCCACCCAAGTCAGAGCCTCCACAGTCAAACAAGTCAGTAGACAGATCTTTTATAGCCATGCCCTTAACCTTGTCCGGCCCCTGGCACATAAACCCTCGAACGTTGACTTTTGTCGGCAGCGACCTTAACCAGTCTCTCACCCACTTCATCCGGCAAGTACACTGCCATGGGTTGTTACGGAGCAGGAGCTGCGTGAGGTTATCCAGGTCTTCAAACACTCCTTGAGGCAGACTGCTCAGGTTGTTGCCCGATAGATCCAGCCGATACAGCTGCCTGAGGAAAGCGAAAGCCCCGGCCGGCACCCGGTTGATGTGGTTGTCTTGGAGCTGCAATTTTTCAAGACTGGTTCCCGGTAAGTTAGCCGGCGGAGACGTCAGTGTGTTTCTCACCAGGGACAGCTCGGTGAGATTAATCAGGTTGATGAAGGCCATCTCGCCGATGCCACGGTTGTTGAGTAGGTTCCCGTCCAGGACGAGTCTCTTTAGGTTGATCAGGTCCTGGAGGGACGCCTCCGATATCGACGAGATCCGGTTGTCGTCGAAGCGCAGCTCCTCGATGGTCTGCGGAAGGCCGGACGGGATGGTGCTCAGGTGGTTCCTGGACAGAAAAAGTAGTCTCAGGTGGTTGCTGTCCCTGAATGCTCCCTCCTCGATGCTAACCGCCGAGACAGAGTTATCATCCAGGTGTAGCTCCTCGATCAGTGGGATCTGACCCAGCGACGCATGCGTAATCATCCGAATATTATTCTCCTGTAGATGCAGCTCTTTGACTCCTATTGGCAGGTTTTGGGGGAACTCGTCCAGATTATTACAGTACAGATAGATCTTCTCAACATTGCTTAGCCTCTTCAGATCGGTGGGGATACCAGCACTCTTGATCCTGTTGTTTTGGAGGAAGAGTACAGTAGCATCCAGCGGAATGCCGGTAGGAATAGAGGTGAGGCCTCGATCATTACAGTAGATGAAGGTCCCATCACAGCGGCAGGCCGATGGGCAGGAGGCTGAGGTCACCAGAGGGTTAGCCAGACCCAGGAGTAGTCCTACTCTGGTCAGGAAGAGGAGGAGGTTCTTGCATTGGGCGGTCATCTTGTTTGGAGGTTGTGGCGTCTGGTGTAGTCTGGCAGTGTGATCACTCAGGAACCCTTAGGGAGGAGACAGAAGGGTAAAGTTAATGCACAAGGCCTTTAAAAGGAAGCCAACATTCTTGTTTCTAGTAATTGCTGTTTGCTTGAATTGTGTTGCCTCAAGCTCTTTCCGCAATAAACGTTCTGCAATATATTATATTGTTTGTAGGCCCTATGCAGACTATTAAATTGATATAAATTGTTACTATTACGATTGACCAAACACAGAAAATGAATTAAAGCAACTAGCGAGGCTAAAACTAGTTTGAGTGCAAAGGGCTGTTTTCAAGGAACACACATAACGTTAGTACATACAATCCCATTAGACTCTAGAAACTTCACAAGTTTACAATGTTTTTCCCTTTTCCTCATTTCTTGTTTGTAGATAAGAAAATCCTTTAACATCTGGCCTCTCTTCTGAATTCAATCCCTGTGCTTGGGCTTGGGCTTTAGCTTGTAAAATGTAATAGCTTGGCCTTGGTTGTTTTACACGTTTCTGTATCTTTCTCAAGGCTGCCTTTCATTGCTGCTAGTGTGTGTGTGTGTGTGTGTGTGGGGGGGGGGTGCATGAACAAAGTCAGGCCTTGTAAATGAACTGTTGTGGAAACGTCTCTCTTGCTCTGTCTTACATTCTTACATTAATCTGGCCTAGAGCTCACAAGGTGTTAGAAACGTTTCTATTTACAGTAGCTAAAGGAGAACAACAGAAAACATTCCTCAAGAAATAACCGTGTCAGTAGAACAAGTCTTCTGAGGGAGATACTTTGCATTGCTGGTCAGATTCCTAGGTAGCAGTGGCAGTGCTTTGCAGACTCAATACCAAATGTGGAACAATGTAAACCAAACTGCACTCATCGGTCATCCATTCACTAACTACATGGCTGAACTGTTCAGTGCTTGGCTGTGACTGGTAGCAATAACTGATTTAGAGCAGTTAATATTGCATGAATAATCACATTTAAGTTACCTTTTAGCACAGCAGTATATTTGTAAGTAGAAGTTGTCATGTGCTGTTTCTCTATATACAGCCACAAACACCAAGGAAACAACAAACTATTTCTTAACTAGCACTGCAACAACAAGAGGTCATGACCTCAAATTAATATGGCAAAACAGTAGGTGCAAACTGCTTGTCTGTCTTTCTCCTTTAGTTTATACTGTGACCAGTGAAGTGTGGTTTCCCTTTTAATTAGACAAGTACTGATTTATTACTTTAATTAAGCATTCATGTACTGACCTCTCCTTCCACCACGTCTCATTAGAAAACACACACACACACACACACACACACACACACACACACACACACACACCATTATTAGAAACCTTGGTTTGGTCACTGAGGCGTAAAGAAGCCACAGCCAACATCCAATCATAGCTGTCATACCTGAAGGATCCGTAAATAATCCTTCTGCAGCCACACAAGAATCCTTTCCCCATCCAGCAAATGGAGATGTATGTTGAAATCTTTTCTATTAATCCTTTTCAGAAAGGAAAAGTTTATTAGCGTAGTAAGAGAGAGAAGGTCTTTGCTTATACCCTTGGTTATATTGTGACCCGGGTCAGTGTGTTTGAACTAAACTGATCCGTGTTTGTTCGCTGACCCTCCTCTTGTGTTGTCAGCCCTGCTCAGGCCTCTCAGGCCATCAAAGGTTTTGTCATGGAAGATAAGCCAGTAGAAAAAGCATCTCCACTCAGACTGAAAGACAAAGCTGCAGTCTTCCTCCTCTCAAAAGCACAAGATTTCGGGGGGTGGGGGGTAATATTAAAAAGGAACGTCCCAATGGTAGTAGTAGTAGTAGTAGTAGAGCCCTTGTATCATCCAACTCAGCAACTCCAATAACCCCAAATTAGATTTCTTTGTGTTACATAGAGGCCCCCTCCTCTTAGGGTAGAGATTTGAAGCTGAGGTTAGGTCCTCTCAGGAAAGGGGAGGGTAACTCCAGCAGGCTCTCCACAGAAAAGAAAAGAATACCCAAAGCTGGACTGAGCCATGCCAATACCAACCCTGCTTCCTAAAACTCACTCCAGGGCTGTATCACTTATGTACTCCAGCCTTGCAGGAAACCCAGAATGGCGTTTTCCATGAATCCAGGGCTAGGGAAGTTCTAGATACTCCAGTAACAGAGTGGTACGTACTCCTCAGGAGACCTGTGGACGACAGGACAATGGTCGGATCGCTTCTCCCAGGCCCAGCCTCGTAGTAGCTTGTTCCCTTATGGTCACACACCTGCTCTCTGGACCATGCGGTGTCCTGCTTCTATTCCTGTACCCACACTATTCTGCATTGGTTGGTTCTCTGAAAAACAGCCAAAGAGACAAAGATCAACGTTATTTAACATCCATAGGCTATTAGCAATCAATGTAACATCTGTCAGACAGACAGTGTCTGTAAGTATGAGTGAAGGGAAATCATTGGGAAACGTCCCTGGTTAAAAGTAATGCACTTTATAGAGAATAGGGTTCCATTTGAGACACAGATTTCAAGGTTAATGGATGTCATATGGCTGCCTGACCTAAATGCAAAGAAACACACAGCATGGTGCCATTAAGTCTACCTCTGTCTGTTCAACTCCTTCTTCCTTCCTTCACTCTCATCAAACAATGCATGTCTTTTTTAATTATAGAGGACAATGCTTTAGGGAAATTCAGATTTTATGAAAGGTGGATTCAGAAATCTCTAACAGAGAAGAGGTTGTGAAGATCCTATTTATTCTATGTTAAATCTCTGTATATGCTAAATCTCTGTATAGGTTAAATCTCTGTATAGGCTAAATCTCTGTGTAGGCTAAATCTCTGTGTAGGCTAAATCTCTGTATAGGCTACATCTCTGTATTGGCAAAATCGTGAGGAATAAAACATCTAACAACAGTACACATGGTATGAACACTAGCCGGGATGAGATGGGTTTGCTTATGGGAGTTGAGACTGAGTCAGAGCCCCTAAAGCTTATTAAATGTATCTGTAGATCAGGGGGATTTATTTAGCTTTGCCTGAATTAGCCTGGGAGAAAAGCCTGTGCTGCTTCTCTTTGATAGTGGACATAGTTGGTGAGACCCAGATTAACCGCTGTGTTCACTGTGGATTTTTATTTTTAAAAGATAAAACGTTTTTCTCCCCCCTAGCAGCTTGCTCAACCATGATTGTGTGCATTGCCCTTTCCACCCCCAACCCTAATATCAGCCCCTCCCCCAGCACCCCCATCTTTTCTGTGGTGATGGTAGAAAAGAATGTCTTTCCATATGAAAAGCGTCAGTGATCTAGACCCCTGTTTCCCTCTTGTTCCCTCCTGTCTTGCTCAGTTCACTGCCTCAGCTGACACTGCTTCGTTTTTCAACCGGAGCTGATGCTTCATTCTGGGCTGTGTCCTAAATGGCACCATATTCCCTATATAGTGCAGTACTTTTTCAAAAGTAGTTCACTATGTAGGGAATAGGGTGCCATTTGGGACGAAGAATTGGCCTCAGAGTTTCTGACTAAGATTAAAGAATGCAATCTGCTCTGTTCTCAGAAAAGAAAAGGGGTCGCTTCTAGACAGAAGCTATGACCAGGGCAACACGCCCCTGAGCAAGGCCCCCTAAGGCGGCCTCTCTTGCTCCTGAGTGAAATGAAACTCCCTCCTCTGTTCACACTGCTCAGAAATGTACATGTGAGATAAAGCTCATTTGAAAGGCTCATGAATACAACTGGGCCAGCCACCCTACCCGTGTTCCAGCAGCACCTTTCGCCCTTACTTTCACCCCACCCTCCCTCAATCCCTCACTCACACACACACACTTTCTCTCTCACACACGCGTGTTGTACTTCTATCCTCGTGGAGACCTAAAATGTATTTCCATTCAATTTCCTATTTTCTCTAATGCTAAACCTAACCCTTACCCTAGCCTCAACCCTAAACTTAACCCGTAACCCTAACCCAAAATGTAACTCCTAACCACTAACCACTAACGCCTAACCCTAATCTTAGCCCTAACCCTAATCTTAGCCCTAACCCTAATCTTAGCCCTAACCCTAATCTTATTAGCCCTAACCCTAATCTTAGCCCTAACCCTAATCTTAGCCCTAACCCTAATCTTATTAGCCCTAACCCTAATCTTATTGCCCTAACCCTAATCTTAGCCCTAACCCTAATCTTAGCCCTAACCCTAATTGTAACCCTAAACCTAACTCCTAAGCTTCAAATAGCCTTTGTTCTCATGGGGATGTGGAAAATGTCCCCACGAGGGAGAATTTTCCTTGTTTTATTATCCTTGTGGGGACATTGGGGGATTTTAGGTCCCCACAAGGATAGAAGAACCAACCCATACAGACACACACACCCTCTCTTTTAACAACCTACTACTATGAATGCACCTTATATTAAACCTGGCCCGCTGGTGTTAAGAATAGAACTTACTCTGCCAAGTTAATGTTATGTTTCCACTGACAACACAATGGCATTATGTCCTTACGTGTACCTCGCTCTAATCTCTGCTAAAGAGAGTGTGTGTGTGTGTGTGTGTGTGTGTGTGTGTGTGTGTGTGTGTGTGTGTGTGTGTGTGTGTGTGTGTGTGTGTGTGTTCCACTAGCTGCCATTTAAGTGTGCTCCTGTAAAACATGGACGAGAGTGGGCAATTTAACACCTGTAGCCTATGGAGAAGATTATGGAAATGAGAGGGTTGTAACCCGATTACAGCTCCAGTCCTGAGATGCTGTTGCCTGATGACCGCACACACACACACACACACACACACACACACACACACACACACACAGTCCACACACACACACACAGTCTTGTACAGCTGAACTTGTGGGGGGACACAATTCATTTCCATTAAAAATCCTATTTTCCCATAACCCTAAACCTATGAGTACTCTTACCTGAACCTGAACCTTAACCCAAAAACCTAACCTTAACCCTAACCCTAAACCTAACTCAAGCTCCTAACCCTAAACCTAATTCTGATTCTCACCCTAAACCTAACTTCAAGCTCCTAACCCTAAACCTAATTCTCACCCTAACAGTAGTTGTAATCTTAACCCTAGACCACCTAGAAATAGAATTTGACCTTGTGGGGACCAACAAAATGTCCCCAGCTGGTCACATTTTTGTTTGTTTACTATTCTTGTAAGGACTTCTGGTCCCCACATCCACACTGACACACCTCTCTCTCTCTCTCTCTCTTAATTCAATTTCAATTCAATTTAAGGGGCTTTATTGGCATGGGAAACATATGTTTACATTGCCAAAGCAAGTGAAATAGAAAATAAACAGAAGTTTAAAAAAAACAATTTAAAAAATGAACATTAAACATTACACTCATAGAAGTTCCAAAAGAATAAAGACATTTCAAATGTCATATTATGTGTTGTAACGATGTGTTGCTCTCATAGAGAGAGACAAAGACAAAGGATTTGACTTTCTTTATACATATACTGATTAATATGATGGAGCAGTCTTCCTGGCTTGTCACCCAGTCTCACCCTGACATGATGACTGCCCCTGACTCAGTGTCCAGCCTACAGTGAAAGGAACAGGTGACTTGTTACTAATGTAAGACTGACGCTAGTCCATGTGCACAGGGCTGGGGAAAGACCCAACATTTATTTTGCATGATGCATTGAACCTAGAGTCCCTTTTTAAAAAGAGTTGCTATTATTGGGGGAGTTCTGGGAATAGGTTAGAGTTCTGGCTGAGGTAGGGAGGTGGTGTTTGTTTAGGTGGTGTGGTCTGTTTAATAGTATTGTAGCAGGGAGTGTCCTGAGACTTTTTTTGTGGTGTGTTGCCGGGTAGTGTTCCTCTCTGAACCAAGTAGGGGCTATCCTTCACGGTTAGTGCAGACAGCTTGAGTCCCTGGCCTGGTTGGCTGGTTGGCTTCTTGGCTGCCTTTTTCCACGCTTATCGGGTTTCTCACCGGGGTGGCTTCATTCTATTGTTCATTACAAGACAAGCAGGAGGGCCCTCTGCTCTGGGAGATGTCCACCGAGGGGATTTGGATTAGATGTTCAAAGGTTTTGGTCAATCGTTTTAATAGCGTTCTCATATTTGAATTCATTCATTTTGTAGAGCTTTGTTTTTATACTGTATAGTTTGTTTTGATCTATCGACACAAACACACACACATCCACTTCTTCCCCAACACACACACACACACAAACACACACACACATCCACTTCTTCCCCAACACACACACCAATGTTTTTAACAGTGATGTGAGGTGGAAAGGGTGCAAGGAATTTTGGGTGATGGATGTCTCTCCCTATCGTCCTAATAAGCTCCTCCTATAGACGGCAGGAGGTTTTTGTAAACCGCCATAACCGGCTTCCGCTCCACTGAATGTGGACTAGCAAAATTTGTATGATTGTGTGTTGACACACACACACACAGACACACATACTTTCAGCTAGCGGAGGGAAAGATAATGTCAGAGACTAACACAAAACCACAGGACGTGATAGATTATAGCCACAGCTAGAGAGATTTAAGTCTAGAAGAACAAGTCCTGCATCCAAAATGGTAACCCATTCCCTATATACACTAGAGCCCTATGAGCCCTGGTCAAAATTAGTGCACTATATTGGGAATGTACAGATGAAGGATCTTAATTTGATCACTCTGGTGCAGGGGAAATGTTAAATTCGTAGTGTATTTTAGGTTTAAAAGGGATTTGGAAGTTTGTCATTTCCAGTTTGAAATTTCAGATGTAATTTTCCCTTACGAATAATGTATCAACCCTTACAAAAATGTCAGTTAATTATAATCAACATAATAAATCACATGTCCTGTTGCTGCAGGATTATTTTTATGCTGTAGCAAACTGGCTCAAATGAAGATCCTACATCTGTAGTTCCATTTGTGACGCAGCCAAGGGCCTAAGACATATGCTCTCTGGACACAGATCCCAGAGAGAAACAAAGAGATCTGTGAAAACTGAAGCAATTTGGAAACAATTTCATGGCTGTCAAGAAGTATTTTAGATTAAAACGTCTTTTTTAAGTTTCTTTACAAAGTAAGTGATAAAATTACATGGACTGAATTATTAGAGGAAACAGTTAAAATTACCAAAGTTTCTGTGGTTAAATATTCAAGAGTTATAGAATGAATTTAAATCACTGTATAGTTCTCCATTGGGAAATCAATGATGTATTTGTACGTGTTGTAGTTTATTTATTTAGATCACAACATAGTTATAGATAGATTGTAACTACACACATAGCATGCTATGGAAATACTGTTGGTTGGTCAGAAGCTTAGAAGTGAGGCTGAGTCTTGCATTTAACATCTTGGAAGATAAATATACATTTTAGGCAAAAGGAAAAACAACAACCATAGAATTTAGAATTCCCAGTTTCATTTGTTTTAGAAGGTAGACTGTAGGTTATACCTTTTATTGATGTTTACCCTTACTGTCAGTTTATTTATTTTGTTTCCTTTCTGCTTCTGGCTTTGATTTTAGAGGAACAGATTTTTTATTCTTTAGGATAAATAATAGATTATTTTACTGTACCCCCAGGCACCTTCGCCAGCTGTCTCCATGTGTCACTATTCTAAGTAATTGTTAGAAAAAGAGAAAGCGTGAGCGAGGAGGGCCGCATAGGGCCTACTGTGGCGCTACTGGGGCCCACTGGGTCTTACCCAGGCCTACTGGGGTGCACAGACACAAAAGAACATACATGAATGCATCTGAATTCACAGTGAGGGAGACAGACAGGCAGGCCGTGTTTCAGAAAGATAATCTATCATAGTTTAGTTTCAGGGATTTAGGTTTGGTGCGTAACCTCCCTTCTGTTGTTATCGGTTAGATGGGATGAACAACAACACTGTTACCAGACCATTTGGGGCTATAGAGCAGAGAGAGAGGGGATAGAGGAGGAAAGGGGTCTGGGGATGACGGGGGATCTATAGAAGAGAGAGTGAGATAGAGAGAGAGCGAGCGTGAGGTCTGTGGTAGACGGATGTCTTTCCATTGTAACACTCTAAAAGGAAAGCCAGATCAGTCTGTTGCTGCAGCAGCTGCATGCTTTTTACCACACGGGGGTGGTAGGCACTGCAAGATGGAGGAACCAGCCGTGTGTGGTGTGTGTGTGTGTGTGTGTGTGTGTGTGTGTGTGTGTGTGTGTGTGTGTGTGTGTGTGTGTGTGTGTGTGTGTGTGTGTGTGTGTGTGTGTGTGTGTGTGTGTGTGTGTGTGAAAGTGTGTGTGTGTGAGAGTGTGTGGACTGTTGCACTTCTGGTGCTTGGCTGTGTAGGTTGTAATCGGCTAACAGAACCGCTGTCAAGGAATGGGGCCTCCTACTGTTCTAAAGGACAGCAGACATGGGCATGGACAGTCAGGGCCTTAGCTTATTATACTGTAGGCCCTTTAGCCTTCATTCCATGTTAACGCTCACATATTTGACTCAAGCAAATGAAAGGAATTGGGGTGCTTTGTGAGAAAAGCTCATTTTCCTTCTTGCCTTTTACATTTCTCTTCTTTATTCTCTTTATCTCTCAGTATAATTAGTGATTTCATTCTGGTGGGATTGGAATTGGTGATTAAAAATAGCCTTATTGTTTCATTAATGATGGATGGAATTGAATTAGGCCTAAATGTTGAGAATACGATTACAAATGTAGAGAATAATTGATTGGATTTAGAAGTATTGTAAAGGGCCTATCTAATTCTAAAAATGACCGCCCAGTTTAGTCAAAATAAAAAGTTAAAGCAGAACATGTAGAATATCTATATCTAATATATGTCTAGTAGATGACACGTGCATGTATGGTTGAACGTGATGTAAAGGGACTATCTATTTCTAATCATTACTTCCTCCGTTTAGTCAAAATGTCCAAGTTAAAAAGGCAACAAAATACATGATCATATTATACTCAGTCCTTTGTCTAGATAAACACATGTCTGTAGTGACCTGGTTAGCCAACTAGACTGATCTAATCCAGTTAAGGAGATTCTTCCCTGTGAAAACCAATTGACCAGTGACTTTGCCCTGGGGCAGTCCACACAGTAGAACAATAGGCTAGCTCTGTCTCCCTACCCTGCCTGACTGACAGACTGATGTAAACAGACCAGGCTACTTGTCAATAGCTAGTAGCCATTTTGTTTTTTAAAATCAGTGATTAAGACTTGCTTTCATTAGTGTAGCCTGGAGCAGTGTATTGCTAAATAGAATGATCTGGTATAGGCTACTGGAATCAGACATGCTCTTGTGATAACCTGTTTTGTTTCAGCTATCTGCCAATGGCTAACATTTTGTTTTAATCTGTCGGGTATTACAGCAAAGTTACCTTTCCAGGAATTCCTTTTAAATGTGTAATCAGTTTGTATATTGAAACTACAGGCCTAGACATGTGGTTTTGATGTCCAGTTGTTTCTAATGTGAATTGTGTCCTGAATAGTGGATTGGGACTTAAACACCATTTCACCTAGATCAATGGCTGAGTTCATTTCATCACCCGATAGGCCTATTGCCCAACTACATGTCACCTGGCTTGCTGCCTTAGATGTTAGCAAATAACCAAGTCCTCAATACACACATAGGCTATGTCCCTATAACAACACTTTTGATCACAGGAGAGGAAACAAAACGCATTTCCAGTAGCAGTGTTCTTGCTACACTCTTAGAAAAAAGGGTTCCAAAAGGGTTCTTCAGTTGTCCCCATAGAAGAACCCTTTTTGGTTCCAGGTAGAACCCTTTTGGATTCAATGTAAAGTTCTAACTGGAACCAAAAGGGTTCTACCTGGAACCAAAAAGGATTATCCAATGGGGACAGCCGAAGAACCCCTTTAGGTTCTAGATAGCACCTTTTTTTTCTAAGAATGTTCGTTTTTTTTAAATCATAGATAAATAGCCAATACAAATCCAATCAAATTGTATTCATCACGTGCGATGAATAGAGTAGACCTTGAAATGCATACTTACAAGCCCTTAACCAACAATGCAGTTTTAAAAGAAGTAAGAACACCTGATTATTTAGTAGGCCTAATGCGCAGTTCAGTAACCTTGTGGTAATAGTAGATAGGCATATTTGATATCATTATTTTGATAATCCGTAGGATAAAATAGAGAATGCCAATTAAGACTGGACTTTCATTCACACTGACTACGCATCGTCTAATAGGCAAGCTACATACAGTATGTTGATCATAGGCTTAACATTAGTGTGGGAATCTGTTTGATGGAGACCTATTAAACCGATTATATAACCGGCTCAATCAGATAATGCTGGTGTTATCATCTAACCAAACCGCGCTTCCTTTTTTTCTGCTCTCCTCTATTCGATAGAGACTATAGGTCATTATCTTAAGAAATATGTGATTGGGACATGAACGAGCTATGATGTTGTCTCTAGCTTATCACCATCTATTTTATGGCGTATTATACGAACATATCTGACTCAACTGCATAGGGTTGGCGTGAAAAACAACGCACCGAAATGTGAGCACGCTCCGGGTATGTGGCTATGGCATGCGGAGAGGGAGAGGAGCTTGTATGTTTTTTGCGCACACAGAAATAACACACCACACATTGAAATGCAGCTTGGCTACCCCTAACACCATTTGTGGTGATAACGCACATGATGCACATGGAAAATTCCCTCCCAAAAGTCGAGTTGATCCATGTCGCTGAGCTTTTTGTGGCGGTGGGAGAGGAGAGAAGAGCGAGACAAACTCCCACCGTCTGCGAGAGCTGCATTTAGCGGAGTTTTCCCATCGTCTTAAGCTGCCCTCCGTGACAAACCTCCGCTCTCCTCTACCAGATCAGCATCGTAATTTAATACACTCACAGGGGTGTCTTCCAGCTCCTCCGAAGCTTGCTAGGCTACACTCTTAGAAAAAAAGGTGTTATCTAGAACCTAAAGGGGTTCTTCGGCTGTCCCCATAGTGGAACCCTTTGAATAACCATTTTGGTTCTAGGTAGAACCATATTGACTTCCCTGTAGAATCCTTTCAACAGAGGGTTCTACCTGGAACCAAAAAGAGTTGTACCTGGAACCAAAAAGGGTTATCCTATGCGGGCAGCCGAAGAACCCTTTTGGAACCCCTTTTTCTAAGAGTGCCAGATGCTTAGACCGCTCATTCTTCCCAGATATACCACTGTAAAAGTTTACAGTGTAGTGTTTGTCTTTTATGCAGTTATATCTCCACGATTCATTCCATTATATATGCACCTTCAGAATACCTCAGTAGGCTATCCATTTGTAATTTGAAAGATATCGTAGTGAATACGGGATAGAAAGATAACTCCGCGGTCCCTGTTGCTTCCTTCCGCGGAGGAGTTGAGAGGGTTTGGATAAAGACTTTATTTATCCGGATCAGTCTAGTCAGCCAGCCGTATGAACGAGCTAGCGGAGCGTCATTGCGGTACTCCGTCTTCGTGGTTGGTAGAGCTACTTGCAATGCGGAGAGAGGGACAGACAGACACGGAGGAAAAGGCTGCATTGCCGCCAGAGGTAAAATTGAGCTGCGAGCTGCTGGTTTCTCTCGGAACGTGTCGTCTACCCTATCAGAGAAAATATGCATTTGGCAAGAGACACACGTCTAGCAAAGGAGCCTGGTGTATTGGAAAGTGACTAGAAAATTAGGAATATTAAGGAATAATCTATGTGTTTTAGTTTCATTTAGTGCTCTATATTCTGCATAATGATAAACTCTCCAGAACGAGCTTGGTTTTGCTGTTGTGAGCTGTGTGGTTGAATTATAGGTTAAACAACCACATGCATACATTTGTTCTGTTATTTGGTGTAAAATGCCCTCTTAATCGCTCATCATCATACTCAAAAAGAGATTTTAAAAAATAAATTTGATTATGAAAGAAAACCGATAGCCTAGTGACAAGGCATAAACCCACAGCTGCAGAACTATTTATGATGGAACATGTATGCAGCTGTCCTCATTTGAAATAACCAGAAATAGATTTATTCAAATCTTCTCACTTTTTTATTTCCTTCTTTAGAAAAATGGGGATACAGGAAAAGAGAAATGCAATAGAACTCCAGCACAACATTTAAGACACTTACCTCCTGAATGAACCAAGAAGTAAAAAACAAATAAATATCCTCCCTAGAAAAGCAGTCTGTAAAATAGAATATATTCCAATCCAAAACAGGGAGGATAGAGATATCTTCAGATCCAAAAAGCCAAGTCTCGAACACCAACCGAATGCTACAGTATAGCTCTGGTATCAGTTCTGTAGTCTGTCTGAAGCTGTAGCAGCAGTACTGGTCTGGTGTGTGTTTATTGGTCCTCACATACACACCACATACACACTCCAGTCCGCTGGCTGTGGTAAAGAGCCCAGGAATGGCAGGACAGATCGCTTGGGCAGAGCGCACTACAAGTGTGAACTTACATCAGCCTCTAGCGCTTCAATAGAGCTAGATAGATAGATGTCATCTGGGGGAGGGGCCTCGCTCGCTCTCCCTAGCTTGCTCGGTCCCCTTTCTTTCTCTCTCTCTCTCTCTCTCTCTCTCTCTCTCTCTCTCTCTCTCACAGTGGTTGAGGGCGCAGTGTTATGTAAAGCCGCTAGGGGAGTAGAAGAAAGGGATTGGACGTTCTGAGCCTATCGTATGCGAAGTGTGTGTGTAGCGGTAAACAGCAGTGAGAAGATGATGCTGCTCTGAAAGGAGAGGAAACAAGAGTACGCGCATTGCCCTGGCAGAGGGAGGGAGAGGATGGGAGTGTGTCAGGGAAATGTGGGTTGTACCGTATGTTTCACTTTTGTTTATAATCTATTTCACTTGCTTTGGCAATGTAAACATATGTTTCCCATGCCAATAAAGCCCCTTAAATTGAAATTGAATTGAAATTGAAAGAGGGAGAGAGAGAAGGAGATGATTCTTATCACTTATCAAATATGGGATACATACACTACCTTTGAAAAGTTTGGGGTCACTTAGAAATGTCCTTGTTTAAAAAAGAAAATAACGTTTTTTTTGTCCATTAAAATAACATAAAATTGATCAGAAATACAGTGTAGACATTGTTAATGTTGAAAATGACTATTGTAGCTGGAAACAGGATATTTTTTATGGAGTACAGAGGCCCATTATCAGCAACCATCACTCCTGTGTTCCAATGGCACGTTGTGTTAGCTAAATAGTACCCGTAAAACACCAGTCTCAACGTCAACAGTGAAGAGGCAACTCCGGGTGCTGGCCTTCTAGGCAGAGTTCCTCTGTCCAGTGTCTGTGCTCCTTTGCCCATCTTAATATTTTATTTTTATTGGCCAGTCTGAAATATTTATTTTTCTTTGCCTCTTCCCTGTTGACATTGAGACTGGTGTTTTGCAGGTACTATTTAATGAAGCTGCCAGTTGAGGACTTGTGAGACGTCTGTTTCTCAAACTAGACACTGTAATGTACTTGTCCTCTTGCTCAATTGTTCACCATGGCCTCCCACTCCTCTTTCTATTCTGTTTAGAGCCGGTTTGCGCTGTTCTGTGAATGAAGTCGTACACCGCGTTGTACGAAATCTTCAGTTTCTTGGCAATTTCTCACATGGAATACCCTTCATTTCTCAGAACAAGAATAGACTGACGAGTTTCAGAAGAAAGTTTCTGTTTCTGGCCATTTTGAGCCTGTAATCGAACCCACAAATGCTGATGCTCCAGATACTCAACTAGTCTAAAAAAGGCCAGTTTTATTGCTTCTTTAATCACAACAACACTTTTCAGCTGTGTTAACATAATTGCAAAAGGCTTTTCTAATGATCAATTAGCCTTTTAAAATGATCAACTTGGATTAGCTAACACAACGTGCCATTGGAACACAGGATGATTGCTGATAATGGGCCTCTGTACGCCTATGTTGATATCCCATAAAAAAATCACCCGTTTCCAGCTACAACAGTCATTTACAACATTAACAATGTCTACACCCCAAACTTTTCAACGGTAGTGTATGTTTTTTATGTGGTGTGTATCAGTACACAGTAATAAAGCAATGGGCAAAAACTAGAAAGAGAGGAGTGTGTTTCGGTCAAACAAGTGTTGTGTGAAAGCTGCACGTGTACATGGAAGGTGTGTGTGTGTGTGTGTGTGTGTGTGTGTGTGTGTGTGTGTGTGTGTGTGTGTGTGTGTGTGTGTGTGTGTGTGTGTGTGTGTGTGTGTTTGTGTGTGTGTGTGTGTGCTCATTTGATGTATATGTTTAGCACACTGTGTTTTGTGCCTCTGCCACACATACCTGAGTCTCTGTGAGTTTGTCTGTTCTGCTTCTGTCTCTGCTTCCACTCTGTTTCGAGTTGTGTTTCAGGTCTTAATGAATTCAAACTGAGGGTGTGGACTCTGGTACCACACAGCAGCAGTGAGTCAGCCTGTTAGTAGAGGTTCTGCTGCAGGGTTGACCCAGGCCCTGTTTGTGTGTGTGTGTTCTGCCGAAGAGAGGATCCAGGACCATGTACCATGTACTTCATAAAGTATTTAGACCCCTTGACCTTTTCAACATTTTGTTAGTTTACAGCCTTATTCTAAAATTGATTAAATTGTGTTTTTTCTTCATCAATCTACACACAATACCCCATAATGTAAAAGCAAAAACAGTTTATTAGAAATGTTTGCTAATTTCTTTAAAAAAGGTAACCATGCCTTGGGGGTATGATATTTGTGCATCTGTTACTTTCTCACTCATTATTATTCACAGTTAATTCAGGATTATCTGTAATCGTGGCAGGATCCACAATAATGTAGAAGTGTTTAGAAACATATTATTTTCTTATTTACAATAGATGTGACTCCAAAATGACACAATGCATTATTTACCATTCAATTCTATATGGCACAAAATAATCTGAAACAACCAAAACAAACTGGGAATGCATCCAACAAGTTTGTAGATTCACAAGCTTGATGAAGCCATTTCATGCTCGTAACATGTGGCCAAATACTAAACTTTTGACCACTTTAACACATATGAGTGAATTTGTCCCAATACATTTGGTGCCCTGTAATGGGGGGGACTATGTACAAAAAGTGCTGTCATTTCTAAATGGTTCCCCCGATATAGATGACAATACGCTCAAATGACATCTGCCAGTCTGTAACGCTCTGGGCGTAGTGGGTGCAAAGTCAGGAACACGAAGCAGAGAGTTCAGGGTAGTGCTTTTAATTGCACACACGGCGAACATAAGCCACCCCACGAAACACAGGGCACACACAAAACACTGGGACTCAAACAGTCCGGAGAAAAACCCACAAACGAAACACGTCAACATCGAACGTGCACAGTAGCAACACAAAACAATCCCGCACAAAGAGCAGGAGGGCCTACTGGCTAACATAGCCTGACTAATCAGCCTACACACTAAACAATCCCGCACAAAGAGCAGGAGGGCCTACTGGCTAACATAGCCTGACTAATCAGCCTACACACAAAACAATCCCTCACAAAGAGCAGGAGGGCTTACTGGCTAACATAGCCTGACTAATCAGCCTACACACAAAACAATCCCTCACAAAGAGCAGGAGGGCCTACTGGCTAACATAGCCTGACTAATCAGCCTACACACAAACAATCCCTCACAAAGAGCAGGAGGGCCTACTGGCTAACATAGCCTGACTAATCAGCCTACACACTAAACAATCCCTCACAAAGAGCAGGAGGGCCTACTGGCTAACATAGCCTGACTAATCAGCCTACACACAAAACAATCCCTCACAAAGAGCAGGAGGGCCTACTGGCTAACATAGCCTGACTAATCAGCCTACACACTAAACAATCCCTCACAAAGAGCAGGAGGGCCTACTGGCTAACATAGCCTGACTAATCAGCCTACACACAAAACAATCCCTCACAAAGAGCAGGAGGGCCTACTGGCTAACATAGCCTGACTAATCAGCCTACACACAAAACAATCCCTCACAAAGAGCAGGAGGGCCTACTGGCTAACATAGCCTGACTAATCAGCCTACACACAAAACAATCCCGCACAAAGAGCAGGAGGGCCTACTGGCTAACATAGCCTGACTAATCAGCCTACACACAAAACAATCCCGCACAAAGAGCAGGAGGGCCTACTGGCTAACATAGCCTGACTAATCAGCCTACACACAAAACAATCCCTCACAAAGAGCAGGAGGGCCTACTGGCTAACATAGCCTGACTAATCAGCCTACACACAAAACAATCCCTCACAAAGAGCAGGAGGGCCTACTGTTTAACATAGCCTGACTAATCAGCCTACACACAAAACAATCCCTCACAAAGAGCAGGAGGGCCTACTGTTTAACATAGCCTGACTAATCAGCCTACACACAAAACAATCCCGCACAAAGAGCAGGAGGGCCTACTGGCTAACATAGCCTGACTAATCAGCCTACACACAAAACAATCCCGCACAAAGAGCAGGAGGGCCTACTGGCTAACATAGCCTGACTAATCAGCCTACACACAAAACAATCCCTCACAAAGAGCAGGAGGGCCTACTGGCTAACATAGCCTGACTAATCAGCCTACACACAAAACAATCCCGCACAAAGAGCAGGAGGGCCTACTGGCTAACATAGCCTGACTAATCAGCCTACACACAAAACAATCCCGCACAAAGAGCAGGAGGGCCTACTGGCTAACATAGCCTGACTACACACAAAACAGGTGAAACCAATAAACAGAAAGGGGAAAAGGGATCAGTGGCAGCTAGTAGGCCGGTGACGACGACCGCCGAGCGCCACCCGAACAGGAAGGGGAGCCACCTTCGGTAGGAGTTGTGACACAGTCTGCACTTAAACCTCATATTCATTGTATACTTTTAAATCCAAAGTCATGGAGTACAGAGCCAAAACAACAATCTCACTGTCCCAATACTTTTGGAGCTCGCTGTATACAGTACACACACGCACGCACACACACACACGCACGCACGCGTACGCACGCACGCACGCACGCACACACACACACACACACACACACACACACACACACACACACACACCTCTGAGTTTTCTCAGAACTAGCTAACTGATACATGGGAGTCCTTGGAACAACTTGTTCTGGCTTTTACTTCTCGCTGCATGCAAATAAGCAATACTCTCCCATTCAAATAGAAACATCCTGTACATTCACACATGTATACAAGCCCACCTACACCTACACACACCTATGTCTGGCCCTGGCCCTCTGTGAAGGACACCATCTCAACCATACACCTATGTCTGGCCCTCTGTGAAATACACCATCTCAACCATACACCTATGTCTGGC